>NC_088691.1:52734729-53358896 GCF_028017835.1 Emys orbicularis
GGCCAAGGACATGACCAGTAAAGTGGGGTCCGCGATCTGAGTCAAGCACGAGAGGGATGCCAAAACGGGGTACAATGTCTCTAAGGAGAATCTTCGCCACTGTGGCAGCAGTACAATTAGCAGTAGGAAAAGCTTCGACCCATGAAGTCAGAGGGCAAACCAAAACAAGGAGGTGCTTTTTCCCAAAAGCCTTTGGCATATCTGCAAAGTCAATTTGAAGATGTTGAAATGGAGCAGCAGGCGGAGGTCTTCCACCCTTAATTTTGTTAAGAGGCGGAGCAGGTCCATTACGCTGACATGTGCTGCATGCTTTCACTATTGACAGGCAGTAGGGTTGAATGCCTGGAGCATACCAAAAGCGAGCGATGGTGTCCACAAGGGCGTGCGTGCCGTAGTGACCCTCCTTATCATGGTGCCAGCGAACTGCCACGGGGTATGTGGAGCGAGGGAGGCAGGCTCGGCCATCCGGCATAAGCCAGGTCCCTTTGACCAGAGTGGCTCCGAGGCTCTCCCACGACTGTAGTTCAGCAGCGGGTACTGGTACGGGGTGCGGTGGAGTAAAGGAGGAGGTTACAATAGCCAACGTGGGCATGGCTAAGGGTAAGACGGCAGCCGTCTTGGCGGAGGCGTCAGCCAGGGCATTCCCACGGGTGAAGGGGCTATCATCTTTAGTATGGGCCCGGCAGTGAACTACAGCCAGGACTGAGGGTTCTTGGAGGGCGTCCAAAAGCTTGTGGATGAGGGGGAGGTGCTGAATGGGTTTACCGGCAGCTGTCTGGAAACCTCGAAACTTCCAGAGGTGGATGTGACAATGCACAACTCCAAAAGCATACTTGCTATCAGTAAAAATGGTAACGGTCTTACCAGCGGCCAGCTGGCAAGCTCGGGCCAGGGCATAGAGTTCGGCGGCTTGGGCTCCCCAGTTGCCTGGCAGTGAGGCGGCCTCTTGAATGTCCCATTCAGAGGTGACTGCATAACCGGTGAAACGCTTGCCATCAACATAGAAGGAGCTTCCGTCCGAGAAGAGGATGCAATCAGGGTTGTCCAGTGGCACGTCAAACAGGTTGTCCCTTATCTGTAAGATGCTATAAACTACTTCCACACAGTCATGCTGATCCTGGAGGACTGGCAGGTCAGGAAGCAAGGTAGCTGGATTAAGGGGCCCACACCTTTCAAAAATTAGGTTAGTGTCTTCTAAGAGTTCGGCCTCTAGCTGTTGCTGACGATGGGCCGAAAAGACTTGGGTTGTGCCCCTACGCAGAAGGGCTGACAAGGCATGAGAGGTCCAAACCGTGGTAAAATGACCCAGGGTCAGGCTCTTTGCCTTTGTGATCAGCAGGGCAGCTGCTGCCAGAGTCCGGGTGCAGGATGGGGTTCCCTGAGCGACAGGGTCGATCTGCTGAGAGTAAAAAGCAAGCGGGAAATGGTGGGGCCCGCTCAGCTGGGTAAGGACGCCACTAGCAATTCCGCCCCTCTCGTGGACAAAAAGGTGAAAGGGTTTGCTGTAATTGGGGGGGCGGAGAGACATGGAGGAGGCCACACTGTCCTTGAGTAACTGAAAGGCTTGGATCGTGTCTGGGGACCACTGCAAAGGGTCAGGAGCAAGGTTAGCAGTGAGTCGGTCGAGCGGTTTGCTTAACTCTCCGCAGGACAGCAACCAGGGGCGACAGAAGCCAATTAATCCTAAGAAACCTCGAAGTTGTTTCTTGGTGTTTGGCAGAGGGCAGTTTTGGATAGTCTTTATGCGGACTGGGTCCATTTGTCTCCCCTCTGGGGTTAACAGGAAGCCCAGATATCGGACCTTCTGTGAGACCCACTGAATCTTGTTAGGGTCTACCTTGTGGCCTCTGGTGTGTAGGTATAATAAAAGTGCCTTACCATCGATGCGGAGGGCAGCTTCTTCACGGTTACCTAATAGGATGTCATCTACGTATAGGACTAACGTGGATCCCTGCGGACTGGTGAAGCCTTCCAAGTCGTGGCGGAGGCATTGGCTGAAAATCATGGGGCTGTCTCTGTAGCCTTGAGGAAGTCGTTGCCAGACATAACTTTGTCCCTCCCAGGTGAAACCAAAGAGATACTGAGAGTCTGGGTGCACAGGAATGCTGAAAAAGGCTGATTTTAAGTCAATAACAGTGAACCACTCAGCATCCCAGGGGATTTGGCTGATGATAGTAGCTGGATCAGGAACTACTGCATGAAGAGGGACCACATACTGATTAACAACCCGTAGATCCTGTACAAAGCGCCAACGAATAGGGTCTCCGTCCTTTTTAGGAGGCTTTTTGACAGGCAGTATAGGGGTGTTACAGGGAGTGCGCTGAGGGCGGACTAGCTTTTGTGCAATGAATCCCTCGATAATGGGGCGGATGCCCTCCCGGGCTTCCAGCGACAGGGGGTATTGAGGGACTGACGGGGGGGTTAAGGAGGGCTTCACTTGAATCCTTACTGGCTCTGCCGAAAGGAGCAGGCCAACATCAGTGTCAGAAATTCCCCAGAGGGTTAAAGGCAAGTCAGTGAGGTCAGGGGAGAGAGGGGGGGGGGTTCCCAATTACCCTGAGTTGTGGCCGAATCTCCTAACACTGTCATCAATAATCCTACCCCTTCAGGAGTGCAGGTTAAAGTAGCCTCAAGCTTACAGAGTAAATCCCGGCCCATCAATGGGATCGGACAAGCTGGGGAAAAAAGAAAACGGTGAGAAAAACATTTATCAGCATAAATAACATTTAGAGGCAAAGTGAATCCCAGAGACTGTGGGTTGCCCTCCACCCCAGTTGCAGTTTTAACCTCAGAGGATAGCCAGGGAGAGGGGGGCATGATTTAAAAGAGAGAAAGTAGCTCCAGTATCAATGAGGAAAGAGACAGGCAGTCCTTGGACTGAAAGGGTTAGACGAGGCTCTTTGCTGGGAGGGGAGAAAGTGAGGAAGGAGCCGGCTAAAGACATTAAGGAAATAAGACCATCACATTGTTTGCCTTCGCCCCCGGGGTACCGTCATTGAGGAGGCTGAGTTTGCTGCAGCTGCTGCTGTTGCCCGTAGTTGATCCAGGCCTGAGGAATGGGCTGGGCTGGTGGTGCAGGGGTGTATTCGTCCCTGGTGTAAGTATCTGCGGATGCGACCGGACCCTCTGGGCGTCCCCAGGGGCATTCACGTTTAAAGTGACCGGGCTGTCCGCACTGAAAACAATTTCCTGGTGGCTGGGGTTGCCAGGACCCTCTTCCCCGAGCACCCTGAAATCCCCTGCCACGGCCACGGGCTCTGCCACGAATACCGCCGCAAAAAGCTAAAGCCATCAACTTATATTCTTCCTTTTTCTCTTTCTTTTTACTACTTTCCCTTTCTTTCTCCCATGCAAAATCAGCTACGTCCAACACTGAAGTGACTGACTCACCTCCCCAACCAGGGCGAAACTTTAAGAAATAATCCCTTACAGGGGGCACTGACTGATTCACAAAAAACGAAATAAGAGTAGGGTGGTCTGTTTCTCTCTCAGGATCCATCTGAGTGAACATTCGGGCCCCCTCCAATAGCCTCAACCAGAACTTTCTGGGTGGCTCATCAGATTCCTGCCGAATCTGCATGAACTTAGCCTGATTAGGCGAGCGACGAGCCATTTCTTTGAGTCTCTCTAACAATCACTCTCGATCTGTTCGCAGCTGAGTCAGCCTTGGTTGACTCCAGTCTAGGGGATTCCAGCCAGCGGCTTGATCCCGCCTATCCATCCAAGTGGTATTAACCGCATCGCTATCCCCCCATGTCCTTTCTGCCATCCACAATCTACTACGTTCCTCTCTGGTCAAAACTCTACTTAACAACTGATCTACATCCGTATAAGTAGGATTATGACTTGAAAACAATCTTTCTAAAAGTTCTGTGATCTTTCGGGGATTTTCCCCAAAGGACCCTGACAACCGTCCCCACTCTTTCAAGTCCCATTCTAGCCATCCTTTATATTCCACAATATTAGTATGTTGTAACTGGCCATTATTGTCCACAAAAGGTTGGTCGTGCACCTGTAAAGGCATTTCTCTACTTACACCTTTATTACACACAAAAGGTTTGGCGGAGGCAGCCTCTGGGCTATCCTCAGGGGAGGGATATGCATCCTGCTGCATCTGCTTGATCTTTTGCCTAGTAATTACTCCTCCCGAGGTGTGCCCTTCCATTTCCCCCTTATCCCTCTGCAGAGATTCCGATCTGGAGTCCTGCAGATTCCCCTCTGCGCTCTGGAGAGAGTCCCCCTGCGGAGGAATAGGGGCAGGTGCAGTGGGGACCAACTGACGAGTCAAAACACGCCGTGGTTTACACCCTTCATTGAAATAACATGGAGGGGATTCACTCTCGGGAGAATACCTGACTGCCATAATTTTTAAAGATTTCCACAGCTCTGCTGCTGTGTCCCAACAAAACCAGTAACATAACTGTCCCGGATGGTCTTTTTCGATCTGGCTCCTTACTCCTCTTAAGGCAGCCTGTTCGAAAGAGCCATACGAAGGCCACCTCATCTCCGGGTCGGCCAATACCGCGGTATACCCAGTCCAATTCCTTACACACAGTGTGTACAACTTCCTCCTAGACATTCCTGTCTGTACTGGGAGTTTCCCTTCGTTCCATAACTTATTTACAATCCCCAGCGGACTCTCAAGAGGCACGCTAGTCCCTTGACCCATGGTGTCTGACAGGAGCCCTCCAACTGGCATTTATCCTGCTGTCCAGTACACGACCCCTCAATATTGAATTGGCTGGGAGAAATCTCCCGTGGCGCCTGCCAATTCGTATATGAGTGGTCTGACCACTGGACAGAGGCACCGCACCAGAAGGAAATCCCGGACGAGCCCCCAAATTGTTAGGTAAAAAGCAAGTCCTTACTCACCTCTCCAGCACCCGAGTTTGTGCGGAGTTGGTATGGGGCTCACAATCTGTCAGAGACCAGACACCAATTCTTTGATCAATGGGCTCACACTATCCTTAGCTTAAAAGGCTTCGGAGTAAGTGTGGCCAGTTTATTAGGGGTGAGCATCAATATTTATACACAGAAGTAAACAAAGTGATTAACAGATCATAATGGTCATGCATAATCAATCAAGATTCTACAGGATAAAACAGGTTAAAATGTAAACTTAAAAAGACAAAAGGGGAGATGGCTACTTAAGGGGAGGGAGGTGTCATGAGTAGTTCGCAGGTCAGAGCTTTGATTAAAAGTTTCAGACAGAGACATCAAGTCTGGGTTAAGTTTAAGCTCATCAAAAGTTCAGACTCAACAGGTGGACAGGATGGGTGTGGTTTGAGCAGGCTGGAGGGGGATAGATTTTGTCCATCTATCCTCCCAAAAAGAATTCTTCTGCAAGATGATCTGTGGAGAGTGGGGCTTTTGGGGGAGGGGAGGTTCAATTGACTAACCAGTGAGTCAATAATAAACTAAAGGGGTGCTAAGGTAGCTAATTCATTGTACAGTGCACAGCACTGAGGAAGGGGACACAATGTCCGAGAGGGGCCTGTTGGTGAACTGGACCCATTAACGTCTCCAGGAGAAACATTTTATGTAGTGAAGGGAAGGTGCTGACCAGGCTGTGAGCCTCTGTGGTTATTGCAGTGGGTGATGGGGCTGGCGTCGCTACTTCTGGGCTGGGGCAGCCTCCTGCAGAGTATCAAGGGCAGGAAGAGGCCAGTCCTAGGGGGCTCAGTTACGGTGATTAGTGTTGAAACTTCAGTGTTGGAGCTCTAATGGATATGCCTCCATTCAAGGGCCCAGCAGGCTCAGTACCCTCAGTGCATGTCCCTGCTTCCTCACAGTATGTGAAGGGAGTAGTGAGGATGCTGGAGGAAGGCCACGAACCCTACACTGCCGACAACATCTCCTACCCCATCTACTGTACTTCACTGTAGCGCGATGGGTTTGATCAGAGTAAGGAGAACCCCTATGCTTCAGTGTCTATTTCATTCTGCACTTGGCCAGCTCTGCTCTCTCTCCTATAGCAGGGGCTTCCCTGACCATAGCCACACACATGCCTGCCTTGCTGGATAAATAGCCATCCACTTTTGCAAAGCAGGGAAGAAGGCCTAAGGGAAACCTTTCCATGACTCTCACTCGTATTTATTCACACAAAGCTGCATGGGGTTGCCTGAGCTTCTCCCCTAGGAGCTAAACGCTGCTTTGCAGAGTGCTCAGGTGAGAAACTAAGAGCCTTGAAGACCAGATAAGCTCAGTTAGAGGCTAATGCGGGCTCAGCTGTAGCACAGCTCACCAAATATCTAGACTAGGGCTGATTGGAAAACTTGTCTTTCTGCTGAAAATTTAGACATAAATGGAAACGGTCATTTTTTTATTGAAATTTGGGCTTTTTATTGGAAAACCAAAAACTGAAAAATATTGTTGGCAACCAAAAGCTTTTGACCAAAAAGTGCCCAGACCCCAAAAATGTCACCCCAAAACTGAAAGTTTTGGCTGAAAACCAAACACCATTTTTCAGCTGAACATTTTCAGCATTTGAGTTTATGATTTTCTGATTTGAAAAAATCAAGTTTTCAAGGAGAGCAGACACATTCAGACCAAGATTTTGTGTAATCAGACTTTCCAATCAGCCCTACCCTAGACCTACATGGGATACATCCTACCTGAGGCTGGGTTTGTGTGTTAGGGATGGGTGTCGTGGTATTAGGAACATTGCTTGAAATTCTACTTGAAAAGACTCATTGGCCCTCTTGTTAAAAGAAAAAAATAGTATACCCACAAAAATCATGTTAAACAAATAATAAAGGTGTAAAGTCAAGCACTCAAAAGTTAGGAAATACTAGAATTGAGATTGCCTGTGCAACCTTAATTTGTTCCCTTTGAAAGTAGGCCTTATTATTTAGTATGTGATCACGTAATTAAAAACTATTTTTTTCCCACAGGACCTATATTCTTTTAATGTTGTGTGTGTGTCAGAGAGAAAGAGAGAGAGAGAGAGAGAGTATTTTACATTTAAAAAAAAAAAGGAAACTCAAAAAACAGGAATTCCATCATGTGGCATCATATTGATGCCCACATGGTTCATCAGCAGAATTGGAACCTTTTGATCTACAGCACTGGCCTCTTCCACTTGAGCTAATGGAGTAACTGACATCAGCAGTAGGTTGTTATCCTGTATGTGGACCAGCACTAGAGGGTGACAGGATTCTTTGCCGGGGGTTTCCCATGTATTTGTTGACAGCAACAGAATAATGAAACCTAATGATCTTGGGTTCCATTCCAGGATCTGCAGGGGAATGTGCTCCACGAAGCACAGATTCTTCTGCCCAGTCCCCAACCCGAAAACTCGACCTCTTCTGCCCCATCCCCACCAACCTGTCCCTGTCCCAGTCCCAATCCTGTCTCTGTGGCATCTCTTCCTCCTTGTCCTAGTCCCATTCTCCTCATCTAGCCAGTCCCAGTCTCCACTCCTCAGACTTCTGCTCCCAGTCCCGATCTCCTTGGCCAGCAAATCCTAGTCTGACCCCTTCAGACTCCACAGTCCCAGTCTCCCCATTTTCTGCTCTGGTCTCCTTGCCCAGCCAGTCTAAGTCTCCATCCTCTAGGCTTCTTGTCCCAATCTACTTCCTCCCACCCCCACCCCACCCCACTCCCATGTCCTTGTGCTCTCTACATATGAATCAGACAGCTTCCTCCTACACACTTTCTGCACCCCAGCAGCGGGGTCATTGGGAGCACAAGAGAGACAGGCTCCCAGCTCTTAGATCAGGTGTCCAGCCTCACCCCAGCCCAGAACAGCTGGGAGTAGCCATTACCAGGCAAGCGGGGCTTCCCCCTGTAGCCTTGGCTCAGTCTCTCTGTGGGGATGGTACAGGCGCAGTCTGGTCAGCCCTAGCGGCTGTGAGGGGCTGGAGCATGCTCACTGAGGACACAATCTTCTGACATTTTAGCAGTTAAGCTCTAGCAAGTCTCTCCTCAGCATGTGAACTGTGATTTTTCAGACTTATAACATGGCCACATTGGGCAGCTTTCCACAGGAGTAGCAAATGGCACATCCACAGCACGAAGGCCACTCCCTGCCAATTTTAAAGACCCTGCTGCAAAGCAGGGGGGCGCTAGAGATTTCCAACAACAAAAAATCCCAGAATTTTTTTAACATTGAAAAACCGCTATTGGTTGTGCAGGGTGTGTGTGTGTGTGTATTTATTTATTTTTATTTTTTGGCTGGCCTTACTCTCAAAAATGGCTGAACCATTTTGCCTGAAATTTTCCTAAAATATTCAACCTGAAGCAGATACTTGGCATGGAAAATTTCAGCCCTAGCAGTTAATATCTGGCAAAGTTGTAAGCAACTGAAAACAGGGTCTTACACTGGGAAGTGTCAGGCAACCTTAATAATAGTGATACCAGTTCTGCCTATAATGAAATCTATGAACTTTTGACCCTTTTTTTTAAATTACCCAAATAGTAGTCAATTACTTTTGGGGTTGATGTGCTATGTGATATCTGCCAGTGGATCTTCAGCCTAAACCCTCTCTTACCCCTAGCTAACTCAAATGCTAACATCTTATAACTTTCCAAAAATTCAACATTAAAGATAGTGAGCAATATTGTCCTGGACAAAAGTTCCAGTTACAGCCTTATCGCTGTCTCTAAATTACCTGGATCAGCAACAACAGTCTATAAAATTCTTACAATTAAACATTTTAACTTAATAGCAATAAAACAATTATCTTAAACAAGTATCCACTGAGTGAGAGAGCCATATCATGAAGATTCAGTCTAAACACAGACAAAGACTTCAAACAGTGAAGGAACAGAAGAAAAACCTTTGTTATAGTCAGCAAAGTTTTTTAAACCTTACAATTCATATCATACAATCACTGCACAAATACATTCAACATCAGAAACAAATGTCTATTGAAAGTTAGACAGCACTGAACCACTTAATTGTATACCTAACTGGCTATCTCTACAGCGGAAGAAAAAAATCTTTATAATTCTGAGACTTTAAAATGGCATTTTTGCTATCAAAAATATCACGTTTATTCTTATTACGCTGCAGATTTGCATGGAAAATATGAAAGCAGAAAAACCCAGTGTAACAAATACATTATAGAAAAACAGCAACAGTTTTCTAAGATCTTGGTTGAAAAAAAATTAGTATATTTTGTGGAAAGTTTAAAAAGTAAGGAACTTTATTCAATTTGAAATTTTCTGTGAAATATTTTATTTTGTTAAACAAACAAATTGTTACATTTATGTGTTAAATTATTTTCATTAATTTTTTTTTCCTTTGGGAAAAAAAGAGGAAAAACTTGGTTTCCCTCAGGTTTTTTGTTTGTTTGTTTGTTTTTATTTTTACTTTCCCCCATGTTTTCCCACTAACATAAAACAAAGTTTTGTTTCGAAATATTTTCATTAAAAGGAAAAAAAAAAAAAAAAGACTAAAATGAAAATGGAATGAAAAGGCATTTTCCTTTGGGAAAACAGTTTGTTGGAAAACTTTCAATTGGGACTCATTATTATTAGACTATTTAGTCCCAATACTGCAAGTTTTTCCATGTGGCCAGATTCCAATGGGGTTTTAAGGGAGCATGGGGTTTTGCGAACATGGCACAATTTACAGGATTGGGGATTTACTCTGCACAGGCATATACCTCCTGTGACACTCTGTACCTCAAAGTAGCACCCTGGAACCCTCATCTTCACCACTGTGATATGATTAGGATATGTTTTGTACAAAGTATGCCTTGTGAGGTATCATTTTAAAAGTCTTGATATGTTGAACATTAACAGACTGTTGGATTGTAAGTGCTATTTTTGCATGTGGAGTTCTGAAGTATGGCTATATATGTTACTGAACTATGTTGTGAGGTTGGGAACACCCACAACCAGCCTTTCAGTTAAAACAAAGGAATAGCCATCAATAGCCAGATGGGCAATTAATGGCTTATCAACACCCAATCCACTATCCCAGAGACTGTCAGGGTGAGAAAAGCAGTTTGATTCAACACTTGCTTAGGCCTTGGCAACACTTGCAGCTGTACAGCGCTGTAAGGTAAACCTGTCTTCGTGCAGCTGAGTAGGGAAAAGCGCTGCAGTCTGTCCACACTGACAGCTGCCAGCGCAGTGGTGTGGCCACACTTGTAACATTTGCAGCTGTGTTGGGAGCGGTGCATTATGGGCAGCTATCCCAGCATTCATGTGGCTGCAACGTGCTTTTCAAAACGGGGGGGTGGGGTGGATTGTGACAGGGAGTGTGGGGGGAGAGAGAGTGCTTTTTGGAGCATGTCATCTCTCTATTTTGCAAGTTCCGAACTCCCGCCCCCCTGCTCATTCATTCACTCACTCAAAGCAAGCTGCAATCTGTTTACTTTTCTCTGTGGTATGAGCTTTGAAACCGGCACTTCCGCATTCCTGCAGCCGGTCACAACAATGGAGAGGATTGGCCACTTGACAAGGTGATTAGTGAAGCACTGCAAGCCGTTTACACTCACACCCGTGAGTCGTAGCCACTCCGCTGCAGCTGTTATTCCTCTTGGGGAGGTGGAGTACCTGCAGCGGTGTACACAGGGAGATACAGCGCTGTAAGTGCCCTGCCAGTGTGGACGGGGAGTGAGTTACAGCGCTGGGGGAGGCTTTACAGCGCTGTAACTTGCAAGTGTAGCCAAGGCCTTAGACTAAGGCCTGGTCTACACTAGGCGTTTATGTCGAATTTAGCGCCGTTACATCGAATTAACCCTGCACCCGTCCACACCACGAGGCTATTTAGTTCGACATAGAGGTCTCTTAAATTCGACTTCTGTACTCCTCCCCAACGAGGGGAGTAGCGCTAAATTCGACATGGCCATATCGAATTAGGCTTGGTGTGGATGGAAATCGACGGTAATAGCTCCGGGAGCTATCCCACAGTGCACCACTCTGTTGACGCTCTGGACAGCAGTCCGAGCTCGGATGCTCTGACCAGCCACACAGGAAAAGCCCCGGGAAAATTTGAATTCCTTTTCCTGTCTGGGCAGTTTGAATCTCATTTCCTGTTTGGACATCGTGGCGAGCTCAGCAGCACTGGCAACGATGCAGAGCTCTCCAGCAGAGATGGCCGTGCAATCCCAGAATAGAAAGAGGGCCCCAGCATGGACTGATCGGGAAGTCTTGGATCTCATCGCTGTGTGGGGCGATGAGTCCGTGCTTTCCGAGCTGCGCTCCAAAAGACGGAACGCAAAGATCTATGAGAAGATCTCTAAAGCCATGGCAGAGAGAGGATACAGCCGGGATGAAACGCAGTGCCGCGTGAAAATCAAGGAGCTGAGACAAGGCTACCAGAAGACCAAAGAGGCAAATGGACGATCCGGATCCCAGCCCCACACATCCCGTTTCTACGAGGCACTGCATTCCATCCTAGGTGCGGACGCCACCACTACCCCACCACTGACCGTGGACTCTGAGGATGGGATATTGTCCACGGCCGCTTCCTCGGACATGTTAGCGGACGGGGAAGATGAGGAAGGAGATGAGGAGGACGAGGCAGTCGACAGCGCTTACCAAGCTGATTTCCCCGACAGCCAGGAGCTCTTCATCACCCTTACAGAGATCCCCTACCAACCCTCCCCAGCATGTAACCCAGACACAGATTCAGGGGAAGGATCAAGCGGTAAGTGCTTTAAACATCTAAACATTTATTTTTTACAAAACTGGAATATTAAGAATAAGAACAATGTGTGCTTCATGATTTCTTTACCCTGGGCGCTTAAGTATTCAGTTCCAACTATTTAAAAAAAATCTAACAGTGTCCGGTTGTGCATGATTCTGCTGCCCAAGCTGCTCCACTCTTTAGTCCCTGCCACTGCAGCTATATTAAAATGCGGTCTATATGTCCGGGGATAGAGCTGAAATCCTCCACGGACATCTCGACGAAGCTCTCCTGCAGGTAATGGGAAAGCCTGTTCATCAGGTTCCTGGGGAGAGCGGCCTTATTGGGTCCTCCGAAGTAGGAGACGTTCCCGCGCCAGGAGACAAGCAAGTACTCCGGGATCATTGCCTTGCACAGCATGGCGGCATAGGGCCCTGGTCTTTGCAGGCTTTCTCGAAGCATCCTTTCCTTCTTGCTGTCCGAGATCCTCATGATAGTTATGTCGCTCATGATGACCTGCTTTGAATTAGGTAGGGGACTGTTATTATTGGGACTGCTTGCAAGTTCCTTTACAGAACTGTAACCGCTGGTTTACAGCCACGCGGTGGAGGCGGGAGAGGGGCAGCATACAGGGATCTTTCCCTGGGACATCCGCGAGGGGGTGGGACAGGGCCAGAGTTCATGCTTGGCCGATTGCTGGCAGCAGAGACTGGCATTGCTTTCAATGTGAAAGGAGGCCAGTGGTACTACTAAAGTTTTAAGGAGCCACAAGTCTACGGCTTACCATGTTTGCCTGCTACAGAGATTACGGTGTCCTGCCCCACTTCCCAGATCGGCAGTGCAAAACCCCAGGCACTGAAGGCGAGGTCCGAAAATTCGACCTTGTCCTGAGTGCGCATGTGATAGGTGCGGTGCATGGTCTTGTTCACAGAGAAAGACTATGTTCTTTGTTCACAACTACATTTATGTTTCGGAGGAATTCACTACCTTTTTCTCATTCCCACAGCCACATCTGCGACTGTCTCCCAACCCAGCCTGGCATCACACTCCCAGAGGCTAGCGCACATTAGGCGGAGGAAGAAGAAGACGCGAGAGGACATGTTCTCAGAACTAATGGGCTGCTCCCGAGACCAGGCAGCACAGCAGAACCCAAATGCACCGGACACACATGGAACGTGAGGAGAGGTGGCGGCAGGAAGACCAGCAGGCGACTCAAACGCTGCTTGGACTTCTGAGGGAGCAAACGGACACGCTCCGGCGCCTTGTTGATGTTCTGCAGGAACGGAGGCAGGAGGACAGAGCCCCGCTGCAGTCTATCAGTAACCGCACTCCCCCGTCACCAAGTCCCATACCCCCCTCGCCCAAAGTCCAAAGAAGGAGGGGCGGCAGAGTCCGTGAAAACTCTCACTCCACCCCTGCAGACTGCTCAAGCACCAGAAGGCTGTCATTCCCCAAAATTTGAAAAGTCCTTTCCTGCCCGCCTCACCCAAGCCCCCGTCCAAGTTTCACCCCCCAGTTTCATGTGTGGTTGTTAATAAAAAATACATTTCTGTTCATTACTGTTTCAGTCATGTTCTTTTGAGGGAGAGTCTGTCTGAAGGGGGGGAAGGGGCTTGGTAATTGGACAGGACAGTCACCTTTAGCAGGGTACAGAGGCGGGGGCAGGTCCAGCAGCAGGGCACATACACAGTGCAGTGACTAGTTACCCTGGTCAGTCTGGGAGGTGGTTTTCATGTTCTGTGCGTGGGGGGGGGGGGGGCGGGTTGCAAGGCTCCGTTGAAACAACCAGTCCGCCACTGCGATTCCTGTCATTCCTGGAGTTTAGAAGGATCATTTGCATCAGTACACTACACCCGCTTCCCACCACAGTCTGCGTCCCAGGTTTCAAACATTCCCACGAAAACAGTACTAAAGACAACGGTGTTCATTAACAAAATAAAACTGATTTTTATTTTTTGGAAGGGGGTGGAGGGGGTCTGTAACTGGAGAGGATAGTCAACATTAACTGGGTAAAGAAACGGTCGCAGGTTCAGCTTCTCTGTACAGAAACTTAAAAGTCACTGGTTACCCTGCTCACTGTGGAACCTAGCTTTCAAAGCCTCCCGGATGCACAGCGCGTCCCGCTGGGCTCTTCTAATCACCCGGCTGTCTGGCTGTGCGTAATCAGATGCCAGGCTATTTGCCTCAACCTCCCACCCCGCCATAAAGGTCTCCCCCTTGCTCTCACAGAGATTGTGGAGCACACAGCAAGCTGCTATAACAATGGGGATATTGGTTTCGCTGAGATCACAGCGAGTCAGTAAGCTTCTCCATCTCCCCTTGAGACGGCCAAAAGCACACTCCACCACCATTCTGCACTTGCTCAGCCGGTAGTTGAACAGTTCTTTTTCAGTGTCCAGGGCGCCAGGGCATTAGCGGGTAGGCTGGGTCCCCAAGGATCACTGTAGGCATCTCCACATCCCCAAGACTTATTTTGTGGTCCGGGAAGTAAATACCTTCCTGCAGCCGTCTAAACAGACCAGAGTTCCTGAAGACGCAAGCGTCATGAACCTTGTCCGGCCATCCGACGTTGATGTTTGTAAAACGTCCCCGATGGTCCACCAGTGCTTGCAGCACCATTGAAAAGTATCCCTTTCTGTTAATGTACTGGCTGGCCTGGTGGTCCGGTCCCAGGATAGGGATGTGAGTTCCATCTATAGCCCCACCGCAGTTTGGGAATCCCATCGCGGCGAAGCCATCTATGATGACCTCCACGTTTCCCAGGGTCACTACCTTTGAGAGCAGTACCTTAACGATTGCGTTGGCTACTTGCATCACAACAACCCCCATGGTAGATTTGCCCACGCCAAACTGGTTCGCGACAGACTGGTAGCTGTCCGGCGTTGCAAGCTTCCAGAGGGCTATGGCCACTCGCTTCTGGACAGTCAGGGCTGCTCGCATCCGGGTGTCATTGCGCTTCAGGGCAGGGGACAGCAACTCACAAAGTTCAAGGAAAGTCCCCTTCCGCATGCGAAAGTTTCGCAGCCACTGGGATTCATCCCAGACCTGCAGCACTATGCGGTCCCACCGGTCCGTGCTTGTTTCCCGTGCCCATAATCGCCGTTCCACAACATCCACATGACCCATTGTCACCGTGATGTCCTCGGCGCTGGGTCCCGTGCTTTCTGACAGGCCTGTGCTACTCTCAGACTTCAGGCCCTCACCGCGGTGCCGTAGCCTCCTCGCCTGGTTTATCTGCATCTGCCTCTGGTAAAGGTGGATGATAACCTGTGAGGCGTTGACAATGGCCACAACTGCAGCGATGGTCGCAGCGGGATCCATGCTCGCAGTGCTGTGGCGTCCGCGCTGTCACTGACCGGAAAAGTGCGCGAACTGATTTCCTGGCGGCGCTTTCAGGGAGGGAGGGAGGGCGGTAGTGATGGACGGATGACGACAATTACCCAAAAGCACCCTCGACCCTTTTTTTTTACCCAGAAGGCATTGGCGGCTCGACCCAGAATTCCAATGGGCAGCGGGGACTGCGGCAACTGTGGGATAGCTGCCCACAGTGCACCGCTTCCAATGTCGACGCTTTCCCCATTAGTGTGGACTCACAAAGTCGAATTACTGTCCTTAGTGTGGACACACACGTTCGACTTTGCAATATCGATTCTACATTTTCGATTTAAGAGAAATCGAACTACCCTCGTAGTGTAGACATACCCTAAAAAAGTTTAGGATTTAGAACTCATGTTTCTATTTTTATTTCTTAAGGTAACTATCACTGACCTTTTTGCCTACCACTTATAAATCACTTAAAATCTATCTTTCTGTAGTTAATAAACTTACATTAATGTTTTATCCTTACCAGCGAGTTTGTCTAAAGTGCTTGGGAAATCTCAGCTCAGGTTACAAAGGTGCATTTCCACTTTCCTATGAAGAAGTGGCAAACGAAGTAATGAAATTACACTGGTCAGGCTTCTGACCAGTGCAAGAGGGTACGGTTCTGGGGTGCAAGGCTGGGAAGCTGCGGGGTGAGAGGAGCGGGAGGATTGGCTGGAGCCTCTCTATTGATGGTTCATGTGTGGCTGGGAGACCATTCATGTAACACAGTTGGGTATGTCCCTGCTTGTGCATGGCTCTACAAGTGCAGTGCCTATCAACGGTTTGTAGATTGTCACAGCATCACAATGTGGGAGGCAGCCCAGGTCAGTGAGTTTAGAGGGCTCAGGAGTCCCATAGTCCAGGTTGCACCCTAGGGACGCCGTCAGACACCCCGATACATATTTTTTTAAAAAGATAGTTCCCTCAGATTTTTCCTCTAATAAAACTCATCATTCGTTCCTAGCTGAGAAAAGACACAATGAAAGATGATGATAGGAGATGAAGACTAGCGGGGGTTAAGAGAGACAACAACGGAACAGCTTTTATGGGTAATCTAAAATGCTTTGGTAGCTAAAGTTAAGAGGAGCATCAGAATCAGCAAAAAAATTAAAAATATTGAGCTGAATTAAAACATTCCTCCCCTTTGCACATTACAGGGGACCCCAACAGGACAGATTTGCTGCTTCAGAGTAATGCCAGCACTTTCACTAGACTGAATGAAGGTGACATTTTTTGTTTTGTTTTGTTTATGCAGATCCATGGACAGAAGAACAGAACAAATTTTCTTTGCTTCACTTCTGGGCTTGGTTCAAGATTCTCTCCTAATGCACACAGTGAGAGCTCTTCAACTAGGGGTTCTCCTGACACTTCTCAGGGCACCCAGGGCTGTGAGCGACTTTGTTGTTACCTGTCCCCAGTGCCAGGGAGTTTTGCCAGCAGGATGTTAGCTCCCTACCACAACCAGCCTGTCAGCCACTCAAGCACTCTCCTCTAGGCTATACCAGCCCAGCCTTTGCTCTACAGGATGACACAAGATGCACCCTGAGTCCCTTCAAAGTGCCCTCCTGTGGTGTCTAGTCCCTGATCACCAGAAACCCACAGAAATTTCACATCCTTTGTTCCCAAAAGAGTAGCGTACTCCTGTTTTATCCTACACCACTGCTCCTGTGTCACATGCAGCAATTGAGCTCAACTGTAGTAAAACCAAAGGAAATGCATTGAAGACAGACTAGAGATTCAAATAGAAATGTGTGAGTGACGGAAATAAATAGTTATGTACAAAACAAAATCATAAAACACCAACTAGCGCCTACACATATTAATAGTCTAACAGAATAGGTTCTCACCCCAAAATCCAATCTTCTGCAGCACTTGCTACCCCAAGGAGCCAGGAAGCAGTCTTTCATGAAGCACCCACCTCATCAAAGTACCTTCTCAGTAAATGGATGCAAAGTGTCCTTCTCCACCTTAACAACAAGGAGTGGGTAAAAAATGAAAGCTTATGCCCAGATAAATCTGTTAGTCTTTAAGGTGCCACCGGACTCCTTGTTGTTTTTGTGGATACAGACTAACATGGCTACCCCCTGATACTTTCCTCCACCTTGTGATAAACTGAGGCCTGGGCTATGCTGCAGAGTTAGGTCAACGTAAGGCAACTTACATCAACATAATTATGTCAGTGTCTACACTACAGCCTTGATCCAGCCAGTGGGCCTCTGTGTTACAGTTCTCAAGCTGGGGGGAGCATCTACCCTGAATGGGAGGGGGTGCAGCTAGATCCATCTGCCTGGTTAGATGGGAAGGGATCCCAGTATGGAAAAAGTTGAGAACTGCTCTCTTAAGCCACAAACCAAGACCAGAACAGAGCTGAAATGAGTATTCCTCAATTGTATTCAGAACAGCTGATCTAATAAAAGAGGGCTCAACAAAAATCATGTACACTGTGGTACTGGCCGAAGGTCACAAATAGGAGCAGATCTTCATTGTGTTAGGTGCTGCACAACCTCAGGGACACATGCTCTGTGTCTGGGAGAGCTCTTAGTCTAACGGAGAAGATAAGCAAAAATAAATGAACCTATGCAAAGCGTCAAAGGTCCATAGTGTTATGTTCACAGCATGCATGGTTCCTTATGGAGCCCCCAAACCTGCAAGCAGGACCAGGAAACCTTCCCTGCCACTACTCTTTTAAAGTGAGACCTTGCAATTCCAACTCAGTCCTCAATACACCCCACGTAGATTGGTATTTTTTTCCGGATAGCACCCATACTGTGCTAAGCACTTGGCAAACAGGTGCTGCAGCCTGGTGCTTTAGGGAGTTCACAGCAAGCCTCACGCTGGTTTCTCTTACCCCACCCTATGCAACAAATCCACCCCAACTGGGATCCCAAACCATCACCCTAGAATTACGTGGAGTTAGTCCCCAGGCTGAGCAACCTGGGAACTGATTTGGCAGAAAGTAGAAACAGCAGAAAGCTAGGAGAGGGCAAAAGGAACTATGGTAATATGGAAGAGTTGGCAAGAATCCAACACACCCCCTCCCAGTTACTGAGGGACCAGTGGCCTGGATCCCGATATTCTAGTACCGTGTCTCCTTCTGCTGCTTCAACTATGTGGTCCGGAAGGTCAGGATATAAAGAGCAGGCAAAGTCCCCTGTTCCCCATTGAGTCCAAAGAGAAAGGGCGAGGGTCTGTTCTCGCCAAAAAGGGTGTGTTCAGCAGTCAGTGGTAATGTTATTTATAATTGGAGGTGGTGGTGGTGGGGAGTTGATAGAATGAGCTTTGGTCAGAAAATGCCAATTTGTCAAAATCAAATCTTTTGGAGGGAATGTTCCTCAGGTCCAGAATGGAATTTTGGGACAGAAAGGTAGCTAATAGCCTGGCAGTTCCGGTACTCGCATGGGATGTAAGAAACCCAGGCTGAAATCCCTGATTTGGATCAGGGTCTTGCACTTCAGTCTTCCCTATCGCATGTGAGTGGCCTGATCACCAGACTACTGGCTACTCTTGGGTGGGGCTCTCACTTTCAGATTTTTTTCTGAAGACATTTTGGAAAGGTCTCTGTTGCATTCCGATACGGAAGGAAAACAAAAGGCAAAACCTCAAAATGTTCCCCGATGCAGAAATCTTGTTTTCCAGGCAGCTCTTTGCACAATGCCGTGGAGCTCTGAGGCTGCAGCTGAGGTCAGGGCCCCTCCTGCTAGGCACAGTACATATGCACAACAAAAGACGGTTCCTGCCCCAAATCTATACAGAGGAGTCAGACATAGGTTACGTCTGTGCTTGAGGCTAGGGAGGTGATTCCCACCTCATATAGACATGCTTGTTCTAGCTCTCGATGAGCTAGTCCTGAGCAGCAGCATGGGTTAGCCGCCCCGAGTATGTACCAAGGGGGCCAGGTGGGTTTGTATTTAGGGTAACTAGCCCATGCCCATGTGACTGTGACTACACTACTATTTTTAGTGCACTAGCTCGATGACCACTAGCGCAAGTGTATCTACCCACGCTGGGAATCATACCCCTAGCTCTGAGTATAGACACAGCCACAGAGTCAGACAAAGGAGTGTTAACAAATAGGGTTGTGGAAGCACTGAAATTAAGTGATTTGTCCAAGGATACCAAGAAAATCTGGAGCAGTCAGGCACGGCAGCCAGGTTTCCTGATTCTCAGTCGATTGCCTTAACCAAAAGTTCAACCTTCCGCACTCACTGCGGGGCCCAAACAGTCCAGCTCTCATCTCTTGACAAGTCTGATCGTGTCACTCCATTCCACTCTTTTCTGGTCTGTTGCTACAGGAAGACATGACCTTGTTAAGGTCTCTGGGACTCCTGTAGCTGCTAATCATGGCCTATTTACAACAATCAAGCATCTGCACTGGCTCCTTTGCTCTCTCAATAACAATTCATTTATAGGTCAAAATGACCTTCTCTTCCCTCTCACCTTCCTTACAAAATGTTTGCTAAGTTCAGCATCACCCACCCTGTTCGCTATTGCTGTCTGCAATGGAAGGTTGCCTGCCATCTCCCCCTCTGCCTGCCTCCTGTTGCGGTGTCAGGGGCTGATGTGTGCTTGCTCCCTAATCTTATGTCTTCAAGCAATCCACTGTGACATATTTCCAAGGTCTAAGGGAAGGCATCAGGGTGACCTGCCCCAGAGAAGCAGGCACACACACACACACACACACACACGGCCATCACCCCTAGACAAAAAGAAAAGGGAATACCCCCTCTTCTGCTGCAATCACTGCAAACCCAGGGAGGAACAATGTGATGAGTATAGTCTCAGCATGGTTTTTCAGAGCGTCTAATCTAGAAGGCACCACTGGGATCATCTAGTCTGACCTGCTGCATAGCACTGGCCACAGAACCAAAACTGTGTGCAGGATTCCAGCAGCGGTCACACCAGTGCCAAATACAAAGGTAATAGAACCTCTGACTCCTACTGAAAATCCCCCAGGATCACATTAGCCATTTTGGCCACAGCATCACTGTGACGGTTCTCAGGGTACCCAGGACTAGAAGTCACCTCGTTGCCACCTGTCTCCAGCATGAGGGAATCTTGCTGGTGCTTAACGGGGTGTTAGCACCCTAACACCACCAGCCTTTCAGCCATTCAAGCACTCTCCTCTGGGCTGTGCCAGCCTTGACTTCGCCTTGCAGGTGAACACAAGGAGTACCCCAGTCGCCTTGAAGCATCCCTCTGTGGAAGCCAGCCCCTGGCACTGGCTACTCACAGACATCCCAGATCCTCTGCCCCAAAGCAGCAGTGTGCCCCAGTTAACCAGTTTACCTTAAATCTACCGCTTCTGTGCAACACACAGCTCTTGTAATAAAACAAGATAAGGTTTATTTAAGAAAAAACAGAGATTCAACTAAAAACAAGGGTAAGTGATGGAAACAAATGGTTACAATACAAAACAAGATCATAAAACATGAACTAGGGCCTACACTTATCAATAGGTCCCTTGCCTATCTAATAAAGTATGTTTCTCCCCAAAACTCAGTCTATTGCAGAGATGGCTGACTTCCCAGGAATCAGGATCCAAACTTTCATGAAAATATCCCTTCCCACAAGATGACTACTCAGTGAATGGATCCAGAGGGCCTCCCCCCACTCTATTATACTGAAATAGCCTTTTGTCTTTAACCATAGACAGGGCCAACCCCTGTCTGTTGTAATGTTCCTTCTTGACCTCCAAGGGGTTTCGATTGTTTGCAGTTGTCTTTTATGGTTTTCCATTGACAGTTCTGGGATGGAGCAGTGGTGGACAATTAAGCCTGGCATTACATCGCTGGCTGACCAAAGAGGGGTGGCCAATCCCTCAGCATGAATATGCCATCACCGAGTAATATTGCTGCCTGGTGACCCCTTTAAACCTTAAGACCAACAGGGCATAATTTTCAATATAGTTACAATATTCCTTAAATATCAATATCACCCATACATACGTCACACCAGGATTAGGATGAAATTTAATAAGGACAAATGCAAAGTACTCCACTTAGGAAGGAACAATCAGTTGCACACATACAAAATGGGAAATGACTGCCTAGGAAGGAGTACTGCAGAAAGGGATCTGTGGGTCATAGTAGATCACAAACTAACTATGAGTAAACAGTGTAACACCATTAAGTTTGAGATACTGGCTGGGTGGCACTGGACTCTATGGGCTTTTTCTCTATAGAGCAGGTACAAAGGCAGCTTCCCCACTCTGAATTACAAGGACGTCTCAACCCTGGGCTGCTAGGGATAAGCTGTATGTTGGTTTTCAGGCTTATTCATTCATCCACCTGCCACCTGACCCTGTTGGCAGTGGAACCAATTATAGGGGATTTTCTTTTTATCATCATCATCATTACTGCAGTAGCACCTGCGGGTCCCCATTGAACTCAAGGTCCTAATGTGTCCCTGCCCTGAACAGCTTATGTCAAAATAGACAGGACAAAGGACCTATGTTATCCCCATTTTACAGACGGGGACCTGAGGTTCAGAGACTTGCCCATGGTGACACAGGAAGCCTTTAGCAGAGGCAAGAATTGGACATATCTTTTGTCCTAGTCCAGTGCCATAACCAGAAGATCAGCTTTCCCCTTCTCTCCTTTGATAAGGTGGATACTTGGCTCCCAGGGACTGGATTGGGCCAACCAATTTCATCTCACAAAGGACATACTCCACAATGCCGCACGTGCCTCAGTTTCTCCATCTGTAAAATGGTGATAATGAAACCGACCTCCTTTGTAAAGTGCTTTGAGATCGACTGATGAAAAGTGCTAAATAAGAGCTAGGCATTTTATTATTGCTACACTGGTCTTATAGAGAGCTACATTTGTGAAGAGTCATTGAGAAGTTCGCTCAATAACAAGCTGGCTGGGGTGACCAAGACTGGAGCTTGTTATGAAAAACTCTAAAAGTCACTAGTTTTAGGACAGAAATCTTGGCCTGACAAACAGCCCTCCCAGCATCTGCCCTCTGAGTCTTCCCGTCCATAACAGGAAATAGAGGAGTTTACTAACTATCTCATATAAACCTGAGAGGAGGATGACAATCTATTTTTGTGGCAACTGTTGAGGTTTTGAAATTTGGTTTTATTGTGTATGGGATTTTGAACATGGTTGCAAAAATGGAATTGTGGCAAAAGGAAAATTGAAAATGAACCTCTCCAATTTGCAAGCCCTAGTGGACAGAGCTCCGGAATGGGAAAAGCACAGGTTCAAGTCCCTGTTCCAGACCAGAGTTTTTTATCCCAGATCACTCCGTATCAGGCAGAGCAAGGACCTCGACTTGGCCCTCAACACCAGGTTACAGAGCAAGAGAGAGGATCTTTAATCCTTCCTGATGAAAACATCATTTAAATGGATACATCTGTGCAAACATTTTGATTTTGATGAAACAACCTATTTTGTTTCAATTTCATATCGCCAAAAATGTTCAGACCAGCTCTAATATCATATGCATATTTGTTTCCCATTATTTACAAAGCATTCTTAGAAGCTCAAAACTAAAATTCCTTTCTCTTCAGAGATAGTCCTTTTCCATTTGGAAAACACTGTTGTTGTTGTTGTTTTCTATCTAATGGATCTTAAAATGAATTATTATTTTTTAAAACTTCCTTGTTTGTCTAGCACTGCTGATGTCAGAGGATGTAGGTGAGATTTTTTTAGTTAACGGATGCTAAAGAGGGTATGTGGAGTCAGCTTGTCAAAAGAGCACAGGACCGGAAAATGGGAGTTTTACTGTTGACTTCAGTGGGAACACAGTTTACTTCCATTGAAGCCAATGACCTGAGTTAGAGCAACACTCAGCACTTCAAAAAATCCCACCCTAAATGAGGGGATGCAAATAAATCAAGTAAATGAATCTGAAAGACAAGGCTGGTGAGGCAATATTTTTTATTGGACCAGCATGGCTACAGCAACACTGCAAACAACAATGGAAGATATCCAATTTTGCTGTCTGAAATGCAAACTCCACAACGTGAAGAAAAAGGAAGTTGGACACAACAGTGACCTCTACTTCCTGAGCAAATGCAAGAAACAAAATGTCATCCCCTGAGGACTCCCCATCTATAGCCTTTTGACCACTACATATGACTCTAGATATGCAGAACAGCTCTGCAAAAGGACTTCAGGAAAACTGAGGGACCGTCTCCTGCATGTCAAACATACCCTAGAAGGGAACACCTCAAACAAGAAATCGTCACATACTCCCCCACACTGGAATGAGAAAAGAAGTTGGTCCAATAAAAGATATCATTATCTCACCCACCCTGTCTCTCTAATATCCTGGGACCAACATAGCTAAAATAACACTGCAAACAACTAAGTAAATCTGGTCCATTCTGGGCATCTCTGTTTAAATGACACAGAAATAGATAATGGAAGAAACCATGTAACCTCTCATGTTTGCAGACATTCATATGAGCATGCCAGCTGTTAGGAGACCCAGCTGAACCTTCACTGGGGTCTGCCTATACTTGGTTATTATGCATCCAACTATGCAGAAGGTTTAAAATATACCTTATGTACTTGGAGAAAAAAGCTGACATATAGAGAACTGGTGAATACTTCATAGATAAGACGGCCAGAAGGGATTGCTGTTATTATCTAGTTTGACCTCCTGTATCACACAGGTCATAGAACTTCCCACAGCAATTCCTTCATCAAGCCCGTAACTTCCAATTGAGCTAAAATAGATCTAATACTGGATTGCTTTGCAGCGCACTGGGGTTTCTGGGACTAATGGGTTGGGACACTAATGAGAATGAAACTGACATGCAGCAGTTACTTAGCAACTTCCATACAGAAGGATCGCAAAGTGCCTTACTGGGATCATTTCACCCACCCAGGAAATGGGGGTAATTTAGCAGTGCACAGGAACAATGCACCAATTATTTGGAGATGAAGGAAAAATATTTTAGCCCATAGAAGTTGTGTGACACTGCACCCCATATTCTTCATAGAGATATTATTATGATATGCTTGTAGCATAATTATGATGTATTTTATGCAAGACAGGTCATGTAAGGTGTCATTGGAAAAGTAATGATTTGCTGAATATGATTATCCTATTTGTATGTATGTATCAATTTTGTATCTGAAGTTATAAATACTATGTATCTGTACTTCAATTGTACTTACACCTGGGTAATGGTCAGTAGACAAGATGCCCTAGGAGAAGCTTATCTCCCACCTGGTGAGCCTTCCTGAGAACACTCCAGACAGCCTGTAAGTGATGGCTGCTATGACTCTGCAAGGACATGTGACCAGGCCACATGATTCTGGATTCCATCTTGCGATGTCAGTATTTTTCCACAAACCGGTCTGGGAACCAAGTTTTGAAACAAAGGGTTCTTGCCATATGCTAAAGCTATATAAGGGAGTGACATCATCTGTGGTTCTTCATTCCCAACACAAGACGACTCCTGGAAACACCTGAGGAACAAAGACTGAACTGAGGGAAGTGCTGGACCCAGGCTAAAGTGATTTCTAGCCTGTGTATGAAAGACCTGGGGATTCCAAGCTGTAAAGCAAGTGTAGCTTGTGCCTTAAGAATCTGAAGCCTGCTTGTACCATCTCTTAGGGTGAGAAACTGCTAATTCATATTCATAATCTAACTAGTGTTTTAGACTTAGTTTGTGTTTTGGTTTGTCTGCTAGGTAATCTGCTTTGATCTGTTTGCAATCATTTATAAACACTTAAAATCGATCTTTTGTAGTTAATAAACTACTGTAGTTAATAACCAGTGAGTTGGAGTGAAGTGTGTGGGAATCTTAGCTCAGAGAAGCTGTTGCATATTCCTCTCCCCACTGAGAGGGGGATGTAATCTATGAGCTTACGCTGTACGGTTCCCTGTGCAGTGGCAAGCCAGTATAATGTTGGGTTTATGCTCCAGAGGGGGGCGGTGCCTGGAAAGCTGAGTTACCTTGGCTTTAGCCTTTCTATTGTTGGTTCACATGCAGTGGCTGGTCAGAGAGTCTGCCTGTAATTGCAGCTGGGGTGTCCCTACCTGTGTGTATGCTGGGGGAAGTGTAAGACTGGGAGCACATCTGAAGCTTGTCACAGCAGCACAGTGTGAGAGGGAGCCCAGGCTGGTGAGTCAGAGGGCTCAGTGGTACCCCAGTTCAAGCTGGCACCCTGGAGGAAACCCGCCACAGGCTGCACAGAATATAATTAGCTGGAATTTGCTCAGGGCACTGGCATAAATAGCCCTACCACACAGTAAAGCCCCATTGGACCTTTAATAATCACGGCCTTAGACAGATGGCATATTTAGCACCATGGTGCCCCGTTATTCCCACTGGAGCAATGACTCAAATCTTGTATTTAAGGGGCAGTGCCAATGTGGCCTAGAAGCTAGGGACATGGACTATGACTGAGGAACCCTGTTTTAGTCTTGGCATCTATAAAATAGGGTTAATTATACTCACTTCCCTTTGAAAGTGCTCTGATTTCTACTGATGAAAAATGCTATCTAAGAGCTAGGCGTTGTTATTTACTGACTTACCAACGCCACTTACTGCATAGCTGGAATTTTCTGGGAGGTTTCCAATCTAAATACTGACTAGGACCAACCTTGTTTAGCTTATAAGAATTGTCAAGGTCACAGCTTAAGTTGGTGTGGCTACATGCTGCTGTCCAGTCCATGTATTCTAGAGAGAGAAGTTCAAATCCAAAGGAGATCACAGGTAAAATGAGGCTGGTGGTCTCAGTCTAACCAACAGCTAAATGGGCAATTTGTATTTGAAATCCAACACTAAGACTGCAGGTGATTCAAGTCAGGGCTGTGGTAGGTTGGCAGAGCAGTGGGTTGTGGGTTCACATCCTGCTCTCACACATTAGGACAGGGGTAGGCAACCTATGGCACGTGTGCCAAAGGCAGCACGCGAGCTGATTTTCAGTGGCACTCACACTGCCCGGGTCCTGGCCACTGGTCCGGGGGACTCTGCATTTTAATTTAATTTTAAATGAAGCTTCTTAAACATTTAAAAAACCTTATTTACTTTACATACAACAATAGTTTAGTTATATATTATAGACTTATAGAAAGAGACCTTCTACAAACATTAAAATGTATTACTGGCACGCGAAACCTTAAATTAGAGTGAATAAATGAAGACTCGGCACACCGCTTCTGAAAGGTTGCCGACCCCTGCATTGGGAAGCCATTTGCAGTACAAAAAAACAACATTATTGGTCCTACAGATTCATAAATAATGATACATGTTCTTATGTACCAGTAGATGGCGCTTCCAGCACTGCCAAACCCCCGTATTCAAAGCCCCCACCCCAGTCATGAGATTTTAAAATAAATAAAACTCTGGTGCTCTTTTTATTTGCTTTCTGGCTTTTGATCCTTCAAGGGAGGTGGGAAGGGTCACATGTCCCAGCTTTTCTCTGCAGCCATGAATCTTACTTTGGTTTTCAAATGAAAGCGGAGATTGTCAAATAATCACTAGACTCAGGCAGCTGGGGCTTTAAGAAAGAACACCAAACTTTGTGAGGTTTGCAATAAAATCACGAGAATTGGCAACACTCCACTCTTTCTATTAGCTATCTACATATACTCATCTATATATAGTTCTCTCTCTTAATGAAGCAAACCTTACAAGCTGCCATGAGCATGAAAATCATTGACAAAGCAGAGAAGAAAAGCAAAGGTTTTCTATAAATGCGAGTAAAACTATTCCAAGTGCAGTTTCGTGTAGAGTATTTTACCATCTACAACAATAAATTCCTCTCTAGACAGATAAATGCCCAAGAAAGAGCCTGGAACTAAATTGACCTCTATTTATTCAGCATGTGTGGGGTCTAATCGTTTAGTCACAGGCCCAGTGGGTCTGGAAGTCATCACTTTGATTGGGAAGTCAAGTTGCTGAAAGCAGACGGAGGAGGAAGAGACTAGCTGAAAGAAAGCTGCCCCGACCCCCAGCAGTTTACTCAGGGCAATTCTTTCAGGTAGGGGGAGAGGGAGCAAAGAAAGAGGCTGCTTTGGAAGAAGAACTTCATTTGAAATGGATTTTGCAGCCTCCTCTCACAGGGAATGTGGATTTGGGGTCACCCCTTTAATCTCCTGGGAAAGGCTGCCGAAATCAGACCCGCTGCAGAAACCCTTCTGTTCAGAGAATCTCCCGCTAGGAGAGACTCTCATATTATTTCAAAGGCTCGGTGATTTGGATTGGTTTAACCTTTTCTAGGTTTCCTCTGCTCAATAGCACAGATGAGCTATAGCTTTTCAAGAGAGCAGGTTGAAACAGGAGATGGGGATGGGAGGAAAGGAGGGAAAGAAATCAATTAAAGCCAAAGGAACCCAGCCTGTCATTCCCAGGCGTGATTTGCCTTCTAAATTCCCTGCACTCTTCTGCTCATTCAAGGCAGAGGCAGCTTTTCTGTTATGCTGCGAGAAACAAGGCTGTGTGGCCACGCCGCACGATCTTAAACAGAGAGCAATGTGCTCAGCTCTGTTAACATTCTTAGAGCTTGGCAAGCACACCAGGGCCCACCCACAATCAGGAGCCTCAGACTTCCAGGGGACATTATAACAACAGAATGAATAAACTCAAAGGTGAAGGGACGGCGAGCAGGAGACCGGCAAATGCCACCCAGGCTGCTAATGAGCGGCCAGAGACAGAGACTGAATGAGCGGCCAGAGACAGCCCCCCAGTCAGATGGGAGCAGCCATTTGCACTGTGTATTGGTTTCAGACAGACGCCATTGCAATGACGGTCTGTCACAATCACAGCTCATCACTGGGATATTTCAGAGCCCTCTTTTGCAGAAGAAAATCAAGACCCCCTCTGAAACGCTTCCCGAGTTCACCCAGAACAGCATCCATCACAGCAAAAGGGGTCACGTGACTGAATGATCTGAATTATTTTCAGTCCCCCTTAGATGGGGCATGACACTGAAAATATTCCAAAGAGCAGGAGAGAAGAGATTTCCTAGCAGAGCAGGACAGCCTGGCTTTGATGTTGAAACAACAAAGACTCACCCGCAGAGAAAGGCAATACAAATGCATGAAAACAGCGGGTTGCATTTCAAAAGCAACATCAATAGCTTTGAAAAAAATCAATTTTGCTGGGAAGAGCCAATTGCATTCCCTGACTCATGGATCATACCACACCCTGCGCCCTGGGCTACAGCGTTGTCCACTGCCAATAGGTTCTGGAGCTGGTTAGGTTTTAAATGAAATCTTTGGAAATCTATTTTTCTAGGAGCCTGATCCAAAGCTCATTGAAGTCAATGGAAAGACTCCATTTGGTATTAGTGAGTACTGAATCAGGCTCTACGTTTGCAGAGATTGGAGTGCAGTGTAAGGGTATTCTTCGCTGGAAAGTTTAATACATTCAGGTTCTAGCTTAACAAATGATGGGGAAAGTGCAAGAATTGCTCTTCAGTTGCGCGGCCTTTGGCTGCCGGGGCCCCTAGGTGCATGGGACACCTATTACAAGTGATTTGTTGAGCAGTTGGCCACCATGCTCAGAATGATGGTTTAAAGGTGCAGGAGATTGAGGAAAGGAAGGGGAAAGGGAAGGAAAACAGAATGGGGAGAAGGATAAAAGGACCCAGAAAGAGGAGAAAAGAGACAGAATACTAAGAAAGGGTGCTTGGACTAGAAACCATTAGCATGCATATGGAAGTGTCTACACAGGTGGGGTGAATAAATACAATAATAGATACATTAATAAGAATGAAGGATGAAGGCGCAGGCACTTTCCTAAGCAAAAAGACTGACTCTCTCCTGCTCTCAGACAGAGGTGGTGCCCTCTTGTGG
Source organism: Emys orbicularis (assembly GCF_028017835.1). Taxonomy (NCBI): domain Eukaryota; kingdom Metazoa; phylum Chordata; order Testudines; family Emydidae; genus Emys; species Emys orbicularis. The sequence goes on from NC_088691.1 coordinate 52,763,444, forward strand.
GGTTCAGAAGCACTGCTGCCTGGGAGGGCACAGGCCGGGGGTCTCTGCTTCAAGGGCAGGGTGGGGAAAGCACTGTTATTTGGGAAGACAGTGTCAGATGCAATATGGCCAACCCCAGGTGTTCAAAAATCATGAGTCGGGTCCCATGCTCCCCAGTGCCCAGCAGGTGGAAAACAGAGAGACACTCAGCGATAGGCTGCCTCCCAGTGCCAAGTATAAGAATAATGATTAAAGGACTGGAAAACATGCCATCCAGTGATAGACTCAAGGAGCTCAAACTGTTTAGCTTGACAAAGAGAAGCTTAAGGGGTGACTTGATCAGAGTCTGCCAGTACCTACATGGGGAACGAATATTTATTAATGGGCTTTTCAGTCTAGCAGAGAAAGGGATAACATGACCCAGTGGCTGGAAGTTGAAGCTCAACAAATTCAGACTGGAAATTCAGACTGTATTCAGTCATATAGAAGTACGTGGGGCTACTCCCTTTGCAAAGCAGATGGGCAGGGATGAGTGGATCCCTGACTCTACCAGCCTGCTTGCTGGCCACTACTGCTGAGCCACGTGGGGATGGAAGGAGTAATTTACTGCTGGCATAGGCCAGAACTGATATCACCAGAACAAGGAGGAAGCAGGGGAGGAAGTGTGCCCCCTGGGATAGTGCAAAGTCCGCACCATCCCTTGCTCAAGACTAGGCCTGAAAGCTCAGCCTAGCTCAGACACTTCATCCACCTTTGCTTCCAAATGAGCTTAGATTGGGGTGGCCAGGAGCACGTATGTGATGTCATGCCCCTGGGTGGTTCATCAGCACTGGGGACTGAACCTGAGCTCTCCGAATAGAAACACACCACCAGCTAAAGGGCCCAGCTCTGTTAGAAACTGATGAGCCTACTACAGCCTTGGCTGTCTGTGGCCCAACCTCCATTACAGGGGGACAGAGCGCCACGTGGAATCTGTATGGTTTACAACTACTTACATTCAAATAGTAGCACCCCCCCTTATATACTCACAGCTCCTTACAACCACTTGCAATTGAGTGCATGCAGCATGTGGGCTGTAGTTCTTTCCTTTACAACAGGCATGCGTCCTCCACCCACCTCATCCCCTCCCGGACACTGACTCAGGTGTATGAGATTGTATTATATTTTCAGGGCTTATTATTTTGATTCTCATGCAGAGCAGCCTGTTCCAGCTCTGCGTAATGGAGACAATTATGCTAACTTTATTGGATTTGCATTCAGGGCTGTTTTGGCAGACTCACATATTGGTTCAGGGAGAGGGGACAGGAAGAAGAAATAATGCATTTGCTTTTCCTTATTTAAAATCAAAGTATATGTGTAACATTTGCCTCTAGTTCATTGTGCCCCTCCCCCCAGCCCCTCTCTCCAGGGCAGGGGCTGTCTCTTACCCTGTACCTGGCCAGGTTCTGGCACAAGGGGATATTGGTTCTGACTGGGGCCTCTAAGCCCCGCTACAGCACAAATACCAATAAATACATCTAGCATCTCTAGCAGCCAATGAGTATATACAACATCATACAAATACGGGAGTGTCCGATTGCAGGGGGTGACCATGGCCAACGCGACAGCGACAGCCAGAGACCTCCTGCTGCAAGAGGAGCACAAGCTACAACAGCTTGAGCTAAACGGCCAAGCTCCTGCAACAATTGACATCCTCTGTGGCACACTCACAAGTGGTTTACAGATGCTTTGTCCTATTGTGTGCCTGCAGGGAGCACAGACAGGAACACTGTAAATGCCCTATTCCCATGGCTGATGGCTCAGAACCATGGGGAACAGCGGGCGGCCATCTCTCAAAGCACAGACATTGCCTCAACACCATGGACAGCTTGGTAGAATGAGCTACTGAGAGCTAAGGGCCTGATCTTTGCTAGTGAATTCAATGGGTAACTTGGGCATCTTGCCATTGATTTCAGTGGAAGAAAGTTTAAACCCTAAATTAGTCAATTGCTATTTATTAGCTGTACTATAGTAGCACCTAGAAGTGCTGACCAAGGTCACAGCCCCATTGTGCTAGGCACTGTACATGCACAGAGTAAGATGCCCCTGCCTCAATGAGCTTCCAATGTAAATAGGCAAAAATAAGGGTTGTTATCCTCATTTTACAGATCGGAACCGAGGCAGAGAGAAATTAAATGATTTGCCCAGGGTCACCTCGGCAGCCTGCAGGAGAGCCAGGAACTAAACTCAGAGCAGAGTGGCAGCCAAGTGCCTTCACCACGTAACCATCCTACCCCTTACAATAGCTTTATTGTTAATTCATGGCAGATTGGAAGATAGCTTCACATTACTCGTCAGTGCACTGCTGAGAAAGTTAGTAACATCACAGGAAACTTAAAGTGGAGACAAGACAAATGGGGTGATTCTGAGGGGCCCAAAGAGAGATAACGGGGGGGGGGGGGGCGGGGGAATGGCCAATGCATCTATAGCAAAGAGAAAATATTTGCCATTTTCCAGCTGGGCCATTCAAATACACTGCCTTCCTCAATATACAGTGTTCCACCGCCTGCACAAAACACCTTTCAAAATGCAGTTAATATAATGTATCCTGTTAGAATATCCTAGCTGGAAGTCTGCAACTCAGTCTGCTCCGGAATAAATCTAGCAAAGAAGATTGCGGCTATTTGACAAACACAGTTATTTCCTAATCAATTTCCTGAGTTTCATATCAATCCTATTTTATTTTATTTTTTTACACTCCAAAAGTCCCCATGTTCTATTTCTATATAACCTTGCTGTGCATTTATTGATGATATCCCAGTGGTTGCCATGGCAACACCCCCCCGTGTCACAAGACACTAGGCTTTGGAGGTCACATGCTAGTGAAGTGGCAACTGGAGACTGATAAGAGAAGGACTATCCATATCCATCTAGTTTATTAAAATGCTACAAATGGCTGTTTTATTATTATTATTATTGGGCTTCACCTTCCCTTGCTTCTCGTCTTTCCATGCTGAAGATTAAAATGCCTGCTTAGTTCTCCTTCAGTTGCTAGCTAAGAATAGTGGAGCACATGCAATGTTTCATATTTAACATCCCTGTAGGACAACTTGACAAGCCAAGCCACACATCCTGAAGCAAGGTTAGATTCGCAAAGGTCCCCTAGTGCCACACTTTGTGCTAATTTACTGTATGGTTTTCCACACAAAGCACAAAATAAAAGCTTCAGAAATGTTGTAGCCATGTCCTTCCTCTGGCTCTTTCTCATGTGATCTTTGTGCAAAAGGCTCTTGTCTGTTGACTGCAAAGTACATGTAGGATGCCTTGTGCCTTAGTAGTCGAGTAAGGGGATAAGTGGCCTTTCACCTTCGCTAGCCATCATTGGTTGAAATCCAGCTCAGCCCATTGGTTGTAGAAAGTTATCGTCACCTGACAGCTGTTCAGTGATCTCAGTGACCTGCACTGATGTTCTCAAGTCCAGTTCTGAAGTGTCTGTCTCACAAAAGCATCTCACTGCTGCTATCTGGTTGGCAATGTCATCAGTGAGGGAAGGAATCAATTGGCAGGCGCGCTTACCATATCTTCCCCCTTCCAGCTGGTGAGGGCTGAAGCATAAGGGTGGAGCTGAGTGAGTAGCTTGCATTGCCACTACTCACGTACCTGTTCCATGGGCAACAACAGGACTGTAGGGTGAGCTTTCCAAATGCACAAAGGGTAGGTAGGTGTCCAACCTCCACTGAATGTCAATAAGATTTGGTGGCTTCAATCCCATTTGTACCTTTGAAGGTCTCCCCTTTGTTTTCCACTGCTGCCAATCCAGCATACAATGCAAAATGAGAAAACAAACAGAGTTAAAACCATGGTCTTTTCTTCTGCAATTGTGAATGATGGATCCAGTTTACTTGCTCTTACTCAGAATGTTCTGCATATGAATAAATGAGAAACTACCTACTGTATCCTTGTTACTGTTTAATATTATGTGATTATTTATTTTGTCTTTTAGACATTGTCTATTGCTACCTGTAAGTACAAATCACCAGTGTTTTTGAGACTGTCACATGCTCAGTATTGCAATATTTAATAAAAGTTGGAGGTTTCTATTATTTCTTATTTTATCATTACTAAGCCTTTTTAGAGAACTAGATCCATAACGCCTGTAAAAATGCTAAAATCCCATTGCCTGTTCCAAGCAAAATGATTTATAAAAACAAATAAGAAATTGCCAAGATTGAAAAATTGTTTTCCGACCCCCAAGATCATGTTTTTGCCTTATACCATCACAGCACTCACCTATTACCGGGCCCACTGAGTCATCGCACAGAGATACTATACTATTCACCAAAGTAAAACTGCCGGTAGCATGGGACAGATGTCACTGAGACAGCCAATCAATATTAATGGTGCTGTATTGTCGTTCTTGCAGACATGATTTTCACAGGTGGGCAGGGTTACTCCTTAAGAAGCAGATGACATATGTGTTTGGCCCCAGAGTAGACAACAATATCTATCAAAACACCTGCCTTTTACAACGGACACTCCTCGGTATAGGTGGCTGTTACATGTAACATATCTTTGAGCAACAAATCCTACCTAGCCATGGGTTGCTGTACTGACAATCATCTATGACACGGGATCTTTTTCAGGGGAAAAGGCAATACGCCACGTTTATTGAAGATACAACAATAAGCATATGCATTCAATCACACACACACACACTGTCCCGCCAGTCAATGTTATAGTTACCAGTCCAGAGTCTGGATCAATCTAGTGGCCAGCTAGGTTGATCATGGGTAGGTAGGAGCCGGGTTCTATCGGTCACGACACGATGCTCCGGGGAAGTCTTGGCAGGATGAAACCAAAGTTTTATGGCAAGGCACCCTGTTTATATAGCGATTTTCCTTCATTGGGACCAATGAAATTTTGCACCGTCGTGCTGCAGTCAATTGTTGTTTGACAAGTGCTTGTTTTCTTAAATTGTCCTTCTCATCCTTTATCTTGTTCTTTCATCAAGTCTCTCAGGGAGTTACCCCATGCTGGTTTTAATCACAGCTATTTTGTCCCCATTGATAGGTGCCTGTCTCATCTTTAGAGTCGTCAATCTGCCCTCCTCTGACATTTCAATAGGGGCGTGTTGCAATCTCCTGGCGCCCATACGTCTGTCCTCGGTTTCTCCCTGGAACATCTGGTCTGGTGATGGCCTTCACACTTATCTTCTAACACACACGTTCCTCATTCACACACAAAACAGAATTGATTTACACAGAGCATTTGAACAGGAACATCAAATTGCAATGCAAGAGAAAACAATCATTGCATTCTTTTACTTATTTTAAAATGCTAAACCTACAACAAAGTGGTGACCCTAAAAGATCTGTTACTGCCTTGAAATCAGCTCAGACACAGATTCAGGCTGATACATCTCTACCAATGGCCCATTAGGCCATTCCTTTCTGCTTTCAGAAAGGGTGGCTGGCAGGATATGGTCAAATCATACACCTATACATTTAATACATGCTACATTATTATTCTTTATCCTTTGTTCTAAATTATACAAAATACAAACATAAAATCCTACTACTACACATGTGCCAAGAAAGCATCCACCAATATGTAAACCATCTTCCACTGTCCTTGCAGGTTTGGGGTATATTTAATACAAAAGTGTGTGGGTCATCAAACAACAAGATTTCATATTATGACACTACCTGTCATAATTATCATAGAAATATCCACAGCTCTTACTAACTGGATAGTGGTAAGTAGTCCAGGTTAACCTCTTCTCTCCACTGCAGGCTATTTTTCTAAAAGTCCTTTTCAGGTGGATGCCCAAAAAAAGGGATGATCAAATTGGTTCCAAAAAAGGAAAGGAAAAAAATACTCATCTGCATCTTCTCAGGGAACCTGCACTGAAAGGATTGAAGCCTCTTCGGAGATTGGTGGACTTTGTTAAAATGGTCACACCCTCTGTTCTTTCTGCTTCCAGCCAGGAATGGATGTGGAAATACCAAAATACGGCACTTGTGGTCTCGGTACAAGGTGCAATGGAAATCCACCAGAATACCTGATGTTGTGAGAATTCCAGCGAAAGGTTTCCATAACTTTGGGCACTTTTTTATTGGCATCTGAACTCTAGGATACTTCCAGCATCACCAGCTCCAAGCGTCCAAAAATCACAAGTCAGAGTCCCCCAAATCATGCTGCCTAGAGGAATTCTCTGCCCTGGGTGAGGTGCCCAAGCTCCTCATTCAATGGGAACAGTTAGGTGCCAAAGAAGCCAGCAAGCCTAACCTAGCCAGGAGTGAAATGCACAGGAAAGGGGTGGGGCTTAGGCCCAGCTCCACAAAGGACTTAGCCACCTAACTGATGGGAGACACCTATCTCCACTCAGGAATCTCAGCCATGGACCTTCTCCTGGACTTAACGGCTGAAGCCAAGTTACCCTTTTGAGAGACAGAGACCTACCCCATTATAAGCAATAGCCCAGAGGTCAGGGCACTCCCCTGGGAGGTATAAGACCTAGGCTCCCATCTCTGCTCCAAATCAGGCAGAGCAGGGATCTGAAAGTGGATCTGCCACATCACAGCTGAGTGCCCTGACCAAGCAGATACTGGGTATTTTACACACATGCACAAATTCCCGATCTGCTCGCCCCCTGATGTCTTGGGTGCAGTGCCAGTCCAGTGCTCTGAGAATGCCAACAGGAATGGGTCCTGCTGGCGAGACAGGTGGAGGAGTGCCTACTTTGAGAATACTGGTGTGAGCTAGGGCTCTGAGCAGTTTGTTAGCTGTGGGGTGGCAGCGGGACTCAGGCAGTTTTGTGCCTAACCTAGGTGCCAAGGGTGGTCCTAAAGATAGCGGTGGTATCTCAGTGTTGGATTTAGGCACCTAAGCCCTTTTGCAGCTCTAGCTCTTAGACTCACTGTGACTCAGTTCACGATCTGTGCAATGGGGCTAACAGCACTTCCCTACCTCACCAAGGACTGTGAGTGCTCAGACACTACAGTAATGTTGGCCAGATAGTACCGGAGGCCTGGTCTAAAGCTAAAACTTAGGGTATGTCTACACTACCCGTCGGATCGGCAGGCAGCGATCGATCCAGCGGGGATCAATTTATTGCGCCTAGTCTAGACACGATAAATCGACCCCCAAGCGCTCTCCTGTCGACTCTTGTACTCCAGCTTGCGAGAGGCATAGGCTGAGTCGACGGGGGAGCGGCAGCAGTCGACTCACCGCGGTGAAGACACCACAGTAAGTCGATCTAAGTACATCGACTTCAGCTACATTATTCACGTAGCTGAAGTTGCGTAACTTAGATCGAACCCCCCCAGTGTAGACCAGGCCTTAGGTTGACCTATCTAGGTCACTCAGGGCTGTGATAAATTTCTCGCCCTGAAATGAATCAAACATGGATTGTTTAGCTAGGTTGACCTAACCCTCACTATAGATGCAGATAGGTCTATGGAAGAATTCTGCCATTGACCTAAATACTGCTCTCCAGGGACTGGATTTACTACAGTGAAGGAAAACTTGCCTTCCATCACTGTAGTAAGTGTCTACGCTACAATGCTGTCTCACTTGTAGCACAGGCATACCCTCAGAGAGACTCTCTGAGCATGAGAGAGAGAAGCGCAATCTTGCCTTTCAGAACCAGTCAACATTTTTAAAATGACGACATTTATTATAAAAATCAACAGAGGGTCCTGTGGCACCTTTAAGACTAACAGAAGTATTGGGAGCATAAGCTTTCGTGGGTAAGAACCTCACTTCTTCAGATGCAAGTCTGCATCTGAAGAAGTGAGGTTCTTACCCACGAAAGCTTATGCTCCCAATACTTCTGTTAGTCTTAAAGGTGCCACAGGACCCTCTGTTGATTTTTACAGATTCAGACTAACACGGCTACCCCTCTGATACTTGACATTTATTATGGTAGTGCCAGGGGACTGACCAAGTAGGGACCCAGTTGTGCTTGGTACGCTACAATTTCAATGGTGGTTTTTCACAAGAAAATTCTGCGGGAAACATGTGCTGCTTTCAGACGACTCGTAGCAGTTGTTTTGAGTGGCTTACATTAGTGCAGGGCTGAAACAGGCATTGCTTTGTCCTTGATAAGAATAAGTTGATTATTACGCAAGCCCAGGCAAGAGTTTGGAGGGCCTTCACTATTCACTCGCTTGCTCTTGAGTGCTTGTGTTTTGTAAACGATGTGATGGGTACATGCATTGGTGTCACTCAGCAACCTTAATTGGGGGTTGAAATCCAGATTGTTGGTTTTGGAGTCATGCAGGCTTCTCCTCTCACATTAGCACAATGGAGCATAGACCCTTTTTTTCTCATTCCACTGCTGATTAACGGGTTACTGCTTCCATCTGGACGAGTGCCTTGAATATTTAAGGTTATAACTTGCCATGTGATAACATATTGCCCACTTTGATAACCCATTATTGGTAGGTTGGTTCTAGGAACTATTATTGCTCTTAAACTAAGACGGCTTTCATTAGTCCTTGATGGGGAAGACTGATTTTCAATTAAGGACATGGCTTGCAAAGTAATCAGATTATTGAATAAATTCAGGGAGAGAAAATAAAAGTAGGGTGCTCCTAACTATCTCAACAGAGCACAAAAGGGCTTTCTTGCTTCTAATCATTGCATCTTCACAGGGCTCCTATCCTACTGCCAGAGATGGACAAAGGAACAGACACATGGCAAATAATGATTTTCCTTCTATTCTATTAAATATGTATTGGAGACAAATCTGCTTCCCTACCATATAGGCAATGCAACTACATCTGGACGAATTAATGTTATTTATATTACAGTAGTGTCTAGAGGTCTCAATTAAGAGCAAGGCCCTGTTATGCTGGGTGCCACACAGACATATAATAAGGAAGAGTCCCTGCTCCAAAGAGACAATGTAAATAAGGGATGGGAAACTGAGGCACAGAGCAGTGAAATGACTTACCCAAGATCACCCAGCAGAGCTAGAATTAGAACCCAAATCTCCTCCTTACTAGGCTAGTTCTCAGTCATCAAACCACACTGCAGCCCAGCTGCATAAAATTTCAAAGACTTGTATCTAATCATGGAGGGAGGGATAGCTCAGTGGTTTGAGCATTAGCCTGCTGAACTCAGGGTTGTGAGTTCAATCCTTGAGGGGGCCACTTTGGGAGCTGGGGTAAAATCAGTACTTGGTCCTGCTAGTGAAGGCAGGGGGCTGAACTCAATGACACTTTCAAGGTCCCTTCCAGTTCTAGGAGATAGGATATTTATATTAATGACAAAAATCCCTCAATTTCTGTGGGAGCAGGACTTGAGTTCCATTTCTGTTTTTGTAACCTTACTTTGGTGCATTTTCACACATTCACCATTGCAAAAACTCCTCTCTATCTGTCATGGGGCAACCAGTAAGGTAGATCCCACTCTGCAACCTTCAGGGGTTAGAACGTAGCGATCCTCCGAACAGCAGCCTCATATATATATAACAGTGCATGTGTGTGTTTCCATGTTTGATTCATTTCAGTGATTTCCATCATTTTCCAAAAGCAAAAAAGTCTCCTCCCTTTTCCACAGCCCCTGAGAAGCCCTGAGCCCTGGAATAGTTTCCTGGTTGTGTTCCCCAGTCTCCAGGATAGAATAGCCACCATGCTGCCTAGATCTCACACCACATGTCTCAATGGCAACTTGATCATGGTTGGGGAGCTATTGGTCCAGCCCCTCTCTGTCCTGCCTCTACAATGGGACAGGTACGTGGGGAGGCCCTGTGAAACTGTGCTCTGAAGAATGGGGTATATCAACAACTGGCTCTGATGGCCCATATTATGTCTCCATCCCAAATGCAATAAAAGCTGAGCAGTTCCACCCTGGGCAGTGTCCTCTACCCCTTTGCGAGGGGGATCAGGCAGGAGGGTCATATTTGGGGGGTGGGGAGGAGCTTGCAGGGGAGGGGGAATGGTTGGTGCCTGCTCCGGTTTTTCCTTTCCTGCAGCAGCACTCAGCAGGACTAAGAGCATTTTGGGAGCAGGTTTATGAAACCCAAGAGAACAAAATGATGCGTGAGTCCAATACGGCATCTATTATTAACCCTGAGTGAGCAGAGTGGTGCATGGGACAGACCTGGTTGGGGCGAGTTGCTCCCCAAGGTATATATGCTCTCAGCCAGCCTGCTGTCAGCATTACCCATTCAGCTGGCTGGGAATTCTTTCAGGTGGCTGGTACAAACACCCCTCCATAGCTCAGGTGCATGTCTCCATGGGCAACTCCACCAGGAGGTTCCCAGACTCCATGTCAGTGGATGGGGGTGGCTACCAGCTCCAGCAGTACTGCTGCTCCATAAAACAACAGATGGGATTTTCAGCACTGAGCCCTTTGGAAAATCCCATCCACTATCTGCACTTCCCAGGCACTTGAATGGTTCTAGCTTGAAATTTGCAGGCTGCCCATACTGCAGAGCATCTCTCTCGAGAAAGGATGAATGCTGAGGGCTGCAGGGACACTTCTTGTCCTGGGATATCAGTCTCACTAGCCTGCAGCAGAACACACAGTAATTGTATTGGTGCAATCCCTGTGTAGCAAATGTCGTCTCCTTTAATGCTCCCTCCATCTGCCAGCGTACTCAGGCAGCATAGAGCGTGCATATCGAGCTCTCATCCTTGCACAGTGGTGCTTGCTCACACATTGGCTTCCTTCGACTCTTCCCTACAAATGGTGTTGTAGATTTTCAAAAAACACTCACTAAGGAATTTCAGAGCACAAGTCCCAGTGAAAGTCAATGACACTCCTGCTCCTAAATTCTTTAGGGCTTTGAAAATCTCTTCAAGGGAGAACCTCACTTCTCTGATGGTTAGAATCCTTTTAATCTCCAGTCTAATTTTATCCATGGCCACTTTATCCTCATTTGTTCTTGCGTCAACATTGTCCTTTAGTTTCAATAGCTCTTCTCCCTCCGTGGTGTTTACCCCACTGATGAATTTATAGAGGACAATCATACCTCCTCTCTGCCTTTGTTTTCTAATCTAACCAAGGCACTTCTGGGATCTAGAGCATTTCTGTTTAGGCATATAGTTTTTAAGCATCATAAAATCATAGAATCATAGAATATTAGGGTTGGAAGAGACCTCAGGAGGTCATCTAGTCCAATCCCCTGCTCAAAGCAGGACAAACACCAAGTAAATCATTCCAGCCAAGGCTTTGTCAAGCCGGGTCTTAAAAACCTCTATGGATGGAGATTCCACCACCTCCCTAGGTAAGCCATTCCAGTGCTTCACCACCCTTCTAGTTAAATAGTGTTTCTTAATATCCAACCTAGACCTCCCCCACTGCAATTTGAGACCATTGCTTCTTGTTCTGTCATCTGCCACCACTGAGAACAGCCTAGCTCCATCCTCTTTGGAACCCCCCTTCAGGTAGTTGAAGGCTGCTATCAAATCCCCCCTCACTCTTCTCTTCTCCAGACTAATTAACCCCAGTTCTCTCAGCCTCTCCTTGTAAGTCGTGCCCCAGCCCCCTAATCGTTTTCATTGCCCTCTGCTGGACTCTCTCCAATTTGTCCACATCCCTTCTGTAGTGGGGGGACCAAAACTGGACGCAGTACTTCAGGTGTGGCCTCACTAGTGCTGAATAGAGGGGAATAATCACTTCCCTCGTTCTGCTGGCAATGCTCCTATTAATACAGCCCAATGTGCCGTTGGTCTTCTTGGCAATGAGGGCACACTGCTGACTCATATCCAGCTTCTCATCCACTGTAATCGCCAGGTCCTTTTCTGCTGAACTGCTGCTTAGCCAGTCGGTCCCCAGCCTCTAGTGGTGCATGGGATTCTTCCTTCCTAAGTGCAGGACTTTGCACTTGTCCTTGTTGAACCTCATCAGGTTTCTTTTGGCCCAATCCTCCAATTTGTCTAGGTCATTATGGACCCTATCCTTACCCTCCAGAGTATCTACCTCTCCCCCCAGCTTAGTGTCATCTGCGAACTTGCTGAAGGTGCAATTCATCCCATCATCCAGATCATTAATGAAGATATTGAACAAAACTGGCCCCAGGACCGACCCCTGGGGCACTCTGCTTGATACACTTCTACCCCGATATAACGCGACCCGATATAACACGAATTCAGATATAATGCGGTAAAGCAGTGCTCCGGGGGTGGCAGGGCTGCGCACTCCGGTGGATCAAAGCAAGTTGATATAACGCGTTTTCATCTATAACGCGGTAAGATTTTTTGGCTCCCGAGGACAGCGTTATATAGAGGTAGAGGTGTACCAGATGCCAACTAGACATCTAGCCATTGATCACTGTCCGTTGAGCCCGACAATCTAGCCAGCTTTCTATTCACCTTATAGTCTATTAATCCAATCCATACTTTTTTAACTTGCTGGCAAGAATACTGTGGGAGACCATATCAAAAACTTTGCTAAAGTCAAGATATATCACATCCACTGCTTTCCCCATATCCACAGAGCCACTTATCTCATCATAGAAGGCAATCAGGTTGGTCAGGCTTGACTTGCCCTTGGTGAATCCATGCTGACTGTTCCTGATCACCTTCCTCTCCTCCAAGTGCTTCAAAATGGATTCCTTGAGGACCTGCTCCATGATTTTGCCGGGGACTGAAGTGAGGCTGACCAGTCTGTAGTTCCCCAGGTTCTCTTTCTTCCCTTTTTAAAATGTGGGCACTATATCTGCCTTTTTCCAGTCATCCAGGACCTCCACCAATCTCCACGAATTTTCAAAGATAATGGCCAATGGCTCTGCAGTCACATCAGCCAACTCCCTCAGCACCCTCGGATGCATTAGATCTGGACCCATGGACTTGTGCATGTCCAGCTTTTCTAAATAGTCCTTAACCTGTTCTTTTACCACTGAGGGCTGCTCACCTCCTCCCCATACTGTATTTCCCAGTGGAAGCTGACCTTGTCTGTGAAGACCGAGGCAAAAAAAGCATTGAGTACTTCGGCTTTTTCCACAGCGTCTGTCACTATGTTGTCTCCCCCATTCAGTAAGGGTCCCACACTTTCCCTGACCTTCTTCTTGTTGCTAACATACCTGTAGAAACCCTTCTTGTTACCCGTCACATCCCTTGCTAGCTGCAACTCCAATTGTGCCTTGGCCTTCCTGGTTACACGCCTGCATTCTCTAGCAATATTTTTATACTCCTCCCTAGTCATCTGTCCAAATTTCCACTTCTTGTAAGCTTCCTTTTTGAGTTTAAGCTCATCAAAGATTTCACTGTTAAGCCAAGCTGGTCGCCTGCCATATTTGCTATTCTTTCTGCACTTCGGGATGGTTTGTTCCTGCAACCTCAATAAGGCTTCTTTAAAATACAGCCAGCTCACCTGGACTCCTTGCCCCCTCATATTAGCTTCCCAGGAGATCCTGCCCATCAGTTCCCTAAGGGAGTCAAAGTCTGCTTTTCTGAAGTCCAGGGTCCATATTTTGCTACTCTCCTTTCTTCCTTTTGTGAGGATCCTGAACTCAACCATCTCATGGTCACTGCTGCCTAGGTTGCCACCCACTTCTACTTCCCCTACCAATTCTTCCCTGTTTGTAAGCAGCGGGTCAAGAGGAGTACGGCCCCTAATCGGTTTCTCCAGCACTTGTACCAGGAAGTTGTCCCCAACACTCTCCAAAAACTTCCTGGATTGTCTGTGCATTGCTGTAGTGCTCTCCCAGCAGCTGTCAGGGTGACTGAAATCACACATTAGTACCAGGGTCTGTGATCTGGAAACTTCAGTTAGTTGTCCAAAGAAAGCCTCGTTTACCTCATCCTTCTGATCCGGTGGTCTATAGCACATGTCAACCATAACATCACCCTCGTTGCTCTCGCCTCTAAATTTAACCCAAAGACTCTCAACTGGCTTTTGTCCAGTTTCAAATTGGAGCTCTGAGCAATCATACTGCTCTCTTACATACAGTGCAACTCCTCCACCTTTCCTTCCTGAACAGTTTATACCCACCCATGACAGTGCTCCAGTCATGTGACCTGCCCCACCAAGTTTCTGTTATTCAAATCACGTCATAGTTCCTTGATTGTACCAGGACTTCCAATTCTTCCTGCTTGTTTCCCAGACTTCTTGCGTTCGTGTACATGAACCTAAGATAACTAGCCGATTGCCCTACTTTCTCAGTATGAATCAGGAGGCTTCCCGTCTTGTACCCTCCTCCTTGTGTTTCCTCCTGGTATCCCACTCCCCCAGTCTAGAAATAAGGAAAATTATCTGCAAGCATGTTCCAATATGTGCAAGAATGCAGCTTCTAATGTAGCTGGCCCTGCTTGGATCATCAGGGGATTTGAACTCAGGACCCACAGAGCTTCAAAACATAAGCCTCTATTGTTTGAACTAAAGGGCAGCCTACAAGTAGGACTGGATGGGAAATAGTTTTCCCCATTCTGCAAAAAGTTTTGAGACTTGAAAAAAAAGTCCAGTTCCACATCAGTCTGAAACCAACACTTTCTGCCACTTTTCACATAAGAACAGAGAGATTGTGTATCTGACATTGCCAAATGCCGCATAGTTCGTTAGTCAAGGCACTCAGTTGGGGTGTGGGAAATACAAGTTTAAGTACCTTCTCTACCTGATGCAAGAGCAAGGACTTGAACCTCTGTCTTCCATACTCTGTGTGATTATGGGCTCTCTCTTTGGTTTTTACTGGAAATTCCTGGAGGAAAGATGAGGACCTTTCCTGTGACAAGTTTTGGTTTCCACAAATAGACATTTTTTGACAAAAAAAAATTATGTCAGAAGTTCCCTACCAGCTCTAACTGGGATTGCCAAAGCAGCTGAAAGAGAGACAAGGTAGGTGGGGTGATATCTTTTATTGGACCAACTTCTGTTGGGAAGAGAGACAAGCTTTTGAGCCACAAAGAGCTCTTCTTCAGATCTGGGACAGGAACTCCCAGCATCACAGCAGAATGCAAGGTGGAACAGATTGTTTAGTGTAAGTCGTTACAATATGTGCTAAGGGACCATTCAAAGTACAGTGGCCACCTATACTTGTGCTCAGGGCCGGCTCTAGGGACCAGCAAAACAAGCTGGTGCTTGGGGCGGCACATTTTTAGGGGCGGCATGGCCGGCGCCAGAATGCCACCCCTAAAAATGTGCCCCGGCCGCCCTAGCTCACCTCCGCTGCCGCTCGCGCGCCGCTACTCGCCCTCCCTCCCAGGCTTGAGAGCCTGGGAGGGAGGGGGAGAAGCGGCGCCTGCGCCGTGGCCACTCGGAGTCTCCCCCTCCCTCCCAGGCTCTCAAACCTGGGAGGGAGGGTGAGTAGCGGCGCGCGAGCGGCAGCGGAGGTGAGCTAGTTTCGCGGGCCGCTGCTCCCCCTCCTTCCCTCCCAGGCCTGAGAGTCTGGGGGGAGGAGGCAGGGCTGGGGATTTGGGGAAGGGGCGGAGTTGAGGCGGGGCCGGGGATGGGGGTAATTAAAAAACGGGGGGGGGGGGCAAAATTGTTTTTGCTTTGGGCAGCAAAAATCCTAGAGCCGGCCCTGCTTGTGCTAAACAATCTGGGCCACTTTGCATTTTGCTGTGATGTTGAGAGTTCCTTTCCCAGACCTGAAGAAGAGCTCTGTGTAGCTCGAAAGCTTGTCTCTCTTCCCAACAGAAGTTGGTCCAATAAAAGATCTTACCTCCCCCACCTTATCTCTCTAATATCCTGGGACCGACATGGCTACAGCTACCCTGCATAAAGCAGCCTGAGAGAGTTAGATGCCCAACAATTCCCTTAGGTGCTTTTGGAAATCCCAATGCAAATCCAGTAGCATGAAGCAGGAGCAGACTCATAACACTTGTCATTAGAGGGGGACAAAGCCACACACACTCTACCAACCTGGGTTACAAAAAGCAATAGCCCTGTTTATTAGGAATGAAAGACACTTAATTGCAGAATACATACCAAGAACCAGGCTAACTGCAAACACTTCGAACACCACTTCATAAGGTGAATAAACAAATGTCATGTACAGGCCTGAAAATCCCTCACACTGGCACCCTGTGCTTCAACTTCTCTTCCCACAACACCCAACATCTGTGCACAGAGAGCTGCAATTTGATTAGCAAAATTAAGAAGCACTTCAAACACAAACAGATAGTGTGTGGCGGGGGGCAGACTGAGGGTAGCCAGTTTCAGCAGTGTTACTGAGCATGCACAGTCTGTGAGCATGTTCAATCCAAGCCACACAGCATATCGGGGAGGGGGGAGAGGAGGAGGGGAGTAAAGGAAACGTGTCCCCACATGCACCCCACCCTCCCACATGTTGCCTCTGACTTCAAAACACTTCTGAAAACCTATGTATCTCTCTACCAGAATAGGCTCTGAATACTTACGTGTTGTCAGTCTGGATTTAAATGCACAGAGGCTGGCAGATCAGTCTGGTCTAAAAGGGGAAGAGGTTCTGGAGTTGGATAGGGACTGAGATAAAGATGTGGGTTATGGACACTCAAGTGATAGACTGGCCCTGGAAAGCCAGAGACAGACGGAGGAGGATTCTGGAAAGACAGACATGAAAGAAAAGTTTTCCTAAAATATCTGCAAGATTGTGTGTGTGCTTAGTATCGCTAATTGGTCCAGGGGACGGTTCCTGTTTGGTTTGTTATATTTAGTCCCTGTTTCCAAAGGTGATTTCTGTAACAGCTGACTGGAGCAGCTGGGAAATGCTCGGGGCTTTCTGTGCGCCAATATCCTGCCGAGGGTTTGTTCTAGCCCATATGACTGCATAGCTTTTTCAGGCTGCTGGCCCACATTAAAGCAATGGATCCAACTGTTTGGCTCAGCAGCTTATTAAATTTTGTGTGTCTGTGACAAGGTGTTAACCTCCATTTTAAATAACCCACCCCAGTTGTACAGGGGATTGCCACTAACAGAACAGTTAATAAAAAGCAGGTGGCAGACCAGGAACTGCATTATGCAGCAGTCATTTGGGCTTGGTGTTGAATAGAAAGACAATCGAGCAGGATGCAGTGCTCCTCTGCATTACAGACCCTAATGAGATCTGGGACCAGGGAGGTAGTGGGAAGTGTCACTTTGATCACTGCACCCATGTAACTTAGGGCAGGTCTTCACTACCCACCGGATCGGCGGGTAGTGATCGATCTATCGGAGGGGGGGGGGGGGGTCAATTTATCGTGTCTAGTGTAGACGCGATAAAATCGATCCCTGATCACTCTCCCCATCGATTCCGGAACTCCAGCTCGTGAGAGGCGGAAGCGGAGTCGATGGGGGAGCGGTAGCGGTAGACTCGCCACTGTCCTCACGGCCAGGTAAGTCGACCTAAGATACGCCGACTTCAGCTATGCAGTATCTTAGGTCGACCTCCCTGCTAGTGTAGACCTGGGCTTAGTGTAAACCCCCCCCCCCCCCGCCGCTTTCTTTCTGGGGTTACACAGAAGCAGGCAATTCTCACCTGGGTGCCTGATGCTGTCGACAGTAAAGGAGATCCTGAGTTTTCCAGTGGTGATACGGCATAGGTGGGAATCCTCTAGCCTCCGCTCTGCTGCAGTCCTTTTACTCATAAAGAAAATTAGTCTTGGTGGTGCCTCCACCTGGCTGGGCCCTACACACATTCACTGGCCTGCCTTGGGCACCTCCTGAAATACACTTGGGCTGATCTACGGAATGGGTCTAACTCAAAAGTACCAACAGCAGACAACCAATATACACTTGAGTCAGAGTTAGCACACCTGTGCTTAACAACTAAGAAAAACATGATAAGAGATTGAGATTGATTAAAATGTCACACCCAATGTAACTCAGCAGGAGGCACTTCAATAAATCAATTAATAAACACAGTTTTCAGTGGTAACTGAAATTTAACCCACTTATATGTACACTGGTGCCAATGACCCCACCCGTGACTGTGCACGCCTCTGAATGTCAGAGTTCTAGATGCTTGCTTGCGTGGGCACACCTGCAGATCTTGAAGCTGGGCACAGCGCTCTGTTGGTTCAATAAAACTGTCCAGCCAATGCAGTGAGGGACAGAGCAAATCTACTTGGGACCATGCCAAACTGCACAACTCAGCTGAAGATGGGAGTTGTTATAACCAGAGGTCAGTAACCCAGGGTCCTGGCTAGACGATAAGACCACTCCATCTCTTCTCAGACCTCTTAAAGTCTCTTTGCTGTCCCCCTTCCCCTGCAAGCACTTTCCGTAGCAAATATGGTGGTTACTCCCACAGCCTGCACTGCGGGCCAACCTCAGTCAGTTCTGGGCACAACAGTCTCTGCCCTGGCACCAGTGAAGCCACCAACAGCCACCATGGCTCCCTGCTTGGGCACAGCCCCAGCAGTTTTTCAGCAGCTGCTCCTGGCTTGGACAGAGCTCCACAAAGCAACCTCCACTCCCCTAGCAGGGTCTCAGCTCTCCACCAAGATGAAGCCCACCATGTTCGCATGCTGTCCCTCCATCCCCTGGAAGTCTCGCTCTCTCATCCCCAAGGCATCATGGGAGTTGTAGCCTGCAAGGCTGGATTGCAGTACTCAGGATCTTCCCAAGTGGAGCACTTCCAAATGAAGTTCAGAGGCCCCTCTAGCAGAGAGTGCCCACTTTAGCTGCTTGGTTCATGGTTGAAAGGAGCCACATGGCACTTGGGGACTCCACGGTGTCCCATCTAGATGTGCCATGGCCTGAGGTTTTGGTTGGACAGCTGGTGCTTGGCCTATTTATTCATTCAGACACTTTCCCCATCCATTTCTCCTTTGTTTATGAGTAGAATTAAACCTTGATTTCTGATGGCAGCGAACTGACCATTCTCATGCCCAGTGAGCTCTGCAGAGCATGGCATGTTGCAGGAAGGTGTTTCACATCTAGGACTCCATGCTCCAAGAGTGTAATGTACTGACCATTGCCAGCCACTGGTTTCAAATGGGTGGCAGGCAGTTGAGGGTCACACCATTAACACATGCATGGGGTGGGCAGATCTCCCCATTCATGCTTTAGCACTTAGGGAAGTCAGATTAATCATTCCCAACATTCAGTAGCGTAGCTGCAGCAGGAACCCTGCTTTCACAGCTTCTTGTTTGATAGGGGACCCTACTCCTGCAGATGCTTCCACAGTGTGTGAGATTCAAAAAGGGATCAAGTGTTTCTATAGGGACTGACACTATCCAGCAATACAAGGAAACACATGAGAGTTGGAAGGGCTGTAAACCCTCTGCTTCCATGAAGAAGCCAATCATGCCTGGTGAGGAGGTGTGACGAGTTCCCCCGCTTTGGGGTGCCACCTGGGGCTGGGGTACCACTGAGCCCACCTGACCCACCAGCCTGGGCTCCCTTTACACTGTATTGCTGAGACAAGCCAGCCAAGCCCTCCCTCAGGCTTCAGATTGCACTTTACCAGCACACATACAGGTAGGGATACACCCAGCTGCAGCTTTACACACAGATGCTGAGATCAGTTGTTCATGGGAAGGCTCAGCTAAGGAATTGCCCAGTACTCAAGTGCATGCCCCCCTCTAGATGTTAAACCCAAAACTATACCGTCTTGCACTGCACAGATTATTGTACAGTGTAAGCTCATGAAATTTGCCCCCTCCCTCAATGTGGAGAGATATACATAGTTTTCTGCCCCAAGTTACGAATTCCACACACTGGGTTTTAGACAAAACAAAACAGGTTTATTAACTACAAAAGATACATTTTAAGTGATTATAAGGGATAGCAAACAGATCAAAGTAGATTACCTAGCAAATGAAACAAACTCGCAATCTAAGCTTAATATACTAACGAAACTGGTTATAAGTAGCAAACTCTCACCCTAAATGTTGTTTTAGGCAGATTGCAGAGATTCTTGAAGGCAAGCCGCACTTGCTTGCAGCTTAAAACTCCAGATATTCCTTTCACAGGCCAGACACCCTCTAGCTTGGGCTCAGCCCTTCTCCCCTAGTGCAGTCTTTTTGTTCTCAGTTATTTCCCTCAGTCCTCTTTCTTGGGCGGGGAGTCAATGAAGAGCAAACCACGATGATGTCACTCCCCTGCCTTAAATAGTTTTCGTATATGGCAGGAATCCTTTGTCTCCCAGTGTGATTCCCACCCCCAGTTACTGGAAAAATATTTGTATTATCATGGAGTCCAGTACCAGCTGACTTGGTCACATTTCCCTGCAGCCATAACTTAGAGGCTATTTGTAGCTCCCCAGGAAGTCTTCCCAGTGGGAGATTAGAATCTTCAAAGACCAATTGTTTTCCCTAACGGCCCTTCCCAACCGGCCATCCAGACTGATTGCATTCTGTCTATTGGGTGTTCCCCAGGTGTAAACACATTTGTAATAGATGCATAGACAATATTTCTAACTTCAAATACAAAAATGATACATGCATACAAATAGGATAATAATATTCAGTAAATCATAACCTTTCCAATGATATCTCACATGACCCGTCTTGCATAAAATACATCTTAGTTATGCCATAATCATATCGTAACCATATCTCTATGAAGAATATGGAGCATAGTGTCACAGGGAGGGTTAGAAGGAATCTGCCTTTGAAGTGTTTAGTGCTAGCCCCTGTCAGAAACAGGATATTGGACTAGATCGACCATGAGTCTGAACTAGTCTGGCAATCCCCATGTTCATATCACTTAGGCCCAGAGTTATAAAGACATTTAGGTGCTGCTGTGCTCAGTGCTGCAATGCCTATCTGATTTAGGAGCCTAAATCTCATTTTCAACAGTGATTTAGGCACTTAAAAGTCTAAAACTCATCCACTGTTAATAGGATTTTTGTTCCTGAATCCCTTTTTGAAAATGAGACTTTGGTATTGCACCACTGAGCGCAGCAATGCCTAGACACCTTTAAAAATCTGGGCCTTAATCTTGCTGTGTCTCACATCCCTATCTGAAAAGGGGGGTGATAGTATTTTTCTCTTACTCTGTTTTGCCTATTAGGTTCTAAGGTCTTTGGGGTAGCTACTATCTCTAAGCTTGTGATTGTACAGTGTCCTAGCACAATGAGACTCCTAGTTGTTGTTAATAGTAATAATAAAGTTTGGAGGCCAAGCAGACAGAGTGGAGTGTTCAAAAGGCAGGGATAAACAGGACTTTTAGACACAAGCAAAGAAGCACATTTAGGAATGAAAGAAAAACTCCAAAAACAGTTTAAGAGTGAAATGTGCCATCTAGAGCTGATGATAGTCCAGGATTTATCCCACCACAGCAGCTTAAGAAACGACATGTTTTGACAAGTAGGGAACTCCTCCCTTTTGAGACACAACACTGGCAAACCATAGGAAAATCTCATGTGCCTGGGAATAGGGAGATAGCCGTAGGGTCCTGGTGGGATGCAGCAGATTGGAGAAGGCACTCGTTTCAGATAGGAGGGCAGAAGACAAGTTGCCACCTTGAATTTAGGATGGAAGGTAAAGTGGATCTGGCTGAATGAACGGTGTGGGAGTAGGGCCCTGGGCTGGTATCCTGCAGTCAGGCTTTGGCCAGCAGGGAAACGTCACAAGCTGATAGTCTCAAGTGACGTCGGGGATCAGAGGCACAGCCTTTGCGAACTGTAATGTGTGCAAGTATATAAATACTGGCTGTCCTTTATCACTGTGGAAAACGTAGGCTCCTCGGGTTCCACACTTCATATAGTGGAGCCACTAGGACCCAGACTTGGATTCTCTGCTGGCATAATTCCATTGAGGGAGCCCAGTTGGACCCCACTGTCTCAGAGCTGGCCTTGTATGTAATGAACCATCCATATACAAAGGCCACCACACAAACCTAGTTTGTTGTGCCCCAGCTCTCCACAGTATATATATTCGCGGTGGAATGTGGCAGTTTCTATTGCCAGTAAACCACACACGGAGTGCAGGACGGTTACCTAGCTCTTCCTGAAGCTCCTTGTGGAGGAACTCGCTCTCCTCTAGTTATGAAGAGAAACTGATTCGCTTCTGTGGCTTGCTCTGAAGACAAAAAAACTGTACGAGTGCCAAGCATCCATACAGTATTCCTTCATAGGACAGGCTGCATACCCCACTGACCCAGGGACCCACTCTAACACAGTGTGGCATCCTCTAGAGGCCATACCACAGAGGTGCTTATGAATGTGCCAGTGCCAGATAAGTTACAACGTTGGTACTTTATCTCAAGCCATTGAGGGTGAGGTGCTCCACTTGAAAGGTCCCTGGTTCAATCCTTACTACTAATTACCCATCACATGGAACAGAACTTGTCACTTGCATTGCTAGTTTCACCTAGAGTGACTAGACAGCAAATGTGAAAAATTGGGATGGGGGTGGGGAGTAATAGGAGCCTATATAAGAAAAAGACCCCAAAATCAGGACTGTCCCTATAAAATCGGGACATCTGGTCACCCTAGTTTAACCTCTCCTCCTTGCAGTGACATATCAGACACATGTGTGACATACAGAGCAAAATTCTACTTTGACTTACACCTCATAGGGCCAAATTCAGCCTTGGTGTCAAGCAGTTATCTCTTTACAGTAGTGCCCATTGCGTGCAAAAATGATTTACAGAAATGCAAGAAGGACACTTCCTGTTCCTCACAAGATAAGGACAGATAGAGGTTAGAGGAAAGGAAATGGAAACAGCAATAGGCAAATTACTTACAGTTTACATAGACATCAACTTGAGTCACTACAGGGATTCAATGGAGTTACAGTACAGCTAAATGATTCACATTGACTCCACTGGGGCTGCACTGGTTGGCAGGTAAGTTAGAGCAGATTTTGTCTCACAACACCAATTATGGTATTTCATGGTGCACTTTGTCTATAAGTCATTATTACTTTTACTAACTATGATAGAGCAGTGTTGTTACACAAGTCAAAATGCTGGGGGGAAAGAGGGAGGAGTACGGAGAAATAGTAAAGCCACTGGCTGTTTCAGACTGGTTGAAAGTGGGTGAATATCCACTGCTTTAAACAGAGTTGCTTCTGCTTTCACTGGCTCTGAATTTGACGAGTCTATACATAGGTCCCAGTTGCTCTCCATCGCCTCAGAATAGGCTAGATGTGCTTGAGGGCCAAATGAAAGGATGGCATGCCTGGTAGCTTGGTTAAAGTCCTGGCATCACATCATGGGCTCCTTCATGCACAACGCTACTGCCACATACCCAGGAAATGGGACACTCCTCAAAAATATACAGCGTTTCCACCATATTGGGAACACACCTTCACTAACAGGTGTCAAGAGGAAAACAGCAAGCTCCAGAGGTCTTACCGAATCTCAGATCCCTTTAGTTGTATCCACCCCCATCACAAAGGAAGATGAATGAGATGAATGGTCCCTGCTGGCCTGAAAATCTATGAGTCCATGAAAATTCTATTCGCCCCTAAGGACTGTTTTTAAGTTGCAGCTCCCAGAGTTTTCCTTTGGATCTTTGTTCTACCTGTACCAGTTAGGCAGCCCCCATTCAAGAGCTCTTTAGGAACCATTTGGCCTGTGCCAATATTGCTGATGTTCTGGAATGAAAATTAATGAGACGTCAGCAGCTGGTTTTACGGGGGGTTCTGCCGATTTGTCTCTAGCTAGACACTCCTGCTTATTGGATAAAGAAATTTCAGAAGCCTCTAGAAACCACTGCTCCCCGTGACCCTTTTTTTATCTCATTCCACCCCATCTTTTCTTATAATAAGCACTTTTGTAGCTTTCCATTTCTCTGTCATTTTAATCAGATCCTCAGAGAATTAAGACTGAAGTGTAAGTGTATCAAGTGAGATGCTGCCAATTTGGCTTTCCGAACGAGCCCTCCCAGGTTTGTGGGAGCAATTTACTTACAGGCTGATCCTGTATGTGTCAAATGACATTAAATCCCGGGAGCTGCTGTTCTTTTGGTGTGTCTGCTGAAATGTCCTCTCAAGCCAGAGCCAGCTTCGAGTGAGCGGAGGTGCGCAGTATGCGTGCATCTGTCTCTTGAGTGGGATGGATCAGGAATGTAATGGAGAAATTAAAACTGACTGATAAGTGTATGTCCAGCAATTCTGATTGTAGTCAGATTCAGGGATGGAGTCTCCTGCTTGCCATGTCCTCTTTGTGCCCCATGAGTGGTGCAAAGTGGCTTTGAAACATACTGAGATGGCCAATGTAGAATCTGCCTTCCACCAGGGAACTGTCCCTTGGCAGAACTCTGCTTGCCCTGATCTCCCACTGGCTCATCTTACAGCTGATTCTGTGCTGCTGTCTCATGCATGGGTTCCCTGATAGCCCCCAGTGGACTGCTCCGAGTTGAGAATCTGGCTGTCGGTGTGTAGTCTGAGTGGATCTGGATCTGAAGAAGCAGGATCGGGTTTCAGGAGAGACCTGTTTGGGTGTTACACCAGGGGCTCAGCCATACAATCCGGGTCAAGGCTGCTGCCTCACACATTCTAGAGCCTCAGCATGTAATGCTGGCCTCTCAGATGCTTAGCAAAGATCTCTTCCCTAGAACTCTGCTTGCCTGGTGCATCACCAGCTGCTAATGAAGCAGGGGTACATAGAGAGCAATGGGCTAACAAAAGACAGAGGCTAAAAACGATTAATCAAACCAGTGTGTCTCATCCATAGAGTCAGCTGAATAATGAAATAAAATGTATATGTGAAAGCGACATTTCAAAATGCAGTGGGTAAATCTCTCCCAGTGAGCACTCCAGCCTGCTCTGTTTATACATTCTCTTTCTAAGGCCGGTTACACAGGGAGTGAAATCTGAACCAAGAGCCAGATCATTCCCCCAGGGTCCAGGCCCAGCTATCACCCACATTGCCTGGAAGAGGAAAGCAGCTACCTCTGCAGGAAAGGACCCCCCCTGGCAGGGACACTGCAGGAAGTTTGGAGTGGGATCAAGAGGTAGCCGCGAGAGGGTGGGCAAGGGGCATGGAGTGGCTAGCCCGGCACTGGGTTGGGGCAGGACCAGGGGAACTGACACTGCCCCCTTCTAGCTCCATGGAGCTTATCTTACCTACAGACCCCCATTCATGATACAGGTGGGAAAAGGAGGGAGGGTGCCTTGGAGTAGCCACATCCAAGGAATTCCCTGGTAGCACAGCTTTATTGGAACTGTGCTGTAAAGTACCCTAGGAGAGCGGGTGTGGTGCTGGGGCCAGGGCCTCTGCACATAAGGCTGCAGCCTCCAGTAGATGCTTTGGGGTTTGTGCTGAACCCCGGAGGGCCTGTAAATTTGTGGGCAGGTCCCATGGCCATGGGTCATTCCAGTGGAATGATTGAGAATGAGTCTTGAGGAGACACACTCATGAATATTTCTTCCTTCCTTGCGCCTTGCTATGGGCAGTGCTTAATTTGTGCCAGGGCTGAGCCCGCACCTCCGGGCCTGGCAGGTCACAGCCCCGGCACCTCTGGGCTCGCTGCAATTATGAATGTAAAAAAATTGCTTGAGTGCCAGCATCTAATTGCTTGAGCTCCGGCACCTCTTTCATTACAAATTAAGCACTGGCTATGAATTCTACTGCAGGAGACAATTTCAGCTCCAAGACATCTGCATCTGCTCTTTGCATAGATTGCTAGGATAAACTGTCAACTATTATATGGGGCGCTTAGCCCCCATAGTTAAGGTTGCCTAACAAAACCCACAATCCAACACTGTTGTTACTTGCTTATAAATTTGCCAAACTTCAACCCTTTGGGCTGAAATTTTCCACTTTGGGGCCTGCCTCTGACTGATTTATTTGTTGTTTTCAATTTCAGCAAAAACAGTTCAGCCACATTTGAAACTGAGGCTGGGGAAAACAGGCAGTCTTGCCAATGTTAAAAAAAGAAATAGTCAGAAAAAGTGGTTAAGAACCCTAGCACATTAGGTGTTTGGAGCAGGGACGTGAAGCTTGGCAGGGTGATAGTTCTGAGGTCAGAGGAATTATTTTGCTCGTCATGAAAATCCACCCAGGCCTATAACTTGACTAAGTTATAGGCCTTTTGAAATCATCATTTGCACATGCTCAGTTGAGCTTTTTAGCGACTCCTTGATTTTCAAACATTCCATCTGCAATGAGCATGCTCATCAGCCTCAGGGAGCCTCCTGCATTGTCCTGGAGCAGCCACACAGACCAAAACATCTGGATAAGACGGACGAAATGGGTCTATCCAACTCAAAAATCCCTTTTGTCGTAGGGAAAGTGCATTGTGCTGGCAGCCAGGAGAACAGGAATTTAACTCTCTCACCTCTTATACTCACTGGTATTAATTATTCTGTGCAGTTCACAACACTTAGTATTCAGGAAGGGCTCAAATCCATATCATAGGAGGCAGGTAAGCATCATCCTTCCCTTTGTAAAGAAATACAAACTGAAGTACATAAGTTCACTCCTAGCAGAGGTGAGAGCATGACCCAAATCTCTAATATGACAGTTTATAGTTTCAACCACTTAGCTTCACTGCCAGATGCTGTCTGTTTAATGGGGCCACTCCTCCATACGTAACCCACCATTTGAGTGTGTTAAGTGGCTGGTTCACAGAGGATACCAGTCTGTTGGTGCTACCAATTTGTCTTATTTCAAGCGGTAGCAAATTATCTGTGCTACAGTGCTCAAGGGTGTGAACTCAAACCCAGAAGGGGAATGATGCATTTATTTCAGTTGCACATGATAGAATATATTTTTAAGCTTTTCCCCTTTTTCCTTACCCCTCCCCCCAATTAGCAAATAATTTCTAAAAATTCACTAATATTAAAAGAACTTTGCTAAGTTAGCAAATGCTGGAAGGAAGAATGCTCGCGCAACCTGAACTTGGCCCCCTTGTGTGCATACATTATGATACAGTCTTTATTTACATGATCACATACTATTTTTTCCAACATTTCTACCCTCAGTAAAATAGGTTCTAATGTCAAAAGCTGTGAAGAATGGCTGCCACAATTTTCCTGCATAAAAATCACTGAATAGCCACTATCAAGTTCAGTGGTTTGTAAAAATGCTTTCTGATCTGGACATTTTTAATCAAAATGGCTTTGACGAAACATGCTGTTTTCATTGAAATCAAAATGTTTAGAAATAGGTGTCAATTCTGATGAAATTTCATTTAGAAAAAAATGAAAAGGAAGTGTTTTGATAATATGAAAACATCTCATTTTGACATTTTTGGACTGGAACGTTTTGATTTTTCCTTTCAAAATGACTTTTCTAAACCAAAATTCATTGTTTGGTAAAACATTAAAAAAATTTAAAAGGTCAAAATCAGAATGCTGTGTTTTGATTTTACCTAAATGTAAGGTTTAGATCAACCCCATGTGCATTTTTTCCAGAATTTTATTTTGCAGGACATTTCAAAACGTCTTGTTTTTGTTCCATTTCAGAACAGAAAGAAAATTTAAAATTGCAGAATTTCCCATGAAACAGAAAATCCAGTTCCTGCTCTACTTCTGATGCCATCGAGTATGCAAGATGTTAAGTCTTATTGTACGTGTATAGCATATATATATTACAATTAACTCCTGTATGTTTTTATATCCTGATACTAATTAGCTCCCACCCTCTTTTAAAAGCCTTCATCATACCCAGAAATCTTACATCACAGAGCCAATGTCTCACCTAGAAGAAATGCACTGAGCTCACTATGTGTGATCTGGCAAATTTGTGTTTTCTTTTCCTGTTAACAATCTCTTCCCTCTCCCTGTCCCCCACAAGCAGCTCACTCCATTTCAGTCCCTTTTTGTCCCTGTCATTAATGAAGTTGATGGAAATTGAGGAATAATTGCATTTGCAGGTGACAGGGTTGGAAGTGCACTGACTGGGAAAAACACACTTGGCAAAGGCTGCCTGTTTGGAGGTGAGTGCAATCAGTCAAGTGTGAAAGCCACGGCAAAATGATCCTGTTAAACCAGCTTTGCTTTGCTCAGCACAGGTGCACAAAACACACCAGAAAATATAGGGCAAAGTGTGCTTCCCAGGGACACACTGGGGTCTAGTGGATAAGCATTGTACTAGGAGACCTGGCTCCTATTCCCACTTTGCCCATGACCCTCTGCATCATCTTAAACAACCACTTGATGTCTCTGTGCCTTCGTTTCTGTGTGTACAAAATGAGGTATAACCAGGCTTACATCCCTATCTAGAACCCTTGGGGATCTATGGATGAGCAGCATTATATACAGAGCTAAGTATTATTAACTAGCTATGCCTTTGTGTAACTATCACAGAGACATAGGGAAGTGACTCACCAAAACAATCACACAGCAGGTCAGTGGTGGAGCTGGGAAAAGGACCCCAGTGTCCCAGTGTCATGATTCACAGTCCAGTGCTCTAGCCACTGGATTATTCTTAATGCAAGCATTGTTACATCACTAATGCATTGTTCCCCTTTTGGCTCGAGCAGTTAGTCAGTATTAGGGGCCTTGCAGGGCTGTTTTGTTACAAGGAAAAAAATTGATTATATGGATCAGGTCTATTCTTTGGTGTCAACTTATTTACAAATAATGTGCACACTATGCTGTTTCTCTGAACACAGTAGAAACGAACAACAGCCAGAAGTTTCCTTGCTCAAAAATCCCCAAGTATGGCTTTTGAGCAAGCTCTGTGTCCAAGAAGCTCTGTTTCTTTGCTTCCTCTCAGGGTCACATTCACAACTAGAACTAGCTAGAACTCAGAATTCCCAGTTCACAGGAAATTTCAACATTTGGTCTGATTCAGAACAACATTTCCCATGATCCAGAGATTCCGACAGAAACCTGCCTGTGATGTCAGAAACCTGCCTGTCGTTTAACTAAAGTTTTTCCGGGCTTTCTGCCTTTTAATACGGACTCTGCAAAACAAATCTCCTAGCCCCTGTGTTTACAAGCAGGAAAATCCCTCACCCCACAAGGCTTCCCTCTGACCTGGCAGGTGCCTTGGGCAGTCTCTCCATTCTCTGCAGCTCTCTCTATTACATAAAAGGGCTTCATTGCTCCTTCCATTGAGTCCGAAATAGAGCTTCAGTTCCCCATCAACTTTAACAATATTTATGATTGTCTTTAGCTCAAAGACACACCTGACAGCAGCCATTAGCTCCTTTCAACATAAGAGCACTAAATACACTATGGACAAAATTTTCCAACTCCTAAATCCATATAGGCTCTGAAATTGAAGGGCTCTTGTTTTCTGATGTTCTGAGAGCCCACAGCTCTCACTGATGTCCGTGACAAGAACACTTCTAAAAATAAGGCCCCTTTTATTAAGAAACTTACATAGAATCACAGAAGATTAGGGTTGGAAGAGACCTCAGGACGTCATCTAGTCCAACCCCCTGCTCACAGCAGGACCAACCCCAACTAAATCATCCCAGCCAGGGCTTTATCAAGCTGGGCCTTAAAAACCTCTAAGGATGGAGATTCCACCACTTCCCTAGGTAACCCATTCCAGTGCTTCACCACCCTCCTAGTGAAATAGTTTTTCCTAATATCCAACCTAGACCTCCCCGTCTGCAACTTGAGACCATTGCTCCTTGTTCTGTCACTGCCACCACTGAGAGCGGCCTAGCTCCATCCTCTTTGGAACCCCCCTTCAGGTAGTTGAAGGCTGCTATCAAATCCCCCCTCACTCTTCTCTTTTGCAGACTAAATAAGCCCAGTTCCCTCAGCCTCTCCTCATAAGTAATGTGCCCCAGCCCCCTAATCATTTTTGTTGCCCTCCGCTGGACTCTCTCCAATTTGTCCATATCCTTTTTGTAGTGGGGGCCCCAAAACTGGACGCAATACTCCAGATGTGGCCTCTCCAGTGCCGAATAGAGGGGAATAATCACTTCCCTCGATCTGCTGGCAGTGCTCCTACTAATGCAGCCCAATATGCCATTAGCCTTCTTGGCAACAAGGGCACACTGTTGACTTAGGATCATAACTTCAGACACCCAGGCTGTAAAATATGGCCCCAGGTTGCAGTTACACTGTGCATGAAAAATAACATCACTGTTGCCATATTACAGATAGAGGGACAAACTCTGCTTTCGGGTATAGTTGTGCAACATTACTAATTTGTATAGGGCTTCACTTATGTGTAACTGAGCCTGGAGTTTAGCCCACACATCACAGTACAGTACATATTCTTTTCACACAATTACATTACTGGAAGGGTACCAGTAACTGCCACTAGTATATTCACTACAGAAGGTGTTTCATAGCCAGAACTGTGCAAATCACAGGGAGATGTATTCACACTGTTTCAATTAATTAAAAATCAAAGGTTGATTCAGGATGTTTGTACCTTGTTTGCATTCACTTTTCATTACTATTTTTAGGAACAAAGTTTTGCTTGCATGAATGTTCGTGCAAAACAAATTTGGCAGAAATTGAACTAGGCTCCAGAACACCTCAAAAGGGCTCTACTGGGGGCTGGGGTCTGACCCATTTTTTTCTTTTGTGGATTACAAGTAGTGTTCACCAAGCTGACCTTTAGCAGTTGTATTGGGATGCACAGACCTTTTCCTCAGGACGGTTTGTGACTCAGTGCACTGCAAGTTCCTGGGACAGGTAAGAAGTATAGATGACACTACACTAAATTGAGTCACCAGGATTGTTAATGCCTGATTTCCAAAAATGCG
Source organism: Emys orbicularis (assembly GCF_028017835.1). Taxonomy (NCBI): domain Eukaryota; kingdom Metazoa; phylum Chordata; order Testudines; family Emydidae; genus Emys; species Emys orbicularis. The sequence continues at coordinate 52,793,832 of NC_088691.1, forward strand.
CATGCAAAAATACATAGGTAATTGCACACCTAATTTGTGCATGCAAATCCCACAATCATGTACCATATTGGGTAGTTGTACACCCAACCAACCAGTTTGGTGCATAACTAACCATTGCAAATTCTCAGTCTTCACGAATAGTTGAGGTGACTGAAAATCTAAATTACACAGGAATATTTGAAAACAAGGCCCTGGACATACAGAAGCCTTGTGCATTGTAGGGGGGGGGGGGGGGGGTTGAGGGGATTGTACCACTGATTTGGTGGGAAAATCATTCACTATTTTATCATGCTTTTCTCTCAGACCATTTCCCCGTCACAAGGATTTTGACTGCTGACTGATTCCCTAATACTATAGAGAGCTGCATTATCTTAAATGTTTTTCCTCTGCTAATTCTCCCATGTGCACAGGTTGCTTGGGGTTGTGGCATTGCAAGGTATCTCATTCGGAAGGAGAGGAGAAAAGGCCCTTTATTTCTGCTTGTAACTCTTGCATTTGTCTGTTAAGTACCATGCACATTTATGGTACTGTAGTAATAATAAATATAATAGTTCAGCATAGAAATGGACCTCAGAGAGGAGTCAGCTACAATTGCGCTAAGTAGCTTTCGCTTTGGGAATTTCTATGTGCCCAACTGTTACACAGAAGTAGGTTCTTGCAGTGCAATTTCCTTTGAGAGCCCATGCAGTCTGTGCTCCCTAGTAAAATGAACACTTTGGTTGCAATGAAGGAGTTTATAAACACAGGGCCCGATTCTGCTCTCAGTTACACAGGTGCAAATTTGAACTAACTCCACTAGCTTTAATTCATACAAAGGCACGGGAATTTAAACTCCTGGTGTATGCATCTGCATAAAAGCATTATCATATAATGTCAAAAGCCATTTTCCAGCCCTTACAATCTGGCTGAAATCAGCTACGATTTGCTGGGATGGGAAGGATGTATACTGAGCGAGAGAGAATTAACCTAACGAGTGGGACAGGCAAGGTAAAAGGCAGTGGTACAGTAGGGTTCATTCTTCTTGTTCCAGATCTATAAGTACAATAAAGTAGGTGAAACAGCTCCTTTCTGGTCCTGTTTTGCTCCTACCCAGCCACCCAAATGAGCATCCATTAATGAGATTCCAGCACACAGCCAATCCCTAGGGAAAGCCAGTCATTTTATCGTGAGGCTGCCAGACCTGGCCTTTGAACAATGAGGAATATTTTATTAATCGAGGTCTTTTAAATTTAAAAAGTGTAACTTTCAACCTTTCTGCCTTCCACCTGCTTTTCTGAGCCCAGTGGCTAAGAGGGACTAATTAAATCTACCTTGCAAAGATTAACAGTGTTTTAAATGGCCACTGGGAGAACTCTTAAGACCCATGGTGAAAAAAGGGGGTGGGAACTGAGCAACCCCATTCATTAGCAGCCCTGCAGAGCTGACTGCTTCCACCTGCCAGTGTAACAAATGCATCAGGAGAAAGCAATGCTAAGGATGTGGGTGTAAAAAGACCTCTCATCAGTTACGCCTTATTGGGAGAAGGTTTCCTCTCTGGAGAGGAATAAGATGCTCGCGGGGTAGTAACCTTTAGGGGCACTGAAAATGGAACATTCCAGCTAATGAGACAGAATGACATTCTTCTAGGACATGGCGAGCTCTGGGGATGCCCAGCTCACTGGATCCAGAGGTTATGTGATGAATTGTTTCTTTGCAATGCTAATTACTATCCTCAATAGCCAGTCTCTCTGCTACTTAACTCACAAGCTTTCCCTTTTCCCATTGCCAGTGAAGCAGACTGCAGTAGAAAGGATTTTGGCTAGCAAGGGTTTAGCAATATGGGGGGCTCTGTTTTTCAGGAGCCCAATTTGAGACACCTGAAAGAGGCATGTTTTGCAGAGTGGGGGATGCTCAGAGCTTCTGATAGTCAAGTCCTTTAAGGTGTCTCACGCTGGGCAGCCAAAAATCACTAGCCACTTTTGCAAATTCAGGGCTTTGTCTCAATGCCTTGCTATGAGCATCATGAATACTAGGCCAAGTCCTTAGCTGATGTAAATCAGCATAGCTTCATTGGAATCAAGGGACTAACACTGATTTACACCAATGGAGAACCTGGCCTCTGGCATTTCAAACTACACAGTTGTTCAGGAGAAGACCCTTTATTGCGCCCTCCTGTCCAATCATCTCTCCTCAGCCGCAGTTCCCTTCCATTACATTTAGGGTGAACCCATCTCCAGCACAGCTTCTGGCCAAACCATCCAGCTCTCTGTATGTATCCCTGGTTCTGGAGGGTCCCTTATTTCCAAATATGCCTGAGCCTAAACATGAGACATGGAGTAAGGCTTGCAGATCAGCATCTGAAATAGCATTTCACAGCGATAAAGTTACATTCAGCACATGAAAGAGTAAGAGAATGAAGAAACAGAACCCTTGTAAAAACAGCCCCAGGTTTCATGCTCTATTTACAATCATCCGTGTGTAATCTTTCTGCCCGGGGTTGTCATCAGCGAAAAGGGGTGAGTTCAAATTTCTAGGGGTTCCTTCTGAAAACTTAAATAGCACCGACTTAAGCCTCTACCCAGAAGCCTGGGAAATTACATACACCACCCAGAGCACCCCTGATAGGCAATATTGCCCCACCTGCAAGCATTAAAGTCAGGGTTTGTTAGGGTTCCCTCCCCACTCTGAACTCTGGGGTACAGATGTGGGGACCCGCATGAAAGACCCCCTAAGCTTATTTCTACCACCTTAGGTTAAAAATTTCCCCAAGGCACAAATTCTTCCTTGTCCTTGGACGGTATCGCTGCCACCACCAAGTGAGTTAGACAAAGATTTAGGAAAAGGACCACTTGGAGTTCCTGTTTCCCCAAAATATCCCCCCAAACCCTTTCACCCCCTTTCCTGGGGAGGCTTGAGAATAATATACCAACCAAATAGGTAACCAAGGTGAGCACAGACCAGACCCTTGGGTTTTTAGGACACTAAAAACCAATCAGGTTCTTAGAAGCAGAACTTTATTATAAAGAAAAAAAGTAAAAGACGCACCTCTGTAAAATCAGGATGGAAGGTAATTTTACAGGGTAATAAGATTTAAAACACAGAGGATTCCCCTCTAGGCAAAACTTCAAAGTTATAAAAAAACAGGGAAAAAACCTCCCTCTTAGCATAGGGAAAATTCACAAGCTAAAACAAAAGATAAGCTAATGCATTTCCTTGCTATCACTTACAATTTTTGTAATCTTGGATGCTTATTTCAGGTAGGGTTTTAGGAGATGTTTTTTTCCTGCCCTGGTCCCTCTCTGTCCCGGAGAGAACAACAAAGAGAGCACAAAACAAAACCTCCCCCCACAGATTTGAAAGCATCTTCTTCCCTTATTGGTCCTTTTGGTCAGGTGCCAACCAGGTTATTTGAGCTTCTTAACCCCTTACAGGTAAAGGAGGATTTTATGCTACCCGAAGCTGTATGTTTATGACAGGGTTAAAACAAAGAGAATTTGATTAGGGGAGGAAAAAGGGGGATAATAGAAAATGACCTTGGGAAAGATTAATTGGGAAAGAACAATTAATATATTAACATTAGACTCCCACCCTACCAAGGTAGCTTAGCAATAGTCCCCACCTTGAACTTTCTCTTGCAGTTGTGAGTGGCTTATATGTTCTAGCCAGTTCCCTCAACCCAGATCCCCACTCACAGTTTGTTGTCCAGGGATGAAGAATCCCAGGGATCCTGGCAGGTCAGTGCTGCTCTGTTTGCGGCCTCGTTGTCCCTCGGACTGGGGAGCGGTGTTCAGGTGGTTCTCGAGACGGGGGTTCTGGTGCGGTGGGGGGGGCAGCTCTCGGTGTCTCCGAGGCAGCGCTGGATCTTCCGGAAGGGAGTGGGGTTCTGGAAGCACCAGTGATGGGCTTTGTGGGGGCGCAGTCATGTTTGGAAGCGCTGGGGATGGTTCTGGTTCTTCTGCGGGCGGTATCCGGCTGGGAGGTCCTCAGTGGGACATGGGGTTTTTGACGGTCGGAGGCTCATTGGGTAACCTTAGAGGAGGTGTTGGGTCTCCCGGAAGTGGGGTCCGGCCGTGCGATCCGTGGGCTGCGGCAGGCTCCTCCGTTGGCTGGGTCTCGCCGTGCAGCCTGGGGGGTGGTGCTAGTTGCTCCTACGGTAGGGCAGCATGAGGTGACCTATGGGGGAGCGCTGCACCATCTGGTATCTGTGTTGTGCCGGATGGTTTTTATGAGGTCGCTGAGGCATCTGGTGAGGTTGTTGACCTGGGAGGTGGAGGTGCAGGCGAGGCTGATGAGGGCTAGGAGGGGCCTGCACCCAAGTTCTTCAGGTAGGCTCCTGCTCTCTGTGGCTTCAGCCCAAGCCACCTCATTGTCTGCATCAGTACTACCTCTGTGTTGTCTATTTTCATGAAGCAACCTCACCTCTGCACCATCCACTGTCTCTTGCACTGTTTGCTGTCTTGTAACTGCCTCAGCTCAGCTCTTCAGAGAGATCATTAACAGAATTCTCTCCACTGGAGAAATACTTCCAGCAGGCAGTAGGATTCCCCAATCCAGATCCCCATTTTCTCTTTAGTCCTATCCAGGCTCCTTTACCCAACTGTGCCAGACTGTGGTCTCAGTCAGGGTGACCCCGCATCCCAGGTACATTTTATGTAGATCTCTTGTCCTTTCATTTCCCAATACATCCAATAGCATGTTCCCAGGGAGTAGTTATCAGTGGTTCACAGTCATGCAGGTAGGGCATAACGAGTGGGATCCCACAGGGATCAGTTCTGGGTCTGGTTCTGTTCAATATCTTCAGCAGTGATTTAGATAATGGCATAGAGAGTACACTTATAAAGTTTTCTGATGATACGAAGCTGGGAGGGGTTGCAAGTGCTTTGGAGGATAGGATTAAAATTCAAAATGATCTGGACAAACTGGAGAAATGGTCTGAAGTAAATAGGATGAAATTTAATAAGGACAAATGCAAAGTACTCCACTTAGGAAGGAACAATCAGTTGCACACATACAAAATGGGAAATGACTGCCTAGGAAGGAGTATGGTGAAAAGGGACCTGGGGGTCATAGTGGACCACAAGCTAAATATGAGTCAACCGTGTAACGCTGTTGCAAAAAAAGCTAACATCATTCTGGGATGTATTAGCAGGAGTGTTGTAAGCAAGACACGAGAAATAATTCTTCCACTCTACTCCGCGCTGATTAGGCCTCAACTGGAGTATTGTGTCCAGTTCTGGGTGCCACATTTCAGGAAGCCTGTGAACAAATTGGAGAGAGTCCAGAGAAGAGCAACAAAAATGATTACAGGTCTAGAAAACATGACCTATGAGGGAAGATTGAAAAAAATGGGTTTGTTTAGTCTGGAAAAGAGAAGACTGAGAGGGGACATGACAACAGTTTTCCAGTATGTAAAAGGTTGTTACAAGGAGGAGAATGAAAAATTGTTTTTCTTAACCTCTGAGAATAGGACAAGAAGCAATGGGCTTAAATTGAAGCAAGGGAGGTTTAGGTTGGACATTAGGGAAAACTTCCCAACTGTCAGAGTGGTTAAGCACTGGAATAAAATGCCTAGGGAGGTTGTGGAATTTCCATCACTGGAGATTTTTAAGAGAAGATTAGACAAACACCTGTCTGGGATGGTCTAGATCAGGGATCGGCAACCTTTGGCATGTGGCCTGCCAGGGGTAAGCACCCTGGCGGGCCGGGCCGGTTTGTTTATCTGCCACGTCCGCAGGTTCGGCTGATCGCGGCTCCCACTGGCCGCGGTTCGCCGCTCCAGGCCAATGGGGGCTGCGGGAAGCGGCGCGGGCTAAGGGATGTGCTGGCTGCCATTTCCCACCACCCCCATTGGCCTGCAGCAGCAAACCGCGACCAGTGGGAGCCGCGATCAGCCGAATCTGTGCACACGACAGGTAAACAAACCGGCCCAGCCCGCCAGGGTGCTTACCCCTGGTGGGCCGCAGGCCAAAGATTGCTGATCCCTGGTCTAGATAATACTTAGTCCTGCCATGAATGCAGGGGACTGGACTAGATGACCTCTCGAGTTCCCTTCCAGTTCAATGCTTCTATAATTCTATGTTATTACTCGCAAACTCACAATGTAACTGTATTTTAACCAATATCTCCCAAACGGTCACAGAATTGATATGCAAATGAGGCCTGACCCATTCAGTCCTTTCCCCTTGCTTACCAACAGCTGGTGACAGAGCTCCCTCCCCTCTAGAGCCCTGTGGTTTCAGGGCCCAAGGCTAACACAGCCATTCAATACAACCCACCACTGCCAGTGAACTGCATTAGGTCCCAGTTTGTAGTGCTGGGTATCCTCCATGGATACTCCCTCCTTCTCCTCTAGTCACCTGACTCATTTCCCTGCCATTGTGGGGGCCTTGGGCTCTGGTTCACCTTGGTCCCTCTGATTCTCTGCCTCTGGTGTGTAATACTCTAGTTTCCTGTGGGCTGGAATACTTTGGTCTCATTTCTATGGGTGGGTTTAGTGTGTGGGGCTGGGTGGTGCTGGTGGCCTGTGATGTACAGGAGGTCAGACTGGATGATCTAGTGGTCCCTTCGGGCCTTAACCACCATGACTTTAAACACACGCTCGCCTCGAGTTCTGCTCGCAGCTGCTGGTGGGTGGTTATGATGGGTGATGCTGAGCGCAAGTGAGCAGTAATGCTTGAGATTGTACATGCTGGATTCAGATAAGAAATGCTGGTGCTGCTAGGTAGGGGCTGGGACCACGTCTAAGCATATTTTTTCTCCCTGATCACTGGTCCAGGTGCTAGCACTTAGCAATGTATACTGGTCCTCAAAGCATTTCTCTATCCTGGAAAGTCACGAACCATTGAGCCTTAAAGTGTGATCCAAACCCCAGAAATCACAGAGTATCTGAGCCCTGGTTACCCTGCTGCTCTGGGTGGGAAGTCAGCTGTGCCAGCCCCCTTGCTGACATAGATTCCGTGCCCCTTTACCAGCATAGCTGCACTGGCTGCTGCATTGAGGGGGGTAGTATCAAGGCTCGACCCACTCCCCACCTCATCCCCCCACCTGCCTGGGAAGGTGAAGAGTGGCCCCATGAAGGCTGCCCTTCTCCTTGTGCTGTGATCCACAAGATGAGTGGAGAGATGGGGTGGACTACTGAATATCTAGCCCCAATTAAATCTGACCTAAACACTTTATACCAGTGTTTCCCAAACTTGGGACGCCGTTTGTGTAGGGAAAGCCCCTGGCGGGCTGGGCCGGTTTGTGTACCTGCCGCGTCCGCAGGTCCGGCCAATCGCGGCTCCCACTGGCCGCGGTTCGCTGCTCCAGGCCAATGGGAGCTGCTGGAAGCAGCGCAGGCCGAGAGACGTACTGGACACCGCTTCCAGCAGCTCCCATTGGCCTGGAGCGGCAAACCACAGCCAGTGGGAGCCGCTATCGGCCGGACCTGCGGACGCGGCAGGTACACAAACCGGCCCAGCCCGCCAGGGGCTTTCCCTACACAAGCGGCGTCCCAAGTTTGGGAAACACTGCTTTATACCATTGGAGAGTGGGGACTGGATATTTTCAGCCAGCAAAGTTTCTAGCTGTAATTGCTCCCAAAATGGTGACTATTAAAATCAGATGGGGAGGCCAAACAATTATCAGACTGATGTGATATTTAGGTCCAGTGTCTCGTCAATCACCAGGCTACAGGAAGCTGCCCAATTTCACTGGAGAGCTATGAAAAGTGGTGGAGGCTACCAGGCACCCTAACAACACATTGACAAAATGGAACATAATTCCAAAAAAAAAAAAAAAATTCTTGGCAATGTTCGGGAAAACATCAGCCATTTTGCTGGTGGGATGGGGTGCTTAGAGACATGGGAAGGGAAACAGCCATTTGGGGAAATCCTCAGACTTCAGCAAAAGCAGGTTAACGAAGATGCTTCTAAAAATAAAGTGAAATGAGATTGCAAGTCATGAAGGGCATGACATTGAAGCCCACTCAGTCCATTCCCTGCCATTGCTGGGGTCTTGGGCACTGGTGCACCTTGGTGCCTCCTGTGGGGCACGGAATAGTTTAGGCTCCTCAGGGCTGTGACACTTTGGTCTGATTCTTGTTGTTGTGCTTGGTGTGCAGGTGGCTGGGTGGGGTTGGCAGCCTTGGATATAAAAGAAATCAAACTAAATGATATGGTGATTCCTTCTGGCTTAGAGCTCTATGAAAATCTCCTACTGATATTCATGGCCTTTGGAGCAGGGCCTTCACAAAATGCACACATGGATTTAAGCATTACAAACAGATGCACTGCAAGAAAATATCATCTCATGATGATAAGTGGCAAAATGATCCATACTCCTTGGAGAATTTAAAAACAAACCCTCTCTTTCTCTCTTTTCCTATGAGGACATATTGCAGAGGGCCATTTTACAATCACAGCATGGTCCTGGTACTACCAGCACGGGGTGCTGCTCAGTACACACATTACCTGCCGGGGCTTATAACTGAAGCATTGCATAGCAAGTGATAAGTGGATTCTCTTTCATCCCAGCTTAGGTGCTTTAAAGGAAAATGAAAACACAACATGACAAACAAATGAAAACCATTTTTTTCTTTTCAGCAGCTGGAAGGCAGGCAGATAAGTGAGAGCTGGCTGCATCCCAATGTAAGATTTTCCCCAGATGAGGATGGGGGCATGGGGGATCGAACACAGTTTTCAAGCCTAACCTTATGCCTCAGCAAAAACGGTGAGGTGGAACAATCCATTTGAAAGTGATTAATAGCAAACCGTTCCCCTGGGGAATTCAGCTGTGTCTCACGCTGCCATGGGGAATGGAAGAAGCAGTAGTTACATTCCAGCAAATCTAAGATGATTTACTTAGGTTTTATTTTTTCATTAACAAATGGATGCCTGTAAGTTGAAAGTGTCTCTGCGAAGCATACTGCAGTAAAACTCACAAACTTGAAATCTGCTGGGAATCAGCCTCTGAATACAAGTGGCTGCAAAAAGCCCCCACTTCATCAACAGAAAATCCGCACCCAGCCCAATATTTATAATCTGCAGCATGTGGAGAGAGACCACAGTAATAGTGTGGGATTTGCTCGAGGATTTAGCACTGGCCTACCTCTAGTCCACTGAAGCTATGTGGACAGATCTTAATGGGAGAAGAGTTAGGCAAATGCTGAGCCCTGTAGAAAACCCCACCCATTAAGTCTGTATCTGGACACCTGCAAAGGTCACAGGGGTTCAGGTCTGGGGGCAGCAGGGCTCGTTTGGCCCATTCCCATCTAGGGTGACCAGATGTCCTGATTTTATGGGGATAGTCCCGATATTTGGGGCTTTTTCTTATATAGGCTCCTATTACCCCCCACCCCCGTCCCGATTTTTCACAACTGCTATCTGGTCACCCTATTCCCATCCTAGAAATGGAGTCAGTCCTGTGGTTCGAACCACTCTTGCAAACACCCCCACAAGGTTCAAGGCTGTTCAGATCCAGTGTTTTGGTTCAGGACTATCTCGACATTAATGTAGGCCCTACAAAGATCATACTTCATTCCTGCAGAGCTAGCCTATGGAGGGAGAATAAAACTAAGTCCTTCTATTTCTGGAGCAAAAAAAACAAATAGCCCTCCTTTCCCTACCCATTTCCCTTCCTCTTTCCCTTCCAAACAGCAAACACCCCTTCACAGTCTTCAGAAAATATTGTACTCCTGGGAGCCCAGGGAGGTTTGTATGGAATAGCACCAGGGATCAATTTCCTATGGTGCATGACTCCTGTCACTTGTTCATTACCCCAGGATGGGGGCCACCTGGCTCATGGTGTTACTGCCAACTGCTGAGTCTTCTGTGTCACATGCAGTGCTTCCTGGGGGCGGGGGTGGGGGAGTCAATCCTGAAGATCCTATTCAGGGAAAATAACTCCCATTGACTGCTATAGGAGTTTTGCCTAAGTAAGGACTTCTGGAATAGGCTCTGTCATTCTAGGAATGGAAAGCAAGATGCAAAGTCCACTCCAGCCAATAGAAAGGCTCCCACTGACATGAGTGGGTTTGGACAAGCCACGAAAGCATTGGTGCAGTGGTGTACTGGCACATGGGGCAAGGCAGGATGCAAATCAATGGGAACTAAACTAGAGCCATCCTCTTGGGTGCTTCAGCATCATTCAGCACAGGGGCACTGTGCCCAGTAGGGAGGTGACAAAATAAACTCTGGGCCTTGAAGTAAAAGCACCAGACTGGTGAAGGAGCAGCTAGGCAGAGATACTGCCTGGAGCTGGCATTGCTGGTCCCATAGTTATATAGAGTGTGGGTCTATATTATGGGATTTGATACCCTCCTCTCCTGCCTCCTTCTTGTCTGCCACATTCCATGACAAGCACAAGTACTTTTCCCAGCTGCACTGAGCAGCATGTCCATAAGCACTGTCATTTATCTTAAACCTCCCTACAAACCCTTTCCTGCCCTCACCAACCGAGGCCTTGCCAAGTCTGTCAGGCAGAAACACGACAAAATATGCTGTGCTCTCTCCTCCCCCCAAACACCTGCTCCTCCTCCTTTCAGACACCAACACTGAGCCTTCCCACCTGTCCCCCAGCCCCATCCTTTTCCACCTCCGGACCTCCCTTGCTCCCACTACCCCTCTTCCCCCCTTCACTCTCCTCTGGATCCTTCCCTTCTCAATAAACACATGCTCTGATCTCTCAATCCAAAAAAAAATCAATCAATCCACTGTCGCTATCTTCAGCTTCCAACAGCTGCCACACAGAATCCTAGAATCATAGTACTGGAGGGGACCTTGAGAGGTCATATAGTCCAGTCCTCTGAACTCATGGCAGGACTAAGTATTATCTAGACCATCCCTGTCAGGTGTTTGTCTAACCTGCTCTTAAAAATCTCCAATGATGGAGATTCTACAACCTCCCTAGGCAATTTATTCCAGTGCTTAACCACCCTGGCAGTTGGGAAGTTTTTCTTAATGTCCAACCTAAATCGCCCTTGCTGCAATTTAAGCCCATTGCTTCTTGTCCTATCCTCAGAGGTTAAGAAAAACAATTTTTCTCCCAACACCTTGTAACAACCTTTTATGTACTTGAAAACTATTATCATGTCCCCTATCAATCTTCTCTTCTCCAGACTAAACAAACCCAATTTTTTCAAACTTTCCTCATAGGTCATGTTTTCTAGACCTTTAATCATTTTTGTTGCTCTTCTTTGGACTTTCTCCAATTTGTCCACATCTTTCCTGAAATGTGGCGCCCAGAACTGGACACAATACTCCAGTTGAGGCCTAATCAATGCAGAGTAGAGCGGAAGAATTACTTCTTATGTCTTGCTTACAGCAATCTTGCGAATACACATCTCCCTTTAACTACTAGTGTATTCAGTGACTACAGTGACTAGCACAGGCAGCAGGTGACTAGGACTAGAGGGGGTTCAGTCCTTCCCCCAGTCGATCTACCAGCTCCAGTGCCCAGCTTGGCAGGTGAAGCTCCACATCCAGCAATACAGGGCCAGGAAGAGGTGTGTGTATGGGGGAGCATCGCATGGGGATGGCCCCACCTGCACATGGACACATGCACCACATGGCTCTATGGCAGGGTCTTCCGAATCTGAGAGCAAGGAACTCAGTCCAGCCCCACGTGACAGGAGCCTTTGCTGTGTAGTGAGCTTGCAGTCCAACCCCCTTAGCATGGGCCCAGGAAAAGAGCAGCAAACTACCTTCTTCCTGCCCGCCCCCCTCCCAAAGAGTACTTTCACTCGCCACCTCTGGTGAGTAGTTCACAACCGTTGCATGAGGTTTGTCCTTTGCAGCCCCCTCCAGCAGCACCCAGGGACCCCACTCAAGCCCAGGGCCCCATTGTGCTGGGTGCTATACATATACATATGTGTGGCTTCTGGGTTTTCTGCTCCTCTGAAACCGTGCCCACTGAGATCACATGTGACCTTCTCCACACCAGACCTCAGGCCTACACTCAACACCTTCAACCTCACCATTGTTGTTGATGCTCTAGAGCTCTCCCTCCTTTATGATGCTTTTCCTCTCTTGTTTCATGAGGCTATCACCTTGTGCTCTGCCTGCCCCTCACTTCAGGATCCCCTCCCTCTTGCACTTTGAGGGGTTGCCATAGGGACCTGACTAGGCTCCCTCTTCTCCCTAGGGGGGAATCTCACCTGCTCACCAGTCCTCGGCTCTCAGTTGCACACATGCTGCCTGCAACACAGGAGTCCCCCCTGCCTCCCCACATAAAAGCTGAAAGGAAAGAAAACAAACAAGATGCCCAGCACCCAGGCAAAACCAGCATTGTATATAGAACTGCCACCTGGCAACCCCAGTGCGGCGACAAGCACCACGCCCCTGCTGCCCGGGAGGAATGCGTGAGATTCGTTGTCTTCAGGAACCACGACATGTTTCAGGGGCTGAAGCTGAGCCCCAGCCCTGGGGGAAGTGAGGCTACAGAGCAGCACCAGGACAGTGAGCCTGCTTCTCAGTGCATCGGCCTGCAATGGGGGCCAGCGCGGCCTAGAGCAGCATCTATCTCTCCCTTCTCGATCTCCTTGCCCATACATGCTCCCCCAGGAGTGCATGGAAAGGAACACCCCTGTGCTGCCCCCCCCCCCCAATTGTCTCTGGCCTTTTCATGGGTGGGTAGTTTGCTGCTCTTTCCCCCCCACCATCTTGCTGGTACCACACAAGGTCAGAGACAAGCTGACCCCATAATGTTCCGTGCCTTCCCCTCAGGGTCTGCACATCATGTACCCTCCCTCAGCCCTGTGCCAAGATTGGTCTGCAGCAGCTTATAATAGGAACCCCCCTGACCTACACACACACATTCTCCTTGCTCAGCCGGCTGAAGGTCACACCACCATGCGGAGTGGCCTGAAGGCTGAGAGGCCGGATCAAAGGGGGAGTGATTACATCTTATTGGGAAAGTGAAACACAGGGTCACTTAGCCAATGCAGGAAGGAAAAGGAGTGAGGATTGATTTTAAAGTGCAAAAAAGGGGAGAAAAAAAATCCTCTCATTCCTTTTATTCTCTAAATGCTGCAGCGGCTTGACAAGACAGGGCTCCAAAAACTGCTGAGGCTATCAAGACCTCCTGCTTGGCCTCATCTCCTAGGCCTCATCTCATGCATATTACATGACTGCTGATTAGAGAGGAAAGCTTCAGTTCTCCCCCCACCTTCTCCATTCTTTTTGAACCAGGGAACTACATGTCTCTATCAGGACAGCCCTAGCAGAGCCCTGTGATGGAGGGGACGACCATGGAATCCTTGAGAAGGCCAAACACTGCAGCAAAAGCAAATGCAGAAAAGGAAGGAAGTGGGTGGCATAAATACGCACAGCTGCACTGAAGTCAATAGCACTATACCAATTTACACCAGCTGAGGATATAGCCCTGCCCTGGGTCTTCATCTCAATCAGCCTTTGTGTTTTCCTTTGTATGTGATTAATTTTATACAGGATAAAAGGATAGGTTGTTGCAGGGTAGCAGTTACCTCATTCATCTCATGCAAGAAAGCTCCCCAGCGTGAAACTGAAAACAAATATCTCCTTCAAAGGGTTTATTAAGGTTGAGTGGTAAAAGCAAAGGACTGGGAGCCAGGCTAGCTCTGGGTTCTAATCTCAGCTGAGCCACTGTAACATCAGGGAAATCTCCCTCTGTCTCGGCCAAGTCACTTAGAAACAGGTGCTGATGTTTCCCTGAGGTTTCCTGCCTTTTATCTCATTTTCTGAGCCAAGCTTTTCTAGGGAATCAGACTCGAAAGATGGAAAATGAAATGGTGCAGGAGGAGAGAGATGAATATGCCTGCATGATACATCTGGGAAACATGTTCATGTGACAAAGGTAGCAAGAGCTCCCAGGGGTTGACTGGTTACATGGTTCCAGAAGGGAGGGAGAATTGAGTACCCAGAACTCACAGGGACTGAGCAATCACAATTCCCAGACTGTGGGGGCACAGAGTGTGGGCTCGCTTGCTTTTTTATTGCTTCACTGGAAGAAGCAAAACTATGGACATCCTTACTGTGGGAGATGTATCAGGAGCAGAGCAGGACACATGCTGCAAAGAAAGCACACGTCAACTGTTGTAGAAATAAGCTGCTCAGGGGCTTTAGGGATGTCTACATTAGCCATTGTTTTTTGGGGCAAACACAAGAATATCCATAGAGAGTGAAAACCTTGCAAATGTGCAGGATGGTTTGTGCTTCACTTTAAGCACATGCTTAGATCCCATCAGCTTCAACAGGATTGCCATATGAGATTAAAGTGTACAGGTGGTTAAGTGCTATGCTGAATACGGGTCCATACCTATCCTGCTTATTCTCCACTGGAGGATGAGCAGTATTGCCAATCTCAGGAGATCAAAAATCATGAGTCACATCTCCCAAGATCATGAGGTTTTTTTCCAGAAAAAGGTGATGATGTGTTTTTTGGTCTGTCTTTTGATTGTCGAATGCCCCTGTGCATCCCCAGCGTGGGGGTTACAACAATTTCTACCCAGTGGCGGATTAATGATTTTGCTGCCCCTAGGCCCTGAAATAATTGCCGCCCCCCCCTGCCCCTGGCCCCGCCCCGACTCCACCCTTTCCCCACTCCCATTCCAACCCCTTCCCCAAAGTCCCCTCCCAACTCCGCCCTCTCCCTGCCCCTATTCGATCCCTTCCCCAAATCCCTGCCCCGGTCCCGCCTCTTCCTCCAGCGCGCTGCGTTCCCCCTCCCCCCCCTCCCTCCCTGCCCCACGAAACAGCTGTTTCATGGCGCAAGTGCTGGGAGGGAGGGGGGAGAAACAGGACGTGGCAAATAGCGTAGCTGAAGTCGGCGTATCTTAGGTCGACTTACCTGTCCGTGAGGACAGCGGCGAGTTGACTGCTGCCACTCCCCCGTTGACTCCGTTTCCGCCTCTTGTGAGCTGGAGTTCCGGAGTCGACAGGGAGCACGTTCAGGGATCGATTTATCGCGTCTAGACAAATTTGCCGCCCTAGGCCTAGGCCTTGTTGGCCTAGGCGATAATACGCCTCTGCTTCTACCCACTCTCCCACATGTATTGGGTGAGGAGTTTTTTATCCCCCTCTGCCCCTTCCTAGGCGGGTGCTGACATCCTGTCCCCATTGCTCACAGGAGGGGAGGGGGAAGCGGAGCTACACTTGGCTTTTTGCTCTTCCCCTCCTGCTGTGAGAATGGCAAGTGGGGTCTGAACTTTGCTAAAAGGCTGGTGCCTTTGTGTCCTCATGGGATAAGATGCAGCCCTCTGAAATCCCGTCACTGCGGAAAAGTCATGAGAGTTGGCAACACAGGAATGGGGCAGGGAGAAGTGTTGCTCTGAGCTCCCAGGAATGAGGGGTGAGACTCTCACCCCCGCTCAGGTCCCTTTACGTCAAGTAAAGGGACAAACCGGTGTAAAGGGACCCTAAAATCCCCAGTTATGGCCGAGGGATGAGTCTCCTGGTGCACACACTGTGGGATCTCCCTGAGCTGTGAGTTCCGTGTTGTGAATCTTAGAAGGTGAGCACAGAGTCTCACCCAAGATCTCCATCTGTTCATGACTGTTCTGATTCAAGCAGGACAAATTGCTCTTCTCTCTGACTGTGCAGTGACACGCCGTGTCCTGTGCTCTGTGGCTTTGCACTCTCCAGTATTTCCTACTTGTGCATTTTACTCTGTCCAGAACCTCTAGGGATGAGCATATGCTGCAGAGAAACCGGAGTGGCCTTGCACAACAGAAAGGAAACTCTCTACCCAGGGACAGTGTGCTCTCAGCCATTTACTGTTTTGAGAAGTGTGTTTTGAAGCACAAGAGGAAGTGCAGGAGAGAATGAAAGATCAATGGCCATGGCTTAGTTGTCTCGTTGGTAGGCATGGCGATGGGGTGCTGAGTTGGGGATACCCAGGTCAAGAAGCAGAGGTGTCATTCCAGGCAAAGTCATGCTGCATTTCCAGATGAGGGCAGTGGGGAAACGGACACTTGGAGAAGGAGTCCTTTTGCTCCAAGAGCTCTTTAATATTCTCCATGGATGCTTAAGAAGAAGGTCATTGTCTAACATGTCAGGTAGAAATCTTTTCTTCCTCTCTCTTTTGCCAGCAGTTCAGCAATCTGTAGATAAAGTTAATATAATGCAGGAGCTGCCAGAGGGAGGCAGGCTGTCGTAAGCCATTACCATTGACTTTGCCAATGTGATAATATTGTCCTTCATCAGCAAGAGAAGGATTAGGAGTAGGAAAGACTGTTGGGTGCAGTAGATTAATGCTTTTACCTTCCAAGGTCAAAGGGAGATTTTGATTGGGCTTCAGCTGATGTCTTCATGGCCTCCTACTCCTGATGCAGCCTCTTGAGGAAATTAAGAGGGACATGTACTCTTCGATTTACTTCCAGCCTTCTGATATTCCCATTCATACAAGTTGCAAGACTCATGGGTTCTTTCTCCTAGCTTCCCCCGACTTTTTTACATGTGGCTGCAGTGTGGCATAACAATGGGAATACAAGCAGAGCTGGAAGGGAAATGATGGGGGAGGTGTTTTGTTTTTTTCCTGGGATTTTTTTTTTAAATTGTCTTCATCAAACTTTCCAGTATTATTTATTAATATATATCAAACAAACAATGTTGAGTTTTGGGTAAAAAAAAATCTGTTTTAGTAAAAAGATTTGGTTTTGGAAAACCAAAAGTTCTGAGCAAAAACTGAAAGAATTTGGGTTTTCAGTTTCTTATTTTTTGTGGAAAAGCAGGGAAACTTAAATCCAACTGAGAGATTTTTGCAACAACAACAAAAATATTTTGGTTGAAAAGCCATTTTTCATTGCAAAATGTGTTAAGGTAAAAATATTTCCACTAGCTCTAAAAACGAGGCATGCATGTAGCTAGATGAATCATTCCAACTAAGCTGCATTATTTAAATTTATTTACCCTGACTAGGGATTCTAGAATGAGATAATTATGGACCCAAATAACAAACTAACATCTATCTTTTATTACAGGAATTTTGTTTAGAAATTTAGCTTTTTTAAAAAGTGAAAAACACCTGAAACAAAACAAAAAGCAGAAAATTTTGAACAAAACATTTAGTTTGTCTTGAAACTAAATATTTTAATTTCATTGAGAAAAACCTGAAGAAAAACATCAATTTAAACCAAATCTGATTTTTTTTAAAAAGGATTTTTTGGTTCAACTCCAGTTCAGCTAATGGGAAATAGTTAAAAGGAAACAGACAAATAAATGCTTAAAAATAAAATCCTACTAAATTTGAATCCGGATTTATTCAGAATTTGATTCTCTGTCCTGTTTTCCATAATTCTTGTCTAAAGCACATTGAAAAATAGGATTTTTGTTGTTGTTGAAAGTTTTCATGAAAAAAAAAATTGTCCTTTTTTAATTTTGAAAACTTATGACCATCATGGTCGTTGGTAAAATTCACCCATGGTGACTCAGGAAGTCTGTGGCTGAGCAGGGATTTCAACCTATGAGGACCAGGTGAGTGTTTTAAACACTGGACCATCCTTCCTTTCACACACCTACAAACTAATAGCGTTCCTATATGGGTGAGCACTTTTGCCACAGATATGCTTGTTTGCCTGCAAATGCATTCATGCACACAGAAATACACGCGTGACTCCCCATACTTGCACGACTAGACATTCTTCCCCAGACATTTGTGAAGATAAAAACCAGTTACACAAAGACTTGTGGGAAAGTGAACAGAAAGGTCACTGTCATGGTTGGATTGAGTCTCGAGTCAGACATGGCAAACATGTTGGAGAATACATTTTTGTCCGCTCTTCACCCAAGGGTAATCAAGGTTCAGTGAGCAGCGACACATCTCAGCACACCCAGAATTTTCATCTTTTTGAGTCTTGAGCTTAGACTCGGAATGTTATTTTTACAGAATTGCTTGCATGTTGCTGATGTATATAACAACAACAACTTCAATTTATATAGCACTCGTCATCCAGAAGTTCCTACAGCACTTTAGAGATTTTTTATATACAGGAATCACTTCCCCCATTATATAGATTACACTTATCTTTCATAACTCTAATGGCTGAGATAAAGGAAAGGCAGTTTGCTCACAAACACAGTATTTTTCAATAATGACACTTAGCATGAAATAAAGGCCATTTTTTTCTGAAATAATCTTTCATAGATTTCTAGTCGTTTGCTGACAAAGAAGGAGACCTGTGCATTTATTGTTGCTCTGACAGGAGAAGTGACTGACAACTCTGCTTTGCTTTGCTACTGCCCCTCAATAGCTCTTCTAAGCAAGATTTTGGTAACATTTTTAAATGTGGGACAGTACCTTTTTACCTCCACCATCCATATAGTCCCAAAGGGGTGTGAATACTTTGTAGGGCTGGGAGAGAGATCAGTATTGATTATCACCTGCTCATTTTCTCTACTGTGAAACTGAAAAATAATAAACACTTCCAAAGTGAAATTTTTCCAAATTTTGATTGATCTGCCACTCTTCTTAAAAGGAAACCACTAGGAGTAAACACAAATAATATGGAGCATCAGGGCTCTTGGACATGCCTGCTTTTCCACAATTTATAAATTGTTTAGACCTGGTGAATCAGGAGTTGTATCTTAAAATCATATCATTTGGATTACCACCTTCCCATTTCATTTTTCCCATTTCAGTTCTCATCTGATTTTAGTGGCCTCGCAGGAGCTAAACCAGTGCTGGGTGTCAATTTACAGCTTGCAGTCCTGTCTTCTGACTCTTGGACTTTGGGAGAATATTGACTGCTAAAGTGATGCTGGAACTGAAGTGCAATGAAAAAGCAAGACAGTAATCAGAATGACATGATTTTGAAGTGTGTATGCCATCTGATGTATTAAATTATGGGCTAGATTCACCACTGCACTCTGGCTGCTTTGCACCACTCCAGAGATGTGGAACAACCATGAAGATAAGCTGCTTTTATGACAGCTTTGTGTCGCTGTAGCAGCACAAAGCAGATGGAGCATGCTGCTAAATCTGGCCCTATGTTTTCACTGTTTATGTTGTTTTTGAAGGCCCGGTTGCCTCGGTTCCCACTGGGTTATTCCAGTTTTATGGCATCCATCATAACTCCATTGACTTACGCCCTGACTTGCAACTACTTCAAGGCTTTCCACCTTTTCACAAAGTGGAAAGGACAGTTAATATTTGCAGCCAAAATTGTTCCCTCTCCCAGCAAAGAGTGATAAGTCATGAGTCCCTTGTATGCTGCTGAGATCAGAAGCATTTCTTGTTTCCATATTCAAGAGGAAATGTAGCAGCCCAATAAAGCTAAATAAAGAAAATATCAGACGTACAGAAAGAAAAAGGCATTAAGGTTTTAGATTTTCTCCATTTAACATCATTGGACTGTTGTAGCACCAGACCCAGCTACCTCATTGGCACAATCTCCTGTACCACACTCCAAGGCTATCTACCAGCACTGACAGCAAGATTGTACTTGGGAAAGGAGGAAGAGGAGAGTAGGTTTCCACCTGCAGTGTGGGGAAGAGGAGTTGTATGCCAGGATAGGACACACCCACCGTAGATTCAATTTATAGCTGCACATCCTGGTCATTGTTCCAGATAATCTGCCTCTGCTCCTCCAGACACAGTCTCGACCGTATGATACCAGCATCAACGTTAATATAATGGGAAGTTGTCTGCCATTCCACAGAAGGTCCATTGGAGGGGCAGGGATAGGAAGACCAGTCATAGCAGGAGTTACTGTGGCAGCAACAGTAATCTTGCTTTACCTGAAAAAAACCACTGGACCTATCTACCTCTGCTGCAGTCTTGAAGGAGAGGGTTCCTCCTGGGTAACAGTAATGTCTCAATACTAGTTGAGAAACACAACTCGGTGAGGTAATGGCTTGGCATTGGAAAAAACAACAACCACCTATTTAGGCTCTGAAGGAAACTAAGCAGTCATGGAATAACAGGGAAGGCCCTCTTATGGATCAGTAACTGGTTAAACAATAGGAAACAAGGATAAGAATAAATAGTCTGTTTTCACAATGGAGAGGTAAGCAGCAGGGTCCCCCAAGGATCTGTCCTGGGACCTGTGCTGTTCAACATATTCGTTAATTATCTGGAAAATGGGGAGAAAAGTGAAGTGGCAAAGTGCAGATGATACAAAATTATTCAAGAAATTAAAGTTCAAATCAGACTGCAAAGTGTTACAAAGGGATCTCACAAAAGTGGGTGACTAGACAACAAAATGGCAGGTGAAATGCAACACTGATAAATGTAAAGTTGTGAACACTGGAAAGATCAATCCCAACTACACCTATATAATAATGGGTTCTAAATTAGTTGTTACTACCCAAGAATGAGGTATTTGAG
This sequence comes from Emys orbicularis, assembly GCF_028017835.1. Taxonomy (NCBI): domain Eukaryota; kingdom Metazoa; phylum Chordata; order Testudines; family Emydidae; genus Emys; species Emys orbicularis. The sequence goes on from NC_088691.1 coordinate 52,814,088, forward strand.
TTACCATGGATCGTTCTCTGAAAACCTCAGCTCAATTCACAACAGTGGTCAAAAAGGCTAACAGAATGTTAGGAACTATTAGGAAAAGGATAGAAAGTAAGACAGAAAATATAATGGCACTATATAAACCCATGGTGCATCCACATCTTGACTAATGTGTCCAGTGCAGATCATCCTGTCTCAGAAAGGGATATAGTGGAAAAGATTCAGAGAAGGGAAACAAAGATGAGCAAGGATATGAGGAGAGATTAGGTACGTTCAGCTTAGAAAAGTGACAGGTAAGGGGGGATATGAGAGAGGTCTATAATATCATGAATGGTGTGCAGAAAAAAGTTATTTACCATTTCACACAATACAAAAACCAAGGGTCACTCAATAAAATTAATAGGCAGCAGTTTGAATACAAACAAGAGGAAGTATTTTATTACACAAAATGCACAATTAACCTGTGGAACTCATTGCCAGGGGATGTTGTGAAGGCCAAAAGTATAACCGGGTTCAAAAAACAATTAGATAAGTTCATGGAAGATAGGTCCATCAGTGGCTATTAGCCAAAATGGTCAGGGGATGCAGCCCCATGTTCAGGGCAACTGACTGCCAGAAGCCAGGAGTGAACACAGGGTGGGTGACTTCAAGTGGCCTGTTCTGTACACTCCCCTGAAGCTCCTGGAGAACAGGATACTGGCCTAGAAAGACCGCTGGTGTGACCCAGTATGCCGTTCTTATGACCAAATGCAGCCTTGGCATATTCCAGTCTCTGGGCTCAGTCCTGCCTCCTCATGTTCAGATTTCAAACAACCTGCAGAGACTATTTTTTAAAATAAACTGAAAGAAGATTTCAGCAATTGTGCAGTAGGAACATCCCTTTGGTGACTGCAGCTTCATGCCACGACTCTTAGGAACATGTTCATTATAAATTCATCCTTACTTGTAATAAACATGGGGACAGGACTGATTTGTCCTGAAGTAACACCCACTGGAAGGGGTCACCAACTCAGTAGGGGTGGGCTGTCCCCCTCCATGTTAAGAGCTTTATGAGTTTGTAACTCTCTTCACTGCAGAGGGACAGCTCCTTTAGCTCTGACAGGTGAGGATCATGCTTTTTAGATGCAGAGGTTGGAGGTTGAAATAATACACAGGCAAGGAAATATTAAAGAGTTCCTCCCCCATCCTTCTAGAGGAGAGAGATGTTTGCCTCTCGGGGAATAGGACAGCCGAAGAAGCTTGGATCCTGCAGGGAACCAGGGACATCTCCTTGGAGACCCTGTGTCCTTATGCCAGCCTAGTGTTGCTCTCTCGCCATGCACATATTCTCTGCCATGACCGCTCCAATGGAGCTCTGCTAGCAGGACTCCTCTTGGTTGCAGCTGACCCAGCAACCCGCACCTTAAAAGGGGACCTCCATTCTGGCAGAGATTCTGAAGAAAGGGGATAGCTCCTGACTACGTTAGTTTTTCTGCGGAGGAAGGACGCAAACATCATGCATCACAATGGCCTTGCCCTGTGCAAGGCTACCCACTTCCCACCACTAACTCCACAGCTCCCCCTGCAGTCATGAAGACCCTTGAAGTCGTGAGATCTGTACGTGGTTTCTAGGGACCTGATGTGACTCATTAGAAATACCTAGCTCAGATACAGCACTTTGCATCCATTGATCTCACAGCGCTTAACCAAGGAGGTCAGTAACATTATCCCCATGTTACAGCTGAGTCCCAACAGTAGAGACAGAACTCTTGTCTTCTACACCTTCTAGATCAGTGCCCAGCTACTGGATCTCCCTGCCTCTAACACTAGGGGCTGGTCAGCACTGGGAACTGACATCAGCATACCTATGTCTCAGGGCTGTGAAAAATCCATATCCCCTGATCGATCTAGGTAAGCCAACCTAACCCCTGGGGTAGACAGTGCTAAGTTGAGGAGGAACTCTCCCATCACTGTAGTGTCTACACTGACGTGCTGCAGCTGTGTCACTGTAGTGTTTTAAGTGTAGACATAGACTAACATTCTGCAGCTAATGCTGCTTTGACCCTGCCTGTGGTCAGTCCTTCATTCGGTATTATACCAGTTCTATGGAATGGGTGAATGACCCATTCCACACACATCACCAGTGACCAGAGACTTCTGGCTACTTCTAACAACAACTGCATTCAGGCTAGTAATCTAGAAGTGACCCCATGTCACATAAAACTCCCTGAGCTATCCATTCCCATTAGCCGTCTTCTTTTTATTTTTAAATTGAGCATACAAAAATATATTACATTGCAAGTTATTTTAGAGTCAGGAAAACACCTGGATATATTGCAAAATTGCCTCTTTATTTATTTGAATTCTCTGTGCTGCACTCAGGTTTCTGTGTATTTGGGTGACCAAGAGAATCAGTATTTCAAAACACATAGTAGAAAAAAAATACATAATTGAAGTGAGGCAGCCAAGATTAATTTGTGTTATCAGGTGAGGTTACCACAGCAGTAAATCATTGTCTCTGCATAAGCACTTATCCATATTTCCATATTAAGACAGAACTTGGACAGTCTAGCTCAGCTCTGTTTAACTTAAGGGTGTCCACGTGTCTTAGCGCTCTCCATTTTATATGGTAGCTGCAGCCAGGGTGAAGGGACATTAGAATGATCTATGGAGAGAAATGAGCGATCCATGGGGTTTCAAGCCCCTCTTGTAGGATTTAGGGGGCAGAGCTTTTGTAGCTGTTTTCCCCTCCCCTCTTTCACCAGGCCTGTAGCCAGCCAAACAAAAGTGTTTGCAGAGCTAGACTAAGGTAATGCCATTCGACCTCCCATGGTCCCTCACTCAGAGTGGTGTTGCCTGGGGAACTCCTCCCCTCTCCGAGAGATACAAATAACAGCATGAGCCTCCCTTCTACAACACATGAGTGCAGTGGGGGCCCTCACCCTCACTCCTTGGAAGCTTCAGGTATGGTAGCCAGGATCACCAGAAAGGCAGGGGTGACAGCACACTCCCCTCCCCCCAGTACTTACCCCAGCATCTGTGATGTCTGTGATTGAGTGGAGGGCTGCACACACTGCACTCTTCTCTTCTTGTAAAACATGACCCCCGATGGAATGACTTGGCAGGCCTCCAGAACATCCTATTGTGATGCATGGGACAGTTCATGACCTCAGAGCTATTGTTTCAGGCTCTCAGCAGATTCAGGCAGGTGTCACAGCATCAGTTAGACTTGGCTCATGTCTTCAAGCTTTTCTTTAGAACCATTAGGGTTAGAAATGTCTGTATTTATCTATTTACTAAAAATTAAAGCTGAGATTCTGGTGTGGCCACATGACTTTCAGTAATTGGGGGGCATAGGTACACGCCTACAGAGACTATGCCTTAATCTGTCCCTAGAAGTTTGGTATTTTTCTTGGGGCAAAGCACTCAGCGGCATAGAACAGAGTCCTCATTGTCTGCAACTTTATTCATTTTGGCTATTGCATTTCCACAGGCTGTCCATAGTGCAGCATTTCTACAGAAGCAATATACTACATGCTTGAGACAGTGTTCTGAGTTCTTACAGGTAAGAAACAAAAAACTCAGATGAGATGCAGGAGGTTTCCCTGCCCCCCAAAACATATCCTAATGCCAGATGCAATGTCCTGCATTTTCGAAGGTTTAAATATATTTCTGAAGAAAGCCATCTAAAATGGAATCAGCCATATCTGGTTTTATTTGTTACTTTAAATACTAAATAATTCTGCACTGAAGTAAATTGCCAATAGTAAATGTTACTGTGTTCAGGTCTGCCTCTGCTTGGGGTCCCTCTTGGCACAACTCAACCCCCCTCCCCCTGGCACACTTCAGTCCTATCCCTTCCTGGGTGTTAGAGCCCAAAAGAAACCAGGACAAAACACCACTTAAAAGAGGGTCATCTGACAAACACTTAGCAGAACCCCACCCTTCTCTCCAGAGCCTGTCTTCCAACAACCAGTACTCCAGCTGCTCTTCCCAGGTCTGGTCATGCCTTCCACCTGGAGGCTCATCCAACCTGCAAGTCAGTCTCTAGGCTACAGCCCGGCTTCCCTCACAATAGGATGTCCTCGCTTCTGCTCTGCTTCCTGGCCAGCCTTGAATCGGGCTAGGTCTCTTCCTTTTAACTCCCCTCTCCACACCTGATATCTGCTGCAGGTATACTGGGACAGGACCAGTTGGGTCCTCAGGTTTTCATTAACCCTCTCTTTGCCAGCGTGGAGCTTATTTCCCCATCACAGTCAAAAACAGGGCTGGTCAAAAATTTCCTCACAAAACTGGGGGAACGGGGGGTTTGACAGCTATTGTGTTCACAACTACATGACAATTTTCCTGGAAACCAGACACTTTCTGTGGAGAATTTCAACTTTTCATCAAAAAACTGAAAGCGTGAAAATTGAGAAGTTTTTAGCTGAAAACCAAACATTTTCGGCTAAACTTTTTGTTGTTGTTATTTTTTTATGGTTTTGGTTTTCAAATATAAATGTAATCCTTCAGCCAGATAATGGTGGTAGCAACAAGGGCCAGGTTCAATACCCGGGGTTTCCTCTTAGCATTACAAAGCAGAACGGGCTCTAGCCCTCACTCAGAAATCTGGGAAAATTAAACACCGCCTCTTAGGGCACCTCTGAGGGCTTGTCTATGCAAACAAATGGACCGAAGCAGCCTAAAAGGCAATACTTCCCCCTCACAAACACTGAGTCTGTGTATGACAAAAGAACACTTTTGTTAAGAGGAGAAGGAAACACAGAATTCATTTGGGAAAACATTGCAACAATGACTCAAAAATATGCCAACAGTAATTAAAACACCTGCCATACAATATCTTGGGCTGTAGTCCTTTGCCTCAGTTTCCTACCTTACGGTGTGAAAGTCCAGTGGATGAATGTCCCTTTAACATATCAGTCCCCTTTATCTCTGCCACCGCCCATGCACAGTTTTTTGTCTGAGGTCAGTGAAGTCCCAGAGTCCAGGGATGCATTCAGGTATGTTCTCTTCCTTCCCCGGGCATGGGGTGTGGGGTGTGAATCAATGTCACTGCTCATCGCTGTTGCTGTCACCTCTGCCTTGAACTGCAATACCATGTTCTGAGATTCCTCCATCTAGCCCAGTTCTTCCTGATTTCACTGTGTACTAGAGAAGCTCATTATTGCCGCATCCTCTGCAGTGTCTCTCACCACAACATTATCCCCCCACCTCTTCGGAGGCTCAGCCCCTATACCAGCTTATCAGTGTTTCAGCTCCAGTGATTACTGAGCAGAAACAAGGACTCTCAATTGAATCTAGTTAGCTCTGTAATGAAAAACTGGTGCAGGAGAGTCAAACAGCTTCCAGGAACTTCCACACAAGTCCACACCACCAAGTACAAACACCCATCCCCATGTCTTCTGATCTTCCATTGGCTTTAGCATCACTACACTCACTTAGTGAATGAGGTTCATGCTAGGTTTCTTCTGGGCTCTAACACCCAGGAAGGGATAGGACTGAAGTGTGCCGGGGGGAGGTGGGGTTGAGTTGTGCCAAGAGGGACCCCTCAGTTAGGACATATTAAGTACAGTTCTGCTGCCCTTGAGCCATATGACAAGGGCAACATTTCATTACCTCTGCATCCAAGACTAAAGTTAATTTTAACCCACAACAGCCAAACTTGGTCACTTTAGCAAATCGGATCTGTCTGCTGATTACGTAGGCAAAGTAGGTTTGTCTATGCAAATATGCTCTGCTCCCCAGTTTATCAACAGAGGGCAGGAGAGAGCTCATTCAGATCCTGGCTTACATAAAGGTTACAATGTTATGCAAAAAAATTAAATAAAAACAATTTTCTGTTTTCATCTAATATTTCTGTGTGTGTGTGTGCGTGGGAAGGGGGGAATTCTTACTACTGAGACCAAACTCAGGTATTTATCATCAGCTGCATAGCACATACACATACTACACCGTATAATATAGAAAAAATAGCGGAAAAGCCAGCAACTATATTATTAAAGAGCCCTGGAAGGTAATTCCCACCTCCATACATAGGAGCTATGGACTCTTATGCCCATGAGTGGAGGCAGCGGATGAACCACTAGCTGAGGAGTATGCTACCTGTTAGCAAAAGAAATTGCTCTCTCATGGTCCCATTGTGTCTATCTTCGCTTCTGGATTCTCAACTAGCAGTAGAGACTTATTGTGACTTTCATGGTCTGTAGTGTCTGCAGGCACCCTTGTCTAATGTGGACCTTGTAGAAGCCATCCACACCTTTATCATCGCCATCACATTGTACTACTTCAGTGCGCTCTACTTAGGGTAACCGTTGAAATCCACCCAGAAGGATTAGCTGGGGCAGAACGCACCTGCCCATCTTCTGAGTGGGCTAAGCCATCACGAGTACCAAGCGCCTGCGCTCAAGTCTTTTCAGTACTTGTGTTCACTTCTAGGCAAGTTAAGGTATTGGCAATATTCTTGAATAGGCTGGGATCTGTAAATTTGAAAGACCGTCTTTCACCCAGCACCATCTGTGCCCTCACTGCAAGGAAGATTTGATGGGAGGCGCTTGCTGTTATTGCCTTGGTTCATTCACACCAGGCTACGTTGTGACGTTCATTTGCAGCCCTAAGAAAAGAGTGGTGCATAACATACACTACCCCAGGAACAGCCCTAGGAGGCACTGTCACTCTGAAACGTCCATGTGACTTATACAGGGAGCAGATTACACACACACACACCCTCTCCACTGCTGCACCCACATGGGTGGGTTTAGTCCCCCTGCCCAGTGAATAGGGTGAGGCTCTGTTCACCCCCTGCCTCACCCCACCACCTGCTCCAGAGAGGGAGGAAGCAAAGTGAGTACCCTGCTTATTCCTGTGTGCCCGGTTCCAAGGTCTAGGGAGGCCACATAAGGGCATAAGGTAGGTGTGTGGAGGGGCTCTTCAAACAACAGGTCAGCCTGAGACCCAGTCACTTGCACTGGGGAGGAGTTATTCACAGGCCTGGTCTCATTAAAGTCAATAGGACGTGTGAGTAACTACACACTAATGTGAGCAAGAGGTTTACAGCCTGGCCCATTTATCAGAATTGCAGTAGAGAAAATGTCAGACTGGCTTTTGGGTGTTGGCTGCACTTCCCTGTCACCACCAAGGCTCCGTTTTACATAAAGAAGATTGGAGCAGGGGATAGATAATCCCTCCTTTATTTTAAGTCAGGCCGGAGAAGCCCATACCAGAGACGACTTGGCTAAACTCCTCACATCAGAACAAACACAACCTAATAGCTTCATTTATTTCAGAGGGGCTGGCTGGAGTCCAGACACCCTGTCCGTCTAGCTGCTCCTCCCTGTGCTGAATCCAATCCATCCATTACCCATTTCCCTTCCCTTTGACGCTTTTAGAATTTATTCACCTATTTCCTGCCTGAGCAGAAAAAGCAAAAGGGAAAGTTGCTGATTGATTTCACTCTTGGAAAGTCCCTGTCATCTTGTTTGATGACTTCATTGCAAAACTGAAATAGGCAAGGCAAAAGCAATGTTTTCAGAACAATTTGGAGCAAGGGGAGGAGGAGTGGGGGAAGGAAGAGGAGGAGGGGAGCCACGGGAAGTTGATGGCCTTTATTCTTCAATTCCCATGTTGTGTCTGGCTTGCTGCAGGCTACAGCCAGAAAACAAAATTGTTATGATTCTTATTAGTTTTTATTTTATAAAGCCTGAACTACACTGTGTAGAGGTTTCAAACCGGAGCTGCAAATCATAAGCATGCCAGCCTGCCTGGGCACCTCATCTCTACACTAATGTACTACCTGTCTGCAGGAAAGAAAACTTCCATCTTTTTGCTAATCACAAGCCAGGAGCCTGGTTAGTCCTGAGGGTTTGTACTGGAGTACAGAGGGATTCACAGCTGTGTTACAATTCGAATTCGCCCCACTTTAGAATCTCTGTCACGCTTGGTTCACCAGCCTCTGCCAAAGGAAGTGGTTCCAGTTTGGATCTTGCACTTCATAGAAAAAGTACAGAATAAAAATGACAGTCGCAGAGCAGGACACAGGGATTTATGATTGGGCATAGGGACCTGCTTCTACCTCAGCATCACAACTGAGGCATGTTGGAAGCTCTCTGTGGGGAAGCTTGATAAAAAGGACTTGGGGCTGCTGGGCTATGAATTTGGCTTCTTTTTCACTGCACTACAGCTCAGGAAACTACTTGGCAAACAAGTGTCTGAAATCCAAATTGCACTGGGACCCGACCATGTTCATAGCCTTTCTCATGTGCTCAGCTGAGAATAGTCACACAACCATCACACCTTCCCCTGAACTCTGGGGGCAATTAGAATTGCCAAGCCCAAGTGGTCAAAAATCACACATCAGTCGCCAGAATATCATGAAGTTGGCTTCAAAAGCATGAGATTTTAAAAGAAATAGCATACATTGTGTGCTTTTGATTTGCCTGCTGGTCTCTGAGCCTTTAGGGTGCACTTTAGTCATGTTTTCAAGCTTTTCTCTGCAACCATGAGAGCTACGAACTTTTTTCTAGTCACAGGCTGCCAGGAAAAACAACAAACATTACAGGATTTAAGAGAAAGTTGCAAGTGTTGGTGACATCATGCGATCCACACACACTCACATTTGCACATGTGAATAAACATGTTCACTCTCAAATACTGCAGCACAGCCAACTGCAAATATTTGGCAATTTTTAATCAAGCCCTAAAATAATAATTAGATTGGCTTAAAAATCACCATTAAAAGAAGTTGGGTTCTTTTGCTTTGTCTTTTGCTTTTTGAGTCAGTATGGTTCATATTTTCCAGCTATCATAATACAATCATAATACAGTAGCTAGAAATGTACTTTTCTCTCTTTAAATGAAAGTCAAGAATCTCATGTAATCAAAGTCTTCAGGAACTGGAGATTTAAGATAAACACCAAATATTGTGAAACTTCTAATAAAATGGCAACACTTATACCTTGTATTTATACCAGTGGTGCTAGTTTTGTGTTTTGGGGTGTGAGACGCCAAGGAGCTGGGGAGAGTGTTTTAAAATAATTGGCTTCCTTAAACAAAATAAAGGAATGCACCATCAACAGGAGCAGCAGTCAGATGGGGAAGGTGTAGGGAATCGGAGTAGGGAAGTGATTTTTCCCCTGTACACAGCAATGGTGAAATGGATACTGGAATACTGTGAACTCTTCTGGTGTCCCCATTTTTTAAAGGATTTTGAAAAACTTAAGAGAGTGCAGAACGGAACCACAAAAATGATTAAAGGTCTGGAAAAATGCTCTATAGTGAGAGACAGAAAGAGCTCAGGGGTCTTGATTACAGTGTGCAAGTACCTTCACAGGGAGAAAATACTAACGGGCTTTTTAATCTTATGGGAAAGGCAGAATAAAAACCGATGGCTAGAAGCTGAAGCCAGACAAATTCAAAGTAGAAAAAAGGCCCATTTCAAACAGCGAGGGTGATTAACTACTGGAACACACTACCAAGGGAAGTGGTGGATTCTCTTGAAGTCTTCAGATCAAGACCGGAAGCCTTTCTGGAAAACATGCTTTACTCAAACATACATTATTGGGCTCAGTACCTGACTAAAGACCCCTGGTCTGTGTTATACAGGAAGACAGACTAGAGATGATCTAATAGTTCCTTCTGGTCTTGAAACCTATGAGGACAGAGAGGGGATTGTAACATTACTCAGGGTACAATCTGGACTGATGGACGGCTGTGGCGCCTCAATTCTCCAACTTGAGGTGCCTTTACCCTGCTTCGCTGTGAGAGTAACAACTCCTGGTCTGCTCATACACTGCCTCCAGCATGTAAACCACTCCCAGCTATACTGTATGAGTGCAATGGCCAGCCACTCATTAATTACATTGCAGAGCAATACCAGCAAATTCCCAGTCCCAGACTTTCCCCCAGAAATGAGCATCTTGTACTGCCAGAACCCACCTCATATAAAGTTAGTCATTTATTAATAGAAAATGATATGCACAAATCTTGTTATCCCAAATGGAGTTCCCCAAACACTCCAGTCCAAACACACTGGTTTAGATAAAACAACAAAATAAATGTATTAACTACAGAAAGATAGATTTTAAGTGACTACAAGTTATGAGGCATACAAGTCAAATTGGCTACAAGGAAATAAAAAGGTAAAACGCAGCTACCACCTAACTTAACAAGCTAAATGAATATAAAGCAAAGGTGTCTCTCACCACAAGTTCCAGCATCTTACTGGCTGAACCTCTTTCAGTCAGGATTCTCTCCCCCCAGCCCAGTGCTGCTTCCTTTGCTCTTCAGGGGTTGATGATGCCAGGAGCAGAGAGCAAGGGAGAGATGATTTGGGGCATCTGCCCTCTTCTCTTATAGCCCTTTCTCTTGAAAAAGAATCTTCTCCAGCTGATGCTCAGGAGACAAAGTCTGCATGGCCAGGAACCTTAAGATGCTTTGTCAAAATGTAGATTTTTTGCCCACATCCTCTTTCATGCTGAAGAGAGGCCACTTAGTCAGGTGATGGTCCATTTGATCTTGTTGACACCTGGCTGAAGCATTGGCAAGCCTTTTGTCTCTGGGGAACTTGTTTGTGATTCCAGAATCTGTTGGAACATGTCTTGGGAATATCATACAGTGGAACTGTATAACTTTACATTATATATGCATATGTCCAGACTACAGTATGGAGCAAGGTGTCCTGCTTTGTGGACAGACACTGAGGTGTGAAGATCAGCATCCAGACTCTGCCACTCAGTGCGACCAGCTCTGTGCATGGCACAGGGCCACATACGTGGTCCTCCAGGCAGATAGGCACCCACCTGTGTCAGGTCAAAGAGCTACTGTTGTTTGTGACTGACAGCAATTGCTGAGAATGGGGACAAAATAGCAAACTCAATAAATGTGCTAGAATGGGGCTGAAAAATTCTGACAAAACATTTTTGTCATCTGAATTTGCGGAGGAAAGATTTAGGTTAGGTATTAGGAAAAACTTTCTAATGATAAAGGGTAGTTAACTCTGGAACAGGCTTCCCAGGGACTCTGTGGAATCCCCATCCTTTGAGGTTTTTAAGAGCAGGTTGGACAAACACCTGTCAGGGATGGGCTAGGAGTACTTGGCCTTGCGCAAGGGACTGGACCAGATGACCTCTCGAGGCCCCTTCCAGCCCTACATTTCTATGATTTTTCAGAATGGAAATGTTTCTCAATGATTGTCTGATTTTGGCAAAAGCCTGATGGAACCCAGCAGGGTCCAAAGAGAAACCTGCCAGCTTGCCTGCATGGTGGACCGTGAGGAGCTGAGGCTCCTGACTCCTTGGCAGCCCCACCATCAGGGAAATGGGGAGCTGGAATTATTTTGGGGCAGTTCTCTGGCCTGTGTTATACAGGTGACCAGACTAGATGATCACAGTGGTTCCTTCTGACCCTGCAACCTATGAAACTCTGAATCATTTATTATTTGTATTATGGTAGCACCTAGAGGCTGCAAATGACTTTGGGACTCCATTTAGGGGACTGGACTAGATGACCTATTGAGGTCCCTTCCAGTCCTATACTTCTACGATTCTATGATTGTGCTACACACTGTGCAAACACAGAATGAGAGACAGCCCCTGCCCGGAAGAACTTCCAGTGTAAATAGACAAGACAGACAATGAGCAAAAGGGGAATCAAAGGCCCAGAGTTTCAAAGTCTAACAGTGGTTTTCTCAATGTCAGTAAGTGGCAAGGGCTCTCTCTCCTCTCCCTGTGACAGTGATAAGGCCTTACGGTTTAATCCTTGCAGTGGATAACAGACACAGCTGAATTTCAGGCAGCAGTTTCTTTCCCCTTCTCAGGATCCACCCCTGGTGTTCATTCCCTTTGGAATTATAATGGACATCTCATGCACTACAATATTGGCAAACAATCAAGGGCAGGTGATTAAAAAATGCTCAGTGCTGGCTTAATTTCATCCCCACTGAAGTCAGTGGGAATTTCACTTATTGACTTTAATGGGCGCATGCTTCGGATAATACTGAGTATTAGTTCCATTTCATGGAACTGGTGCAAAGCCCAAATTCCGCCCCTTCACTTCTGCCTGAAAAATGATGCACAGAGATCCAGGAAATGAAGAACCCTTATTTTAACCAACACAGAAAGGAGCTTGAGGTGTTGTATAAACATGACAACACTCTTTTCCCTGCCTCATAAAAGAGGGAGAGTGGAGAAAATGCATTGTTAATATTCATTAGTGCTTGGAAGATTTAAGGAAGATTATGCTAATTGTTAATACAAATATAATTGATGTTTTTCCTCCCATGTTTGGCCCTATGAATGTCAATATATCCCCCAGAAGGATTTCTGGCTGGCTACCCCACCTGCTTTCCTGTGCATTTGGAAAGGATTTGAATATAAGAGGCACACATTTGTTAGTGGATTCTTGGGCTTTGATTATAAAAAAGGTACCAAGAGAACAGTATGGCTTATACACTATGCATGTATGATAATGGTACAGAGTTTCCTTTGCACAGGGGGATCCAACAACATTTCAGGTGACAATTTCCATTTGGCTGAAATCCGGTTGTGTTGGCGCTCTTCTGATGAGAGTGACTCATACAAGGCTGACAGCAAGGAGGCTGTTCTGGGCTGTCAGAGAAACTCTTTCAAAAGCGCTGGGAGTCAATAGCAACAAATTGCTGAGTGATGCCCCGGGGTGAGATTTCGGTCCAACCCTTCATCTTCATAAACATTGAAGGAGAAAGTGGCTAATGCAGATAGATGAATGTGCTCGGAACATGGCCTGCATTGTGCAGTGAGCTATGGTAGATAGACAAGAACACTATGGGAAAAGAGCATTCAGCCTGCTGTGTCAGACCCTGTGGCTGGCTCATGCACTGGTAGGTGGAGAATAGCCATTCATCTACAGGTTATCAGGGTTGGATGTGTACGAAAATGCTGAAACAATTCCAATCCCATCGGGAATGATGAAAAAACCCATATACTGGGTTTGATGTTGCCCTGTGCAGGTGCAGAATATTCACATAGAGAAGCAAAGAAAAACTGATGCCCAGAAGAAGGAGCCCAGGGAAATCCAACCCTGCCTGAATGAGAGAGTGGCTGCAGGACTGCCGTGTTACCCATGTCTGCTAGCAGGAGCGAGGTCAAAGGGAAGAGGGTGTAGCAAAACACCTCATTTGGACATTGAAGATGGTGCTTAAACCCACGTCTCTTCTGACATGTTCTTTCTCCTCCACACCTCGTCCCTTTCTGACCATCCCTCTTGACAGTGATGGAGCGTGGGCACAGGGGCCTTGTGACTTGTGACAGACCATGCCTAGTATGTAGCCTTATTGGTACCAACACAGTCTTTACTCACAGTTGCCCAGAAGCACAATCACCTTGTGTGGTTCACTGCACTCCATATAAGGAATTGCAGAATCAAAGCCCTGATGTGGGCAACAGAGGGCTATGAACCTGACTTTGAGTGGCTCATAGGAATATGGTGCAACCTGGATGATGCTCTGCTCATGATGTGGTGTGGGAGTGTAGCCAGCAGGATTTCCATGGCCTAGCCTGACTCCACAGGTGGCTAATCAGTCCTGAGGGGATAAGCTCATCAGTTCTCAGGAAGGGGTGCTGCACCACCCCACTCTCGCCCCATTCCCCACAGCTTCACATGGGCATGGTGGGGCTCTTGGGAGTGACATCAGAGGAGGCAGTGCCCTCTCTGACATCTCTAGGCTTAGTGTACATCTACACTGCAGCTGCCTAGGGAGACAGACTTGTGTTAACGGGGCTTGCACTAGTGTGCTAAAGATAGCTATGTGGAACTTGTGCCACAACAGCCACACAGCGACCTCTAGTGCTCTAACCTGAGCCCTGCTAGCACAAGCCTGTCTACATGGGCTGTGAGGCTCGCTCCCAGCCACAATGTAGACATGCCCAGAGTAGCAGTAGGGGAGAGCATGCAGCACCCCAGCAGCTTATAGATCTGACTATCACATCCATTTTTATGGGCCCATCAAGCCTGGAGACAAGCCTGAGAGCAGAAGGTAGGAAACATACTCCCCCATGAGCACCTGGGCCCACAAAGAGAGATTGGGGGGAAGGGGAAGGGCTCTAACTTCCACCATGAGAAAGCCTCTCCATGTCCTTCTCAGCAGTGGGTACCATACTCTCTACATGGGGGGCAAAAGACAGGCGGGGCTGGTGAGCTATGAACAATCTAGTCATCAGATTTCCCATGTGCACATTGTTCACAAAGAGGACATGGTTTTTACACACATACAAAGGCGGAGATCTTTCAAAGCCACCTAGGGGAGTTAGGCAGCCAGCTCCCACTCACGTCACTGAGAATTCTGCATCTCGATCCCCCAGGCATCTTTGAAAAATCTCTGCCTAAAATTCCCTTTTAACAAATAATGGAGACATTTGTAAAACCCAAACCTGTTCATGGATCCTTCACCATTTGAAGCTAATAACCTGGCCAGCTCCAGTGACTGTTGTGGGTGTTGTCAAGGCCAGGGAGTATGCTGGTGTATGCGTAGGTGACACAAAGGGCTCTCATGCAGCAGAGGGATGCTGATCAGCTTTCAACAGGAATTAAAATGTCCAATTTGGATGAATCCATTGGAAGCCCAAATGCTTTTAATCGGGAACACATGGATGAACTTTGCATGGGAAGTTTTCCATCCCATTGCCCCCTGCATTACAGGGTGGCTTGTCAGCAGATGGCCCCCTCGTCTTTGGCTTCCACTCCGTCAGATATCTGCTGTGCCTGTTACACACTGCTGTGATGAAAGCACCAGCACCAGCATGCCACAACTCAGACAGCAACTGACACGAGCCAGAAGACAATTCCTTCATTTGAATGTAAAGTTATTAGTGTCAAGGCCCGTGTCTGGGATCACGGTCCTGCCCAGTCTAAACCATCATTTTGAGCTAATACATTCAGCGTCGTGAAAGTGACAAGGCTGGTTACAATTTATTTGTCAGACCCAGCCACAGAGAAATGCATCATTAACCAAGTGTAAAACAGCAAAGTCAGACTCTGCTCTTTCAAAGCACTACAATACACTTTCCTTATCTATTGCTGTTGCAAAGGGCCCGGGAGTCACATCTCTCTGTAGAACTTGTTTGACTTATTATGGATCTAGCTACCAACAAAACAACAGCTCCCCGCCCCTTGTATCCCCTGATTCCACTTCTGCTCAGATATACTGTGACCACAAATTCAGACTTCACTATGCATTGTAACCAGGATATTTTATAGCTGCTAATATGTCAATTTCAAAACCGTTCCCTCTTTGCTAGACTCCGAGCTTTGCTATTCCAGTTCAGGCTTTCTAGTTCTTGCTACCAGTGAATGACATTAAGTCTCTCTTTTTAAATTAAATACATATTTGACCTCCTAAACATTAGCAGAAATCTCCCATCAAACTGCTAACTTGCCCCATGTTAAAAGGAAACTGACAATTTGCCTTCACCGCGGAGGGGGACTTTGGGAGTGATAATATATATTGAAGCCAGATGAGGAAAAGGTATTGGAAGCAAAAGGTTAGGGAGCTGCTGCCATTATAAAGCTAAGAGTCTGATTTTTCAGAAGGTGTCCTTTTGTGTTTGCCCACCTCTGCACACTCAAGCAGCTCCATGTTCCCTTTTGAAGCACTAAACACCTATGTGCACACACATTATTTCTTGTAAAATGCCCATGCTGGTGTTTGCACATGCAAAGTTGATAATAAATGGTTTCTTTTCTGTGGAACTGAACTTGAAGCAGAGGAACATACAAATGCTAACGGCCAATGAAAGACAAGAGTTAACAAAATACATTATGTATGAAGGAGTGTTCCATTTTATAGAGAACTTGTTTGGGTTAAGGCCAAGCTTAAAAAAAATCCCACTTGTAATGCCCAAAAAACAGATGAGTAGCTATTTATTTGGATAATATTTGGGTACAGTGGGCTGGCACATCATGGTCACCACCGTTTGACTGTGAATTTGACTGGGAGAAATTGGGCTGACTTTGTGGAATTTGAGATTTTGGCAGAGGAGCTGAAATCATTCTATAGAATGCAGATGCAATTCAAAATGGTGAGTGATCGCTGTAAGGGGAAGCAATCATTTTCTTTGTCAGGCAGCATGACCTCGTACCTGGGATTTATGTCACAGAATGGAGCGTTAAGAGCAACTTTGAGACCATTTTTAAAGAAAGTTGTAAAATGGGAACAGACTTGCTTGTGTAGGGGCAGTGCAAGATTTAAAAACATATTTGTCCTCTGCATTTGCACTGGCCTATTTGATCTGGACATATCAATGTTCAGCAGTGCCTACGTTACTTCGGAGTACAGTCTCATTGACTGGTGCTTTTGAACATCCCACCATTGGCCTGTAGGCTCCAGCAGCCTCCTGAATGGAGATACGTATTGGTGGGGAAAAGAGAACCGTTGGCTGGTGAGAAACCATGTGTATCATGGAGGCACCATTCCCCAACAGCCAGATCTGCCAACTTTCCATCCCTTTGCACAGTTGGAAAGGGGTTATAATGCAAAAGGGAATTGATCCCATTCTGTTTTAGGGCCAAATTCTGTCACCCATAATCCCACTGCTTTTAGTAAGGCTACTTGTGATGTCAGAGACTACTCACTATGTGTGAAAGGGTGATTGTGATTGTGATTCACTGTGATTGTGAATAAGCTTCCCATACTATATATTTGACATTACCAACCAAGTAAACAAGCAAAACTAAAATCAAGCTTCAAAGAGTACATTGATCTTTGGACAAAAGGAAATAGCTTTCTTATCCCGAAGAGCTTGCATGTGAAATTATATAAAGGGCTGGAGTTTTGATCACCTACTTTCAGACCAGTGACGTATGGGGAAATAATAAAATAAAGCAGAAAAGGAGCAATGAGTTATTTTAGAAAAAAACAAATTCACAAATCATTACCTAGGTCCCTGTATGGTGTGGAGCAGATACCTTAGTGATATGTTATAAAATGCCAATATGACTTACATGTTGCTGGTAATACGCTCGTCCTTCCAGTTTTCCACAAAATGGATATTTCTGTACATTGGAGTGAGGGGATTCATGGAATCTGGAAGGAAAAGGTTACCGTTAATAAATTGCCATTATTTTAATAACGCTTTATTCATTTGCAGTCCTGTGAAAAAAAGTTGGTCTCCTGAAAGCACTGTTAAATATCCTCAAATCTGTACACATGTATCAAAATTCTTAGGTTTGACAATCAAAAAGGAAAGCATATCCCTTGTGGAGAGACTATTATTAAAATGTTATCCATAGTCAAATCCATTTTTCATCAAAAACATACAAAACTCCTGGCAGACTGATAGTAAAGTAAGTGCAAACTGATGACAGTAAAGTCCAGATGGGAACAGAATCTCTCCTAAACAATGGAAAATGTGCTTCTAATTAATAAAGTCCCCTGTAGAAGCATCTTTGTTTGGGGAGCCGTTGTGCCTTTAGGGATAGACCAGGGTCAGGAGTGGCCTCCAGGGGGCAGTATTCTGTGCACACTGCTACACTCCGTCAGAGCATGCAGCTTTTACTTTATTTATTGATTTTATTTTACTCCTTATTATGGAACACAATACTTCTATGGCATCCACACAGGTTACTTCTGTCTGCCCCACCACAAAGCACTTTACTATTGTTCAGTGGATTGTGTGCAGAATTGCAAGGGAAAGGTGGGTTTTGAAAGGGGATTCAAAGGAGGATAGGAGGTTGTGTATCAGGCAGGACATTCCAGGCACAGAGTCCAACATCGGAGAGGGCACAGAAGCGCTTGTGAGTAGAGCTGGTCAATTTTTTTCTAACTGAATGTTTTTTCCATCAGAAAATGCCACAGCATCAAAATCAAAACTTTCCACAGGAACATGTTGATTTCAATAACATTTTGTTTTGAAAATAAAAAATATTAAAACATTTAGATAAATTCATATTGGATCCTTATTGGAACAAAACAATTTGATTTTTTTTTCAAAACATATATTATTATAACATTTTAGGAGGAGTTGAAATTGAAATGAAGCATATCAATTTTATTGACAGAGAACATGCAATTGACCCAAAGTCTTGTTCTGTTCACCCCTCATCCCCCCCCAAAAAATGTTATTTCACAGGAAATGTTGCAATTTTTACTTTTCCTTCCATTTGGGAGCCAAGGAGCCAGGAAGGGAGGCAGAGGTAGCGGAGTGCAGGGTCTGCACAGAAGCATAACAGGTGCCTGTTAAGGAGTTTGATACTGATGTGGAATGGGAGGCAGAGCCAGTGAAGGGGGTTATAAAATGGTGTGTATGTGGGGGGCAGAAGGGGGGTGATATGACTGGAGCAGCAATCAAGGAAGATGAGTTTGGTGGCAGCATTTTTGATAGATTATAGATGCCTTTGCCCATTAATTTCATTTTCTAGCCCCTCCTGACCAAACAGCCCACTGAAATATCTTAGCTCTCATAGTCTTGTAGGCCTTTGGATTGCATGTTTTATACCTTTTGCTTTATTGCTTCTGAAATGCTCCTCTGGACCCCTATGTCTGCAGAATGGCCACACTGTCTCTTTGAATTCCCCATGTAACATTGCATTGTAGGATTGTTCCAGCCATTCTGAACAGTCTCCTATTCTGCTAAAAACGTATCTGCTGTATATATGTGAAAGGACCAACCCTCCTGTATTTCTTGTGCATGCCTGTATTAATATCTCACATCTGCATAGGAGAGATACCAAACTATACACATAAAGCTTAGATTCCTTTAGTGTAAGCTCTGTCCTTAATGTACCCTTTTAAAGGATGAACAGCAGATACAGTGATACCTTATATTTTAATAATACCACATCTTTCCATAAAAAGAATGGTTTTACTGATCGCCAGTGCTAGACAGCCTCCCAGCACTGCTGCAGCTCCAGGAAGAGATGATTCTATAGTGACACCAGTCCTCCATGTGCATGCTCAATTTTGCCTTGAGGGACCATTTCCTACTCTCCAACTTCTTGCATTTGGAGTTATGAGTCACAACAGCTGGAGGGCAGAAATCGTTAAGGAGGAAGCAAAGGAAGTTATTAAAGCGCAGTGTCCCCATCTCCTCTTCAGAATGCCTCATTTATCACACTGGAATTATAAACCACTCCAGTTAATACACTGGGTTAGATTGTAAGGAAAGAAAACAAAGGGAAGCCAGCACCTCCGGTAGGAGCAGTTTGAGATGTGGTTGTAGTGCATCTCTGCCTCTTGCCAGTTGTTTTGTTGAGTTCTAGTAAAACATCCAAGTCCATTATTATTAAGGCTCCCACCCCCACCTCCTCAATTCACAGCAAAGTGTAAATTTAATTTGGTTTATTTCAGAGCGGGCGATCGCTGGCTGTCTTCACTGCCTCCCCATCTGCGAGGAAACAAATTTCCTCCTTAAGTGCTTTCCACTTGACCTGCTCTTTTCTCCACTGAGAAAATTGAGGTCAGCGGAGCGGTGTTGTGCAGTGGCAGCCATTTTCACAGTGCCCTGGGTTTTGATTGCAAATGCTACAGTGGGGCTGGGCCCAGGATCCCTGCATCGCCTCGTCCAGCAATTTATCAACTTGCAATGCTCCTGACCATTGCTAGCATCCGTGCCTTGGTCCCAGGAGACTTGGGGGATTTAGGGAGGAGGAGGCTGCATTCCCACTTGGTCCAATTATTTTTCAGGCCTCTTATACACAGTTTGAGAGGTTACGTCTGACAAGCACAATAAATAAAGCTAAGCCAGAGAGCTGTGGGAGGGGATGGAGCTATCCTGAAGCATTTGAGAAAGACTGGGCCTGAGGTATTAACTCCGACCCTTCCTTTTGTGTGTGAATGAAAGGCACTGGGCTAGAACCAGTTGGACAGCAGAGGAGGCAAGTACATTGCAAACTATTTTACAAGTTACTCTCACTGCTTGTAGATTTTGCTTCATTAACAATATTCAAACATGAAAATGGCCACGTATACATGCAGCTTGTACAGGGTTTAGCAGAATGCTCCTTCTCTGGCTGTTTTTAAACACATAGGCCTGGATTCTTCTTCCTCACCCTTGCAGCAGGACTGGAGGGGAAGAAGAAAAATGACTGGAACCCACCTCCCTGTGTTATGGAACAGCCAGCATGACAGTCCAGCTCCTGCTGTAAATTAGAGCAACCTCAGAGCTACCCTGTATTATGCCATATGGACCATGGGAAGCAGAGAATAGGCACAGAGTAGCACTCCGCCCCTCCTAATAGAGCTCATGTAGGGCCCTGACACCAGCTCTGTGCAAGCTGGAGCAGCAGGGTGTGTTCTGAAGCAGCTGTCTCCATCCTATTAAGACTTGGACACTCACGGTCAGAGTGGCCCAAAGAGGTCTTAGGGTTTGTCTAAACTGCAATCAGAGGTGTGTCAGCAGTATGTCTACACCTGTTGTAAACTAGATCAAAGCTACTTTGGGTAAATTAGTCATGAAAGCATGGGCTGTACAACCTGCTTGGGATCCTGGGTATGTCCTTGAGCAGCTAGCCTGTGCTGCTGCGGCTTCTCTCCTATTGTTACTGGATCTAGCTTGATCAAAGCTTGCTCAGGTATGTCTACACATGCTGCAGTCAGACCTAGGCAGCGTAGACATCCCCAGTGCATAACTGACACTTGGGCCCGTGGCATGTCATTCCTACTTTACACGCTTCATGGCTGAAAGCTAGACTGGCACTGTTTATAAAGGAGCAGAATATTCAACAGCCTGCCCAAGGAGCATGTCCCGTGGCTCCTGCCAAGACTCAAAGCAGCCAGTGAGGGCATGGTCTCATTCCCTCTCCTCCTTCACTCCTGAGCAGGGTCTGACAAAAGGTGAATGGAGAGAAAGAGGGAAGGGTGAGGGACATAAAGGGACAGTGTGGATCAAATCCTCTCTCCAACTGTGATAGATAAATGCCTCTACCCATAACAGAGGGGCAGAAACTCCCCAAGCGCTGTTCTAAATTTGTAGCGCCAGCAGGGTACAGGCTTGGGCAGTGAAGGACAAGCTAGTGCTCCAACATGTTCCTTTCTTGACCACAGCTCTGCAAGATATGGGGCAAAGACTCTTTTCTAAAGGCTTCCCTGTTTTCCCACTCGCCTTTGCTGCTCCCAGCACCAGGTAGGGGGAAGCAGGCACACAGGAGAGATGTGTTGGTAGTGGCTTGCAGCTATCCTGTTCTCAGGGGAGAACATTAGGGGAAGCCCACCTTAAGCCCTGAAGAGGGACAGATTCGTTGGAGCAAGCATTGTCTGGGGGCAGGGGTGGATCTTTGGGCTGACTGTTTGGAAAAAGGGGCACACGTACCAGCACTTTTTAAAGTACAATTCAAATGCTGGACCAGCTGGGATGATTCTCTACCTAGCAAGCTAGAGTAGAGATTTGGTTGCTGGGAACCGTCCTCAGAAGGGACAGGTGACTAGATACTCGCGGGAATGACTCAGGAATCCATATTCCATTTACTCTGGTTAACTCCTCTGACTCTGCAGGACTGTCTAGTTGCAGCCAAGAGTTTACCCCAAGATTGTTACTCTTGGATTAGCACATTTAGATTTGTATCCATTATATACAAATTCCTCTGGCAGAGATGATGGACTAGTGCCAGCTGCATCCCTCTAGTTACTGTCAGTCTATTAACTGCATCACTCATTCATTTATTGTGAGTTACTTGTACTACAGTCATACTTAGAGGCCCCAACCTAGATCCAGCCTCATTGTGATAGGCCTTGTACAAATGTATAGTGAAAACCAGCCCAAAGAGTTGACAATCTAACTAGACAAGAGAAACAAGAGTTGGAAAGGGAAAGAGAGGGGAAGTGACTTGCTCACCATCATGACAGGTCAGCAGGAGAGTTAGCAATAGAACCCAGAGCTCCTGAATCCTGACTCCCTGTCTGGGGCTCTGTCCGCTAGATTACACAGCCTCCCCAGCCTTGGTAGTGCCTAGACATGCACATTTGGAAATCTCTCTTTAACACAGCAATGTGGATGCTAGGGAAAGCTAGTGCTGCAACTCACTAGGGGAAATATGTTACAGACACTCCATAAGTAAAAGCTTATATGTTCTGCAGAGTATGTTGTAACCTTCATTTTTTTCTACCCATATTGTAGAACTTTCATTAATCCAAATAAACAATCTTACTTTTGATGTACCGGAGGGGTGTATTGTTCTCCTGTTCCTGTGTTTGGTTATTGACTCAGAGAAAACTTATTGCCTAGCTAGTGTTTGGAGTAGGGCTGAGTGAATAATATACAACAAATGTGAAATAGTTGTGGGTGAGGACAAAGTCACAGAGTTCAGCCACCAGGTTAGCTGTGACATTATGACATATGAAAAAACTCGTACAATATACAACACACCATTTCCTTGATAAATATAGCCTCTACCTCTGCTCATAGAATGGTTATGAGCCAACTGTAGTCTCCTCCAGTTTACTTCTTTAGAATTGCTTGACAAATTGGTTTGCAATTTCATTGTATTTATTTTTGACCTCTGCGTTGATTGTGAGCAGATCATTAATATCAATACTTGATACTCAAAATTGGTTACAAATAGGGAAAATAGCTTTATTATCTATCTAATACAATTCCAGGAATGTCTCTCTGAAGCCTTAAATGTCTGTAGAGTCAGTGTGAAGCAACAGAATCAGCTACAAGCTTGGCTGAGAGCTCTTTTTGTTTGGAATGTCACCAGTCATCAATCGGATTCATGGTCTGTTACCATCTAGTTTTCAAGTTCTCAGCCATTTTGACTTTACGAATTAGACCTGTACAGGGTACAGCTAGAGCAAGGCATGTATCTATGCTATGCCAAGAGTCCTAACCATTGTGATATCAGAGGTAACTCAACCAAACATCACCCTTACTCTATAGCTCATTTGCATGCATCAATTCCATTGGCTGTATGAGAGAGACTGCACAGACAATCGATTACTTGGTCCATATGCCACAGTTCTTCAAAACTACCCACATAACCAGCACATGTAATAAACTCACATAGACCCTCACTGGTGCACACACCCTTTGTTCGGCACCTGCACGAATAGACCTCCCAGCATAGCACAATCAACACAATCAGCATCCACAATAACTCTGAATACACATAGTCTCTCACTGCAGCATACACCCCTCCTTCTCCACCCACACAACCCATCCAGCACAACACAACCCACACACATCAAAACAATAACCCCCAAAACAGATAGCCCCCTCATTGCAGCACAACAACTCATTCACCCCCTGCACAAAGCAACACAAATGTTCCAGGATTGTCCCTCTGTCTGTCTGTCCCTCTGAAGCTTAGGAAGTCTATTGAGTCAGTGTGAAGTGATGGAAACAACTCCAAGCCTGGTTGTAGGCTCTTTGTGTTCAGAAAGCTCCGTAGGGTCACAGGAGCCGCTCTGTAGGATTGCCTGGTCACTAATCCACACAGCTCTGTGTCGCGCTGGCACGTTTACCATGGCAGTGTTTTGTGAATGTGGTATTGGATGAAATAGTACACAGGTAACTGGTGTGAAGGCCTGCCACAAATGCTGAGATAATTGGATTTCAAGCCATGCAGAATTGGGCGCATGCAAAAATAGCTTCCACAGGTACTGGTGTACGGTGGCTCTGTAACCAGTACCACACTAAGCTTTGACCATTTACAATGCCAAGAAAGCAAGCTACCCCCACTGTCCACAGAGAGGCTGAAAGAAAGAGGACATTAAGGGGAAATAGATAAATCAGATACAGAGCGTAACTGCCACACCCATCCAACTGCACAGTCTTTCAGCTACTAGTTTCTAATTATTATTATGTATGATCCAATTTCCCTGTTCAATTTGTGATGGTTGCTTGCCTGAATACCTAGTCAAATCAACGGAGGCTGTAAAAGAGGGGTTGTTGAACCCAGGAATGAAAAACAATAACACAGCTCAAAGCCTCTCAGGTACCCACCCCATTTCAAAGGACTCAATACAACAACGGCTGGGCAATCAGTTGCGGGGAGAACCTACCTGGCTGGCACTATCCAAAGTAGGATGTTTTCCTCTTCCCAAGGTTCAGGCTGAGATCAAAAGGCCCTCCGGGGGGTTAAAAAGGGTGGATGGAGGAGGTCAGGAAGCTGACAGAGAAACATACAGTCAGGGTGCAGGGAGGCTGACAATGCAGAGTCAGGGTCTGCCAAGAGCAAGCTGTCGTGTGATGCCCAGAGAGAGCAGGGCACACACCAAGGCTTAGTCATTCTACCTGGGGAATGCCAAACACAGATAAGACACTCTGTGTATAGGTCTCTGTTATTTTTCAATCTACTTCTCTAAACTCCATATGCTCTTTGGGCAAACAGATCATACTCTGTGCTGGAGAAACCGCTTCTGTGTCACTGCATACTATTACTGACCACAGACCCAGAGGAGAACTCTGGCAGGGTCCAAGCCCAGTTGGCACTGCTAAGTAATAAGGATGTCTGCTCAGGGAGGTGTAGCCCAGACACCTGCTCGGTTGGATTGAGGGATCCCACCGCAAAGAGAATAGAAGGCATGGGCCTGTCACTGGACAGGGGTGCTGGAAAAGGGTCCCAGAATGGGTAGCCTGCCCAGAGACTGAGACACTGTATAGGTCACATGGTATTTTTTCCTCCTCCCAGCCTGGCACAGTCTAGCTCAGGGGTGGGCAAACTATGGCCCGTGGGCCAGATCTGGCCCTCCAACAGTTTTAATCCGGCCCCCGAGCTCCTGCTGGGAAGCAGGATCGGGGGTTGCTCCACGTGGCTCCCGGAAGCAGTGGCATGGCCCCCCTCCGGTTCCTACACGCAGGGGCAGCTAGGGGGCTCTGCTCTGCATGCTGCCTCTGCCCCAAGCGCCGCCCCTGCAGATCCCCTTGGCCAGTAACCACAGCCAATGGGAGCTGCAGGGGTGGCGCCTGTGGATGGGGCAGCGCGCAGAGCCACCTGGCCATGCCTCCGCATAGGAGCCAGAGAAGGGACATGCTGCTGCTTCTGGGAGCCGCTTGAGGTAAGCGCTGCCAGAAGCCTGCATCCCTGAGCCTCTCCCCGCGCCCCAACCCCCTACCCCAGCCCTGACCCCCCTCCTGGCCTCCGAACCCCTCAATACCAGCCCAGAGCACCCTCCTGCACCTCAAAACCCTCATCCATAGCCCCACCCCGGGTCCCCTCCCGCACTCCAAACTCCTCATTTCTGGCCCCACCCTGGAGCCCGCACCCCCAGCCAGAGCCCTCACCCCCTCCCGCACCCCAACCCTAATTTTGTGAGCATTTATTGCCCACCATACAATTTCTATTCCCAGATGTGGCTCTTGGGCCAAAAAGTTTGCCCACCACTGGTCTAGCTCCTGGAAGCCCCAGTCCAGCATAGCACATAAGGACATGCGTAATATGGAGCACACGGTTAAATGCTGTGCTGGCATGGAGCTATAATCAGGAGGCGGTCTTGAAGAGAAACCACTAAAGCCCCAACTCTCTGGGGTTCTGATTTAGCCAAACACATAGGCCCTGAATCAGCAAGGTGTTTGAGCCCCTATCTATCAGTAAGTGTGTAAGTACTCCCACTGACTTCAATAATGGAGCTACTCACATGCTTAAAATTAAGCACCTGCTTAAGAGCTTTGCTGAACTGGGAACTATGAAAGCTTACAGACAAACAGGCTTGTAGTATTTTAGAAAATGTTAACCCTTTCATTTCTGGACCACACAGTTCTTTCCTGGCAATATTAGGCTGCGGTTTCAGACATATTGACTGGGTGCAGAGTTTCAATTTAACTTGGTCTTGTCACTTTCTCTCAAAGCAACTCTATAAGCCTGCACAGTGCTAGCTGCAAAGAATGTGCTCTGATCCCTTATAAAGTGCCACAAACCACGCAACAAACTCCATCATTTCAAAACCCAATTAAGGTTGCTAAGTGACACTAATATGGTTATCTTTCACAGCGTTTACAAAACCGAAGAACTTAAAAGCAAGGGAATGAAGAGTAGATGATATCATAAATCTTACCCTCCACATATAAAAAACAATCATATTAACCTGGTCAAGTTCAAAGGAATGCCTCTTTCATTATGGCACAACAACCGTTAACACTGATCCCGGGTTTGTTGGCTGTTTTCATTTGTTTGTTATCTTGATTTCAATATTCACATATTTCCTTTAAAAAGATGCTATTAATGGGAAATATTATTGCTAATATATTACTCAGTTGATGCGCATGCTTTTTTGGCATTTCTTGAGGACAATGCTGTACATGTAGTTTAATAGGTAATGTGTCTAACATCAATTCATGGTAATGTTAGACTGATTAATTAGGGTTACCATATTTGCACAATCAAAAAAGAGGACATGGGGGGGAGGAGCCCCGCTCTAGCCCCGCCCCTGCCCTGCCCCGCCCCATCCACCCCCTCCCACTTCACACCCTCTGACTGCCCCCTTCAGAACCCCCAACCCCCCCCTGCTCCTTGTCCCCTGACTGACCCCTCCTGGGACCCCTGCCACTAACTGCCCCCTAGAACTCCACCCCCTATCTAAGCCTCCCTGCTTCTTGTCCCCTGACTGCCCCCTCCTGAGAACCCCCCACCCTAACTGCCCCCCTAGGACCCTATCTGTCCCCTGACTGCCCTGACCCCTATCCACACCCCCACCCCATATTCACACCCCCGCCCCTAGACAGACCCCCGGGACTCCCATGCCCTATCCAACTGCTCCCCCCCCACTGACAGGACCCCCAGAACTCCCGACCCATCCAACCCCCTCTGCTCCCTGCCTGCCTCGACCCCTCTCCACACCCCTGCGCCCCTGACAGCCCCCCCAGAACCCCCGACCCATCTAACCATCTAACCCCCCCTCCTCCCTGCCCCCCTGACAGCCCCCCCCGAACTCCCGGCCCATACAACCCCCCCTTCCCTGTCCCCTGACCAGGACCGGCTTTAACAAGAGCCCAGGAATCGGGCTGCGCTCCGCCCTGGGGCCCGAGCTGGGCCGGAGCCGCTGGGGCCGGGGCCGGCGCGCTCGGTTGGAACCGGGGCCGCTGCCCTGGGGCCCGAGCCGGGCCGGAGCCGCTGGAGTCGGGGCCGGTGCGCTCGGCCGGAATCGGAGCCGCTGGGGCCGGGGCTGGGCCGGCGCGCTCGGCCGGAACTGGGGCCGGTGCCCCAGGGCCCGAGCTGGGCCGGGCCGGCGCTGCTGGGACCGGCCGGGGCCGGACTGGGCCGCACCGCGCCTCCCCGGAGCCCTCCTCCTCGCATCCCCCCCCACCCCAGCTTACCTGCTGCTGCCCGCCTGCCCCTGCTTCTTTTCAGACTTCCCGCGAAGATCTGATTTGCGGGAAGTAGGGGAGAGGGAGGAGCAGGGGGGCAGAGCGTTCAGGGGAGGGGAGGAGGGGGAAGACAGCTGCAGGGCCGGGGGCGTGCTAAGGCTGCAGGGGATGGGGGGAGCCGAGAAGGGGTTTTGGCTGCCGAGCGGCGCCGCTTTTCGATCTATAAATAGCCGACCGGGGGGAAATCCCGGACATTTTTAGATTTTTAGAAATCCCCCCCGGACGGCTATTTATAGATCGAAAAGCCGGACATGTCCGGGGAAATCCGGACATATGGTAGCCCTAGATTAATATGTGTCATTAATGTGTACTACATAATATTTAAAGTCTATAAGAAGGTGTAACTGGGTTGCCTAGGCAGCTCCCCCTTGTGGCCCGCCAGGTCATGACTCACCCAGCTGTGGTCTCTGCTGGTAAGAAACTGTCTCTGTAAAGTCCTAGGTAGCAGTGCTTTGCTCTCCGGCCAAGACACACTTCAGTCCTACCCCTTCCAGGGTGCTCATGTTCAAAGGAAATCAAGAACAAACCCCCTCCGACTCAAAACAGGGTAATCTAACTAACCTTTGGTAGGGTCCCACCCTTCTATTTATAGCTTGTCTCCAAACAGTCTATGTTTCGCTCCACCATTAAGACTGACTAATCCTCAGAAGCGTTCCAGCACTTCATTAACGATGTGCTACAAGACCTTTTGGAACAGCTCATGGTGGTGTATCTGTCTGATACACTGATCTTCTCAGATGATCTGAACCAACACACCACTCATGTCCATACAGTCCTGGAGAGACTCCGACAACACAATCTCTATGGTAAACTGGAGAAGTGCACATTTGATCAGACCTCAGCTGAGTACTTGGGTTTCATCCTGTCCCCAGAAGGAATCAAGGTGGACCTGCAAAAAGGTCCAGGCTGTTTGTGACTGGGCAAACCCCTGTAATGTGCATGACCTAATATGTTTTTTAGGCTTTGCAAACTTCTACTGGAGGTTCATTTTGAATTTTTCAAAACAAGCTGAACCCCTCACTGCCCTACTCTATAAAAACTGCCCATTTCCATAGGTCGCCTGGGACCTGGCATGCATTCAAGCAGTTGAAGCTTGCCGTCACCACCACTCCAGTATTGGGCCACTCAGATGTGATGCAAGCTTTCATTGTGGAAGCAGATGCCTCTAGTTCAGTGATCGGGGTAGTACTCTACAAAAGGCGTAGACCGAAGCAAATATTTCACCCCATCGCCCACTACTTAAGGAAGCTCACTCGTGCTGACTGAAACTACAAGATTGTGGACAAGGAGCTCACGGCAATTAAGACTGTCTTCAAGGAGTAGTGACGCTATTCAGAAAGGACCCACATCTGGTCCAAGTGTTTACCAATCATGAGAATCTGAAATACCTCTGTAGGACCAGCGGTCTAAACACATGACACCTCTGGTGGGCCCTATTCTTCTCCTGGTTCAGCTCTACCTTGACCTACTGTCCTAGAACCAGAAATGGCAAGGCCAACGCCTTGTCCTGAAGATATGGCTCTGACCCACAAGGCCCCAGTCCAGAACAACCTCATATTCTCAAATCCCATAATTTCCTTAATGTGACTCACCACCAGGACCTGCACACACTCATCCACTCTGCTTCTGTCTCCAGAATTCTGCCTGACAAGTTGGCCATTATCAACCAAGAACCACATGGCACCCAGGAGGAGATCACATTTGTAAGGGACTGCATCTATTTTCCCCCAGGACATGCAAGAGTGGCAGTCTTCAACTGTGTCACAACTTCACCCTGGCAGGACACTTAGGGCCAATATAAAAATGGATGATTAACATCCCATTTCTTCTGGTGGCCCCAAATGGCTTTATGATAGAAACCTTTATAGCTTTCTGCAAGGTGTGTGCCTGCACTAAGATCCCATGTCATAATCCCCTGCAGTCTCCTCCACCGTGTGGACACCCCATCTCAGCCCTGAGAAGCCATTGCCTTGGACTTTGTTGTTTCACATCCATCCTGATGGTGATATATCAGTTTTCTAAAATGGCTCACTTCATTCCCTGCACAAGTTTACCCTCTGTGGAGGAAACCGCCCAGGTTGGATAAACAACATAGTCCATCTTCATAGCCTCTCGGATCACATCACCTCTGACTGGGGACCACAGTTTACTGCTCGCTTCTGGAAGAGGCCCTACAATTATTAGAAGTCCACACAAACTTGTTCTCTTCCTGCCATCTTCAGTCGGGTGGCCAGACAGAATCAACCAGATTTTTAAACAATACTTACAGTTCTGCATCAACCATCAGCAGGACGACTGGCCCTAACTGTTATCCTTTGCAGAGTTTTCTTACAATAATGCACACTATGCCATAGGCAACAGCCCCTTCTTTATCAATTAAAGGTACCACCCCCAATTTCACCCACAACTACCCACATCCTCCCCCAACCCATCTGCCTTAGACCTAGTACAATATATCCATCACATCCAAGAGGATGTGAAGGGAAACATTGAAAAGGCAAAGGAGGACTACAAAAGGCATGCAGACAAGTAAAGACAACAGGGACCTACCTACAGCATAGGACAAAAGGTATGGCTTTCAACAGAACACCTCTGCATGGATAGACCCTCCCAGAAACTAGACTATTGGTTCCTTGGCAGGTACCAGATTTGGAGACAAATCAACCTGGTCACTTTTGAAGTTCAGCTCCCTCAATCCCTTAGTGTTCATCCCATATTCCATGTTTCACTTCTAGAACAATATATCAAGAACAAATTTCCTCATAAAGCCCAATTGCTGCCTGCCACTGGTGCAGGGTCAGGAGGAATACATTGTTCATGAAGTCCTCAACTCTAAAATCAGGTGGGGCAAATTATGATACCTGATTGACTGGGAACGTACAGCCCAGAGGAACGAACTTGGGAGTCAGCTGAAAACATTCTTGCTCCTGCCCTGGCTTGGGTCTTCCATAGGAACCACCCCGAGAAACCTGGACCTATGTTGCCTGGAGGGCAACCCTAGTGGAGGCCTATGGATCTCAAACCTGGATGTGCAGGTCTTCTGGAAGCAGCCATGCTCCAACCGTCCACCTGGCAGCCTGCTGACAATCACTTACCTGAGACCCATGAAGCCCAGCCCCAGTGGACGGCTCCATCCCCTGATGTCCAATTGGCGGAGTCCCAGAGCACCTGATTGGTCTGCTGGACCTACTTAGGCCAACTGGAATCCACCCTGCTCTGGACTGCATGCCTTGTGCTTTCTGCTCCCTAGAACTCTCTCCTCCTTCCCCAGCTTGATCTCCTGGCATTCCAACTTGGCTTAACTGCTGGCATCTGACTTGTGGTTCCCGATCTCCTGTTTGTTCCCTGCTTCTGATCTCCCGGTATCCCAACCAGCCTACTCTTGACTCCTGTCTCACGACTATGGAATCTGGATCTGACTATTAGGTCTGGCTGTCCATGGCCATGACACATCCATTTTTTTTAATGCTAGCTCTGGATTCTGAAGTTAAGCATGGTCTGATCTTGTATCAGCAGTGAATGACATCAAACTTTCGTGGACTCAAATATTTTTCTCCATCCAAACAATAAAACTCAGTGTAATTTGCAAAGGAGGAAGCCCCACCTTCAAGTTTCACCAGGATCTATGGAAAGATTCCTTCCAAGAACTGTGTATTAGAGCTGGTCGGGAATTTGTTTTTTCACAGAAAATGCTGAGTCGCCAAAACCTTGTGCCTGCTCTGAATTTGGCAACACCTAGACTTGAACCTGGGTCTCTGACATCCCAGGTGAGTGCTCTGACCAGTGACTGGGCTTGTGCACATGAACAATTTTGGAAAGGTCTAGTTTTTGTTCAGCTGTGAAACAAAAAACAATCTCAAAATCTCACAAATTCTGTTTCACAAAAAATTGTGTGTTCCGAGCCTTACTGTGTGTACAATAGTGTTCCCCTGAATACTTAATATCCCAACTCTCTTTTTACTTGATGCCAAAGAGGAAGATATTAGCTGGACTTGTAGTGGATGGAGGAATTAATGTGACATTTTAAAGAAATCAATCTATCTTCATTGTGGACTTTAGATGAAAAATTATCACAAGAAAAAAAATCAGTGTTAAGGCAGGATTAAAAATTCTTTTGGTTTTGCCTAGTAATTGAAGCAGGCTCCTGAAATTCTCTGTTTTATTCTGTGCTAAATTTCCCCAGTGACTTTTGAAGTGTACAGAAGTATTCCAAAACCAAGCAATTACTGGGAGGGGAATGGACAGACACGAAAGGAAGTTTCAGGTACTGCTAACAGCTGTCAAAATATATCCTTTCCTCCTTCCTTAGGTAATGATGCTGTTATAGATAGATGATGGGAGCTTAAATTTAAACACTGGCAGCTAGATTCTCCACTGGTGTAAATCTGCATAGTTCCACTGAAGTCAATAGAGCTACACTGCTTTACAGGAACAACAGAACTGGCCTCATAAATCTCTGCAAAGAGCCAAAGAGTTCAAGCAAACTTGAGAATCTTGTTGATTTCATTACAGTAAGAAGAGAAGTTGGGAGTGTGGATCTCTGTCCTGGGGTGTGACCCCTGTAGTAGGAAGAGAGCATGACATAAGCCCTTGTATTAGCAGCCTGGTATGAGGCAGAACCTGCTCACAGAATCTGGCAAGACCAGGGCTAATATTGCAGAAATACACATTCCTAAGAAGTGCTAAGCACAAAGTACTCATGCAAACACATCCCGATTGTGACGTTGCAGTCTATATGGTTTTATAAAAATATGCTAATGAGTGAATATAATGTAACTGGAATATGCTTCATGCAAAAGGTCTCTTGTAAGGTATCATTACAAAGCTTATAATCTACTGAGTGTGATCATCCTATTTGTATAAATGTACCACTCTTGTATCTGAAACTAGAAATATGAAATCGAACTCTGAGGGCCTATTGTAATTATGCAAAGTGTGGGCCATTAATGGTGGTTTGGAACCTTGATGACTCCCATTAACCAGGACCACTGTCTGCAGATGGCTGTGTTTTACCTGTAAGTCTTCCTATATACGTGTGTGCTGGCAAGTGGGCAATGAAGTCTTGCAGTGACATGTGATCATGTCACCTGAACTGGAATCCATCTTTAACCTGGTGTCTTTCCATTGAGAAGGAGGGGGTGGAAACCCAGAAAGGGACAAAGGATTCCCGCCTTATGCAAAAGATATATAAAGGGGTGGAAGAGAACAGAGAAGGAGGAAGGAGCCATCATGAAGAATTCCCTAGCTATCACCTGAGCTGGAACAAGAGCTGTACCAGGGGAAAGAATTGTGCCCAGGCCTGGAAGGTGTCCAGTCTGAGGAAAAAACTTACTGAAGCATATCTGAGGGTGAGATTATCTGTATTCAGTTTGATTAGACATAGATTTGCGCATTTTATTTTATTTTGCTTGGTGACTTACTTTGTTCTGTCTGTTACTACTTGGAACCATTTAAATCCTACTTTCTGTATTTAATAAAATCACTTTTTACTTATTAATTAACTCAGAGTATGTATTAATACTTGGGGGAGCAAACAGCCATGCATATCTCTCTATCAGTGTTATATATAGCCGAACAATTTATGGCTTTACCCTGCATAAGCTTTATACAGGGTAAAACGGATTTATTTGGGTTTAGACCCCATTGGGAGTTGGGCATCTGAGTGTTAAAGACAGGAACACTTCTGTGAGCTGCTTTCAGTGAAGCCTGCAGTTTTGGGGCAAGTAATTCAGACCCTGGGTCTTTGTTGGAGCAGACGGGAGTGTCTGGCTCAGCAAGACAGGGTGCCTGGGTCCCGAGCTGGCAGAGAAAGCAGGGGTAACAGTAGTCTTGGCACATTGGGTGGCAGCTCCCAAGGGAGTTTCTGTGATCCAACCCGTCACACCGATATCAAGTGGTACCTGAACATCCCGATATCAAGGATGGTACAAAAACATTCCCCAAGGATAACAGGAATACACTGACCCCTCCTAAAAGATAAGGTCAGGATGACAGTACATAATAGAGATGTTTTAATCAAACCAACATGTACAAGGTGATGGGTAATAATTAGCCATGTCAGAGGGGCAGCATTAACTTGTTTATATCGGGGTATAAAGATGTATCTCAGAGGGAGTATCTTTGTCTGGCCTAGGGAGGAAGGGAAAGTCCAGCCATTCACTGAGCTATTCCATTGCTACAGGCATACATGTATTAGTGGTCCAGTAGAGTCTGCAGAATACTATTATCATGCTTCGTCGACAATAAACCTGGCTGAGTGCCTCCGTCCTTTAATGGATCTTGTGGTCATTGGGTGGCTCGCTCAAAGTCTACCATGCCAGCCGTCTGAGAGGGCTGGGGTGGCATACAGAGGGAACACACACACACAGGAAAACATCTATCAACATCTAACCACAACCCCTATTCTGCTATCAGTGTATCAGGAATGTAACTTATTGCACTCAGTATTAGGGAGGTGTGAACCAACCTATGCAGATGAAAAAAATTAAAAAGTTGACCCACATCTTTGACCATCTCTTAAAGTGAATCAAATGTGGACTTTCTAACAATCCATTTAGTAATTTTGCAATAAAATTCCAGATGAAGCAATTCCAGATGAAGCAATATAGTGCTGGTTTGCTTTCGGCATAACATGGACTTACTCAGACACACAGACGACAACAATATATTACATAAAGTTGAAGCATTTCCATAGTTAAGCCCCCATTCAAGACACATGCATAATATTAAGCACATGTGTAGTCTGGGACTACTCACAAGCTTAAGCATCTTCCTGCATTCGGTACCAAGATAGTTCCCATTACAAGCTTGATCTTCACTTGCTCCATTCCCTGCTACCTTCCAAACTCTGTTTAGTAGAATATTTGTGATCTGAGCACATTTTATTATTTTTTCCACCAGCTCTACAGGTAGTTGCATAACATTTGGTAATTAATTCACAGCATATTTTTATTTTTGGCAATTTCCCAGTAAATTATCCCAGAATAAACATCTTCCGTATTCAGCCAATCAAAATTAGTTTTGCAATCCCCGCCCCCCAAAACCAGCCCTGTGTAGAAGGGTGTGATCACAGTGGAGGGAGTCAGTTTCATGAAGCAGAGGGATCCAACATTGTTTTGCAGGCCCGTTTAACTATACCAAGGCCAGCTCTGAGTGACAGAAGGGGATTGAAGGTGCTTTCATTTTAAGCTCTACCATACTCTGCTCAGCTGGAGGAAGTAAAGCAGCAGCCTAATTTCACCTCTCTCTCTTTGAAGCACCTCACCTGCTGATCTGCTTCAGGAAGCAGAAGAGCAGCTGCAGCCTGAGCTGCGGTTGCTTTTATTCCTCCACTCTCATCAAAGCAGCAGAACAGAGCTCTCTCCAGTTGCCATTAGCAGGAGGAAAATGATGCTGAGCAGAGTTCTAAGACCTCTGTCCCCCAGGAGCTCGGGGAAGCACTGCGTCAGTGTTCCCCACATTTCCTTTGGGTCCATCAGCTAGTGGAAGCTCCAAAACTTGAGCAATTTATGATTGTGAACTGGTGCATTGGCACCCCCTCTGGCAAGGCATGGTGTGGTACCTGCACTCACTCACTCTGACGGGGTTGTCACTCAATTCCTGATGCCCAGGTGTCTGAAAACTCCCTCTGTTCTTAAGCCCCTCAGGAGGCTGGTAGGGGAACCCAGGCCCACACACTCCACTGGCTTCAAGGCTTCAGGGCTCAGGGCCCTCGAACTAGACAAGCTGAATTAGGGTTCGATTACTCCGGCTATACCCTGGGCTCCGATTTATTACCCCAGGGTTTCTGTAGGTTCTTCAGCCTGCTGGTCTAGTCATCCCCTTTTCGGGTGCCATCCCTGAGTGGCTTTTCAGCAGCTTGCTGGCAGGAGTTCCCTTCTCCAGCCTGCTTGCTCACTCTGCTGGTAGCTCTCTTGCCAGTGTCCAGTAGCCTGACACCTCCATTAACCCTGAAATAAATGAATATTGGTGCTATGGGCCAGAATCATATGTCTCCCATGGTTACAAACACCACTGGATATACAGGCCCTGCTGGTTTATAAGCATGTGATCTCTGTGACCCCAATAATGTTTGCAACAGCCATGAGCCCTATACCTGAGTGCTCCCCACAGAGCTTGTAACCACTGGGAAAGGTGTGCTGCAGTGCACTGCAGGACTCCTGGGAACAAGGTGGTCATGCAAGTAACAATTACATCAGCTTACATGCCACACTATTTACAAGAGAAGGGCTGAGCTGGATCAGTTTGGGTCTTCATTGTGGTGTGGCAAGACCCAAACCAAACCCACCCATGGTTTGCTGTTGGATTTCCAGCTTCAAGCACTTCTCCCAAGGCTCTGTAAAGAAAGGTAACTGTTTTCTCAGAAACAATAAATATAGGTGTGCAAGGAAGAGGGGAAATAACAGGACAAAAAGTTAAATGAACAAGCACTGAGGTACAAGAGCTCAGAAACAGCAAGCACATCAGTATCACCAGCGGCATCACTAGCAGCTAAAAAGAGCTCCCTGTTTTGCAATGAGACTCAGAAAATGTAGGCTCCCATTCTTCTGATACTCTCTAATGGATGCAGTCTCTCGGAGCTAGTATTGACAGACTGTCATTGCTAATACAGCTCTCATTCAGAGATGGAATCAGCTGTCACAATATGGGCATATTTACCAACAGCCAATAACCCACAGCAGGTGGTGGTAGCTACTGATGTACTTTGCTACACAAATACATTGCACCTTGCTGTCTTTGCTGCATGTACTCTCAACCTTTAATAATGGCCACTTGCCATGTTTTGAAGTTGTTTTGCCATGTTTTGGAGGGGGTTTTTTGTTTGCTTTTTTTTAAACAACTGGAGTTCTTTTTTGAGGGGGACGAGCCATTTGACTGCCTGGTGATGTTCTCAAACAGCACAGCTGATGGGATGTACACAGAGGATAGTGTTGGATGGCAGAGATGGCTGGGTCACTTTTCCCTTTCATGCCACATGCATAGCTTTGCCTGTGGTGGTCACTATCTGTGGAGGGACAAAATTTTGAAAAGCACCTAAGTGATTTAAAAGCCTAAGTCCCAAGTTCCAAAGTGAAAATTGTTTTTCATAGACATGGGCCAAGGGAAAGGTGTAACACCAAAATGACAGGTAGCTCAAAGTGCTAGACATTAATTTCTAAAGATTCATCCTGTGCAAAAGCTTGGAGAAAAGCAATCAGAAGAAATGCAGAAGCAGAGAATAATTTCACCTCTCAAGTTTAGTGAGTGGCCTGCAATGATTGTATATGTTCTCAAAACTAATGAGAGTGCAGGGCTTGTGTATGACTTAGCCTTCTTATCCCCATAGTAAGAGGTGGTGCAGAGCTCTGGTCCAGCTATTCCAGTATCCTGTCTCTGAAAGTGACCAGTACCAGATACCGTAGAGGAAGGTGCAAGGAACCCCAGAGTGGACATTACAGAATATCTTGCACAAATACGTTTCTTCCTAACCATCAGCCAAAGGCCTTCCATAACATGCTTGAATGCTACTGACAGTAGCTGTTGACATTCTCAGGCCTGGTCTACACTACGAGTTTAGGTCGAATTTAGCAGCGTTAAATCGAATTAACCCTGCACCCGTCCACACAACGAAGCCATTTTTGTCGACATAAAGGGCTCTTAAAATCGATTTCTGTACTCCTCCCCGACAAGGGGAGTAGCACTGAAATCGACATTGCCAGTTCGAATTAGGGTTAGTGTGGACGCAATTCGACGGTATTGGCCTCAGGGAGCTATCCCACAGTGCACCATTGTGACCGTTCTGGATAGCAATTTGAACTCGGATGCACTGGCCAGGTAGACAGGAAAAGCCCTGCAAACTTTTGAATTTCATTTCCTGTTTACCTAGCGAGGAGAGCTGATCAGCACAGGTGACCATGCAGAGCTCATCAGCACAGGTGACCGTGCAGTCCCAGAATCGAAAAAGAGCTCCAGCATGGACCGAACGGGAGGTACTGGATCTGATCGCTATATGGGAGACGAATCTGTGCTATCAGAACTCCGTTCCAAAAGACGGAATGCCAAAACATTTGAAAAAATCTCCAAGGCCATGATGGACAGAGGCCACAACAGGGACTCAACACAGTGCTACGTGAAACTTAAGGAGCTGAGACAAGCATACCAGAAAGCCAAAGAATCAAACGGATGCTCTGGGACAGAGCCGCAGACATGACGCTTCTACGCTGAGCTGCAGGCAATTCTGGGGGGCCGCCACCACTACCCCACCCCTGTCCGTGGACTCCGATGATGGGGTACTCTCAGTCGCCATGCCTGAGGATTTTGCGGACGGGGAACATGAGGAGGAGGAGGAGGACAAGGTTGAGGAGAGCACACAGCACACCGTTCTCCCAGACAGCCAGGATCTTTTTCTCACCCTGACTGAAATACCCTCCCAACCCTCCCAAGGCGGTATCCCGGACCATGAAGCCGTAGAAGGGACCTCTGGTGAGTGTACCTTTGTAAATATAAAACATGGTTTAAAAGCAAGCGTTTTTAAATTATTAATTTGCCCCTGAGGACTTGGGATGCATTCGTAGCCAGTACAGCTACTGGAAACGTCTGTTAACGGGTCTGGGGATGGAGCGGAAATCCTCCAGGGACATCTCCATGAAGCTCTCCTGGAGGTACTCCAAAAGCCTTTGCAGAAGGTTTCTGGGGAGAGCAGCCTTATTCTGTCCTCCATGTAGGACACTTTACCCCACCATGCTAGTAGCAAGTAATCTGGTATCATTGCATGACAAAGCCTGGCAGCGTATGGTCCCAGTGTTTGCTGGCATTCAAGCAACATCCGTTCTTTATCTCTCTGTGTTATCCTCAGGAGAGTGATATCGTTCATGGTAACCTGGTTGAAATACGGGAATTTAATTAAGGGGACATTCATAGGTGGCCGTTCCTACTGTGCTGTTTGCCTGTGGCTGAAATGAAATCCTCCCCGCAGTTAGCCAAGCGGTGGAGGTGGGGAGGGCATTGGTGCTGAGCTGTTCGCGTTTGGCTAGCAGGGATCTTCCCTGATACCAGCCACACGGCTGGGGAAGGGTTAAAGTGATCATCGCAGAGAAAAGGATGGGGAGGGGGGCTTCATGCTGAGCTGTTCGTGTTTGGCTAGCAGGGATCTTCCCTGATACTGGCCACGCGGTGCGGTGGGGGGAGGGTTAAAGCGGTCATCCCAGAGAAAAGGATGGGGGGGGGTTAGTTTGGTTTCTGCTGCTGCACGTTAACACGAAAACCGCAACCCTAAATGGACAACTCAACGGGCTTTGCTTGGTATGGGAAAGGAGGGTGCTGCTGTTATGAAGGTTGCAGAAGCCGAAAGACTATGGCTTACCATGGCCGTCTGCAAGCCGAATTCTGTTGCTCGGTGTGTTTGATCTCTAACACCAAAGCTGCAGGTGTTTTTTGCACATAAGATGCAAAAAATAACCTTGTACCGAAATCACATGTGCTATGTAATGTGAATAGTGTTGTTCACCGTGAAAGAGTATACCCATTGTTCTGTAAAATGTATATTTTAAAATACTTCTCTCCCTTTTTCCCTCCCGCAGCTGCAAATGTTTCAAGCCTCCCTCCTCCATCCCAAAGGCTATCTCAGATACGGCAGCAAAAAAAAAGCATGCGCGATGAAATGTTCTCTGAGCTCATGCAAGTGTCCCGCACTGAAAGAGCTCAGCAGAAAGTGTGGAGAGACACAATAGCACAGGACAGGAAAGCGGCCAGTGAACATGAGGAGAGGTGCCAGCAGGAAGATCAGAGGAGGCAGGATGCCACGCTGGGGCTACTGCGGGAACAAACGGACATGATCCGGCATCTGGTGGAGGTTCAGGAACGTCAGCTGGAGAGACTGCCGTTGCAGCCCCTGTTTAACCGCCCTCCCTCCTCCCCAAGTTCCATAGCCGCCTCCTCACCCAGACTCCCAAGAACGTGCGGGGGGAGGCTCCGGGCACCCAACCACTCCACCCCAGTGGACAGAAGGCTGTCATTCAACAAGTATTGAAGTGGCCTTTTCCTTCCTTCCTCCCCTCCTCCTACACACAACCCGGGCTACCTTGTGAGTTATCTCCCTATTTTTATAATCAATTAATAAAGAATACATGGTTTTTAAACGATAGTGACTTTATTTCCAAGCTGTGATCGAAGGGGGGAGGGCGGTTGGCTTACAGGGAATTAGAGTCAACCAAGGGGGTGGGTTTTCATCAAGGAGAAACAAATAGAACTGTCATACGGTACCCTGGCCAGTCATGAAACTGGTTTTCAAAGCTTCTCTGATGCGCAGCACTTCCTGATGTGCTCTTCTAATTGCCCTGGTGTCTGGCTGCGCGTAATCAGCAGCCAGGCGATTTGCCTCAACCTCCCACCCCGCCATAAACGTCTCCCCCTTACTCTCACAGAGATTGTGGAGCACACAGCAAGCAGCAATAACAATGGGGATATTGGTTTCGCTGAGGTCTGAGCGAGTCAGTAAACTGCACCAGCGACCCTTCAAACTTCCAAATGCACACTCTGCCACCATTCTGCACTTGCTCAGCGTATAGTTGAACAGCTCCTTACTACTGTCCAGGGTGCCTGTGTACGGCTTCATGAGCCAGGGCATTAAGGGGTAGGCTGGGTCCCCAAGGATAACTATAGGCATTTCAACATCTCCAACAGTTATTTTCTGATCTGGGAAGTAAATCCTTTCCTGCAGCCATTTAAACAGACCAGAGTTCCTGAAGACATGAGCGTCATGAACCTTTCCCGGCCATCCCACGTTGATATTGGTGAAACGTCCCTTGTGATACACCAGTGCTTGCAGCACCATTGAAAAGTCTCAATTGCGGTTTATGTACTGGCTGCCTTGGTGGTCCGGTCCCAAGATAGGGATATGGGTTTTGTCTATCGCCCCACCACAGTTAGGGAATCCCATTGCAGCAAAGCCATCTACTATGACCTGCACATTTCCCAGAGTCACTACCTTTGATAGCAGCAGCTCAGTGATTGCGTTGGCTACTTGCATGACTGCAACCCCCACAGTAGATTTGCCCACTCCAAATTGATTCCCGACTGACCGGTAGCTGTCTGGTGTTGCAAGCTTCCATAGGGCTATCGCCACGCGCTTGTGAACTGTGAGGGCTGCTCTCATCTTGGTATTCTTGCGGTTCAGGGCAGGGGAAAGCAAGTCACAAAGTTCCATGAAAGTGCCCTTACGCATGCGAAAATTTCGGAGCCACTGGGAATCATCCCAGACCTGCAACACTATGCGATCCCACCAGTCTGTGCTTGTTTCCCGGGCCCAGAATCTGCGTTCCATGGCATGAACCTGCCTCATTAACACCATGATGTCCACATTGCCGGGGCCCGCGCTTTGAGAGAAGTCTGTGTCCATGTCCTCATCACTCTCGTCACCGTGCTGCCATCGCCTCCTCACCTGGTTTTTCAGCTTCTGGTTCTGCATAAACTGCACGATAATGCGCGAGGTATTTACAATGCTCATAACTGCTGCGGTGAGCTGAACGGGCTCCATGCTTGCCGTGCTATGGCATCTGCTTGGGCAATCCAGGGAAAAGGGCGCGAAATGATTGTCTGCTGTTGCTTTCACGGAAGGAGGGTTGACTGACGACATTTACCCATAACCACCCGCAACAAATTTTTGGCCCCATCAGGCATTGGGAGCTCAACCCAGAATTCCAATGGGCAGCGGGGACTGCAGGAACTGTGGGATAGCTACCACAGTGCACCACTTGGAATGTCGACGCTTGCCACGGTACTATGGACGCACACCGCCGAATTAATGTGCTTAGTGTGGACGCATGCACTCAACTTCATACAATCTGTTCCCAAAAATCTACTTCTGTAAAATCAGAGTAATTTCATAGTGTAGACATACCCTCATTCTCCACATAAATGTCCAATCTTACTACACTCTTGGCCTTAGTGGTAGCTTGCGCAATGAGTTATTTCCTTTTATTGGTTTTATATTTGTTCATAGAATAATAGAATTCGAAGGGACCTCGATAGGTCATCTAGTCCAGTCCCCTGCACTCATGTCAGGACTAATTATCTAGACCATCCCTGACAGGTGTTTGTCCAACCTGCTCTTAAAAGTCTCCAATGATGGAGATTCTACAACCTCCCTAGGCTATTTATTCCAGTGCTTAGCCACCCTGACAGTTAGGAAGTTTTTCCTAATGTCCAATCTAAACCTCCCTTGCTGCAATTTAAGCCCATTGCTTCTTGTCCAATCCTCAGAGGTTAAGAAAAACAATTTTTCTTCCTCCTCCTTGTAACAGTCTTTTACATACTTGAAAACTGTTATCATGTCCCTTCTCAGTCTTCTCTTTTTCAGACTAAACAAACCCAATTTTTTTCAATTTTCCCTCATAGGTCATGTTTTCTAGACCTTTAATCATTTTTGTCGCCCTTCTCTGGACTCTTTCCAATTTGTCCACATCCTCTCTGAAATGTGGTGCCCAGAACTGGACACAATACTCCAGTTGAGGCCTGATCAGAGCAGAGTAGAGTGGAAGAATTACTTCTCGTTTCTTGCTTACAACACTCCTGCTAATACATCGCAGAATGATGTTCGCTTTTTTTATAACAGCGTTACACTGTTGACTCATATTTAGCTTGTGGTCCACTATGACTCCCAGATCCCTTTCTGCAGTACTCCTTCCTAGGCAGTCATTTCCCATTTTGTATGTGTGCAACTGATTGTTCCTTCCTAAATGGAGTACTTTGCATTTGCCCTTATTGAATTTCATCCTATTTACTTCAGACCATTTCTCCAGTTTGTTCAGATCATTTTGAATTTTAATCCTATCCTCCAAAGCACTTGCAACCCCTCCCAGCTTGGTATCATCCACAAAATTTATAAGTGTACTCTGTATGTCATTATTTAAATCATTGATGAAGATATTGAACAGAATCGGACTCAGAACGCCCTTTAATTCATTGTATATCCAATTAATCTAATGTTGTGAGCCAGGCTAAATAGGAGAGGCTGATCTCTCTGCTGAGTATTCATTGTTCTGTATTCCTCTGTCATGTCCTCACTTATTCATTTCCTCTCTAAATTAAAAATCCCAATTTTTCCCAATTTTTCATCAGAAAACTTTCTCTACTGTCAATTGTATGGACCCTCTCTACTTCTGCCTTGTCCTTTTTGAGGTAGTGTACTCAGTTCTTGTCACCCTATCCAAGAGGAGAGTGTACTACTGAATTCTATAATAGCATTATAATAATTGTAGTGTTTCTTTCTATCTCTTTGCTTACATTGTTTGCTTTTTATGTTGGTTACTGGACACTGAAATGAGGTTTGGGGCTGTTCACAGTGATGGCCATGTCTTGCTCCTCAGTGGTCAGAGTTGATGTAGTACCCAATTTGGTGTGTGAGTCGTACACATAGCACCTTAGAAGGATCAATCTACTAGTATCCTGACACCCATTCACCTGCTTTTTAGGTCCTCTAACGTCCCCCTCAATCTTCTCTGGTCTTGACTACCCTAAATAATGGTGTTATCTGCAAATCTTGCCACTTCACGGTTCACCCTATTTTCAAGCTCAGTAATAAATGTATTAAATACAGGTCTTAATACAAAATCTTGTGGCACCCCTCTCTTACCCTTCTGTCATATTGACAACTGACCATTTATTCCTACACTTTGTTTTCTGGCCCCGACAATTTCTAATCTGTGACCTCTCACCCCATGACTATTTATTTTCCTTAATAGCCTCTGGAAAGAGGCTTTTTCAAAGGCTTTTTGAAAGTTCAAGTAAAATATGTTGACCAGTTCTCCTCTGTGCAGTATTGTGTTGGAATGCTCAAAGAGGGCTTGAGCTGAAGCCCAGGGAAGCCAGTGGGTGTCTTTCCTTTGACTTGCATGGTTTTTGGATCAGTCCCAGCATGCCAACAGATTAGAGATGCACATCAGTGGTCAGGGGGACTCGTGCTAAGTTACTCTGGCATTTTGGAAAATCCTCAGCCAGAGAGGATAGTGTTGTGTTGTCCAAAAAACCCTACACCTTTTAAAAAGCACAGGAAGTGACATATACTTATCACTGTGTTGCACTGAAATAATTAATTGCAGCAAATGCTCTCTGTTGGTGTTAAAAGCCACAGTCCTGAAGGGTCAGTCTGATATTTCCCTTGGCTCATGTGTTCAGTGACCCATCAATCAGATCTTTTATTTCGATTATGCCATTTTATAATTGCTCTTTTCCTGAGAGCCCCAAATCCCAGCAGTCCAGTATCTCAGCAAACTCTGTAAAATCCTCTGTGCTTTGCACTGCTGGCAGCATTTTAACTGGATTCCATAGGCAGACCTTTGCATTTGAGGTACATGAGCAGAGCACAAGCCCTTAATGAGACCCACCAGGGCCCTTTGTGTCAGTACCTTGCCTATGATCCCCATCGATCTGCTGCTACCTCTGCTCTTTAATCAGACACCTTGTAAGGGCGGAAAGGTACATTTACTGCCACACTCTTTCTCCTCCTAGACAATCGATGGTTATTAAGTGTATCTTGCAGGCTGGTAGGCAGAGAGCGAGATTCTCATTGCTCATCAACTCAAAGAGACTTCATTTTCCATTAAGTCTGATAAACAAGCTAAAAAAAACCAACACAACCCACTTCTTCCTGACAGGCATAACCAAAGAGTTTCATCTGCATATGATGTGCAACAGTGCAGTGGCAGCTCCAGAAATGGACATATGGACATGATTTACGATACATGGGAGCTTTGCTAGGTTGCAGCACCCCAGACCCACTACAGTGTATTCTGGCCCACCGGTTAGGAACAGTACAGTATTTATGCTAACACTGAAGCCAGAGAGGTTTGTGGCTCCCTGAGAAGCAGTGGCATGTGAGTATCAAAACCAATAACAATATTTCTAAAGTGCCCTTAATTGGCCCTTTGTGATCAAACAATATGAAAAATGGAAGGTCTTGTGGTTAAGGCATTGGCAAGGGACACAGGAGTTCTGGGTTCAGTTCTACCACAGACTTCCTGTGTGACCTTGGCTAAATCACTTAATCT
The DNA here is from genome assembly GCF_028017835.1 of Emys orbicularis. Taxonomy (NCBI): domain Eukaryota; kingdom Metazoa; phylum Chordata; order Testudines; family Emydidae; genus Emys; species Emys orbicularis. The sequence goes on from NC_088691.1 coordinate 52,858,339, forward strand.
CTCTGTGCCTTAATTCCCCAGCTAAAAAAAACAAGGGAAGATGATAATGCTTCCTTTGTCTGTCTGGTCTACATAGGCCCTGATTCAGCCAAGCATCCATAGTCAGGAGAATGCATAAGCAATACTTAACTTTAAGCTTAATCTTATGTTCAGTGTAGGTCAATGGGATTTAAGCATATGTTTACAGTTAAGCTTGTGCTTAAGTGCTTTCTTGAAATGGAGCCTTAGACTATGAACTCTTTGGGGTAAGAACAGTTTCTTACTATGTGTATGTGCAGTGCCTAGCACAATGGGGCCCTGACATCAGTTGGGGCCTCTAGGTGCTACTGTAATACAAATTAACAATCACCACCAACACCACCAAACCATCATAAAAATAAGGGGTGCTGACAGGATCTATCTGAGGGGCCAACCCTGGATACTAAAAACACCACAGGAAAGCAATTTAAGGTGTGCTGGGAGGGCAGCTGAGCCCTGAGCCCTGATTAGGGGGTGGAGCTTGGCTGATTAGGGGGCCTATAAAAGCGGCCACCCAGCCAGGCAGCGGCACAGCTGCGAGCAGCGGCACAGGAGCTGGCAAACAGGGCTGCTAACAGGGGAGTTTGAGTGGGATTTTTCAGGGGGAGGCAGGAGGGCACGGTGTCCCGTGTGCTCTGTTCCCCCAGGTGCGGAGGGCACAGGTGAGCAGGCGGGCCCAGACAACAGCAGCCATGAGCCAAGCAGCGGGGGACACAATGCAGATGATTGCATGTGGCAGCTGCGGTATGTACATGGTCCTAGCGGGAGTGCCTGACCAGAGGTATGTCTGCATGAAGTGCCGCCTAATAGAGCTGCTGGAAGAAAAGATCCGAGGTTTTGAGATGCAGGTAGATACCATGATAGAGTTTAGAAGGGGGTTCGAGCAGCTAATGGAGCAAAGGCAAGGAGTGGCTGAAGGGGAATGCTCAGGGGTACAGGTGGAAGCAGGGGCTAAGGTCTGTGAGGGGGGAATGTCGGGGGGAGAACAAGGGCAGTGGAAGCATGTGACCGTGAGAAGCAGGCCAAGGAAAAGGAGGGCCAGTGAAGGAGAAATAGAGCTCAGGAACAGGTTTGGGTGTTTGGATAACGAGGAAGGGGGGAAGCAGGTGGTAACTGAAGGTGGGAGGGTGAGGAAGAAGAGAAGAGCAGCTAGTCCCATAGAAAGAGAGGAGGAGTTGATGGAGACAGCACCAAATCTGGGCCCCGGGAGGATACAGGATGGCATAAGGGGGATTATAAGGGAAAATAGGAACGGATAGGGGTTGCGACTAGAGGGAACAGGGGATAGATTAGTAGATCGCACTGTCACCAGGCAAAGGCAGGTTTATGTGATTGGGGACTCCTTACTGAGGAGGTTAGACAGGCCTGTGACCAGGGCGGACCCAGAGAACAGAAGGGTGTGCTGTCTACCGGGCGCTAAAATACGGGATGTGGACCTGCGGTTGAAAAGGATCCTAAAAGGAGCAGGTAAGAACCCCTTGATCATCCTTCACGTAGGAACGAATGACACGGCTAGGTTCTCGCTAGAGAGAATCAAGGGAAATTATGCCAGGCTGGGGAAGACGCTTAAGGAAATCGAGGCTCAGATCATCTTCAGTGGGATTCTGCCTGTTCCTAGAGAAGGGCAGCAAAGGGCTGACAGGATTGTGATGATAAATAGTTGGCTAAGGGAGTGGTGCTATAAGGAGGGCTTTGGGATGTATGGCCACTGGGAGGCTTTCGGGGACAGACAATTGTTCTCATGGGATGGACTTCACCTAAGTAGGGAAGGAAATAGACTTCTGGGAGGGAGGCTGGCTCATCTCATCAAAAGAGCTTTAAACTAGGAATTTGGGGGAGACGGTTGGGAGATGTCCAGTTAATCTCCATGCCAGATTACAACATTGAGAAGGAGGGTGACGAGATAAGAACAGATATAGCCAGGGGGAAGAGATTGGACATAAGGAGGAGGGGGGGGGATGGATACTAGACTAATAGGTCATACTGGCGGTATGGTGTCCGTACCAAATTGGATAACTAATGTGAGAGAGGCTAAACGGCATAAATTAGGATGTTTATACACCAATGCGAGAAGCCTAGGTAACAAAATGGAGGAATTGGAGCTCCTGGTCCGAGAAATGAAACCAGATATCGTAGGAATAACCGAAACGTGGTGGAACGGTAGTCATGACTGGAGTACAGGTATGGAAGGGTATGTGCTGTTTAGGAATGACCGGAACAAAGGTAAAGGTGGGGGAGTAGCATTGTATGTCAATAATGAGGTAAACTGTAAAGAAATAATAAGTGATGGAATGGATAAGACGGAGTCTGTCTGGGCAATACTCACATTGGGTAAAAAAACTACTAGAGCCTCCCCTGGGATAGTGCTTGGGGTGTGCTATAGACCGCCGGGATCTACCCTGGATATGGACAGAGAACTCTTTAATGTTTTTAGGGAAGTAAATACTAATAGGAACTGTGTAATCATGGGAGACTTTAACTTCCCGGATATAGATTGGGGAACAAATGCTAGTAACAATAATAGGGCTCAGATTTTCCTAGACGTGCTAGCTGATGAATTCCTTCATCAAGTAGTTGCTGAACCGACGAGGGGGGATGCCATTTTAGATTTGGTTTTGGTGAGTAGTGAGGACCTCGTTGAGGAAATGGTTGTAGGGGACAACCTTGGCTCGAGTGATCATGAGCTAATTCGGTTTAAACTAAATGGAAGGATTAACAGAATTAAATCGGAGACTAGGGTTTACGATTTCAAAAGGGCAAACTTTAATAAATTAAGGCGACTAGTTAGGGAAGTGGATTGGACTAACATATTTATGGATCTAAAGGCGGATGGCGCCTGGGATTATTTCAAGTTGAAGTTGCAGGAGCTGTCGGAGGCCTGTATCCCGAGAAAGGGAAAACGGTTCGTAGGCAGGAGATTTAGACCGAGCTGGATGAGCGAGCGTCTCAGAGGGGTGATTAAGAAAAAACAGAAAGCGTACAAAGAGTGGAAGAGGGGAGGGATCAGCAAAGAAACCTACCTTATTGAGGTCAGAGCATGTAGAGATGGAGTGAGAAAGGCCAAAAGCCGTGTAGAGTTGGACCTTGCGAGGGGAATTAAAACCAATAGTAAGAGGTTTTATAGCCATATAAATAGGAAGAAAACAAAGAAAGAAGAAGTGGGACTGCTGAAGACTGTAGATGGAGTGGAGATTAAGGATAATCTAGGCATGGCACAATATCTAAACGAATATTTTGCATCGGTCTTTAATGAGGCTAATGAAGGGCTTAGGAATAGAGGCAGCGTGACAAAGGGGAATAAAGGAGGCGGGGTTGACATTACCATATCCGAGGTAGAAGCCAAACTCGAACAGCTTAACCGGACTAAATCGGGCGGACCGGATGATCTTCATCCGAGAATATTAAAGGAACTGGCGCGAGAAATTGCAAGCCCGTTAGCGATAATTTTTAATGAATCTGTAAACTCGGGGGTGGTACCGTTGGACTGGAGAATAGCTAATGTGGTTCCTATTTTCAAGAAGGGGAAAAAAAGTGACCCAGGTAACTACAGGCCTGTTAGTTTAACATCTGTAATATGCAAGGTCTTGGAAAAAAATTTGAAGGAGAAAGTAGTTAAGGACCTTGAGGTCAATGGCAATTGGGACAAATTACAACATGGTTTTACGAAAGGCAGATCGTGCCAAACCAACCTGATCTCCTTCTTTGAGAAAGTAACAGATTTTTTAGATAAAGGAAATGCGGTGGATCTAATATACCTCAATTTCAGTAAAGCGTTTGATACGGTACCGCATGAGGAATTATTGGTTAAATTGGAAAAGATAGGGATCGATATGAAAATCCAGAGGTGGATAAAGAACTGGTTAAAGGGGAGACTACAGCGGGTCGTACTGAAAGGTGAACTGTCAGGTTGGAGGGAGGTTACCAGTGGAGTTCCTCAAGGTTCGGTTTTGGGTCCAATTTTATTTAATCTATTTATTACTGACCTCGGAACCAAATGTAGAAGTGGGCTGATAAAGTTTGCGGATGACACAAAGTTGGGAGGTATTGCCAATTCGGAGAAGGATCGGGATATCCTGCAGGGAGACTTGGATGACCTTGTAAACTGGAGTAATAGTAATAGTGAAATTTAATAGTGAGAAGTGTAAGTTGATGCATTTAGGGATGACTAACAAGAATTTTAGTTATAAGCTGGGGACGCATCGGTTGGAAGTAACGGAGGAAGAGAAGGACCTCGGAGTCCTGGTTGATCGCAGGATGACTATGAGTCAGCAATGTGACGTGGCCGTGAAAAAAGCTAATGCGGTCTTGGGATGCATTAGGCGAGGTATATCTAGTAGGGATAAGGAGGTGCTGCTTCTGTTATACAAGGCACTGGTGAGACCTCATTTGGAGTACTGTGTGCAGTTCTGGTCTCCCATGTTTAAAAAGGATGAACTCAAACTGGAACGGGTACAGAGAAGGGCCACTAGGATGATCCGAGGAATGGAAAACCTGTTGTATGAAAGGAGACTCGAGGAGCTCGGTTTGTTTACCGTAACCAAAAGAAGATTGAGGGGGGATATGATTGCTCTCTTTAAATATATCAGAGGGATAAATACCAGGGAGGGAGAGGAATTATTTCAGCTCAGTACTAATGTGGACACGAGAACAAATGGATATAAACTGGCCTACGGGAAGTTTAGGCTTGAAATTAGATGACAGTTTCTAACCGTCAGAGGGGTGAAGTTCTGGAACAGCCTTCCGAGGGAAACAGTGGGGGCGAAAGATCTCTCTGGCTTTAAGATTAAGCTTGATAAGTTTATGGAGGGGATGGTTTGATGGGATAACGTGATTTTAGTCAATAGGTCAATAACGTGCCATCGCAGGTAATTAGTATCAATGGTCAATGCGGGTCTGGCTGGAGAATCTTGCCCACATGCTCGGGGTTCTGCTGATCGCCATATTTGGGGTCGGGAAGGAATTTTCCTCCAGGGTAGATTGGCAGAGGCCCTGGAGGTTTTTCGCCTTCCTCCGCAGCATGGGGCAGGGGTCGCTTGCTGGAGGATTCTCTGTGACTTGAAGTCTTTAAATCATGATTTGGGGACTTCAACAGGTGAGTCAAGGGAGAGAATTATTCCAGGAGTGGGTGGGTCAGCTTCTGTGGCCTGCATCATGCGGGAGGTCAGACTAGATGATCATAATGGTCCCTTCTGACCTTAAAGTCTATGAGTCTATGAGTCAGTGCCATTTTAAAGTCAATCTGCTACACAATAAACTGACAATGTGCAGAACACAGGATGGGGATGAAATGATCATGGGTGGGCAAACCGGTGAGCATATGTATTCCTGAATTCTGAGAGCCACACACTGCTAGGAGCCCAGATGGAAGGTGATTTCAGTAGTCAACCCCGTCATCACAAGAGCAGATGCTGCTGATGTGAGGCTGCCATGGGATAAAAAAAGGTACAGCCTCGGCAAGTTGTACAAGTGAGGAAGCATCCTGACACATGACTTTCCATGGAATCAGCATGGTTCATGGTAACGCCCAAGTGTTTTACTTACTGTCTCCATGCATGAAGACGTGATGCAAATCAGAGCTTCTTCTTCATGTTGACCTCTAGACACCAATAAAACGTATTGTGTTCCCAGAGTTGGGAAAGATATAGCTGTCATGCATCTCACTAGTGATATCATCCAACCAATCCTCTAGTGCCAAAACTAAATGTACAGGGTAAACAGGGCAAGAGTGTACAAGAGTGTATCATCAGCATACTGGTGATACATGAGGGTTGATCTCAGCAAGAAGCTTGAATAACATGGGAGCTAGGATTATTTGTAACTGCTTATTGACTCTCAACTTCCAAGTGAGTCTCCAACCCTGAAAGAGCAATTCCAGAAATACCAAAAATACCCCTTAATCGCTGAAGTAACAAGTCATGGCTGGTCAACTGGAAAGCTTCTGAGAGGTCCAGCATGACCAAAATGGCCCAATACCCCTAATACCAACAGATCATTCACGTGTGTAAATTATGCAGGGAAACAAGGAAACGCTCTCATTACATTTTGTTTCAGTATGAAGAGATGACTCCCTTGTGGCTGGTAGTGGCACAGCAGGCTCTCTGCCACTAGTGGCCGCCGTGACAGCTGCTCTGGCCCTGCGTTGGTCTGCCTCTTCCCACAACTTGGCCCTCCGGCCAGGTCATATTCAGACCCACCCCTTCTGGGGAAATAGAGAGTCCAACAAATAGAAGTCCAATGTCCTTACAAAAGGGTTTCATCCTGAGGTCCTCATACCCTTCTCTCAGGTCTCTCAGTAGTCCTTATCCCCTTCTTAGGGGCCCACACCACCTTCCAAATGGTCTGTAGGGGAACCCAGGCCCTCCGACTAAACTAGAATCCAGTCCAGGGACCGTATAACCAGCAGCCAAGGTCTGCTCTATAAGACACCTGGCTGCTGCCTCCTAGACGTCTTCTGACTTTAATCTGTCAGCGGGCCTCTCTCAGAGCCTTTCTAAGTCCACCCTTCTTCCAGGGCCAGGACACATAAGGCTCACCCCTGGAATTCACACAAAGAATTTCCACACTAAAATATGCAATTTAACCCAACTTCTGCCCTCCTTTGGCTTGACCTGTCATCCCTCTTGGGTTTCCCCTGTTCTATTTCTCCACTGAACACCTCCCTGGAAGGCCAAATCCTGACCCTGTATCAGAGCTCACCACCAGAGCATGCTACACACCCAATGGCAGCTCTGTGTCTCTCCTGGCCTCCTGCCAGACCTCTTTAATCAGGAGAAGATCCCAGGGCCAGCTCTGCCCCTGGGTTTCATCCTTGACCCTCCTGGTCTCTCTAGTCCCAGAAAGTGACTGCAGATTTCATCCCTGCAGCCTGCTTCTGCTCCAGCTCCAGAATTCCTTCTCCAGCCAGGCTTCCTCCTTAATTAGACTTGGCTCATCCTCCAAGTGCAGCCAGAGGGGTTACTTGGCCTTTCGGGCCCACATTAACCCTTTCTAAAACAGGAGGGGGTATAAACCCCCATCACACAGTACTACACAAAAAGTTATAGGAGGTTTGATGTAATCAGCAATGAGCCTTCAAACTTTTTGTGGAGAAAGCCATGGTGCTTGAAATTCTGTCAATCAAAACTGGAAGAAATGTTTAGTCAATGATAAGAGGTGTACTTCAGCAAAAGTTTTGCTTCATGATGAATTCAGAACTGGATCCTTGTCTTGAACTTAGAATTTTACTACATCAAGACAAGATAAAATAAAAGATCTTCAACTTTATGAATATAAAGCAGGGCAAAATAATAGGTATTATATGTAGCAGCTATGGGCACAGGATTAAGTCATTTGGATCCATGTAGAACAAACAGAGAACCTGGTGAATTAGCTACCAAAGGAAAGCAAATCCTCTTCAATACCTCTCCCCACAAAATACATATAGGTTAATTCCCAGGCATCTTCATTTTAAACATTACAATCCAGTTATCAGTACAGAAAAAGAGACAATAAACGCTGTTAGAAAATTCATCATTTATACTAGTTCCAGTTAACTCTAATGAAGATGCAAGACCTTTCAGTTCAAGTCAATCAAATCCATTCAGAAGCCACCTTATGATCCATCAGTTCAATCCCCCCAAAATTGATTGCAGTTGTGCTTTGATTCAAATCAATTGTTTTCACCTCTGTTCCATTGATTGCAATGGACTCGCATTAGTCAACAGAGCCTGCAGTTAAACATGCGAGCTGGAACCAAGAGAGTGCATCATTGCGCAGCCTTGAAACAAGCACTGTCTGAGAGCTGAACTGTAGTTTTGTGCTAAGTGTCAAAGCACAAGAGGGAAGAATTATTCAGGTTATTAAACAAAAGGAAACACTGATATTAGCAGGCATTTGCATAAGTAAGGACCCAACAGTGTGGGGGAGGGATAGCTCAGTGGTTTGAGCATTGGCCTACTAAACCCACAGTTGTGAGTTCAATCCTTGAGGGGGCCACTTAGGGATCTGGGGCAAAATCAGTACTTGGTCCTACTAGTGAAAGCAGGGGGCTAGACTTGATGATCTTTCAAGGTCCCTTCCAGTTCTAGGAGATAGGATATCTCCATTAATTTAATTTAAAACAGACTTCAATCTTTCATTCAAAGAAACCACAGTCTCTGCAGGCGTCTCTGTTATAACTGAGATCAGGGCCGCCTTGTGCTAAGAACTGTATATAGACCGAGTGAGAGGCAGCCCCTGCCTTAAAGAGTCTGCAATCCAAATGGATGAGACAGGCAAAGATGGGAGGAGAGACAGAGACACAGACACAGAGAGATGAAGTTATTTGTTCAAGGTCACACAAGAGGTCAATGAAAGAGCTGAGAATAAAGCACAAAAGTCTTCTGAGTCCCAGGCCAGTGGTCTATCCACTGCATTGCACCATCTCACCCGAGGTAGACGATATTTCCACCAAACAGCTGTGGTTCCGGGTATTTAGAAGATTTACAGATATACCTGGTACAGTTTTAAAACTATATAGACCTCAGCCCCCCATAATAGGAAAATGTATCTGTGCTTACCTGAAAACTTCCTTTCTTGGAGTAATAAGGTCCATAGATCCCTCACAATGGGTAGGTCAGCCTGCTTGCAGCTTTGGGGCAGAAACAGACCTGTCAGTCACTGGCAGCAGGGAATGCCCTTCTCCCTAGTCCTCTAAGTTCCCTCTACTTGTGACAACTTTCACTCCCAGGATAATTCAATTCTACTTCACCACATTGTGTTAAATATACTTTGAGGAAAAAGCACAACAATTTCTCCTTATTGCAAAGCATGGGAATTCCCTCTAATGAAACAAACCCACATGTTTGGATGGCAATTTCCATCTCCCTTTAAGGTGATCTGTTTGCCTCCAGGTGGGCAGTTCTTGGAACTACATTTCTCAGAGAAAAAGCATTTTCAGGTAAGCATTTTCACAAATAACATAAAAAGAACAGGTAATCATCAGTTGATCCAACCCTGTTTCCCATTCCTAGCTGCTGGCAAGCAAGCTAGGGACACTTCAGAGCATGGTTTTGCATCCCTGCCCCTATGGGCTAATAGCCATTGATGGACCTATCCTCCAGGAACGTATCTAGAAAAATCCTCTGGCAAAGAGTTCCACAGGTTGACTGTGCATTGTATGAAGAAGTACTTCATTTTGTTTGTTTTAAACCAGCTGCCTCTAAATTTCATTTGGCAACCACTAGTTCTTGTGTTATGAGAGGGAATAAAAACACTATATTATTTCTGTCTCCACACCAGTCATGATTTTATAGACCTCTGTCATATCCCACCTTAGTCGTCTCTTTTCCAAGCTGAAAAGTCCCAGTCTTATTAACCTCTCCTCATGGGACAGCCGTTCCATACCCCTATTATTTTTGTTGCCCTTTTCCAATTCCAATATATCATTTTTGAGATGGGGCAACCACATCTGCAGACAGTGTTCAAGATGTGGGAGTACCATGGATTTATATAGAGGCAAAATGATATTTTCTGTCTTATTATCTATCCTTTTCCTAATGATTCCCAACGTTCTGTTCGCTTTTTTGACTGCCGCTGCACACTGAGTGGATGTTTTCAGAGAACTATCCACAATGACTCCAAGATCTCGTTCTTAAATACATAAATAAATAAATAAATAAATAAAGATTCATCTTCTCCCATTGTGCTAAAGCCCACAAATCCATTGAAAAGGGATTTTCACAGTAGTGTGCCTCCAGCATTGGAAGCAAGATTATCCTTTAACTATGCAGATCCAAAGCAAAGTATATTATAACTCTCTCCTCCGTCTTCCCCGGGACACTAAATCATACAGAAGACTTCTGACAAAAATTGTATTTGCTGAAGACCAGATGACCAATATGTATGATTTGGTGAACTTCTCTATTGATGGACCTGTGTCCACCTAAAAGACCTCAATACATGGGGTAAGGACTTCTCAGCCCTGAGGTTGTCAGTGCTCCTAAGGACTGGACTTTGATGCTTAACAGAAAGAAGCACAGTTCTCGAATTTACTGTGAGAATGAATTCTAGGACTGTTGTGAGGACTACCTGCATGAATTAACATACAATATTGGATGCTATCAGAGAAAGCCCCCAATTTCAAAAACTCATCAGATTGGGGATAGTAGCCATTGGAAGGTCTGGTTTAATGAATGGGAAGTGGAGTGATACCTCCTACAGGGGTTTGGTCTTGGTAGTGCTGTACGAAGCAGAAAGAGATTCCAAGGTCACGGTCTATGGCTGGACTAAATTTTCTGTCTAAGGACACATTTAATGTTAAGATTTGTAGAAAACATCTTTTTCTTCAACATGCTGAGAACATTATACTACAGAGTCTTGACCTCTTTGCTTGGACATTCTATACATCTGCAATAAAGCCCTCCTCGATGAACTCAAGGCTATGTTCACTGGTTTAACATGGTAGTTAAACTATAGACTTGCCACCAGCTAGTAGAATAAATTCCATTTGTTGACTTCTTTTTAGAGAGTCCATGACAGTAACAATCACTCCATCCAAGTATTAATTTTAAGCCTGTCTGGTCCCAGCTGGAGGACTGGGTTTGCAATAGTAGACCTCTTCTGAGAGACAGATATTCGGAGATTCAATTCTAGGTTAATTGGGCCTGAGAGCCATAACCTCCTCAGCCAGAAAGCCATACACAGAATCACTGCCTCTCTCTCCTTCCTGTCTTTGGTACTGTCCTGGGGGAAAAGGTAGGAAAACAAACAGCAGGGACCTTGCCCAGCTTTGCTAGATGTCATTTACCACATCACATCCTAGGTCCTGACACAGAGAGGCTCCAAAGCACAAGGAATCCTTGTGTTCCAGCTGGTGGGGGCTATTTCCTCTCTTTCTGATGCTCATTCCCTAAAGTGAACCAGGAAGATCCCTTAAAAATTAAAATCTGATTCTCTGCATTCAGCAGTTGTGGGAGCATAGAATATACAACTGGAGCTAGATCTTTGCCAACAGATGAGATAGAATGAGATAGGGAGGGGATACTAGGAGCTACTGGACAAGTATCATATAAACTGTGTAGGAGATCGGTATTTCGAATAGACTCCATAAGAACTGGATTTTTGTTTGGGACACCACTTGTTTTCCATTATAGCCAGCTTCATCTTCCGGTAACACTCTTCTAAGATGGGACCTTGCACCTGATAGTATTCATCCTCAGCACAGGCCTGTTATTGCTTTTCCTGGTACCTTGTGTCTGTGTTTGTTCTGAGTCCAAGACATTCCAGGAACAGTATCACATAAATCATAAAACAGCATTTCCCTATCAGCTCATACCCTGATGGGAGCTGTAGTTTGGGATCCCATTTTCTTGTACAGGCTGAGCTCCCTGGAAAACTGTAACTCCCATAATGCAACACTGATTTCTCACTGACCAAGCTCTGCATGGTGCATCATGGGCAGGACCAGGTCTAGGGGAGAGCAATCAGTGTGGTTTCCCTGGGTGACTACTTCCAGGGGATGCCATACTGCTGTGCCGCTCTGGCTGGTGGTCTTTTGTCTCGGCCGCTCGGGAGGGTGGGGGGTGGCGGCACCAAAACCGTCTTCCACCCTGGCACACAAAATGCATAGGGCCATTCCTGACCATGTTTTGGGTCAGTTCAACAGACTGGAACATTTTACTTCTAGGAAAGTCAGTGTTTTGTTTCAATTGAAAAATGTTGAAACAAAACATTTTGGCATCACCAAATGCAATTTTTCAGAATGTCCATTCTGTGAAAAATTTCAGTTTCCACTTTTTGTCCCAGTTTGGGATGAAAACAAATGTGGAGACATCAGAATTTCCTGAGGGATGGGAATTTTGAATTTTGCCAGCAATACTCCATATCGGTCTGCTGGGGGTGGGGCTGGGGGTGGGCAGAGAGGCATGGCCACCTGCACTAGAAGCTGGAGTAATAACCTGGACATTAGCGCATGGTGCCCTGCACCAGTAGCTGGGGACAACTGCCCAATAGTTAGGGCATGGTGACCCGCAGCAGCAGCTGGAGATTACCAGCTGATACTTTTCCAGTCTTGAAATTCCTATCCTCCTGTAACCCATCTGCCAGGTGAAACCGGCAGCAGCCAGGGCCGGGTTCAATATCTAGGGGTTCCTGCCTTGGAGAGGGAAGCAGAAGTCTCCCTTGCCCCACATAGGACCTTTCTGGGTCTCTCAAGGAGGGTAGGGCCTCAAGATAGGCCCCCCAGAAGCTCCACCCCTCTCCATTGCATGGGAGTGACATAGGCCAGATAGATCCGTGTTTCCCCTGGAGGTCTCAGCCTAGGATGTGAAGAGGGATCCCTTTCATTGTGGAGGTGGCAGCAGTGGGGCCGAAGACCCCTTACTGTTCTAGCTGGCACTGGCTGTGTCCAGTGCCCTCCATCTGTGACCTGCAGGGAAGCAGTGGGGGAGGCAGAGGAGGTGGCTGAGCTCCGCAGTCAGAGGCGCGGCTGTCGGTGCAGGTGCCAGGGGCCGCAGGCACAACGTTCCATCTGGTGCACTGTCCTTCTGGCTTCACTCCCCTCATGGAGACTTTTGGGGGGGCGGGGGTGTGCCTGCCCTGGAGCCAGTTCTTTTCCAAGCCTGCTGGGGTCCTTTCCTGCTGGGGGCAGAGGGATGAGGTGACCCCACCCAGACTGGGCTACATCTTGCCATGCAAAGCTGGCCTCCCTAATCTTGCCTGGCTTCTTTCCTGTTCAGAGAAAGGGGGGCAAAGCAACTCTTGCTCAGACTGGGCCGTGAGGGAAACTGCATTGTGTATGCAGAGCTGGCTGAGCTCCCCAGGGAGACTCTCAGTAAAGGGGCAAAGCAGGGGACACACCCTTCGCATTGCGTCTGGCTTTCTCAGCCCAGCTTGCTCCCTGAAGCCTGCCGGGGCACTAGCCGCTGCAAACACCTCATCAGAGGTAAAGACACAATTTCCCCAGAGGGCAAATGCAGCCTTGAGCCATGGCAGGGCATCAGACAGCCAGACCCATTACTCAGCTGAACTGCTCCTTATGTATTTGAAAGGAAGCTAGGAATTTCCCTCCGCAAAGCTCTGCAACAGGGAGGGCCCGAGGAGCTGCCAGCAGCTGGGGAGCAGGAAAAAGTGGGGGACCTTCAGGCGCAGGGCTTTCCCCTGCTACTACTGACTGACAGCTCTGGGCCTGCCCCCCAGTTACAAGCAGGCTGAGTTACCCAATAAAACGAGTCCGTAGACCTTAGCTAGCATGAAGAACAGGCAGTCACTCTCACCGAAAGGCACAGAATGCAAAAATGCAGGAGGGGAAAAGGAGGGGGCTTTGACAAGGGGCAGCTGAGCCTGCTCTTGAGCTCTCTGTCAGGCACGCAGACTGGACCCCCGAGAGCATCAGGGAAGAAGAGAAAAGAACACTTGATTCTCTTGCAGTCTGGCAAAGTGTCATTTGTCACAAAAACAATGCAACAAGAAACAGAAAAAGCAACTCATCTTAATTCAATGGCAGCGTTGTCATCTGTAATTGTTCTGGATCACCCAGCTCTGCATTCCTATCTGGAAGCAAATCTAAAAACACACTGGGTGATGCTGCTATCTCAACAACTGTTAAAGTCTCAAGGTAAAAGAAACCAGCCGTGCCAACTGTAGTCAGCTGTCTGATGAAACAACTGGTGATGAAGTTTGCTATAGGTGAAAGTCACTCCATGCAAGTATCAGGGGGTAGCCGTGTTAGTCTGTATCTACAAAAACAACAAGGAGTCTGGTGGCACCTTAAAGACTAACAGATTTATTTGGGCACAAGCTTTCGTGAGTAAAAACCTCACTTCTTCGGATGCAGAGCATCCTCACCAGGACAAAGCTCTAGGGTTGGTCATAAAAATCAGGGGTCCCCCCCAAAAAAATAAAATTCAAATGAAATATTTTAATTCAAAATATTTCAAATGGAAATTTTAAAATGAAGACAATGAGATTTGTTTTTGTTTTGTTTGGTTCCCCAATGAGGTTGGGTGGGGTCGTTTCCCCTTTCTTCTTTTGTCTGCTTCCCCCTCCCACTAGAAAAAGGTGGGAATTCGTTTTTAAAAGGTGGGTGGGTGGGGGGCAAAGTAAGCAAAAATGTTTTTTTATTTGGTTTTGTTTAGAAATGTTCTATTAAACAATGTGCAAAATTACATTCTCCCCCTGAACAATTTCATTTCTGATGAAACCCCATTTGTCCAATGGGACATTTCTTAAGTCCATTTTTTTAAACCAGCTCTGCTAAGCACCACTTAAGCCCACAGGCCTTGCAACATACTTGCCACACCTTCATTAAGCAAAGATGTTCATGCTGAGCATCCATCCAGATGGAGTGAGTCTCCCCCTCATTCTAGTGGAACATGTTGTTCTGAAAGCCACTTGTTTTCCAGCCAATTCTAAAACTCTGCAGGTACTACAGAATATGATCTCCCCTACTCAAAGGTGTTTGGGGTTGTGACAGACAGTGCCATGTGTATGAGCAAGAGCTGGTGGGGGTGGGGACTGAATGAGGGTGTTGCTTAATGGAGTGAAAGTAACTTGTGTAGCATGCCTCCTTGCTTGTTGGGAGCTATTTAGATTGAGTTTAGCAGTGTGAATGACCTTGGTGTAGCTTTGGGAGAAAAGAACATTCACATGACTCATGCAAGGAAAATTAGCATTTCTTAGAGGCTCCAAGCAAATCCTCAGCTCTCCCCACCCCCCCCCCACCCCGACTAGTAATCACAAGGTAAAGCACTAGAGTTGTTTCTGCCTTCACTCACACAGGTGTAACTCCATTGACATCCATGTGAGGGAGGAATGGAGCTCTGGGTTACTTGCTATTTATTAACCATCCAGAGCACTCAGGCAACAAAATCTGCTTTCTGCATGAAGAGTGCGTACATGTCAGAATGTTGGAAACTTGTCCTTGTTACAAAACCAGGAGTTATTCATAGACTACTCAATTATAAGACTGGAAGGGACTGCTGTGGTCAGCTTGTCTGACCTCCTGCGTAGCACAGGCCACAGAACTGCCCCAAAATAATTCCTAGAGCGGAGCTCTTGGAAAAACATCCAATCTTGATTTAAAAATAGTCAGTGATGGAGAATTCACCACGACCCTTAGTAAATTGTTCCAGTTTATGATCCTACACATGAGGAAAGTTAAGCAGGTGAGTAGGTGTTTGCCAGCCTAGGGGCTACATAATTTTATTTAGCATTAGTTTCGCTTAGCAACTGAATCACGAGAAATAGCTTTGGGCCCAATACTGGAAACATGCAGCTACATAACATTATGCACATACATAGTTCTATTGAACTCAATGAATCTACACACATGCATAATAATGCTCATACACAAGTGTTTATAGGGTCAGTACAGGAACTAAGCAGTATAATTATTTCATTAAAATACAAAGGAATTCATTTATTTAATTTATAATTATTATTATTGTTTATAGTACAGAAATGCTTGAGGTACCAACTTAGATCGGGGCCCCATTGTGCTAGGCACTCCACAAAGAGACAGTAAGAGAATATGAATTACTAACCATTTTTACTAATTTCTTTTATAATGAAGTAACTATAAAAAAAATCCTGATAAAACCTACAGACTATGATAAAATGACAAATGAACAATGAGTCAAGCTAACAAA
Organism: Emys orbicularis; assembly: GCF_028017835.1. Taxonomy (NCBI): domain Eukaryota; kingdom Metazoa; phylum Chordata; order Testudines; family Emydidae; genus Emys; species Emys orbicularis. Next base: position 52,873,962 of record NC_088691.1, read on the forward strand.
ACCAAGCACAATGCAACAAATAATGATAAACTGCATAACACTACCTAGCTGTTATGTAGCCAATTTTGTCCATGAATCCCAGAGTGCTTACAAAAGAGGTCACTGGTATTATCCCCATTTTACAGATGGGGGAAACTGAGGCACAGAAAAGGGATGTGACTTTCCCAACATCACCTAGCAAAACAGTGGCAGAGCCAAGATTTCCTGAGTCCCAGTCCAGTGCAGTCCACTAGGCAGCACTGCCACACAAGTTTCTTTTTTTAATATACCAATATATTAGAGGCAGAATGGTAGTGATCCATATATTGAGGTTGCCTTACACTTTCCATTATACAGATTCTTCCAACTGCTTCATTGAAAAGTTCTAGCTCCTTCCTGGTTTGCAGCAGGACTTTGGAATTTGGTAGGGAATCCGGGAGGTGCCTTGTTAGGCTCCATGAAAAGCCACCCATATTAGGCTGTCAAAAATCTACCTTTCTTATCTCTGTTTTCCTTAGTAGTGCTTGCTAGGAGCTGGCTGCTATAGTGTATGAACATTCCATTAGCACAGTACATGCCGCACATAACTTACCCTCCAGTGGGGACACAGACAAGCTAGACCCTCTTCAAAGTATCTTTTGGGTACAGGATCATGCCTTGTGCTGGGAACCAGGAGACCATGAGTTCTAAACTCACTATTCTCAACTCTCTGGTGTTATAATCCTCCCCCCCCTTTACAGCCATTATTATTGAGCAAGGCATCATACCTCACTGAGAGGTTACACAATCTAGGAATGGAACCCAGCTCTAAGATGGCAGACTCAACTCCAGGTCCCTTAGTCACACTGACCTAGTCTTGCAAATCTATGTTCATGGCTATGTTATCTGTAAAATGGGCCTACTCATGCATGTCACCCTCTATTTCAGTGTCCTATGCACCTGGTTGGTCCAAGAGCTACAGTGGGAAGTGGTAGAGGTCTATAGTGCTTTGATGAAGGTGCAGGGTTCAGAGAATCTACATCTTTGCATGCTGCCAGGTCATTGGAAGAGCATTCGTGCTCAACAGTGGCATAGCAGGAGATGCTTCTTATTTTGAGGTTCCCTGTGGAGTTACAGGTACTGGGGCCAAAGATGTGGCCCCATGTGATCATCGCATCCCTCAATCGTAGGGTTGCCAGGTATCTGGTTTTTGACTGCAACACCTGGTCAAAAAGGGACCCTGGTGGCTCCAGTCAGCACCGCTTACCAGGCCGTTAAAAGTCTGGTTGGCAGTGCAGTGGGGCAGGCAGGCTCCTCACCTACCTGGCTCCGCGTGGCTCCTGGAAAGCAGCAACATGTCCAGCTCCTAGGTGTAGGGGCAACCGTGGGGGCTCTGCGCGTTGCCTGCCCTCCCCCCCCCCCCCCCCGAGCGCTAGCTCTGCAACTCCCATTGGCCGGGAACCACCACAGAGCCCCGTACTTCCGCCTAGGAGCCGGACATGTCACCGCTTCCTGGGAACTGCCTGAGGTAATCGCCGCCCAGAGCCCACATTCCAAACCCTGTCCCATGCCCCAACTCCCTGCTCCAGCCCTGAGCCCCCTCCTGCACCCGAACTCCCTCGGAGCACACATCTCCTCCCGCACCCCAACTCCCTGCCCCAGCCCAGAGACCCCTCCTGCACCCTGAACCTCTCCTTTCTGGCCCCACCCCAGAGCCTGCATCTCCAGAACAAAGCCTGTGCCCCCTCTCATACCCCAAACCCCTGCCTCAGGCTGGAGCCCCCTCCCACACTCCGAACCCCTCGGCTCCACCCTGCAGCCTGGATCCCCCTCCTGCACCCCAAACCCCTCATCACTGCCCCCACCCCAGAGCCCTCTTCCCCAGCCGGAGCCCTCACCCCCTCCTGCACCCCAACCCCTGCCCCAGCCCAGTGAAAATGAGCGAGAGTGAGAGGGTGGGGGACAGCGAGCAAGGAAGGGGGATGGAGTGAGCAGGGGCGGGGCCTTGGAGAAGGGGCAGGGCAGGGGGGGGCCTTGGGAAGGGGCAGGGAAGGTGGTGGGGCAAGGGTGTTCGGGTTTCTGCTATTAGAAAGTTGGCAACCCTACAGACCGAGCAACTCCAGTGAGGCAACGTCATACAGTCCAGCGCTGATCTGCACCAGGTGGTAGGTGCTCAGCTACTGGGAGCTGGAGATGAATTCATTAATATTTGTAGAGGGTTTTCCATCTGAGGATCTCAAAACACAGTAGCCCTGACTCTGTTACCCTTATTTTTACCGATTGGTACCAAACTCTGTGAACAGGCCCATTTAAATCAGTGGGACTCCATGTGGAGTAAGGCTCTCTTGTGCACGAGGAAGGGTATCCAAATCTTACCCATTATTATGCCAAGAACAGTATTACAGTCTCGTGGGTGGGAACACCTCTAGTTATCTACCTTTGGGGAAATACAAGGGATGGACATATTCACTGGGGAGAACACTGCCTCGATCCACTGCCTATGCACCACTCAGGCAGTGCTAAGATAATAGACTCTCCACAAACCTTAGCTGGGGTTCCTGTAAAGCTCACAGAGCCCCTTGAAACACCTGGATCAAAGGGCACGCATTGGACAGGGGAGGGAAAAAGCATGGCTGGAGAGCAGTGTGGTCAGTTGGTGCAGATTAGCACAGCCCTGACCTATGCAGGCCGTGACCGGCTCCCTGACAAGCCACCCTTCATCTGCTGCACTCAGTGGAAGATGGAGAAAGCAGAGAATCTGGCCCATGATTTGTACTGTCCTAATGCATTAGCAAGGGAGTGTGGAGGAGGTACATGACTACAAGCACCTACACCATCATTACCAGCATGTGTACGTACAACACAAAACCCAACTCCTGTGTCCCAGGAGTAGAAGATACATTTAAATATGAATCAGTGGCAAGGCCCAGGGCACAACAGGTCAATAAAATTAGAAGAGAGGCAGGAAATGCAGCATTTTTTCTTCTTCTTCCGTCCCCCTCTTGTGTTAATGGTGGAAATTTCTCAATATGTTGCTAGGTCCAGGGGGAAAGAAGGACACCAAGCTCCACATTAGCATAAAATTTTGTTTTCAGATGCATGAGGCTCCTGTCTTCATCCCTTACCAAGAGGCACTAGCACTACCTCTGCTATACTGTACCTGCATGCAGTTTAAATGGGATTGATTTATGCGCCATATACAGTATTCCCCAATGCATCCACATGTATTGTATGCATTTATATACATACTGCTTAACAAGTGTTCCATCAGACCACTTAGACCCTGGTTATTTAAAAATGACTTTTCAATGACCTATAACATGCCTTCTTTTGCTTTTGTACAACATGCAGCTGATAACAGATTTGTCAGAGCAATTGCCTTGCTAACAAATAATAGATCCCAACTCAGAAGGTGACATTTAGGTGGAATTCAATTCACTTCTTTGTGTTTTTTCTTTTTTTTCTTTTTTGTTTTATGTATGATATCTTTTCCCCTTTGATTCTCATTTTAAGGTCAGCAGAGCTGAGGAAGTAGAGCTGTTATTAAAAGGAAAAGCTTTATTTGATTTGGAGTAGACTCCAGGCTGTTAAGCAGGATTTCTGACAGTACAACATAGGATCGTTTCTTTTTATGGTGTGCTCAAAACTTCTCTCTCGTAAAGAGATACGGTCAAGGTCTTAAACCCAAGATTTTCCCTGCCTTAAAAATTGTGTCAGATTTTGGAGTACGTTCTCTAGATTCTCAGTAACATTTTTTGTTATGACTCACTGCTTCCTTGCCTATATTATCATGCACATGAGACCAGACATGAGCTCACCCTGCCAGCTCAATTTAATAAATAAATGATGATGATGATGAACAAAGAAGGAAATAAACAAAGGAGCTCTATTGTTGTGATGCAACATTTCTGTTTCAGACCAATTCTGATAACTTCACCCATGTTGGTTAGATCCTTCTTTAATCCATGAGTAGTCCCATCGGAATGCATGTAACTATTTGAGGAATAAGGAATAACTCAAAGTTAACTGAGGCTGGCAGAATCTGGCCTGAAATTGTTATGCTAAGTTAAGAGAAGGAAGGTCGCTGTGATTAGGGGTCCTACAGACTTCTGATTAGGTCAGAAATTGCCATGGTAATGAATCAGAAATTTCTTGAAACAAAGGAAAATATTTGTATTCAGAGGCACTGACAGCCAAGTTCAATTGGACACACTGATCTGATCCTAATGGTTCACCATTGTCCTTTTGGACATCACACTGGGGGAGACGCTGATGGACTGAGATACCCATTCTTCCGAAACCTCTGCCTGTTGTGTCTGAAGTCCATTTTCCATATTATATATCCATGCTACAGATGCACCGATGAGGGTGAAGAGGTGCCAGGATAGGAAACAGAGAGAACACTAGTGTGATGTTGCACTCCATATGCTTTAGGAAAATATGCTTATGAATGTGAATATGATGTAACTGGAATATGCTTTATGCAAAAGGTCTCTTGTAAGGTATCATTACAAAGTTTATAATCTACTGAGTATGTTCATAAGAACATAAGAATGGTCCTACTGGGTCAGACCAAAGGTTCATCTAGCCCAGTATACTGTCTTCTGACAGTGGACAATGCCAGGTGCCCCAGACAGAATGAACAGAACAGGTAATCATCAAGTGATCCACCCCCTGTCACCCATTGCCAGCTTCTGGCAAACAGAAACTAGGGACACCATTCCTGCCCATCCTGGCTAATAGCCATTGATGGACCTATCCTCCATGAATTTATCTAGTTCTTTTTTTAACCCTGTTATGGTCTTGGCCTTCATAACATCCTCTGGCAACATCCTGTGCGTTGTGTGAAGAAATACTTCCTTTTATTTGTTTTAAACCTGCTGACTATGAATTTCATTTGGTGACCCTAGTTCTTGTGTTATGAGAAGTAGTAAACAACACTTCCTTATCTACTTTCTCTCACCAGTCATGATTTTATAGACCTCAATCATATCTCCCCTTAGCCATCTCTTTTCCAAGCTGAAAAGTCCCAGTCCTATTAATCTCTCCTCATAGGGAAGCCATTCCATACCCCTAATCATTTTTGTTGCCCTTTTCTAAATCCTTTCCAATTCCAATATATCTTTTTTGAGATGGGGTGACCACATCTGCATGCAGTATTCAAGATGTGGGCGTACCATGGATTTATATAGAGGCAACATGATATTTTCTGTCCTATAATCTATCCCTTTCTTAATTATTCCCACCATTCTGTTCACTTTTTTAACTGCTGCTGCACATTGAGTGGATGTTTTCAGAGAACTATCCACAATGACTCCAAGATCTCTTTCTTGAGTGGTAGCAGCTAATTTAGACCCCATCATTTTATATATATAGTTGGGATTATGCTTTCCAATGTGCATTACTTTGCATTTATCAAAATTAAATTTCATCTGCCATTTTGTTGTCCAGTCACCCAGTTTTGAGACCCTTTTGTAGTTCTTTGCAGTCTGCTTGGGTCTTAACTATCTTTAGTAGTTTTGTATTGTCTGCAAATTTTGCCACCTCACTGTTTACTCCTTTTTCCGGATCATTTATGAATATATTGAATAGGACTGGTCCCAGAACAGACCCCTGGGGGACACCACTATTTATCTCTCTTCATTCTGAAAACTGACCATTTATACCTACCTTTTGTTTCCTATATTCCTACCTTTTGTTTCCTATTTTTAACCAGTTCATCCTATTTGTATATATGTATCATTCTTTAAAAGCAGCAAAGAGTCCTGTGGCACCTTCTAGACTAACAGACGTATTGGAGGTGTTAGTCTAGAAGGTGCCACAGGACTCTTTGCTGCTTTTACAGATCCAGACTAACACGGCTACCCCTCTGATACTTGCATCATTCTTGTATCTGAAGCTAGACATATGAAGTAAAACTCTGAGGTCCTATTGTAATTATGAAAAGTGTGGGCCATTAATGGTGGCTTAGAATCTTGATGGCTCCCATTGACTAGGACAATTGGTTGTGAATGGGTTTATTTACCTGCAAGCCTTCCTGTGTACATGTGGGCCAGCCCATGGGTAATGAAGAATGAGGTCTCACAGGGACATGTGACCATGTCACCTGATGCTGAAATCCATCTTAAATCTGGTACTTTTACATTTAGAAGGAGGGATGGGGACCCAGAGGGAAGGGACCCCCCCTACAGAAGGGATATGGACAAATTGGAAAGAGTCCAGCAGAGGGCAACAAAAATGATTAGAGGGCTGGGGCACGTAACTTACGAGGAGAGGCTGAGGGAATTGGGCTTATTTAGTCTGCAGAAGAGAAGAGTGAGGGGGGATTTGACAGCAGCCTTCAACTATCTGAAGGGGGGTTCCAAAGAGGATGGAGCTAGGCTGTTCTCAGTGGTGGCAGATGACAGAACAAGAAGCAATGGTCTAAAGTTGCAGTGGGTTGGATATTAGGAAACACTATTTCACTAGGAGGGTGGTGAAGCACTGAAAGGGGTTACCTAGGGAGGTGGTGGAATCTCCATTCTTAGAGGTTTTTAAGGCTTGGCTTGACAAAGCCCTGGCTGGAATGATTTAGTTGGTGTTGGTCCTGCTTTGAGCAGGGGATTGGACTAGATGACCTCCTGAGGTCTCTTCCAACCCTAATAATCTATGATTCTATGAAAAGATTCCCGCCTTGTGCCAAAGCTATAAAAGGGGGTGGAGGAGAACAAAGGTGGCCAGTTATGAGAAAGCCCCTGCTTAACACCTAAGATGTCAGCTGGAACTAAAAAGGCCTGTACCAGGGGACAGGATTGGGCCCAGACTAGGAAGGAGTCTAGTCTGTGAAAGAAGCTTATTGGAACATCTCTGAGGGTAAGATATTACCTGTAATCAGTTTCTTAATGCATTAGGCTTAGACTTGCATGTTTATTTTGCTTGGTAACTTACTTTGTTCTGTCTGTTATTACTTGGAACCACTTAAATCCTACTTTTTATACTTAATAAAATCTCTTTTGTTTATTAGTAAACCCAGAGTAAGTGATTAATACCTGGGGGAGCAAACAGCTGTGCATATCTCTCTATCAGTGTTATAGAGGGCGGACAATTTATGAGTTTACCCTGTATAAGCTTTATACAGAGTAAAACAGATTTATTTGGGGTTTGGATCCCATTGGGAGCTGGGTGTCTGGGTGCTGGAGTCAGGTAACCTGCAGAGTTGTTTTCACTTAAAGCCTTCAGCTTTGGGGGCATGGCCCTGGGTCTGTGTTGCAGCAGGCTAGCATGTCTGGCTCAACAAGACAGGGTTCTGGAGTCCCAAGTTTGCAGGGAAAACTGGCTCAGAGGTAATTTCAGCACATCAGGTGACAATCCTAAGGGGATCTCTGTGACCGAACCCATCACAACTAGGTCATAGCAACCAAGGCTAATGTGTCCTAAATAGCCTCTAGGGTGTAGGATTTATGATTCCTTCAACATTCTTCTAGTGGGTTTCACCCCATTCTATTGCTCCTGCTCTTTTCTATCCTTCTTGTTTTGTTCTGGCTAATCGGTTCTAAGCTTGCCCAGTTCTGGAATCATTCAGCTCCCTTATATCACTGATGTATCTGCATGACAGGATAAAACAGTGAGCAGCTTCTCTGGTTTGTAAAAAGATAGTATGAAGTAAACAGAGAATAGCAGATGTTGTCCCTAGCCGAAGAAGTGAGATGAAGGCCAGTAACCTAGTGGACTGTCTTATAACTTGCTTTGTAACACACTAGTAAAGCAGAATCAGAGACAGCTTCCTATTCATTTCCATCCGTTCTCTTTTTCTCCTCTGAGGCTTTGGGTATGTCTATACTGCAGTCACAGGGAGCTGCCATATCCAAACTAGCTTTAATCTAGCTAGCTCAGGTACTGCAGCTGCCATGGCTTTACTGTTTGTGTTTCAGCATGGGCTGTACAGACCCACCCAGACCACTGGGTAATTACTAGGGCTGTCAAGCGATTAAAAAAATTAATCACGAATCACACTGTTAAACAATAATAGAATACCATTTATTTAAATATATTTGGATGTTTTCTACATTTTCAAATATATTGATTTCAATTATGACACAGAATACAAAATGTACAGTGCTCCCTTTATATTTATTTTTGATTACAAGTCGAACTTACAAATGTAGAATTATGTACAAAAAAACTGCATTCAAAAATAAAACAATGTAAAACTTTAGAGCCTACAAATCCAGTCCTATTTCATCCAATCGCTCATACAAACAAGTTCATTTACATTTGCAGGAGATAATGCTGTCCACTTCTTGTATACAATGTCACCAGAAAGTGAGAACAGGCTTTTGCTTGGCATTGTTGTAGCTGTGGCATGTAAAAATATATTTATGTGCCACATGCTAAAGATTCATATGTCCCTTCATGCTTCAACCACCACTCTAGAGGACATGCATCAATGCTGATGAGGGGTTCTACTCAATAACGGTCCAAAGCTGTGTGGACCGACATATGTTTATTTTCATCATCTGAGTCAGATGCCACCAGCAGAAGGTTGATTTTCTTGTTTGGTGGTTCGGGTTCTGTAGTTTCTGCATCTAAGTGCTGCTCTTTTAAAACTTCTGAAAGCATGCTCCACGCCTCATCCTTCTTATATTTTGGAAGGCAGTTCAGATTTTTAAACCTTGGGTCTAGTGCTGGAGCTATCTTTAGAAATCTCACTTTGCATTTTCTTTACCTTCTTTGCATTTTGTCAAATCTGCAATGAAAGTGTTCTTAAAATGAAAAATATGTGCTGGGTCATCATTCGAGACTGCTATAACATGAAATATATGGACGAATGTGGGTAAAACAGAGTAGGAGACGTACTATTCTCCCCCAAGGAGTTGAGTCACAAATTTAATTAACACATTATTTTTTTAACAAGCATCATCTTCATGCAACCATGTCATCTGGAATGGTGGCCAAAACATGAAGGGGAATACGAATGTTTAGCATATCTGGCACGTGAATACCTTGCAATGCCAGCTACAAAAGTGCCATGCGAATGTCTGTTCTCACTTTCAGGTGACATTGTAAATAAGAAGCAGGCAGCATTATCTCCCATACATGTAAACAAACTTGTTTGTCTTAGCGACTGGCTGAACAAGAAGTAGGACTGAGTGGACTTGTAGGCACTAAAGTTTTACATTGTTTTGTTTTTAAGTGCAATTATGTAACAAAAAAATCTACATTTGTAAGATGCACTTTCACGATAAATAAATTGCACTACAGTACTTGTATGAGGTGAATTGAAAAATACTATTTCTTTTGTTTATCATTTTTATAGTGCAAATATTTGTAATCACAAATAATAATATAAAGTGAGCGAACACTGTACATTTTGTATTCTGTGTTGTAATTGAAATCAATATATTTGAAAATGTAGAAAAACATTCAAAATATTTAATAAATTTCAATTGGTATTCTATTGTTTAGCAGTGCAATTAAAACTACAATTAATCGTGATTAATTTTTTTTAGTTAATCGTGTGAGTTAACTGCAATTAATCGACAGCCCTAGTAATTACTTGTGGGGTAGCGCTGTACTGCAGTGGCTTCACTGTTCCAGGACTTCAGTTAGCTCTGTTAAAGCTAGCTTGGGTATGCCAATTTCTCCTAACAGAAGAATCGATCTGAAGAAAAGAGATGGATGAACCAAACTTTGACACTTTCTGTCCCCCACAACAGGCATATTACCAGGGAGCTTTCCCTTAAAACCCTGATTGAGAATTTTTATGCAAATACAAAAGAAACCAAAATTCATGCCCACTTAACTTCTCTTATATTTATGATTTTGAAATTATACATAAAAAGTTATTAATGAAAAAGGCAACTCTATTGTATGCATTCATGGAGCAGAGTTAAGGTTGTATGTTCAAACATAATTTTGACATTCCCTTAATGATGCAGTACTATAGGTTTATGAAAGGCTAGGATGACAGAAGAGAATCCACCAGTGGAGGAGGTTGCAGCAGATTAAAGTGGCCATAAGCTCCTTATTTTTAAGGTTGTGGGGTTTTTTGAAACCATGGCCACTATAGTCACTCATTTAATATTATATAATGTAAATTTGTAGAAACGAGTATCCATGTTTATCAGCCTATATCAAGAATCAGTTTTTGCTTTAGTGCTATTTTTCATGGAAATTACTTTGGGCTGGATGGACACTTTAGCTCAGCCCTGAGTATGAGGCACCACATGGCTATGCCAGCCCAGGAGCCCTATAAGAATGGCCATACTGGATCAGAACAATGGTCCATTGAGCCTGGTATCCTGTCTTCCAGCAGTGGCTGGTGACAGATGCTTCAGAGGTAATGAACACAACAGGGCAATTTATTGAGTGATCCATCCCTTCCATTCAGTCTCAGCTTCTAGCAGTCAGAGGTGTAGGGACACCCAGAGCATGAGATTGCATCCCTGACCATCTTGGCTAATAGCCATTGATGGACCTCTCCTTCATGAACTTCTCTCATTCTTTTTTGAACCCAGCTCTGGCAAAGAATTGTGACTTGGAGGCACGATTCTTCCCTTGCTCCCCTCTTTCTTCAGGACGAAGTAAATTGTGATGCTCAGTTTTGGGGTAAAGCTTACTCCCTCCCACCCCCTGCCACTGTATGCCAGTCCAGGTCTGCTGGCTGACCTGAAGGGCATGGAGCATGGCTTCACCTTCTGCCTGTCCACTCCCTGTCCATCTGATTGCTAGGGAGAGTGTTGCATGCACAGCTCCTCTTTGCCCCATGTCTGACCATAACCAGAGAACAGCCTTTCTAGCTGTGCAGAAAGGTAGCGGAACTTCACTCCCTTGCAGCACAGAACCAAGGTACAGCCTTGCTGGTAGGTATTACGGTGATGGCTGCTATAGAAAATCATACAGTCCAAATTTCCCATGACTTTGCAAAAGAATAACATACAAGCACATTTAATACACCGCAGATTCCCAAGGGAAGCTAGAGGATAAGTGTGCCACTACATTAGGGAAAGTATATCCCATATTCTGTGGAGTGAAGGTTTGCACTTCAAAGTTTGAAGACAGGTCAGATGGGTAATAGAAATGATTATGCAAATATTACATTAAAAAGGCATAGCAAAAGAAGCAATCTTAGCCAATTTACACAGATAATACAATCCTCTGAGTGCATTTCTTTGAGAAACAGATTGTGAATTAGTATAATAAGAGGTTACTGTTCATTGATGGGCTGAATCTGTGTCCAAAGGGAGGAAGAAAACTGTTTATATGTATAGATGCTCCCTGGGTTACGCACACCTGATTTACGCAAATCCGCACTTACGGAAAAAGTTCTGTAAGTTCCGTAAGCTTTTTTTTTTTCTTTTTCCGTAATTGTCGGGTATACATTCCTGACTTACACAAAATTCGACTTATGCAGGCGTTCCACAATGGAATGCTTGCGTAAGTTGGAGAGCGTCTGTACAGGGATATCTGGTGACAAAACCATTAAAATGTATTTATCTTTAGTGTGGCAAGACTCCTCCTTCACCTCACCAGACTCAGCACTTCCCCCTCTGGTGATGAGGGCCTGGAGTTAATCAGTCCCAGTCTGGAGGTTTTTAATTCTTCGCTTTGATTTATTTTTTCAATATTTACAAGGTGGGCCTCGCCGTATTTGGGGTCAGGAAGGAATTTTCCCCTGGGTCAGATTGGCAGAGACTCTGGCAATTTTTCCCTTTCCTCTGCAGCATGGGGCATAGGTCACTTGCTCATTTGAACTAGTGTAAATGGTGGCTTCTCTGTCACTTGAAGTCTTTAAATCCTGATTTGAGGACTTCAGTAACTCAGACAGAGGTTAGGGGTTTATTACAGGAGTGGGTGGGTGAGGTTCTGTGGCCTGCGATGTGCATGATGAGCATGAGGAATGCCTGACCACTCACTTCCCTACAGAAAAGATTAACTCCCTGAAATGCTCCAAACCTGCCAGGAGATCTGGACCATTGTTTTGAGACTTTCAGGACCTGATAAAAGATTAGCACAATCCTCTCATGTACACCATGCTGGGAGATGCTGGCCCCATTGAAGTCAGGGGCAAAACTCACCCTTGGAATGAATAAGGGAGGATTTAACCTCCTGATTTATACTTATAGCCTTAATAGTACTTCGTACTTGACAGACATTCTCTGGTGAGAGCTCATATAATTCCTATGAAGAAATCAAACAGCAACAGCAGAAATTGTACTGATTAGGTAACTGAGGCATGAAGAGGTTAAGCTCCTTGCCCAGTGTCACAGAGGAAATCCGTGGCGGAGTAAAGATGAGAATCCACGTTGTTGGACTTGAGGTCCGTGAGACCAGAGTGACCTCAGGCTTTCTGCTTTCTATAGTTAGTTATCCCATCCATACAATGGGGCTAACTCTGCTTACCCTCCTTTGTATGGTAATTTGTGTTCTACATCTGAAAACGTGCTGTGCAAGTGAGAAGCTCAGTGTAAATAGTTTGTTACCATGTGCCCGTAAAACTAGAAGCAGAGAGCAGCTTGGCATAGGTGAGACTGTTCATTCCTCATTGCCTCTAAGTCTGTTGTCTTCCATGCAGCCCTTTCCCAAGGTGGTATGGGAAATTCTCAGAGTTTATGAAAAGAGATGGAGTAGAACTGGAAATGGAGGATTTTCTGTAATGGGAGAAGCTGATTTAAGAATGTACTCAAAGCAGCAATGGAGCATTGAGGCTCTGCTGGAGCAGTTTTGTAATCAAATGTGAAATTTAGAACTATTTCATCTCCATGGAATTACAGGTTCAAATCTAGGCAGGTTTGACTCAGCCTTTCATCCTCAAGGTAGATAAATTCAGCTCTGCACAGTTTACAGTGAGGATTTTTCAGACAAGATCATAAAAACTGAAGCTGCTTTGCTCGGGTGCAGACGTTAAAGAGCTCACAATAGGTTTTGTAAGAGGTAGTTCATTCAGGTATAATTGTATAGAATCCCTGCCCCCAACTACTGGGCAGCAATCTATGCACTGGTTAACTGCTACTCTCTTTCCCAGAGCCTGGTACTATTTCACGCTCTATGTTTAAAATGTCTCCAGTGGTTTGGGATGCAAAATGCTGTGTACATTTTAAATAATTATTTCACTATAATTTGGTGGGAATGAATGGTTGATTAAAAAGTACATTATTAGCATGACCACTGGTTAAATTTAACTAGTGGCAAGTAGTTTAATGGTGATTCACCAGGTGTTAAAATAGGTAGGAAATTCTAAGGTCTGTGTTTTTAATACATAGCATGATAAAGATTAAGGGCCAAGATTTTCAAAAAAAGTGACTGGTGTTTCTGGGAGACTCGAGTTTGAGCCACCTAAAAGGACCAGGTTTCCAAAGGGCAGGTCCTCAGCATTTTTTGAAAAACAATCAGGCCTCTTTAAAATGTCTCAGTTTGGGCACCCAAATTTACTAGTCACTTTTTAAAACCTGGGCCTAAGGGGTGCATGTGTGTATATATAGATACATGCAAACACTCTTCTGGGTACTTAGGAGACCTCATTCAGAGGCAAAGGGATTCTTGTGGCTTCATTTCTGAACTGCCTAGTAAATACTTCCATCGACGTACAGATCCAGAATAACCACCATGGTCTAATGGATTTTGAATCACTAAATCCTTTCTACCATGTCCAGAGATCCACAGGCAGTGGAGAGATCCAATCACACATATCCTTGAAGGGAAAGAGGAGGATTTTACCTTTAGTTTCCAGCCCAATTCAGACTGGAAAGCCAGCATGAATCACTTAGAGAATCCAAGCAAATGTATTCAGGTACCTAAAGATTTAGACAGATGCCTAATGGGATTTCCTAAGATGGTCAGTTGCTTAGCTCCCACCGATTAAAAAGTCCTACTAGGCATCTTTAGGTGCCTACACACCAGCCTCACTTTGCCTCAGTTCCCAAACTGTAAAGTGGGCATAACAATGCTCCCCTACATTAAAGATTCGAGGCACTCAGAGTCTATGGTAATGGGGCTATAGAACCATCATAGCTGGAAGTCTTTCCATTTACATGATTTGGGATTTGGATTAGGTACATGTTGACTATAAGCTATTGTTAACAGGGGGAACAATGGAATCTGAATGAAGTATATAATGTTTGACAGGAGCAAGCCTTTACATTCTCTCCTGCTGAAGAAAAAGGTACCAGAACACACACGTTGCTACTGGAGGTTGTGCTGTCTGCTGTGCTGAAATTGTAACTCACTGCCAATAGCCTTAATTAAAAATATTAATGCTGGACAACTACTGCTGGAAAGGCCAACATTACATTCCTCTTTCTTTACAATTGCTCTGTAATTGCAATAATTCCTAGGTCTTGGCAAGGATTATTCCCCAGGGCCCACCTTGCTGGGCCTCAGAGTGCAAAACCCTTGATTATTTTACAGGCACACTCTACCACGAAGGTGTTAGCGCTTATTTAGAAAAAAAAGGAGAATATATATTAGAAGGCTCCATGATGAATCAGAAAGGAAGCCAAACACCTGGGATGCTACTAACTCTCAGAGCATCTAAGCCTAGTGTGTGCGAAGAAGGGGAGACACAGGCTCATCCCCTCCTGGTGGCAGATTTAAGAGCTGGGAGAGGAGTAGAGATGGACTTAGTGGTGGCCAGGTGAGGTTCTCTCAGCAGCAGCCAGAGGAATGAGGCGCTTGCGATGGGTTTGGTCACAGAGACTCCCCTAGAGACTGTCACTCGATGAACTGGGATACCACTGAGAACAACCCTCCTGCCAGAGCAAACGCCCCTCCACTCCTGTCTTGCTGAGTTAGACACTCCAGTCAGCTCCAGCACAGACCCAGAGGTTGGGCCGCGCCTCTCTGCAGTTCACTGAAACTGAGATTCACTCAGTCCAGGGGATTGTCAGTTAACAGGGACTTTCCCAGTGCCCAGTGTTCAGCCTTTCTGGAAGCCAGAACCCCAAAATAAATCCGTTTTACTCTGTATAAAGCTTATACAGGGTAAATTCATAACTTGTTTGCCCTCTATATGACTAATAGAGAGATATGCACAGCTGTTTACTCCCCCGGGTATTAATCATGTACTCTGGGTTCATTAATAAACAAAAGTGATTTTATTAAGTATAAAAAGTAGGATTTAAGTGGTTTCAAGTAATAACAGACAGAACAAAGTAAGTCACCAAGCAAAATAAAGCAAAATCACGCAAGTCTAAGCCTAATACATTAAGAAACTGATTACAGGTAATATCTCACTCTCAGAGATGTTCCAATAAGCTTTTTTCACAGACTAGACTCCTTCCTAGTCTGGTCCCAATCCTTTTCCCGGTACAGTTCTTGTTAGTTCCAGCAGACATCTCAGGTGGTAAGCAGGGGTTCTCTCATGACTGGCAGCCCCTTTTGTCCTGCTCCACCCCCTTTTATAGCTTTGGCACAAGGCGGAATCTTTTGTCTCTCTGGGTCCTCACTCCTCCTTCTAAATGGAAAAGTACAAAAGTTAAGATGGATTTCATTATCAGGTGACATGGTCTCATGTCACTTTAAGACCCCTAGTCTCCATTCCCCATGGGCTGTCTGTAATGGTCCCTCGCTCTCCTGCTAGGAGGGAGGCTACTCAGGCTGGTCCTGTCTGGCCAGGAGCAGAGTCTGCAAGCCAGCCAAGAGCCCACAATAGAGCTGGGTGATTAATAATCGCTGTCAGGCTTTAGCCTGGGTTTGGGTGGCTCAAGCAGTTAGCCCTCAAAAAGAGTCTATCAGGGCTGGCTGTGGCCTGGGCAGAGCTCAGGCAGCCAGCAAACAAAACAGTCTATCAGGGCTGGCTTTGGCCTGGGTGGAGCTCAGCCAGCCAGCGATCAAACAGTCTTTCAGGGGAACTGGGTCCTGGGCTTGAAGAGGCTCAGGCTACCAGCAAGCAACAGTCTTACGGCTGGCTTTAGCCTGGGCAGGGATCAGGCAGCCAGCAAAGCAAACCAGTCTACAGGTGGGCTGGGGCCTGGGCTTGAGTAGACTCAGGTTGCCAGCAAGCAAACAGTCTTAAGGCTGGCTTTAGCCTGAGCAAGGCTCAGGCAGCCAGCAAAAAAACAGTCTTTCAGGGAGCTGGTCAGGGAGGCTCTGCTTCAGAGCTAGAGCTTCTCTGAACAGTGTAGGAGGTCCACAACCCCAGGGTGGGGTGGCAGGGAGATGTGGGCCCACCCTACTCCACTGCATCCCAGCCCAGGAAGGCTTTCAAGTAACTAAGGCCATTTACAACTGATTATTTCTGGAGCACCCTTAATGGCCTATTCATAAGCATATTTCCATAAAGCATGTGGAATGCAATGTCACAGAGCTCCACCCTTTAAAATAGCTGGGATGGGAGGAGACATGGAAAGAAGCATGGTGCCACCCATTCTCCCAAAATCTAGGAGACTAGGTTGGTCCTGGGGATGAACCCACCCCTTCTTCCCCCAAAGATGGCAGACCTCAGGGAAGGGGCAGTGCAAGGGAGCTCACAACCAATTCCTTGAGCTCATTTCTCCTCCTGCTGCATTGAGAAGAGCCACAAGAGACCTGTCTGTTGCCATTTCCTTCCTGGCAGCCTTTGGATCTGCTGAGGAGGGAGGTCATTTGGTGACCCATGCTGCCCCATGCCTGGGGGAGCAGGAGAGTTGTGCATTTCAAACTGAAATGGGGAGAGAGACCTGGAGGTGTATGGAGCTCTTCCTCACTGAATGTAAAACTAGGATCATTATACAGACTTGGTCAGAAAACTGGTTTTCGGGGGGAGGGGTGGGGAAAAGGGGGATGAATTGATTTTTCATCAGAACTTTCTAAACTAAAGAACTTTGTTTTCTCTCAAGATTTCGCATTTAGTTTTGACTTGACACTTAGTTTCAGCTTTTGTAAATCTGGTTTACTCCCCCCACCTGTCCTGAGACAGCTTGGGAAAACAGTAAGGAAATATGAGAAAGTGTGTGTCTGGTGGGGAGGAGACAGTGAAAGTGGGGAAAATTTCTAGTGGCAAAAGAGCAAAGAATCCCCAAAAACCAAAAAAAGAGAGAGGCATTTTAAGTCAAAAACAAACACAAAAAGTGTTTCATTTCAAAATGTCAATCCACAACAAATAAATTCTCATTGAAAAATACAATAACAAAGTTGAAATCTACATAATCCTAAGGAAAAAAACCTAACTGATAAAACCACTTTTTCCAGCTGAAAAATGTGTTAGCCAAGTTTCTTTCAACTAGTTCTAGAACTGAAGGGAATACTGTCTCATCCAATATGCACCATACTAGATTGTATAGACTAAGATAATAAGATGGAATGAGACATTGAATATAGACCATTACAGAGAACATAGGCCATACAGGGAATGAAGCACACCTTGTTCCATACATATTTCAACATCTCTTGCACTATGAATGAGAAATTCCACTTTGCTTACATATGCATGTATCTGCTGGGAGAGCAACAGTGTGAAACCTGTTATCATATGCTCATGCTGCTTTCAAAAACTCCTACAGTTTAACCATATTGAAATGGATTGTCACAGGATCACAAGAAGGTGCATCTGTTGTCTACAGACACTCTCCCTTGCCAAATCTGAAGTTTCTCCAATGCCCACTTTGAGGTTAAAGCCCTTCAGAAATAAGTGAATTAAGCTTTCCAGGCATTTGGATCTTGGGATAAGAATAAATGTAGAAGCTTTCAGCCCAAAAGATACAAGGTTGAGAAATAAGCAAATGAAAAAAGGCTCTTTAGAATGCAGCTTTAACTACTGATGTAAACACTTGTTCTGCATGCAGGATGCATAAAAAACCATGAGTGGTTATTTATCCTACCTGACCCTCACTTCTGAAAGAATATGAGTTAGGGAGTCCATCAGCACTCTAAGTAGAACTGGCCCGATACTACCCTCACATAAACCAGTTTTACATGGATGTAACTCCCGCATCTTCAGTGGAGTTACACCAATGTCACTCAGGAGAAGAATCAGTCTGGTATAATAAATTCTATACTCCTGGACTGGCATTGTAGGCTTGCAATATGTTTATTTTTTGAGCGTGGAAATACAGGGGCATTTGTTACCTAGTTACTGACATTTAGGGTCAGATCCTCAGCTGGTGTAAATTGGCAAGTTCCACTGATTTCAGTTGTCTCATTGAAAGTCAGTGGGATTTAGGCACTTTTGAAAATTTCCCTCCTTTAGAGTTGTCAAGGCTGTATCCCCACTTTGAACTTTAGGGTACAAATGTAGGGGCCTGCATGAGGACTTCTAAGCTTAACTACCAGCTTAGTTCTGGTCCGCTGCCACCATTCCCTACCCTGGGAAGCTTTTAGAAACTCTCTCACCAATTCCCTGGTGAATACAGATCCAAACTCCTTGGATCTTAAACAAGGAGAAATTGACCCTTCCCCCCTCCTTCCTTTCACCAACTCCTGGTGAATACAGATCCAAACCCCCTTGGATCTTAAAACAAGGAGAAATCAATCAGGTTCTTAAAAAGAAGGCTTTTAATTAAAGAAAAAGGTAAAAATTATCTCTGTAAAATCAGTATGGAAAATAACTTTACAGGGTAATTAAACTTAAAGAGCTCAAAGGACCCCCCTCTGTCTTAGGTTCAAAGTATAGCAAACAAAGATAAACACTCTAGTAAAAGGTACATTTACAAGTTGAGAAAACAAAGTAAAACTAAGACGCCTTGCCTGGCTTTTTTACTTACAATTTTGAAATAAGAGAGACTTGTTTAGAAAGATGGGGAGAACCTGGATTGATGTCTGGTCCCTCTCAGTCCCAAGAGCGAACCACCCCTTAAAACAAAGAGCACACACAAAAGCCTTCCCCCCCCCCAAGATTTGAAAGTATCTTGTCCCCTTATTGGCCCTTTGGGTCAGGTGTCAGCCAGGTTACCCGAGCTTCTTAACCCTTTACAGGTAAAAGGATTTTGGAGTCTCTGGCCAGGAGGGATTTTAGTACTGTACACAGGAGAGCTGTTACCCTTCCCTTTATAGTTATGACAAGAGTGTTGTCCAATTAAGGTCTGTTAGAAACACATACATCTTCCCCGCTGCAGTGACTGCATGGATTCCTCCCCACGAAGGAGAAAGTGCACACAACCAGTTACGAGCCGAAAGAGGTTCGTTTTTGCATGTCTTCTCGGTAGCTGCTGATCCCATGCCAGCTCCGTTGTACACATCCTCAGGAGCTGTACCCTGTGGCAGCTGCTCTGCTATTGCATGTTGCCCTGCCGTTTCTTTTGGAGCAACTTACCAAGCAGGAATTGGTTTTGCACTGTACGGTGGCCTCCTTTTGCAAGTCTTGGCCCTTCCCTTGGCCTTTAAGTGATTCTGGAGCATTTGGCCAGACTCAGCCTTATGCTGGCTCCACATCCATTATTCTGCCTTCTTTTCCATGTGATTTGCACAACACAGTTAGGGACCCATTGTGGAGCCCTTCCTCGCATTGATGTGCATTTACTTATGTGATTAGCTCCATTAAAACCAATAGGACAACCACTCTAAGTGTGGACGGGCTCCACGATTGGACACTTGGGGGGCAATCAATAATGCGCATAGGGACAGTTGTGCCCTTAGCGCACAAGTGGTACTCAGCCATTACACAGAAAGAACAAAACACAAAACATTGAGATTAAAGGTAACACTGCTCTACAGCCAAAATGCTTCTGAAATAAATGTAGTCAAACTTTACTAATTCTGGGTCACTGAGAATGAAAATGATGCTTAAAATTGTTGATTGGCTCTAGTTTTCAAGATATGCTATTGGGTCAGTATATATGACCCTTGACTTGGGAATGGCGGAGGATACGTGAGTTATAAAGGGAAGGGATCTCAATTTAAACCAGAAATGACTAAAATACATCTTTGACTGGATCTATGAATAAATCTATGACTGGGTTTGGACAGTACTTGCTTTTTAGGCAAAACAATGAATGATGCAATCTGAAGCTGGTATTGCATCATACATTATATGAATTGCATCATTGCCCTATATCAGCTCTAGAAATCATACAGTGTCGTGCTCTCTTATTTGTCAGTGTTTGATTTTGCAAAGGGACACATTTCTGTTTAGCCAAAGTGAGCAGAGCTGCCTTGTACTTGTGTGAACAGTGCAGATAACTTCTGCTATGTTTGTGGTGAAGTGACTTTTGCATCACAAAAGCGCAGTATAACCACTATGGTTAAGAAAGCCTATCACCTTTATTTTGGCTGCAAAATTGGAGATCAGGACAAGAGGTGGGCCCCACACATATGCTGCAACACTTGTGCAACAAATCTTCGCCAGTGGTTGAACAGGAAAAGGAAATCTATGCCTTTTGCAGTGCCAATGATTTGGAGAGAGCCAACAGATCATACCAGCAATTGTTACTTCTGCATGGTGCCTCCAGTTGGGAAAGGTGTGTCAAAGAAGAAAAAGTGGACTGTGCATTATCCAAACATTCCATCAGCTATACGCCCAGTACCCCACGGAGAAGGACTGCCGGTTCCTGATGCACCAGAATCATTCTCACTTGAGTCAGACGAGGAAGAGGAAGAGGATGAAACTTCTGGTCCTGAACCATCAATGTCACAGGACCCACATTTTTTCCCATCCTCCTCCTCTGAACCACACCTCATAACACAAGGTGAACAGAATGACCTTGTCAGGGATTTGGAACTACCCAAGAGTAAGGCAGAGCTGTTGGGCTCCAGACTATAGCAGTGGAATCTCCTGGCAGGTGATGTTAGGGTTTCCATGTTCCCGTGACCGTCAAAAGGATCTTGTCCCATTCTTCTTCATGGAAGGTGATCTTGTAGCCTGCAACAACTTCGATGGTGTGATGGCAGCCCTCAACATCGTTCACGATCCAGATGAGTGGAGACTGTTCATTGATTCATCGAAGACGAGTCTTAAAGCTGTTTTACTGCATAATGGCAATGTTTTGCCATCAATTCCAGTTGGTCATGCAGTCAATATGAAGGAAACCTATGACAACATGAAACAACTTTTGAGGTGCATAAACTATGAC
This sequence comes from Emys orbicularis, assembly GCF_028017835.1. Classification (NCBI taxonomy): domain Eukaryota; kingdom Metazoa; phylum Chordata; order Testudines; family Emydidae; genus Emys; species Emys orbicularis. Next base: position 52,894,880 of record NC_088691.1, read on the forward strand.
CAACATCAGTGGCAGCTTTGTGGCGATTTGAAGGTTGTTGCTCTCTTGCTTGGTCTGCAGACTGGATACACAAAGTACTGCTGTTTTCTCTGAGAATGGGATAGTCGTACAAGAGATTCCCACTACATCAAGAAAGATTGGCCACTCTGACAGTCATTGGAGCCTGGGAGGAAAAGTGTTCAGCATCCACCACTTGTTGGATCAAGGAAGATTTTGTTACCACCCTTACACATCAAGCTGGGTCTGATGAAGAACGTTGTCAAGGCCATTGACAAAACACAAGCAGCTTTCAAGTACCTCCGTGGAAAATTTCCAAGGTTAAGTGAAGCTAAGATAAAGGAAGGTGTCTTTGTTGGTCCTCAGATTCGTGAACTTCTTCGAGATGATGCATTTGACCATGCACTGCGTGGCAAGGAAAAGACGGCATGGAAAGCCTTCCAGTTAGTGGCAATAAATTTTCTCGGAAACAACAAGGCAGACAACTACAAGTTGTTGGTGGAAAACCTCCTCAAGGCATACAAAAGCCTTGGTTGCAACATGTCACTAAAGATACATTTTTTGCCCTCTCATCTAGATTTTTTTCCACCGAACTGCGGAGCAGTGAGCGACGAGCACGGCGAGCGATTTCACCAGGACATTGCAACAATGGAGAAACGCTATCAGGGCAAATGGAGCCCATCAATGCTTGCAGACTATTGCTGGACAGTGACAAGAGATGCTCCATTTAATGAATACAAGAGACAAGCCAAGAAGCGCCAAGTAGACACTGAATAGGACTAAACTATGTACATAATAGTTTTTTGCCTTTTGTTTCATAATAAATTTGATTTATATAACCCTTTTGCTGATTTTTAAAGTGTTACATAAACAGGACAGGTGAAATATTATCATGTAAAGCAACCATAAACACATGAAAAGACCTAGGTTTACAATTTGATTCAAACTCTACTATCTACACAATATACATAGACATAAAATGTAAAAACTTAAATATCTTAGGGTATGTCTACACCCAGCCGCTAGTTCGGCGGCTGGCAATCGAAGTTCTGGATTCGACTTATCGCGTCTTGTCTGGACGCGATAAGTCGAACCAGGGAGTGCTCGCCGTCGACTGCGGTACTCCAGCTAGACGAGAGGAGTACCGCGGAGTCGACGGGGGAGCCTGCCTGCCGCATGTGGACCGAGGTAAGATCGAACTAAGGTACTTCGAACTTCAGCTACGTTATTCACGTAGCTGAAGTTGCGTACCTTAGTTCGATTTGGGGGGTGAGTGTAGACCAAGCCTTAGAAACAGTAGCCAATCAGTTGTTTTAATTGTCATATTTGAATTCAGCACATCAAAATACATAATAAATAGCACATTTTATCTCTGAAGCAGACGACTTCTCAAAAATTGTAGACCAGTGTTAATTAAATGAATTCTACATTAACCCAACATTGAGGTTGAGAGGTTTTACATGCAGAAAGATTAGGAAACCGTAAGTTACAAGCAGATGGGAGGGGACAGTGAATTAATCAGTAGTTGATTTTCTTTTTCTGCTGTGGAAACAATGGAGAAGCTCTATGAGAATGGATTTGTCTATACAGTATTTCCTACTATACACAATCCTGGTATCCAACCTCTGTTACCACCCAAGTCTTTTCACAGATCACTTGCCTCTACTTAGTAAGGTTTTAACTTTGCTGTTTAAAACTGGTTTTTACCCCTTTTCTGCCTCTGCCGCCTGCCTCAAAATTTCCTCAGCAAACCTGGCTGTTGGTTTGCTTCAGTCACAGTCAAGCAAAGTGATGATAGGGAAGCTGCACAACATGTAACAGACAATCTGTAGAGCAGTGGCTCTCAACCTTTCTGGACTTCTGTACCCCTTTCAGGACTCTGATTTGTCTTGCCTACTCCCAAGTTTCACCTCATTTAAAAACTACTTGCTTACAAAATCAGACATAAAAATACAGAAGTGTCACAGCTCACTGTTACTGAACAATTGCTTACTTTCTCATTTTTACCATATAATTATAAAATAAATTGATTGGAATATAGATATTATTCTTAAGTTCCAGCATATACTATATAAATCAGTATAAACAAGTCGTGTGAAATTTTAGTTTGTACTGACTTTTGTTAATGCTTTTTATGTTGTAAACCTAGCCAAATATCTAGATGAGTTGATGTATCCCCTGGAAGATATCTGCATATCCCCAGGGGTACACGTACTCCTGGTTGAGAACCACTGCTACAGAATAACAGCGGAAAGATGATCTTGTGGGTAAAGTAAAAGTTGAAAGTCAGCAAATTTAAGGTCCAGTCTTGACTTTGGCCATAAGGTCACAGAAGAGAACACAGATCTATAGGCAAACAACTTAGCTTCTACAGTTCCATTTCCCCATCCCTAAAACTGTATAATACTACTACCTAATTTAGGGAGCTGGTAAGGATTAATTCTTTATAAAAGGCTTTGAGACCCCATGATGGAAAGTGCTATAACACTGAGAAGTACTATTTAATATTGTGCTGTATGTTGCCATGAAACAGTCACATCTTTGTTTTCTGTGTACTGCACCTTTAAATTTCTAAGAGCACTGCTTATACCCAGAGAGAGCAGCTGGCTACTCACACGCTGTGCTTCCTCACAGAGACTTTACTGTTGTTCTTTCTTGTTACTGTTTTCCTTCCTCTAAAATCAAGTCTATTTAGACTGAAGTATGTGGCTACTCTGTGTATGGAAAAGGATAGCAGGTATGTCCCATCACACATAGCCTCAGGAATGAGATTGAAAGGTGTTATTTTATCCCCAAAACAACTGACAAAGATTTTGTAATCAAACAAACCTTTGCTCTTTACTTCTTTTAAATCACCACTATCTAGAAGCATCTTTGGGGTGGTCAACTGTTGCCAAAGTTTTCTTGGGATATTAGGGAGCTGTGTTTTATGAATGAACTTATGATTCAGTGCGGTAATTTCACCCCCTTCAAGAGAGCTTGCACTTCATAAATTATCTCACTAGATACAGCCACAGCAACATGATGCAGTACAGGTCTTAACAGAATCTGAAGTAGCCTATGTGACTGACATGCATAACGTGTTAGATGAGTTCCCTATAAGCTATGCTGGGAGGCAGTGTTGCCTAGGGGCTAGCATACAAGACTGGGCATCAGAAGACTTGGATTCTAATATTGGCTTTTCCACTGATCTGCTGCAAGTCTTTGGGCAAGTCACTTCGTCTTTCTGTTTCCCCTCTCATGTCTTGTCTGATTAGAACGTAAGTTCTTCGGAGCAGGGTCAATCTTCCATTGTGCGTGCATGTACAGTGCCAAACACAATGGAGCCTGGTCATAGCTGGGGCCTGCAGGCATTACTGTAATAGAGATAAAATAAAATGAAGTGTCCCTCTTTCCACAAGAGCCATCCAACACCACTTCTTGATTTTTGACTACCCGCTGTTCTGCCATCACACATGTAGGGGCACCCAAGCAGTTAGCAAAAGGAACAGGCCTGCAGAGCTCAGTTTCTCATTGACATGGGTTGTCACTTTGAGCAGAGGTCTCTGATTTGCAATAAACAAATAACTGATATCAGAAATTAATCTCAGCTATTGCATGCCACCTGAGAGCCAGGAGTGAGTGTTCACTGGTGATGCAAGTTAATTACCACACTGTCACCAGATATTATGTAATTTCTGTCAAGATTTTATGACAGGCCCACGTATCCCAAGTCCTCATTTCTGGTGGAAGTAAATGTCACTGAATTTCTGTGTGGTATTACTGTCATGTCATTCTAGGATGAGCCTGTAATGAACGGCCCCATGAGTGGTGCTGATAAAGTTATTTTATTCAAAGTAACTTTTGTCTGTGTTATTACATTACATATTCCAATGAGACATGCCAGGAAATCTAAACTGAATAGTCACCATATGCAAGGATATATATTCCTGAATGCAAACTGATTGCAGTGTGTACACTTCATGTGTACAGTTACACCACGGCCTTTGGTAAGACCTGCTCCAATTAAAAAATAAATAAACTGCATGGAATGGTAGCATTGGGTATGAAAAATCTGCCTATTGCCTACTTATATTTAGAACTAGTCAGAAAATGACTCTCCCTCCCACACACATGTTTGGTTTTTTTGGACAAAGAAAAGGGAATTTTTTCATCTTTCTTGAAAATTTTCTTCCATTTTTTGGATTGTTTGATGAAGAACCAAAACCTTCTCAAAAACAAAAAAAATGTTTGTTTTCTTCAGTAACCACCAAAACCTTGGAAGTTTTTCAATTTTAAAACAAACACTTGACACTTTTCAATGAAAATGGATTTTTCCATAAGAATTTCCATTTCACTGAAAAGCCATTTGCCATGGAACAAAATTTGGACAGAAAATTCCTGACCAGCTCTACCTCTCATCACTGCAATGTGAACACCTTCCCCAAAGTAAAGAGAGGACATCAAGTGTCAAGTGGAGAGGTTTGGGTGGATTTTTTTTAAAGGAATCAGTTACAGGGAAAAACTTGTCCAAAGAGGTGGGTTTTACATGAAGCTCTGGAAGCAGCAGTGAAGTCTGTGGTCTCTTATCTTTTGTGCAAGCTAGTTCCATAATTTTGGTCCAGTCCGAGTGACAGTTCTGTCCCCCAAGGTCACAAAACTCCCCCTACTGGATAATAGTTCTGTTGTTCTGGTGGAACACAGCGATCACAGTGCATAGGGTTATAGAGGAAAAGATGCAACCTCTCAAATATCCAGGACCAATTCTAAGCAGGGCTATGAAAAAAACCAGGACAGCAACCTTGTGTCCAATATGTCCAGAAGAAGAGTTACATATAGCTATAGAGAGTTTTTAACCTTTTCCATTCTGTGTCCTCATGTTAAAACAGAAAAACAAAAGTCAGGATCCCTCTCATCTAGCCATAAAGAAAGGGAGTCTGCTCATGACCCCCTTGGAGCTGTTTGCAACACCCCCACCACTTGTGACCCCGCCCCCCGAGGACAACAATCCATGGTGTGGTACATATGACATGGTGTGTCTACAGCATATATTTTAGCCCCTGCTCAGTGTACTGTATATGACAAACAAAGTCACAACATTCTAGGACCTGGCTAAATACTTTCTAATGTGCTTTTATGTTTCTTATTTCCGTGGAGGATTGTACTACTGTCTAAGAAGCTAGAAAATTATTATTATTTTTCCTTACTGATTTGCCATTTCCATTAAACCACCTTTCCAACTGTTTGTGTTTTCAATGGAAGGGAAAACCACTACAGCTCCATTTTATTTACATTTTAACATGCACCAGCATCTTTTTGACTAGATCATTAGGAATACTTGGAATCGCTTCTGTGCTAGATCAGTAGAGAGAGTTTATATGGCACACTAAAATGGCAGCCATTTCCCTCCAGACCCCTCTATATCACAATTTTCCCCCCAACATGTATTCTTTCAGTACAGTAACCGTGATGCAGAACACAGGTCAGAGATGGGGAAAAACACCCCGTGTGTCTGCTGTTTGTGTTCAGGAGACAGAGGGACCATCCATCTTAACAACAAGGACATGCTACAGCTCTTCTTACGGAAAGAGGCTCTTTAAATATCACTGTCATAACTCCGAAGGCTCTACTGACCCAATGCTCAATTACTGGACAAACATTCCCTGAGAGAGTGTCTCCCAGCAGTTCCAGAGGCCACATAATGGCAGCCCACAAGATGAATGTGCAAAGCATCTGTCACTGACAATTTGAATAAGCTAATTAGTTCTTTAAATTATTCAATGCCTTTAAAAACATAATACATGTAATCAGAAAGAGATATTTTGCCTGTGGACCAGCAGGCCAACAGACAGCAGTTTGATTCCTTCAATAAATGCAATCTTTCCTTGAATGTTTTGCCAATCTGGCTTAATAAAGGTGTTGGGCAAGGCAGCTAGTTGCCTTCCTTTGGAAGAATCTTAACCTCTACCAAGTGAGAATGGTAGAAACAGTTGCTATCTCTCTCCTCCTTAAACTGTCTCTGTGGCCTAAGCAATGAGATGTTAAAACAGGATGTGGGAGTAAGCAAGGCTGGGGACTTTTCATACGTCCCAACCAGAGCTGTAATGAAGAAAAAGCCATCTTGATTCGTGATGGGGATCATGTTGTTATCCCTCAGAGAGCTCTCAAAAACAAAGCAGCTTGTAATCCATACTGAACTGCAAAAACACCTATCTACCATTCTACCTTCTCCTTGGTAGAGTCGTTCCCTGATGTCCTACATTGTCTTAAACATGTACAGGGCCAGTGCAACCCATTAGGCGACCTAGGTGGTCGCCTAGGGCGCTACAATTTGGGGGGCAGCGACCGCAGCGGTATTTCGGCGGCGGGACCTTCTGCCGCCTCTGTGGGGGGCGGCATTTCGGGGCAGGACCTTCCGCCACCTAGGGTGGCAGAAAAGCTGGCAGCGCTCTGACCACGTATCATCTGTCCCCACCAACAGAACTAATCCTACTGAGAAACTACTCCAACCCATATACGCAGGGTCTGGATGGAGGATCGAATTCCAGAGACAAGGACAAAGTTTGTTCTCAGCCACAGGGAGATAGAGAGAAGTCTGGCTTTAAAAAAGGATAGGCAGGTGGAGAAATAATTAAATGGAAATCTGAGGCTGATGGGAATTAATTCCCTGATTACTATGAGAAGTCCTTATGAGCTGTGCCAAAACCAGAGACAGAAAGCTATCCTATAATTGCCCTCTCACTATATATAATAGGAAAGGGGCTGAACCAGCCACAACATTCAAAGCAAATCCGGTCATGCAGCATTCCAGGAGTCATCTGTATCTTTTATAGATTAATGGAAGTGTCAGTCAAGAGGTGAGCCATACTCTGACAGCTCCGGAGAATTATGCTTTGATCAAATGTTGCCATGCAAACGTGGATTGGTAAAAATACTGCCTCGCCTTAAGTCCCATATAAAGACATATTTAAGTGTGGTAGAGGAGCCTAGAATGTGGAATAGTAAAAAAAAAAAAAAAGTACATGCAGATGTGTATGTGGGCAACCTGTCCCATTGTTTGCCTAGCAAACAAAATAGAAATATTACACTCTTACCAGCAATCTAGCAGACTGTAATCAAAGATCAGGGAAGACAGCACTAAAACCCAAACCTGTTAGTCCTATATATACATATAGTTGTGTGGAGGGAAACAATGCCGACCATGGTGAGGAGAAGGGATTAGAAAATTGCACTGCGGCTCTGCTAATGTACCACATAATTTACCAGAGCACCATACGGTACATAGGAAACAGTAATACTAGTAGGGACTGGAGCAAGAAAGGATAAAGAAATATTCTTTTGGATTTAAAGACTTCCAGTGACAGAGAATCCATTCCATCCCTTCATAAGTTGTTCCAGTGGTTAATTGCTGTCCCTGTTAAAATTTGCACCTGATTTCTAGTCTGAATTTGTCTAGCTTCGGCTTCCAGCCACAGGGTCTTTCTACACCTTTGTCTGGTAGATTAGTGAAGATTTCTGATAGTAGAAATCTCTCTAAGATAGTAGGTGATTTGATCACAGAAGTACCTAACACCAGTTAGACTAAAAAAGATTGAAAGGGACGCACCGGGGTGAAATCCTGGTTCCACTGAATTAAATGGCAAAATTCTCATTGACCTCAATGGAGCCAGGATTCCACCACATGTGTCTCTGTGAAGCATTCCAAGTTTGTCTCCATTTTTCCAATCGGATTATACTATGTGAGAAGTTTGTGTGTTAGGCTAGAGGGCTAAAGAGCAGAGCAAAGGTGCCCCAGCTTGAACAATGGATGAGAAACCCACTCATACCAATACAGGTGGCGTGGAGGGGCTGGAGACAAGAACTTGAAAATCACCAATATATGAATATTCTCATATTTCATTTAACTCTCAGTGCTTCCACTTTTTCCTGTTGAGTCACAAGACAACAGCATCATGCTATTGCATGAGAACTTCCCCACCGTTCCAGATTTCAAGGTTAAGAAGAGTCACCCATTTCAGCCATCACTGATTGGCTGAACATCCCCTGGGCTTAGTAATGGTTTATGTGCAATTAATTCCATTGCAAAAATAGGGCAGCGATTATTGAGCAGACTTTGATAGAAAGATAAAAAAAATACCAGGTCTGTGCTTCTAAGTCACGGTGCAATAAACGTCTCCTTTTTAGAGGATGTCCGTGTTTATACTTCTACCACTCACTACCCTTTCTCAGCCAGATGACACACATCTTATTCTAGCTCAGTCCTTCTTGGAGCTATATATTTACACACTGATGGAGCTGAAAACCAGAAGGGACCATTAGATCATCTAGTCTGACTTCCTGCATAACACAAGCCAAAGAATTTCAGCCTGTTGCCCCTGCATTGAATAACTTGTATTTGGCTAAAGCATATCTTCCAGAAAGGCAAGTGCTCTCCCATAAAGATTGGGGGATGGAGTTATAGGCACAATCCTAGGAGAACGAAGTTGAGGTTGGGGGCTGAGGAAAGAAATTGCTGTAATGAAAAAAATAAATGAAAATGGGAAGGAGGTAAGAGGATTATGGAGATTTTAGAAATTTCTGAAATACTAGATACAATGTAATTCAGCAAGATTAAAACATTTCAGAGCGAGTATTTTATGCTGAAAGGTAGGCCTGTTTAACCAGGAATTCACCCCTCTGAAGAAGGCCTATGCACTAAATGACAGAGCTCATGCTGGAGAGATGCTCTAGTGCGGTGGTTTTCAACCAGAGCTCCACGGACCCATGGGGGTTCACAGACTGTGTCTAAGATTTCCAAAGGGGGGCACGCCTCCATTTGAAATTTTTAGGGGTCCGCAAATGAAAAATAAAAGGTTGAAACCCACTTCTCTAGTGGACAGAACACTGCACTCAAGATATCCAACTTCTCTTCCCAGTGCAACCACAGGCTCTCTGTAACCTTGGGCAAGTCACTTAATCTCTCTGTACATGAGATCCCCATGTATAAAAAGGGGTGATAGTACTTTCCTACCTGACAGGGGTTTTGCAAGGAGAAAATCCATTAATGATTGAAAGGTACTGAAATTCAATGAGATTTGTTTGTCTAAGATGAATTTTCCAACTTTTCTTTTTATTCTTTATAAAATAGGTAATTTAAAACTAATCTGTAGATTGAAGAGCCCCTGGGACTAATTCCCTTTTAGAGCTAGCTCTAGTGATATCGTTGGTGTCCCAGAATGGTGCGTTCTGGAACACCTTTAGTGAACAGGCAGTGTGTCCTTGAGGGACTTATCAAAGATGTTTTTTATTAAAGCTGAGTTTACATTTGTTTACTTGCCGAATGCTTTCATTGCCTGGTGAGAGCATATAGCACACAGGGGCTGATCCAAAGCCCATGAAAGTCAATAGCCACCGGGCTCAATGACTTTGGACCAGACTCATATTTCTGTGGTTATGTTAAGATTTTAGCTTTCATTTGCAGACTGCACCAGTATTTCCCTCTCCTTGGTCCCTCAAGAGCATCCACTTTAGGTCCCAGGTCCTCAGATGTCACCCCTTTGGGTAGGGATCCTCATCTCTTTCCCTCCTATCTAAGGATTTTTCAGACTGCACAGCTCCCTACCTTCATTATGATATCCCCAGCAAGCCAGACTGCCTAAAAGCTTAGCGTCTGTGCTTTGCTTTCTCCCCAGAGGTTATGAATAACGTAGGTGCCTGCAGTTACAAGTTACCACACAGCACTTTCTAAGCAAGTACATTTATTGTTAAGGTGAAAGCATTACAGAGAAAACATTAAAGAACCTACACACATACTAACAAGCTTACCAGAGGTCACCCAAACTCCAGCTCTGGTGGCTGTGAGTTTTGAAGAACTGACAACTGGGTTTCCCTGTGGTTAGAAGTTCAGAACTGTCTCAGAACACTGGATTGGCAATTCAGTTGTTCCTTTATATAGTTTGGCTCTGATCTCATCTCCGGGAATACATAAACTTTGTATTTAATACAGTGGATCTGAAAGATAGTTAAACTTAGTTCAATGAGGTCTCCCAAGGATATTTCAGGGAATTGCCAAATCAGTCACAGTCCCCTTTAAACCCATCTTCCCTTTGTGTTTTCTCCTTCCTTCCCTCCCTTGTCAGTCCAGATCCTTTTTCAGACTCAGACCCCCCCATGCCCCCCCCCACTCTCCCATCCCTCAGCTCCCTTGCACTTTCAGTGTCAGGACCAAATTCTGCTCCCCGAAGGGTGCTCTCCATTGACTTTAGTGGTACCGGCAAAGTCACTTCCAGTGAATGAATTTACCTATAAGGGTCATACGTCACAGCCAGACAAATTGAGGCCTCCTTCAGTCCAAAACAAATTAGATGAACTTCATTAGGATTTCTGAGCCCAGCAGGGTTGGAGTTTGACAGGAGGAAAAAATAAAAAATGAACCAGCTCTCTGTGACCAGCTGGAAAGGCGTGGGTCTCCCCTGACACCCTGCACTGTGCTCAGCATTGAATCTCCACTGAATAATACATCTGTGCAAGGAGCCTTGACCATAACTTCTTTGCTTTAGGCAAAAAACGGACTTTTAAAAACTAAAATGAAAACCCTCTTCAAGTAAACTCTGGTGGAGCGAAATTCTGATTATAACCTCATCACCCTGCTGCCTGCAGTCTCCTTCTCTGTTCAATTCAATAGTCTGTCATGCTTGTTACTGAGAAATGAATTCCCTTCACACTGACATTTCATATACTTACTGATACGGCATATAATGAACACTCTGCCAAATCTGTCAGCTTCTTGCAAAACTAACTTTTTATTACCTTTTTTTTTCATTATTTTATTTAAATTTTTCTTCTTTTCTTTAAGAGAGCAATTTAGGATTACAGATCTCGGTGTTAGGTCCACCCCTATGGCAGATGTTTACCATGGTATAAATGCTGAGATTATAGCAGATTAGCAGCTATTGTCGTTGTTCAACCCGCCGGAATCTCCCAGAGCCACCTCAGCATTGCCTCCTGTGGTTAAACAGTAGAAAACCCAACATAGGCTGTCGCACACTTGGCACCAGTATTGCCAGTGAGTCAGAGATGCTTAATTATATGGCCCTGACTCAACAATGTAATTAAGCACATGTAACGTTATGTACATAGTAGTTCCATGGAATGTGAGTGCCTTTGTGCTATTTGTAGAGGGACAAAATAGGAATTATATTATCCTAGTATTCCCATCATCTCAAAGGTTCGTTCCAGAATTGCTGTCATTGTCTGTTTTCTTGTACAGTGCTGGACACAATGGGGTCCTGGTCCATGAGTGGGGCTCCTAGGTTACCACAAAATAAAATAATAATTTGTAGGAGTTTTACTGTAGCACCTACGCACCCCAGTTATAGATCAGGACCCCATAGTGCTAGGCGCTGTACAAACAAAGGATCATAAACCCATGGGATCATATCTACTGCACCTAGATTTATATTTATGAGTTTGATTTCTCACTTGCCCCCTGCGAGATATTGAATCCACTCAACTGCCATGGGCTGTGGTTTAGTCTGATGGCAGTCGGTACCTCTGATGCTAGAGCACTATATTTAGTGCTGGGTGGGAACTGGCAAATCTTTTATTGATAGTGACACTGTTTAAGAATGAGAGACCTATGCCAGCAACAAACTGAACTTGTCACTCCAGTGGGGACTGTAGGCTATTCAATAGGACCTCACTTGCTTATACTCTATCTGTTTTTTTTTTTGTCTAGAGCTTTAATCAAACTGAACAAACTTTTTAAAAATGCCAAGAAATTGACAAAAGACTCTTCAAATAACTGCAAGTTGACATGGAAAAAAGTAAGAAATGATAAGTTCTCCCAGGAGCATTTTCCTCACTTCTCCTGTTTGACACTCCACCATTCCACCTTTGTAATGTGGTCTGATGCATTTACTCACTGCATAATCACTCTTAACATAAGGGGCAGCGGACCTTCCTTGGTAAGCCATTAAAGCATCATAAGCTCCAGCGATGGTTGAATGAATGCTTAATATTTGATGAGGATGATCATGACATTATCCTGTAGCTAGCTTGATTGCTAGGGTAACTGCAAGAAGTTGCTGTATTAAAGGGAAGCCACCAACTTGAAAGAAAGCAAAACAAACCAAAATCACATTTTGATATAAACTCTTCTATCACTTCCCCGCAATCTGAAGTGTTTCCTGGACCTGGAGGAGGAGTTTCATGGCATGCACTTAACTCCAGAAGAAGTGAAATTGTCACATTTCAGGGCATCTGCACCTGTATTCTCCCTCCATGGTCCAGACAGGCCACCCATGCTTGGGTTTCCAGCTTCCTAGCCATCACCTCTCTTGGGCAGAGGCATGCATCTCTCTCCCTCCTGACCGGGGTATTTCCAGGCTGCACAGCTCCCTACCTACACTCCAAATTCCTCAGCAAAGTCCACTAAGCAACTCTGCTTTGCTTTTCCCTTGAGATGCTATAAACAGCATAAGCAACTCATTCCCAGCAAGCACATTTCTTCTTAAGGTAAAAGTATTACAGAGAAAACCATATTAAAAACAATAAAAGAACTGGGACCACATGCTATTAAGCTTATTTAAGGTCTTCCTCTGCCTCCCCATCTCCACAAGGTCCTGTCCATTGCTGGATCAGAAAGCAGGCCCTGAATCAGTTTAAACTCAAGCTGTTTATCCTAAAGTTCTTTCTTTGTCTGCTGATCTCTACAAAATCCAGTTTGAACCAGTATATGCAAGTCTGAGTGAATTTGCGAAAGCATCCCCTACTGGGGCTGTACTCCCTTTCATCAGTGGAATTACATATAATCCTGGCCCACAGTGATACATACACGCCTTACAGTAAGATTTTACTTAAATCATTAAGGTGCGCTCAGGATATTGTCATATCTGTCACAGGGGTATTTAGCAGATCCTCTCTTCCACGGGGCTACTTGTTAATAGAGCATCAGGCATGTTAGAGTGATGGCTACCATCTTGGCTGACACACTGGGGACTGAACCGTGGAACTTCACACTAAAAATCTGAGTCTTTATAGCCTGAGTTGGGCCAGGCTCCCCAGCTAGGGTGGTAACAGACTCCTATTCTCGAAGGATCAGGCACAGAGGAGAACCTGTAACACACACTCACCAGTGGTTATAGTAGCAGCTTGGGGGTGTGCACAAAAGGCTGAGAGGAGACATGGGCCAGAGCACAAAGCAGCCTTGTCTGGAACTTGTATTTCTGATATATGTCACTTTGGAAAAGTTAAACTAGTTCCCTTTGTAAGCCCTACAGGAAGCAAAGAGAGCTCAAAACCAAAGCCAGGACAAGTAGAGCACAACATGGCATGTAGAGGGAGACTAGCCTCCTACCCAATGATACCATCATCTTCTGTGCAGCAGTCACCCTTAAAATCCCCAGGATTTTATGCTACCTGTTAGCACCCTGCAGCATGCAGCCTTGTGCTTATCTCCTGCTCCTGAAGATAGGGCGAATGGCAGCTCTTCCAGACAGCCCTGTTGGCAAACATTGTCATATTAATGGTGATGACTGTACTTTCTCTTTAAACACAGTCTAAGCAACTGTTAGTATACCAGCCTAGGGGAATTCTGTCTCAATAACTGTCATGGCAGACAATTCCCCTTACTCCTATAGTAAAGTCCAGCATTTTTGCAGCTCTGGGAGCAGCTCATTATGTTCTGGGCTCAGTGGAGCATGTTTCCATGGAAACAGACAGGCATTACGTGTCTGTTGACAGCTTTGGATAGTTTTGCTCTAAAATGCTTGGACATATAACAGGTGTATCCAACCTAGGTAGCAAGTGACAGCACAAATTTAGAATGGCTAGATAATTAGACTAGTGTTTAATATGGGGGGGAGGACATTTTACTTGGGAGGAAGAGGAATACAGAGGCACGATCTTCATTGATACTAATGGGAGACATCTTGCAAAACCACCTGCCACTCCTACCATCTGCAGGAGAAGAGGACCCATCCATTTAGCCACACAGTATGTATCGTGAGCAGCATAACTGCTTCCTCTGCTTACTGCCCACCATGGAAATATATTCCTTGCATGCCTCAGCAGAGATATATCATTGAAGTCCTTTATACAAAGGATAGGGACAACTCCACCACTAAGGAGTGTGTTGCCAGGATTCTTCTGCTAAGTCCCCTGGGGATCTCTTCAGCTCATCTGAAAGCAGTGATCTATTTGTTATGCAGCGGGAAATAATCTGATCTAATTTCTGTTCCTATAGGGAAGTGGAATTTGGGTGGGGAGCAGTTTGAAATTAAGTTGGGGATAAGAGAATAGGGAAATAATGGACTCTTCCCCTATTTTAGCTTCTAATTAAGCCTGTGATTATTCCCCTCCCCCTCAATGAAACAGAAATCTCTTATATTTAGGTTCTTATACAGTGCTAATTACTGTATGTGAGTGCCTGTCCTGGCTCCATGCCACTCCCGAATAAAGAGAAATATTGAATAACTCTGAATGAGGCCAAGGTCCCATGGAAAATGTGATCATGTAATTAAAGACTACATCAACGCATACACACAAGGAAGCCAAATTAAAGTTGCATGGGCAACCTTAATTCTGGCATTTCCTAACTTTTAAGTGCTTGACAGCTGTAATGTTGTTTGATCATACTTGTGTAATTTCCTAATTAACAAATAGACAAAATGCTATCATATGGAACCATCTTGACCTCCCAACTTGGTTCATCAGCAGGATTCAGACCTTTAAATCCACAGCACAGTCCTCTACCACTTGAGCTAGTGGAGTAACAGGGACCAGTATTAGACTATTCCCCACCCAATAGCTGGGGATGAGACACATCCTTTGCCAGTAAGTTTCATGCCCATTTGGTAACAGGAGAGAAACGAAGAGACTTGGGACTCCTGGTTTCATTTCCATGTTCAGGAAGAGGTGCTTCCTAGTGGCTGTAAACCCTTTTGCCCCGATATCCCCAATATCCACCCTGCCCCATCCTAGCTCCTATTCCCCTCTCCTCCAACCCATTCCCAGACCAGCTGGTTCTTGCCCTCTTCCCCCTATGCTTCTATCCAGCCCCACCCCACGCCTATATAACCGTTGAGTACTGTCCCTCCCACATGGTTCCTGCACCATTCTGCTCCATCCTCCCCCTGGTCCCTGCAGTCCCCCACCTCTCCCCTCCTGTTTCTCAGCCCTCTTCATTGAAATCAGCCTGTTTTCTCCCCGCTGCCTGAGTGCCAGCTGCAGAAGCACTGAGAACACAGGAGAGAGGCACACCCTGCTCTCAGTTCTTATGCCCATTGCCAAAGCAGACTCTGGCATCCAGGAGGAGCGAATGCAAGGAAAGTTCTAATCAGCCCCTGAAGTCCTGGGAGCTCAGCTGCTCTGTGGGAATAACACACGCACAGTCTGGTCATGCACAG
This sequence comes from Emys orbicularis, assembly GCF_028017835.1. Lineage (NCBI taxonomy): Eukaryota > Metazoa > Chordata > Testudines > Emydidae > Emys > Emys orbicularis. The sequence goes on from NC_088691.1 coordinate 52,910,242, forward strand.
GAGCTCTGAGGGGCTGGAATCTGCTCAGTGCAGATGGAGTCTTCAGAGACTGTAGCTGTCCAACTCTAACCAAGTGTGATTCTCAGAGGCTTATAACTTGGTAGCAGATTTTCCCAAGGGGAAATCAGGGAGTGGGGGCTTTTGCTTCCCAACAGCTGGGTGAACCCCCTACCAAATGCCAAGCCTTTCTCCCAAAGTATGGAGCTGCTAGAGCTTCTTCATGAAAAATCCCCTAATCTCATTCTTGCAAACAGCAGAACAACTTTAACTGAAACTTTCAAACAAACAAAACTGCTTGAGGCAGATGCCAAGCATGGAAAATTTCAGCCTGAACAGTTAAAGTTTGACACAGTAACAAGCAACTGAAAACAGGGTCTTATAAAATGAAAAGCAATAGGCAAACTTAACTATGGGCTACTGGCTCCACCTATAGTATGCACATGAATTTGAAAGGCACCCGTGAAAACATGACAGAACATCTCCCCGATATGTATTGCTTAGGACTGATCTGAGCGGAGTTAGTGCAGTACCCATAGCTCACAAGCTAGCTTTACCTGTGGTCCCACTGAACATTTTAGTGCTGGCTGCATGGTGAGGAAAATGCTTTCAGTGAAATAAAAATCAATCAATCAATCAATGGAGATATCCCATCTCCTAGAACTGGAAGGGACCTTGAAATATCATAGAGTCCAGGCCCCTGCCTTCACTATCAGGACCAAGGCTTATCAGACTGAGGATGGTAGGGACTTAAACGTAGCAAGTGCAGGAGAAGTAGATGTATTGATCGGGAATGTCCAGATTCTTCACACAGTAGACACTTCCATCCCAGTCAGATAGGCATACTTCCCCCATCCCAGTACAATGGGAACTGGGAAAGAATGAGCCACAGGCTAGGACACTAAGCTTGCAACTTGGGAGACCTGTGGTCCGTCCCTGGGCCTGCGACAGACTTCCTGTGCAAGTCCCTTAATTTGGTCCAAAGATAGAGGCACTGGTCTGGCAAGGCCTGTGTGCCCCATTTGTGCTGATATTCAGCACCTTGCAATAGCCAAGAAAGAACCCAATGACTGGGAGGTGGCAGCTGGGGTGGGGAAGCTGGTTTGGAACTGAATTTCTTGTTTTAAGGTGGGTGGACAATACCGTAGATGTTTCATTGTATTTTTATGTGTGCATTTGCTGTTCTTACCAGGAATATAATACTTGCTTTGTGCTTTGAGTTTATACCTAATAGACATAACCGAGAAAGATACAGGGAGATAAAAAAAAAAGAAAACATTTACAAAAGGAGTGAAAATTAAGAAAAAAACCCACCGAAAACAGACAGGGGAAAAGATAATATAAAAAGATGCATTAAGAAGTTGCTAGGAAGAGGAAAAAAGAAAGACGGGAAAATGCCCAGAGATATAATAAGCTATTCGCCTTTTCTTTATGATGTTTGCTTTATTCAGATCTTGGAATGTATGATTTAATGGCGGGTTTGGTTATTTCTAGTTAAAGGAACATTTCCCCAGTTTTTGTCCAGGGAGTGGTGGGGTTTGCTTCCAAAACTGGAGCTCCTTTGGCAGCTGTAGATCACCCAACCACAGTGTATTCTGAAAAACACATATCTCCCCTCTGCACCATCTCTCCTGTGCTGGGCACTCCTCGTCGTCCTGCTCCCTTCTCTTGCTCAATGCAGGGGTCTAGCAATCAGCCTTTCCCCCAATTTTCTCTTCTCCATGGGGCCATTATCAATCTATCCCTGCTTTCCCCATGCAGATCTTCAGTCCTTTTCTACAACGTCCTCTGTGGGTCCAGTCCTCAGCTTGGGCACATATAATGAATGCAGGTCTCCATTCTAGTCTTTAACGTCTGCAGAGTTCTGCTAGTCCAGCTCATGCTAGACATTCAGCTGCCTCTTCTGTTCCAGTTCTGGGACTCTTAAAAAGACATTTTAATCATTGCTCTGGTTTGCACTGCTGGAGCCTAGGGATTAAGGCATCTTTGAAAATCTCACCCTAGGCTATGACTATCTGTCTACTCCAGCTGATTCCAAGCCATTCAATTTAGAACCAAGAGATATGAACTATCGAGCAGCAACGGGCCCACTGCATCCTCCCACTTGAGACTCCAGGTGTTGGATTGTGCCACTAACAGCCTTCACAATTCTCTGTCGGGGCCCAAAGTGGATAACAAGCAGCGCCTTCTCCCCAGGACTCAGACAAAGCTATTGAACCCTTTCCGAAGAAGATTAAAAAATATTCATAGTTTATTAGGTGGATTCCTTTTTGCTCATTTTATTATTCAGCTCAGCTCCAGTTAAACCAATTTAAGCTCCACAACATCAGAGTTATTAAAAAAGAACTATGCCTGTCAACTTTTCATTACATTACCGCTTGACTTTCACCTTGGAGAAAAAAAAAGACTTTAAAAATGTGTTAAAGTATAAACCAAGCACGGAAGAGAAGAGAATTAAAACACTATCACTACAATGCAGCCTGTGTGGGTCCCCCACCCCGCCTCGCCTGCCTGAGCCCCAGGGGATCAAGGAGTAATTCAAAGGAACAACGCCACTGCGCTCCATTTTCTTATTGGTGTTTCACTTTGACACTGATATGGCTGTTGAAGCCATTGTTTTCCTCCTGGAGCGGTCAGTTTCTCATTGTAGGAAACTCAGCTGGGCTAAGCACCTGTTTGATGAAAACAAGTACACTCCAGTAGCACAACTTGCGGCTGTTCACTTGCAGGGGAAACAAATCAGACCAATACATTTTCAGCTTCCTCTTCGGCGTTTTTTTTCTTTCCATCACAGGCTGCAGAGGAGTAAAGTGCCAACATTCTTTGCCCCAGAGGGTTTTCTTTAGAAATAAGCTTCTGCAACATCTAAAGTGCAGCACTTTATGTTTCAAACAATGTTTATTGTCTCACAGAGCATCGCAATAAAACTATCCTTTACATCCTATTTTCAAGGCATTTCATTTCCTGTTTTACTGGTGGAGTTGCCCAGCTGGCAGGACGAAAGAATGAAAGAGAACCATTATTGTTACTGATCTGAGGTAGCACCCATTGGATGATAGGCACTTGCCAGAGATTCAAGAAGGGACGGTCCCTGCACACAGAAGCTCAAACTATGGAACTGGGGTCTATTTAGGTACTTATCTGGCCCACGTCACCATAGTATGTGAGCATTTCACAGTCCATAATGGGAAGTAGGACAGAGCTATTGCCCCATTTTTTACAGTTGTGAAACTGGAAGTACCGAGAGACTAAGTGACTTTCCCCAAGGTCACACAGGATTCTTATGGGACAGCCGGGAATTGAAATCATGTTTTAGGTGAGGTCCCTATCCACTGGACCTTCCTTCTCTATTCAAGGCAGTAACCGTTGTCTTCAACAATGGCTAACCCTAATGAGCTGTCACTCCCCAATGCAGATATACGGTAGTAGATGGAATGACAGAGGTCCTGGCAAAGATACCCCCCGGGTCACCCACCATTCACACATGAAAGCCACCCAACCCTGGCCAAGTGTGAGTAACACAACCCCAGGCCAGCACTGTGGCAGATGTGAGACCTTGGAAACGTGGCAACTTTCAAAACGGCTATTGGACTGAGACACTGCAGATGATATGGGCACTGAGATTATTCATAAACTTGTGTATCTATAAAGGTTATATGTATCTTTGTGAGCTAGGGATTGTATTCTACTTCATGGGGGAGGGTTACCAAGCTTCTCCCAGGAACTTAAAAAAAATCAGTAGGAGGTTGTAGTGAGGCCGAGTGGCCTCCCTCCAAGCGGGAAAGCGGGGGTCCACTACAGGGGTAATTACTGTAGATCCCAGGACAGGTAAATAACTCCAGAGAAGTACTACATCCTGGTGGAATGGCATATACTTGTTCAAACCTGGTTCAAGAGGTCCAGCAGACAAAGAAAAGACCTTTGGTATAAAGGCTTATCCTGAACTAGCTGAGTGGCCCTCATTTTGCTCCAGGCACTAACATGAAACTGTAACCAAGGGGGCAAAACCCTGCTGGAAAGGTTTGAAAGAGTTCAGGACTCTACCAGGGTCTCCATATGGAATATCGGTGATACCTGGTAAGCTCAGAGAGACAAGGTAGGTGAGGGAATATCTTTTATTGGACCAACTTCAATAAATTAACTCCCCCGCCTTGTCTTTCTAATATCTTGGGACCGACACAGCTACCACTACTCTGCATACCTGGTAATCTTCGCATAGAAGCATAGAAATGTAAGACTGGAAAGGACCTTGAGAGATCATCGAGTCCAGCCCCCTGCACTGAGGCAGGACCAAATAATCCTAGTCCATCCCTGATAGGTGTTTGTCCAACCTTTTCTTAAACACCTTCAGGGATGGGGTTCCACAACCTCCCTTGGAAGCCTGTTCGAGAGCCTAACTACCCTGAGAGTTAGAAAGTTTTTCCTAATATCTGACCTAAATCTCCCTTGCTGCAGATTAAACCCATTACTTCTTGTTTTACCTTAAGTGGACATGGGGAACAACTGATCCCCATTCTCTTTAAATCAACCCTTGAGGTATCTGAAGATTTATCAGGTCCCCCCTGAGTCTTCTTTTCTCAGCCTCTCACACTCTTCCCCTCCACCTCCTTTCCACCAGTCCCAGCAAGTCATGCCAGGTTTCAAGGGCTGGGCATGGCTTATTCACTTGGATTTGATAGTGAATGGTATCAAGCCCCACATCTAGCTTCATTCTCAATACCCCATGCCCTCGTTAGCCACTTGGCATGCGTGAGGTGTGCAGACAGCCCTCTGTCACCAAAGAAGCAAAATAAAGGCAGTGAGAGATGAATATTTTTGTTATTACTTGTTTCACTTGAATGAAACTACACAATTGGGTGGTAGCAGGGGGCACTCACTCTGAGCAAACGTATATTTGTGAGCATGTCAAAAATATAATCCACTTGTGGGGAATTACCTAGCCTGCAGGGAAAGAAAATAGTCAGATGCTCCCAATTATGAGAAAAGAGACAGAGCAGGAAAATAAAGACTGCGAACTGAGAGACTTTAATCAAACCAGATCTCCTGACTGAGCTGAACAATTCAAACCCAACTCTAGCCACAGACTGTTCCATGCTATTGTTTCACTGAAAAAACAAGAACCGCAGCTAAAACTATAAAAGGTTTTCACATGCCAGATCATGAAATCTTTCCTGGCGGAGTCTTTTCTTTCTCCTGGACACTCTGACTGGTAGTTTGTAACTGTTAGATTGCTCAGGAGTGCCGTGTTGCAGGAACTTGTATTTTTAAAGAAGGAAAGAGAAAAATAAAGCATTTGTTTTGAAAAAACAATTACACATTTGAGACCTGATTCTACAACCCTTCCACACACACTTAGCCTTGACACTCATGGGTTGTCACTGCATCCATAAGAGCTAGAGTCTATGTGCTCCCAGCCACTTCCAAATTTGAGATTCTGGAGTACAACATGGCAACCTCCAGAAGAAAAGCACTTGTTTACCAAATACAACCTGATTTGACCCCTAACTGATGTTGGATGTAACATTTAACTGATGTTCTTCACAAATCTTTCAATATTTCCAAATGTGCTTAACTCTAGACCTACATATCTAGCACAGTTTTTGCCTGCTAGAGCATCAGATGCATTGTGGGCTGACCAAAGAGAATGAGGGTGCTTAGCACAATCCAGTCAACCCATGTACTTTGTATGAAAACTGTTACATTGCAGTTAGCATCAGTGGCTGTGTTCTATCCTCAGTCTGCCTGTGGCAGCTGCAGTCCCATGGAGCGGGCTGTGCAAAGCCTGAGACTAGAACACAGCTTGCGCAATAGTAGCGGTTAACAGTGTTGCCAGCCCTTGTGATTTCAAAAGACTTGCAATATCTGTTTTTTTCTTAAAGCCCAGCTCCAGGAGTCATGCAAATATGAGAAAAATCTCATCATTCATGTTTTAAAAAGCAAGTCTAGTCCTTTCAGTAGTGGAGAAAAACTTGAAAACATGAACCCTCAAGATCCCAAAGGAGCTCAGTATTTGTTTCATGATTTTGGAGCATCTGATTCATGATTTTTGTATGTTTGGGACCAACAATACTGCAAGCATAGCAAAGCCATGTTCTAAAGTGCTTCTGATAAACCACAGGAGATCCTTTATAGGAAAATCTTCTTCGGGGAAAGATGCTTGCCTGTTCATTTTTAGGAGGGCCACCTCAGAACAGTGTATGGTACATGGACTCACACTCGATCTTAAGCAAGAAGCATCTAAGAAAGAAAAGGAGGTACAAACTATAGACACAAACAGCCTTCCATGCAACTTGAGTCCCAGCTTTGTCTCTGTTGTTTACCAGGGAGCACACCTTGTCTGGAACTCTGCACACCACACAGAGACATCTAGTGGCTACAAATAAATGTTGTTACAGTCTATCCAAATGAACATCGCCTCTTCGAGCTGTTCTCTCAAAACAAACACCCCACAAGATACATACAACTTTGACTGCCCCTCCAGCAAGGGAAGGCTTGCTCCCTCCAGAGTAACAGCTCTTTCTGGAAAACTAGTTGTTTTAGATATGCAGTACTGCCAACCCCAACAATTCAAAAGCCCCTCAAAAGTACCAGATTGGCCCCTATAATCAAAAGGTTTTTTTCAAATGGTTTGTCTTCTGATGTCTGAACTCCCCCAGCCCCTCCAATGTGTGTCACCAACTTTCCCAAATTTATAGCAAGTAGCCTGATTTTGGCTTGTGCCTCAGGAGGTCTCGCTAGAGGACCTACATGAGATCAGGGCCCCTTTGTGCTGGGCACTGTACAGCTAATGACAATTCTTGCCCTGAAGAGCTTACAGAGCAGCGCAAAGCACGTGACAAGGGACTAAAACTCATCTCAGATAGGCACCACCAAACAGCCTTTGGTAGGGCAGACGTTCCAAGCCCTGCGGAGCTGGGCAGGACTAAGACTGATGACCTGCAAATGACAGGCTCTAACACAGCTGGGCAAAGTTTTTTGGATAAAAATTTGGACAAACAAAATTCAGCTTTTGCTGACTCAAAACTTTATGAATTTGACATGACAGTTTCAGCCATTCATAAAACGTCTGGAAGAGGAAGAGATGGCGCTGCCATTGCCACCTAACAGCCCTAATCCCAGTGATTAGGGCACTCACTCAGGTTGGAGACCCCAGGTTCAAATCCCCACTCAGGTCTCACTAGAAGGTTACCAGAAGTTACCCAGGAAGATTTTGAAGCATACAGTAGGTGCCCATCATTGCTGCATCAGTTTATAGTTTGTTCTTAACATTCCATGAAGCATCTGCTCTGATGACATTAGCAGGTCCATGGGACTTAAGCAATAGAAAATGTAAGTTCTCTCCCAGGGGTGACACCGCACCTGCTGTTTTTCAACCGAGTCAACTTTTATAAGTAATTTTATAATTTCAAGTACAGAGGGTTTGTAATGTGTATTAGAGCTGTCCAGAAAATGGAAATCCCCCCTAAAATATATGTTTTTGAAAAACAGTGTTCTTCCCAAGCCAGAAGGAAATATCAAAAATGTGATTTCCCACCGCACTCCTCTTGGGAAAAGTGTCGAGAAATGTCTCCTAAAACTGATTTTTTTCGACTTCCCAGCTGCCAGCCTGGGAGCATCTATTAACAGGAAATAGACAGAAAGCCTGAACTCAGAGTTTAGCAAGACAATGAAAGAGGAACTGATTTCCCAATGTTTTGTTTCAAGGCAAAAGTGTGTATCTGATTTTTAAGTGTGACAAAATTGCTCCGGGATCTTAACATTTAAAACAAACATGTAACAATCTCACAACCACTTTTAAAGGTTTTTAAAGATTATCCCTATGTTTGAGCTCAAATTTCAAGAAAAGCAGAGTTTTTCTGATGAGAGGTTCTTTCTGGAACTGATGAAACCACTCCATTTCACACCCTCGACACAGGAACCTGACTGAGATGTTATTTTTTGGGCTATATTTCCTGGTTCTTGTAATTCAAAGCAAATGGAGCTCACTCCAGAGGCACTAGCCATATTTTATCCCAAATGACTAATAATAGCCAAGGTCAAAATTAAACAGCTGACCCAGATCCAACATCTCTTGTATCTCTCTGCCTCATTGACTCTCCATCTCTTTCCAAGTCTCATCTGAAAATATATCTTTTCTCCCTTGGCCACAGCTGTTAATTTCTCTCTATCTTATTTATTATTTAGCTTTGCAATACATCTCAGGATGCCGTGTGCATTGAAAGGCACTCTACAAAAGGAAGTTGTATTTGATTATTTTAGAAAGCTCGGTATTCTGCATTCAATATTGCAACCCCAAGTTTTCAAACACCACAAGTCAGTCTCAGAAATGTTGTGCAATTATTTTTAAAAATAAGAAATTCAGGGGTCCTTTTATTCTAGGTTTTTGAAACCTGAGGATTTTCATTTTCATAATTTTCTCTTCACTCACAAGGGCTAAAAACTCTTCTTTTTTAAGAACAAAAAGAGAAAGCTGAGATTCTCACATGATCAGGAACTGAGGCTTTAGGGGAAAACCCCATCAAATATTGGGAAACTTGTGATAACATTGCAAGAACTAATAACCTGGTGGCTTCTTGGCCCAGATATCTCTAACAAGATGCCCTCCTCTCTCCATCTTTTTCCCTATCAAGGTCATAGTTCCCTTTAATTGTTTCCTTTCAAATGCCTCATTCAAAATTAGGTAGACCCCCTGTGTTCAGACCCAGAGTTGGGCCCTGATCCTGTAAGCTGACCTTTGGGCCCGTGTGAAGCCAAAGGGATGTCACCCCTGTACATTTATGAGAGCTGTGGGTGTCTCTAGAGATCAAATGTCAAGATTTTGGTGGGTTTATTTATGTGTATTATTTTTATTTTAAGTGTAAAAACAAGAAGCCACTTCAAGCTCCATGCACCCTGATCCTTATTTGAAATAGCAATCTATACAAAAGAACAGCCCTCTCACAAGGTAGCAAATCCCACGCACAAGCAAAGGCTCAGACAGCCAGGAATTCCAAATAACGGTGTACAAATATCCTAGCTCCCCAAAGACCTCTGCATCAGCCCTCCCCGGGCCAGAGCAAACAGAGAACCTTCCCAGCATGCCCTGAAGTTCAGCAGAGCTAGGCTTGCTCAGACCAGGCTGGGAAGGGAGTTCTACAGTTCAGGTCCCTCATGGAGAATGCCCAGACAGAAAGTCCTACTGGCTGTCATGTTCATGGCACACTAATGGAGAAGACATCAAATGCTCTTCTTGCAAGGCTGCAACTGACTACTTTATTTCTTAGACTTCAGAGCATTCACATGCCCAGATTCCAACTTAATGTAAAAGGGATGTCCAGGGAAAAAGCAGATTACCTCTCGAGAACTCTCAAAGACCATCACATTGACATTGTGGCCCTCCAAGAGACACAAGTGAAAGAAGATAAAGCTGCCAGGCATAAAATCTATGACTATACTAAAATCGCTGCTGTCAACCATCCAAAACATGGGCTAGCAGTGTACATGCAAAATGGATTAGAGGATGTGGAAGTTTTGGAAGAATCATCGACCAGTGGAAGAGAGATCAACATCGTTAGAATTAGAGACATCATTATAGTAAGCATATACAAGCCACCTAACATCATGTGGCCTGATCCCATCTTACCTTCCCTTCCTCATCTGGCCATCTACATCGGTGACTTTAACAGCCATCACGAAGACTGTGGATACTGCTCAAATGACACAGCTGGGGAGAAGATCACAGAATGACCTCCACCTGTTCTATGATCTGAAGCACTCTGGATCTTTTCAGTCTGCAAGGTGGACAACGGATCACAACCCAGACCTGTGTTTTGTGACCTGTAATAGTGCAGGTGTCCCACTGGCCACCACAAGAACCATTCTGAGTCACTTCCCACATAGTCCACACCACCCAATCATCCTCCAGATTGGCCTGGAAGTGCCTCTTCTGCAGTCTGTGCCAAAGCCGTGTTGGAATTTCTGCAAGGCTGACTGGCCCGGCTACACCTCGGATCCCATGGCTCGAACCAATACCTAGAAACTTCGGTCGTTTTACAAACATCCTGAAATCGACCGCTAAGAAGTACATCCCACGTGGTCAGCGCAAGGCTTTCACCCCCTGCTGGACAAAAGAATCCGAGTCTTTCCTGAGGGAATATGAAAACCCAGATAAAGCCACTGTGCTGCTTGAGTCCTTGAATTCAGAGCACTTGGAAATGTGGAAAGAGGCCATTGAAAGCCTTGATTTCACCCATTCGAGCCTTAAGGCATGGGCTCTTTTGTGGCAACTTGGAGGATCCCAGCCAGTAACACAACACTCAGCAAAGGTGACAGCAAATGCTGTTGCCTCTCATCTTCTTTCTAACAGCAAGACACCAACAGACAAGATTACATGCCAGGAGATCCAGTGGGAACTCCACAGAAACTTTCAACAATGCCAGGAGGAATCCCCACTCTCTTCCCCATAGTCTGTCGAGGAGATCAATATTGTGCTGTTGGAAACCAAAAGTCGGAAAGCTGAAGGGGTTAATGGCATTCCTCCATAGCTTTTCAACAATCTGGGGAGATGGGGACAGGAATGGCTGGCGGTGCTTTTTACTGCTGTGCATAGAACTGGAGAAGTGCCAACAAGCTGTCAACAGGCAACAGTGGTTGCCCTACTGAAGCCTGGGAAACCCCCAGAGGGCACAGCCAGCTACCGCCCCATCTCTCTCCTCTCAACGACCAGCAAGCTCATGGAATGGGCGCTGCTCCACCGTCTGTCTGATATTATTGAAGACATCCTCCCAGGGGGGCAGGCAGGATTTTGCCCGAAGAGGAACTTCACTTACCAGCCACATTGAGGCAGGATTCCAACATAAGTTGAAGCCAAGGATCACGCTTGTTGGTCTGTCCTTGGCATATGACACTGTCTGGAGACAGGGCCTCTTCCTCAAGGTCTCCCGTGTCATTCACTGCCGGCGAAAGATCCGCCTCTTGGCGGCAATGACTGGGGACCTTCATTTTAAGGTACACCTTATGGCCAGATCAATAGACTAAGAACTCTTAACTCGTGCACCTCTCAGGGCTCTGTCCTGGCCCCAATACTTTTTTAATTTATACACCGCAGATATACCAGCAACAGAGTCAAAGAAATTCATGTATCCGGATGATATTCCCCTAGCTGTTCAGCATACAAGCCTCCATACCATCAGCTGCACCTTAACCCGAGATCTTAACACAATGGTTGATTATTTCCAATGCTGGAAACTTAGGCCTAATCCAAAAACAAACAAACAAACAAACAAAAAAACCATGGTAACTGCTTTCCACCTGAACAATAAAATGGCTAATACCAAACTTGATGTGCAGTTCTACAGTGAGAGCGTCAGCCACTAAGCTAATCCAAAATATCTTGGCATTACAGTGGACCGGTGTTTGACCTTTTGAGAACACCTCGAGAACATCTGCAATAAGGTCAGGTCGCATGTCACGCTTATCAGATAATTGGCCGGACCATCATGGGGCGGCAGTCCACGGACCTTACGAACTGCAACAATTGCCTTGGTATAGTCTGCAGCTGAATATTGTACACCAGTGTGGTCTCATAGCAGTCACACTAAACTTCTTGACACTCAACTCAATAATGCTATGAGCATAGTATTAGGGACGCTCAAATCTACTCCAGTTGACTGGCTCCCCGTCCTATTGCACATCCAGCCTCCACAGATTAAAAGAGCTGCTCAGACATCTCGCTTTCTTAATCATGTCAATGCAAATAAATATATATATAAAATATAACTAAATAGGGGGAGGGATAGCTCAGTGGTTTGTGCATTGGCCTGCTAAACCCAGCGCTGTGAGTTCACTCCTTGAGGGAGCCATTTAGGGATCGGGGGGAGGGGGGGGAACTGTCAAGGACAGTACTTGGTCCTACTAGAGAAGGCAGGGGACTGGACTCAATGACCTTTCAAGTCCCTTCCAGTTCTATGAGATAGGTATATTTTTTTTCTTAATCATGTCAATGCAAATACGAGGATCCCACTGCACTATGACCTGCAGAACCTGCCAAAGATGAGATTAAAATCCCACAACTCTCTATGGAACCGTATCAAGATCCTTACACCCAACTTTGATGCTGAGGCTCAATGGAGAGCCACATGGAGCACTTCGACCGCTCAAAACAAACAGCTTGTCGTTGATCCTGTTGAGAAACCACTGGGTTTTGATTTATGTTGGAAAGACTGGTGCAGATTGAATCGCATCAGGACATCTCATGGGAGATGTGGACAAACCCTCTTTAAATGGAAAATGAGGCAAACACCTGTATGCAGCTGTGGTCACAGGCACAAATGATAGAACACATCATATCTGAATGTCCCCTTCGTTCTTTTGCCGGGAGCCTGAAGAACATTCACCAGCTCACTGCTGTGGCAATGTGCTGGCTATCAAACTTAGATATAAATTTGTAGTTGTTGCTACCTACCCAAGCCATACAAAAGAAGAAGAACATGCCCAGATCACATACTTCCCTACAGAGCCGCCAGCCTGCAAGTAGGATCCGGGAAACCTCAGAGAATTTAAAGCGGTAGAACACAATTTCAGTATAGCGCACTTCTACAATGTGTTGGAGGTCAGTATCATTTTTCCATTTTACAGCTGGGGAGATCAAGGCAGAAGGGAAATGCCTTGCCTAAGGTCAGCCAGCAGCAGAGCCAGGAATAGAATGGTGGTCTCCTGGTCCAATGCTCTATCCACTAGGCCACACTGCCTCTCCCTGACTTCAGCATGATAAGAGTAATATCTGGAAAGTATATCTTTTTATCTGTCTCTTTTAATGCAAATAAGCAGCTGAAAATGAATAGGAGGAGGAACCAACACTATACATGAGCAAACAGCTCTCTGCAGACCACCACCAATTGCTCTGCAGACCACAGTCTGAGTACTCTTAAGGACAACAGGTATTTTTGCTGTAGAAGATGTGTGGGATGCCCTACTTAATTAACACAGACTTCTTGGGCTCTTGCTGATCCTCTGAACCAAACAACAAATAGCTAAGAAGATGTATTTACCCTATTAAGTAGATAAGCCTGTTCACGAGATATTTCGCACAAAGGGGATTGCAGTTTAATACTTTCCATATGTTTACAAAAGAAAAAGGAATGTGTTCTTCAGAGACTTTTTCCTAATAAAAAACTAATAGAAAAATGGTCTTTAACAAACCTCAAAATGCATCAGATTATGCAAAAAATATTATTATTGGTAAATGTCAGAAGGAAGCAGTTCACAAGTCCCCCTAGAACAATGTCATATCACCACCTCCGTCCAAGCACCATGCCAGCCAAAAAAGTAGAGAAGTTAGATGCAGTGAATACACATTTTTCAAGGAAGAAAAAAGTAATTTCAGTCACAAATTGGTGGAAAAGCCACATAAATGGCTGCAGTACATATCTGCCCATTACATTTGAGAAGCCAAATAGTGCTAGAGCCTAAGTGGTAATTGTGCTGGCTCGGTAGATAATGTAAGGAATAATGCCTCCTCAGCTGTATATAATGAAGGTGCAATTCCACAGAGGAATTCTAGGGACACCATAGACCATGAGTCACTATATCCTTGAACTATAGACTTATTTTATGTGCATTGTGGGGCAGAAGGTGAAACACATTGTTCTGAGAAAGGAGGACACAAGACAAATTGGGGAAATATTTTTTAATCTAACCATTCTGTAATTTCGCTCCTTCTCCATGGGTTTCTAGTCTGTTGTTTTCCTGCTCCTTCCTGTAAGCTCGACTTTTTTTTTTTTTTTTTTTTTCTTTTTTAAAAAGGGGTTGTTACCTGTTTTAGGCATTAGTGGGGGGATGAAAAATTGATATCTTAATCTTAGGGGGGTTTATACTTCTGCCCTTTACTGTAGTATCTGAGTTGTTCTCAGACTATTTCAAAATCCCCTAAAATATTTTTTAAGTATATTTCAGCATCCCTGCAGTGTTAGAAACCTCCACATAAGCATTGTGCATGCAAAACCAGGAAGTGAAACTGATCAATACTGTTCCATTGTCTAAATGCAAAAAATAAATTCGCAGCCCAAGTACTGAACAGTAAATTAGATTTTATGCATCCATTCTGCATTAATAGCCTAAGGGCTTATTACTAACATAGATAAGGAAATAAAAACACTCCGTCAAAAGCCTTACACACCAGCTGAGGTTTACTTAGAATTTCAAAGTCTGGTGGCTGGTGTTTAAATATTTAACACATTGAACCATCTAAAGAGTATGTCAAAAATACTGTAGGCTCTCTATCATAATAGTAAGCAAAGCTTGGGACGTGCTCTAAGACCAACTTAAGCAAAGGCTAAGGGTCTGTGGCTGTGCTTTATAACAAAGATATAGGAAGAAGAGAAGGTTTCAGGGGTAATTTCTGGTATGTCTGTTTCAGGTATATCTGAAAGCATTATGAGTACTTTTTTCTGTCCTTCATTGGACTGTCTTTTGGTTCTTGGTTTGCACTGTGCCTAGCACAGCAGGGTCCTAGTCCATACCATGGTGGCGGTCTCCAGGCACTAGCAGCAGAAATAATATTCCTTGTACATCTTGATGTTTTGTTTGCTTTTCTGTTTGTTCCCATTCAGTTAGCTGATGTTTTCAGTGAGCTGTTCACAATAGCCCCTAGGTCTTCTTCCCGAGCGGTTACAGTTAATTTAAAACCCAGCAACGTGTAAGAGTTGGTCGCATTATTCCTTCCAATACACATTAACTTGCATTTGTCAACTTTTAATTATAGCTGCCACTGGGTTGCCGACTCACCTAGCGTGGTTAAAGCTATCCAACAGCTCTGTGCAAACTGAAACAATTGCATCATCGGCACATTTTTCCAACTCACTGTTCCCTCCCCTTTTCCTATATCATTACCGAATAGATCAAACGCCAGTCTTAGCATAAGTCCTTGAATCACCCCACTGTTAACCTTTTGCTAGGTTGAAAGTTGATCCTTCAATCTTACTCTTTGTTGTTCAACTCCGATAAATTAATGGCATGAGTTAGCAAGTGGCTTAGTTTGGTCCAGTACCTCCTCTTTTGACTCTTTACAGGTAATAAAGATGAGGTACTGATATCTGATCCTTTAAAGGTAATCATACTTATATTGATTGCCAATTGATCTGATTAATGAGCTGAGAATAGAATGCTTCTTGTCCCAGAATCATAGGGCTAGAAGGGACTGCAAGGGGCATCTAGTCTAACCCCCTGCCAAGATGCAGGATTTGTTGCGTCTAAACCATCCAAGACAAGTGATTATCCAGCCTCCTTTGGAAAACCTCCAGTGACAGAGCTTCCACAACCTCCAAAGGTGTCTGTTCCATTGCCCTACTGTTCTTACAGTTAGGAAGTTTTTCCTGAGATTTAATCTAAATCTGCTATGCTGTAGTTTGAACCCATTGCCTCTTGTCCTGCCCTCTGTGACAAGAGAGAACAACTTTTCTCCATCTTTTCTATGGCAGCCTTTCAAGTAACTGAAGATCACTATCATGTCCCCCCTTCATCTCCCCTTTTCCAAACTAAACATACCTTGTTCCTTCAGCCTTTGCTCATATGGCTCGCATTCCATCCCTCTTCCATCTTTGTCAATTGCCTCTGGATCCTTTCCAGTTTCTCTACATCCTTTCTATACATTGATGACCAAAACTGGACACAGTACCCCAGCTGAGGCCTAACCAGCGCCAAGTAGAGCGGTACTATCACCTCCCGTGACTTGCATGCTATGCCTCTGTTAAATCAATCTAAAATTGCATTTGCTTTTTTTGCAACAGCTTCACGTTGGTGACTCATGTTGAGGTTCTGATGCACCACAACTCCCAGATCCTTCTCAGCGGTGCTGCTGCCAAGCCAGTTTCTCCCCATTCTGTATTTGTGCATTTGGTTTTTCTTCCCTAAGTATAGGACACCTTACATGTGTCTTTGTTGAATTTCATTTTATTATCTCTAGCCCAGTTCTCCAATTTATCAAGATCTCTCTGAATTTTAGCTCTCTCCTCCATAGTATTGGCAATCTCCCTTGCTTTGTGTCATCCGAAAATCTGATCAGTATGCTCCCTATTCCTATATCCAGGTCATTAGTAAAGATGTTAAACAACACTGGACCCAGAACAGATCCCTGTTGGTCCTCACTTGAGACCTCCCTCCAATCTGACATCATTCCATTAATAGTTACTCTTTGTTTGCAGTTGTTTGACCAATTAGATATCCACTTAATGGTAGTTCTGTTAAGCCCACATTTCTACAGCTTACTTATCAGCATATCTGTGGATCTGTGTCAAAAGCCTTGCTCAACTCCAGCTATATTGTGTCCACCAAATTCCCCTATCCACCAAATCAGTTACCTGTCAGAGAAGGAAATCAAGCTGGTTTGGCATGATTTGTGCTTGGTAAATCCATGCTGGCTGCTCGTGATCACCCCTTCATCCTGCAGATATTCGCAAATAGAATGTTTTATACATTGCTCCAGTAGCTTTCCAAGAATCAGGCTACACAGAACTAAAACCAACTAGTTCAATACCTTGCAGTGAACGTCGAGGTATATGCCCTCAATTTGAGTGTCCTTGCCAAAGTAAAGCCTTCGACTTTTATTAAAATCGGGGGGAAATCCAGAAACGCTCCCAACCACATAACCAGATAGGAATAATACAGTATTGGGGATATCTGTGGCATCATTCTTTGCATATGCTCTTAGATTTGCACACTTATATCCTTCCTTGAGGACCTGGTGGCATGCCAAAGGAATCCGATGGCCCAGGTTCCTCACTGTCCAAGATTGATGGTAGATATTCACGCTAATGCTCAGCCTTCCATGTCCAAATCTAACTTCTTCACCCTCAAAATATTGGGGTGCACTTATCCTATAGGGTTAACATATTATCATACCCATCAGCTCTTGCTCAAGTAGATTTGCGGTTATCGCTTTTATATTCCTGTGGTTACCATTTACCGTTAGGCTTCAACTCCTGCTCTGAAGCAAGCTATTCCTACTTCCATAAAAGCCACGGGTAACTGTCAGGCCATTTATCTATGCCAACGGTCATGGGTGTATTTTATTTGACCATACTTATGCTCCCATATTTGACCAGACACCCAGCTCCCATACTTGCTTTAGCTAATGTCTTACAGGATACAGTCCTGTAGGTTCCTTGTATTACAGCTGAATATAATGAAGGCTAAGCTAGCCCTATGGGCTGCAGTATGGTCAGCCCAAGTCCAAGGCTGGTATCTCCCCAGAATCCTTTTTGGAGAAGGCTGATGCAAAGACATCATATGCAATGCCCTTTACCGACCTCATTGCTCACTTTGTTCCCAGGTAGCCTACCGATTCACTCATAGGTTTCCTGATTCTGATAAAAACTAACAAGAAATTGTTCAAGTTTAAAATGCTTTTGGCTATTTGTTCTTCACATCCCCTCTTAACCCTTCATATTTTCATTATACACTTTATGTTCCTTTCTACTGGCCCCACTTGGGTGGCATTTCCATTTTCAGAAGGATATCTATTTGGCTCAAATAACCTCGCGACTCTTGTCAATTGGCCCCTAGTGGGATTTTTCTTGCCATCCTGACCCCTTTTTTCATTTAGGGGTATCATATTTTCCATGACTTACTGTGTGCATAGGTAGTGTAGGGAGCCAGGGTGGCCTCTCCCCGAACCAGAAGGTGATGAGCCACTCTCTCTGCCTGAGTGGGCGGAGCCAGGCCAAGCTTATTCCACCCCCCTGGAAGGGGAGGGGTGGAACAGGAAGTACAAAAAGTGGGGTCCTTAGCCTAGTCAGGGCTGCATCAGGGAGGGAGACAGACCCAGACTGCTGGCTGTTCCCTGCACACCCTGCTGCCAAGCCAGGGGAGGCCCTGGACCAGGGGAAACCTGACCTTGAGGAAGGATTCAGGCTACCAGGACTGCCGACCGCAGAGTACCTCAAGGAACTGGAGGAGCCAGGCAGCGATCCGAGCCATTGTGAGCCTGATGCTGAG
The DNA here is from genome assembly GCF_028017835.1 of Emys orbicularis. Taxonomy (NCBI): domain Eukaryota; kingdom Metazoa; phylum Chordata; order Testudines; family Emydidae; genus Emys; species Emys orbicularis. The sequence continues at coordinate 52,928,209 of NC_088691.1, forward strand.
GGTGAGCTGGAGCTACCGGGGCTACCGGCAGCTGAATATCCCTACAAGTTGGAGGAACCAGAGGGACCCACTCGAGACACCGGGTAGGAAGTAGCCCAGGGGCAGAACTGGACAGTGCGGTGAGTCAGTATTTGGTCAGCATGTTGCAGACGGATCCCTGCTGACCCAGTAGCAGGACCCTCTCCTCCCGCCACTGTCAGGGCCCTGGGCTAGAACGCAGTGGAGTCGGGTGGGCCTGTGTTCCCCTAGCCCAGCTACCTCACCTCAGGTGGCAGAACCCCGATAAAGACCACCGACTCGTGCCGGCGCTCCCCCTGCCTGAGGGGTGCGCAACCGACTCGTGCCGGCGCTCCCCCTGCCTGAGGGGCACGCCACCAACTCCTGCCAGCACACCTCCCTCCGCTAACTCCCCATTGACAGAAAGGTGTGACCAAGGCCTTTCGGTGAGGCAGTAGCTTTCCACCACCCCCCAGCGGCTGGGCAGACCAACTGAGACCCTGCTACAGGTAGCCTCCATGCCGAGTACAAGGATTCTAATGTTCTTCCCTTTGACAGGAGGGTCTTTAGCTCAGATCTTCAAAGGTAAGTAGGCACCCAACTCCTACTCAAGTCACTGCCTTTGAGGATCTGGGTCTTTTTTACTAGCTTCAACATTTCTTTTTTGACCACTCCCTGCCCTCAAAAAGTTTAACTCCCCCATTTTAGCATTTCAAACAGTTCCACCCTTGGATACATTGAATGTAATTATATTTAGGTTTGGAAGGATTAGATTTTTACCGGTAAACGTCAATTTCACTGTACACATGCAAACCAATGAAAAATATGTCCATCAATAATAATTGAAGTTTACAGATAGGCAAAGTAAGAAAAATGCTGCTTGAGCACTTATTAGCGACTGTCATGCAATAATGATTATCTCACCCACCTCCCTGTAATTTCCCATAGCTGTGAAAGTTTAAGATCGATAAAAATAAACAAAATGCTTAAAAAGAAACACTGATATTATCCATCAAAATTATAAAAATAAAAATCTCCCAAGCTTGACTGTATTGTACAGTGAATTCACCATGGTCACTCCTTGAACAACCCGTATATTACTTAGGACTATGTCAAGAATAGCCTTTCTCACGTTCTCTGGAATGAGATGGTCCAGGAAGTGATCATTTCAGATATGGAGAAACAGGCTGATGCCTCTGTGTTGGCTGTCTCCCAGGTCCCCTGCATCATATACTGCTACTGTACAAGCAGAACATATAGCCACAACTGGCAACATAGCCACAAACTGGCAACACAACAGGTAGTGCTGGACACAGAGCAACCATACACGTCTGATCCTCAGTGAGGTACCAAAGGAGTCTGTACTATTCCTTTAAAATGCTGCATCACAGCTGTTGTTTTGCCATTCTGAAGGGCTGCAGGTTCTCCATCTTCCACTGTTCTGAGGAGCTGTGAAACTACTGGTGGCCAATTGGTGTTCTCAGCAATGATCTGGTGCTTTGAATGGAAAGAATAATTCCACCTCCTTTCTCTTACATAGCACTTTCCATCAGTGGATCTTATAGCACTTTACACAGGCAGCCAGTATCATCACCCCCATTTTACACATGGGGAAACTGAGGCACAAGGCAGCAGCGCGATTTACCCAAAGTCACCCAGCAAGTCAATAGTAGAACCAGGAATGGATCTCAAGTCTCCTGAATAAAGCTGGTTGAAAACTTTTTGGCAAAGCAGTTTTCCTGTGGAAAACATCGTTTTAAGTAAACTGATTTTTTTTTAATTGTATTGATTTCTACAAATATTCCTTTAGGAAAAAAAAACTGGAAATCAATTTTGGAACTAAAAGGTTTGGTTTCAAAATGACTGTTTTGGCATTTGTTCCCCCCCCCCCTTTTTTTTTATAAAGATATTGAAACCAAAGTGAAATGTTTTGATTGACCTGAAATGAAATTTTGTTTTTCCAATTTTGTTTTTTAATTTTGGCTTCCCCCCTCCCACAATTTGCAGCCTTCCACCCCCCCCACCCCCCGCATCTCAAAAAAGTTTGTGAGATGGAAAAATCTGTTTTCCTACCAGCTCCATTCCTGAGTCCCAATCTAGTGCACTACCCACTATTCACTGCCTCTCTCAAATAAGTGAATGGAGTTAGGGAACACATTTAAGAATGGGATTATTGCAAAGAAAATGAGGCATCCATCTTTTTATCCCTTAAGAAAATGCATCACCCCATTTGCATGGAAATTACAGACCCAGTACCATTATCCGTACTATCAAGTGTATCTGTCTAATGAGAACTGGTGATCTATTGCATGCTGTGCTTCTCTGACCTTGCCTTTTCTAATTAAAAAAAACAAAGATAAAAATTACAGTTTGAAATTCATATTTCTTTCACAATTTATCATCTGAGGAGAAGGAAGAAAGAACAAACTAGAGGACTTTGAAGATGCAAGGGGTTCAAACTACAACATGGCAGGTTTAGATTGAATCTGAGGATGAACTCCCTAACTGTAAGACCAGTAGGGCAATGGAACAGACACCTTTGGAGGTTGTGGAAGCTCCTTCACTGAAGGTTTTCAAAAGGAGTCTGGATAGCCACCTGTCTTGGATGGTTTAGACCCAACAAATCCTGCATCTTGGCAGGGGGTTAGACTAGGTGACCCTTGCAGTCTCTTCTACTCCTATGGTTCTGTGACCTACCTGTGATAGACGTTAGCCATGTCTCTTAATGCTCTTGTGGAGGGTCAGATACCAGAGTGATGGGTGCAGTAGCAGAATATGAGAAAACTAAAGTAGAATATGTCCCAGTGGCCATCCTTCATATTCCACCACTCCTCCTTTCTATAAAAAAATTCAAGTACATGGAGTGCTTGAGGATTCACTGTACATCTATACCTAGATTATATCCCCCTATTTAATGTAAGGAGAAAAACCCTAATCCAATACTTCATATAGTCCACCGGGGGTGGGTGGGGGGAATCAACATCATGATTCAGCAATGTCATGGTTATTAATAGCAATATTTAATTTTTCATTGTAAGATTTCTTCTGACTAATGTGGTGCTAAATGCCTTCCTTTGCAAACTCGAGGTTTTCAGGTGCTTAAGCTCTCTTGTAGGAATACCACATTTTAAAGAGAATATTTTTGAAGCATTAGCAGTGGGCAAGATTAGTGCCCATGAAAGCGAAGGGCTCATAGCAGTGAACTGAATTTGGAACGTCCCCTTGCAGCTCTGCCAATTCACATTCAACATGTCCTGCCTCACCCTTACAATTCCCACTATGAACTCTCACATTTCTGTGGATGCACCTCACTCCTGACCAGCCACCAGTCCCTACTAATGAAGTCTGAGTCTCAAATTGCCAGTTGTGCTGTGGTTTTGTTATTAATCAGAGAGTCACTCAGCTGTGTTGACCAGTACATGATAGGCTAAATCTATCAATCACAACACATCTATTAATATGCATAAAGAACACAATATCAATATAACATTTTAGAGAGAGAGAGAGATTTCTAGCAGAAACATAGCCTGAATTGGCCTGTCTTTCTATAATCCTGTTCACTTATGCCAAGTATCCCATAATGCTTTGGGAAGCTGACATCAGCTTTGGCATTAGCATATAGAAAACTTGTCAAAAGCAAAATACATTAAATGTTCTTCCCTGGCACAAGCAGGGGAGGCACCGTCATGGATCAGTACCTGGGATGCTGGTGTCCAAAACAAATCTAGGGAGGGTACAGACCAACATGTTGAGGAACTAGTGCAAACTGATGGGCAGGATTTTAATGATGTGTGCAGAGTTTTGTAATTTGTGAAATCGTCCTATGAAGACTCCTCGCTGAAATGCATCACTCTGGAAATAGCTTCTGTGTAAAGTGAGTTTAACAAAGCTGCACTAGACGGCGTCCCAGAAAGTTCTCCATACTACACTATTATTAGCTTAGCAATAAACTTGAGTGATATTGGTTATTTGGTCTCTTGAGTAGATTTCATAATGAACCAAAGTATAGTCAAGCAATTAACTGCACAGTTCACCAATAACTATTAAACACGTTACACTTGTGGCTTTGGTCACAATTTACATGCAGGTTAGTAGCTAATAGTTAGGGCACGAGCCTTGGAAGACCTGATTTGATTCCCTGCTTCACCTCATATGTCCTGTGTGACCTTGGTAAGTCATTTAGCCCGTGTCTCAGTTTCCCCTCTATTAAGTGCAGAATAATAGCCTTGCCCTGTCCCTGAGGGGTGTTGTGAGGATAAATATATTAGAGGTTGCAGCATCTGGGCACCTTACAGTGACAGGGGCTATGTAAGTATCACAGATAGGTCATAAGTCAACAAGAACTACAACCCTGAAGAAGAGCTCTCTTGACCTCAAAAGCTTGTCTCTTTCACCAAGATAGGTCAGTCGAATGAGATGTATTACCTCACCCACCTTGTCTCTCACAAGAGATACGGTTAGATTTAAAAAAAAAACCTAACCCAGATTCCATATTGACAGCACCGTGTACACTTAAATGAACAGTCATAGGGTTACTATCTTGGAGCACCCCATCCTCGCTGGGGGGGCAGCATTGCAGTCACTCCATCTGCAGTTTCCCCTTCTCAGGGCTCCTCAGAAATACTTCCCCCAATCCTCCCTTAGGCTAACACCACCCCTGGCACAGGATAACTCATTAACAGACACCTCAGCTCACAAAATCAAGCCCAATACCACAACTCAGAAGGTTCTGGCTCCACCACTGTCTGTGATTCCAGGCTGGTCATCAGTCTCAATCTTCCTTCAGGCTGAGGGCTCTCAGGTTCACCTGCACAGTCCATTCCTAGAGTTCAAAGGGCCCAAACAACATCCATGCACCCTGGCCTTGTTTGAAGTACCCTGGCCCCAGTTCCCTGCCCCTTCTGAAGAACAACAGCACTCCCCTGCAATCTTTTCACTGCTCCAGGGACTACTATAGAGACTGACCCTTCCCATAGCTTCTCTGCACCAATGACCCCTGCCCTCCAGGCACAGCCAGGTGGGTTAACTGGCTGCATTAACCCTTTCACCACCCAAGTGGGGTAAACACCCAAGCACAAACCTTAAACGGTAATGCATTTATGGAGCCCAGTTGTACCCGATGGGGAACACTTACTCACATGAGCAAGTTCACGGACTTCAGTGGGCCTACACTTACCATAAATGCTCCCCAGCGTGACTGCAGAGGAAACACTCTCGCCTGATCCAGCAAAGACCTTGCTTAACTGGAAAGTGGTGAGCAGTCCCATTTACTTCAGTGCTGAAAGATCAGCAGGTTTCTTGGCGGGGGTCCCAGGAGAAGACTAACTTGCTTACTGGTCATCTCATGGATACATTCAGGAGATTAATTCAGAGATAAATTTGTAACTGCCAAGATTTCTGATTAGGCAAGCCCTGCTTTTCCTGCTGCCTCTGGACATTGATTGCTCTAAGGCTCACCATTAGGAAGAAAGCTGAACCCTGCTTCAAATTCCTGCTACTCGACAGGCCCCTGAGACAGAACTGGCTGTCACCCTCATTAGGAGGGGCCAGCTGTTATCAGTATTGAGGGAAACTGACCTGACAAAATCACTATTGTATTTCTAGGGTGGAAGGCACACACGTGTTTCAATACTAACCAGATTATTAGGGAGCTAATGGCTCTCTCTGATGGGATGGTTGGAATTAACTGATAGTGATTTAATTGGTGTTGCAAATTGCTAATTAAGCCTGTGAAGAGGACCAAAGGAAAAAAAATCCATTTAATTAAAGAGATGGGGTGATAGATGGAGCGTATTCAAGTCATTCACATACAGGGATTTTTCTTTTTGTTCTTGATTGTTTATTTTAAACAGAAATAACAAAGATAAAGACAAGAAGAGTATCTAAGCTGGAGTAAAGAACCAATATCAGATATTACAACAAGGTAAGAGAGACCAAACTTCTTTATTATTAAGAGGAACGTATCAAAGACAATTGTGGACATTTTTAGAAGCCTACTGCACTGTTTTTACTCTAATGGTTTTACGGTGGCACATGACGTGTCAGATATACATCCCTCATCACATACAAACTGCAACACTTTCTACTAATCACTAAATCCATGGTTTTATTCCTATGAATGCTTTGACCAAACCTGAAGTCCATACTTCATGTGCACCACATTGTTAAAACTCCCGTTAGGCCAAATCCTGACTCCTTACAGCTCTCACACACACCAATGGGAGTTTCTGGTGCACCACAACTGTTCAGCATGAGGGCCTGGACCTAGAGTACATCAAACAAGAGGGAGAGCTCATTAGTCCTGATGGCTGTTGTCAAGGCTGCTTCCCCACTTTGAACTTTAGGGTACAAATGTGGGGGCCTGCATGAAAACTTCTAAGCTTAACTACCAGCTTAGATCTGGTCCGCTGCCACCATCCCAAAGCTGATTCCCTTCCCTGGGTAGCCTTGAGAGACCTTCACCAATTCCCTGGTGAATACAGATCCAAACCCCTTTGATCTTAAAACAAGGAGAAATTAACCATCCCCCCTTCTTCCTCCCACCAACTCCTGGTGAATACAGTTCCAACCCCCTTGGATCTTAAAACAAGGAGAAATTAACCATCCCCCCTTCTTCCTCCCACCAACTCCTGGTGAATACAGATTCAACCCCCTTGGATCTAAAAATAAGGAAAAATCAATCAGGTTCTTAAAAAGAAGGCTTTTAATTAAAGAAAAAGGTAAAAATCATCTCTGTAAAATCAGTATGGAAAATAACTTTACAGGGTAATCAAACTTAAAGAGCTCAGAGGACCCCCCCCCCCCAGCCTCAGGTTCAAAGTACAAAGTACAGCAAACAGAGATAAACACTCTAGTAAAAGGTACATTTACAAGTTGAGAAAACAAAGTAAAACTAACACGCCTTGCCTGGCTGTTTACTTACAAGTTTGAAATATGAGAGACTTGTTTAGAAAGATGTGGAGAACCTGGATTGATGTCTGGTCCCTCTCAGTCCCAAGAGCGAACAACCCCCAAAACAAAGAGCACAAACAAAAGCCTTCCCCCCCCCAAGATTTGAAAGTATCTTGTCCCATTATTGGTCCTTTGGGTCAGGTGTCAGCCAGGTTACCTGAGCTTCTTAACCCTTTACAGGTAAAAGGATTTTGGAGTCTCTGGCCAGGAGGGATTTTATAGTACTGTACACAGGAGAGCTGTTACCCTTCCCTTTATAGTTATGACAGCTGTTGTCTTGTGTCTCAGTGGGTATGTCTGCACTTCAATAAAAAAAACCAGTGGCACCAAGTCTCAGAGCCTGAGTCAGCTGGCTTAGGCTGTAGGGCTAAAAATTGAAGTGTGAACATTTTGGCCCAGGCTGGAACCCAGGTTTGGGGACCCTCTGCCCTGGCAGGGTCTCAGACCCCAGGATCCAGCCCGAGCATCTACACTGCAGTTTTATAGCCCCATGAGTCTGAGTCGGCTGATCTGGGCCAGGTGTGGGTCTTTTATCACTGTGTAGACATACCAAGCATTCCTGGGTGATACAATATCATCTTGTGGTGAGGGGGTGCAGAGGACAAGGACAATAGATGTGGCACCAACAGAGTTCTTGTCTCCAAATTGGCCCACAAAGAGCTAAGCAAAGGTAGATGGGTGGAGCTCTGCAGAGCAAATCCATGGAGCTGCCAGCTCCCTTCCTATAAATGCCAACATGTAGGCTTGACCTGAATGGGCACTAGGTATAGAGGTAAAACAAACAACTGTGGCATCTGGGGATTCTTACTCAGAACACTCCCATAGCTTTGAAGGCCAGAATGGACCATTTTGTTAGTCTACTCTGACCTCCTGCATAACACAGGGTGGAGAAATCCACCTAGTAATCCTGCACCAAGCCCATAGCTTCTAGTTGAGCTGGAGTTTATCTTTTAGCAAGACATCCAAACTTCATTTAAAGTCTCCAAGCAATGGAGAACCAACAACATTCCTTAGCAAGTTGCTCCAGTGGTTGACCGCCCTGTTATCCCTGAAATATCCAATGCAATTGCAGGCATTTTAGAAACTGTGAAGACATTTCCAAGGAAGAGGTTTAAGATGACAGAACAAGAAGCAATGGTCTCAAGTTGCAGTGGGGGAGGTCTAGGTTGGATATTAGGAAACACTATTTCACTAGGAGGATGGTGAAGCACTGGAATGGGTTACGTAGGGAGGAGGTGGAAATCTCCATCCTTAGAGGTTTTTAAGGCCCGGCTTGATAAAGCCTTGGCTGGGATGATTTTGTTGGTGTTGGTCCTGCTTTGAACAGGGGATTGGACTAGATGACCTCCTGAGGTCTCTTCCAACCCTAATATTCTATGATTCTATGAAGATGGCAAGCTGCAGGGGATTGGTTAAGAAAACTTAGCTGCACTGCCTGCCCCTGCAGTAAGCTAGTGACCGGCCCATGGAGACTGGGATTTGTTTTTCCCCTTCTCTCTCACTTTGTTTTGATGTGAAATTGATACAAATGCAAATAGAGCCGAACCAGTCATACGCTTCAGGGGGTGAGCGTGCTGTGAAGCCTTTCCAACAATTCCAGCATTCACAGTTAATGAGCTGTGGGGCTAGTTCAAAAGGAGAACTTTTTGTTTTGAAGGAACCAAGAGAAAGAGGTGCATGGGTATGTCTGCCTGGATCCACAGGGAGGATCAGGGCCCTGGTGAGCATGTACATTGCTAGACACTGGCTAGTTGTTTGTACTTGAGCCTGAGACATGGACCAGGAACCTATTGGGCTAAGCAGTGTACAAATACAGAACATGAAGATGGTCCCTGCCCTAAAGGGCCTATAATCAAAGATTCTGTCCCATTTTGTGCACTGGGGAAGGGGGAATCATAGAATACCAGGGTTGGAAGGGACCTCAGGAGGTCATCTAGTCCAACCCCCTGCTCAAAGCAGGACCAATCCCCATACGGATTTTTACCCCAGTTCCCTAAATGCCCCCCTCAAGGATTGAAGTCAGAACCTTGGGTTTAGCAGGCCAATGCTCAAACCACTGAGCTATCCCTCCCCCCATGGGAGCTTCTTCTATGCCCAGGCAATTGTTGCAGTTCCAAAGGATGTGGACCTAGACCTCCCTTGAGGCATGGCAGTTCATGGCCTCAAGGAGGCATGATTGGTCATTTTGTGGGTTAGGCCCAGCATCCCAGTCCTGAATGGCCATCAGGCTGCTGTTACATTTTGGGAAAGCAGAAAGCAACACAACTGAGCATGCTATGCCCAGCTCCATCCGCACACACAGGATGGCACAGGCACCCTCCTCTCAGCTACTACTATGCTTGAGCAAACCTCTGTAGTTGCCAGTAAAAGATAATTAATTTGTACTGTACATTTCTAAACTGAGGAGGAGAACGAACACTATTACAGTAAATATAATTGTACCTCAGAGGTCCCCAAGTGTGAGACACACACACCTAGGGTGGAGTAGAGGAACATACAGGGGAGCGCAGCAGGGCCCAGGCCAGCCCCTAAGGAGACAGGGAGGGAGCTCCACCCATCCCCTCCCCACCCTCAGTTCTGCTCCGGTCCTGCTCCCAGCCACATCCCCAGCTAAACGCGTGGCCCCGGCCCCAGCCTCAGCGCGGCTCCACTCCCACTCCTGCCCCCAGCCTCAGCGCCTGGCCATGGCTCCACTTCTGAAGTTCTGCAGAAAAGGACCTAGGGATTACAGTGGATGAGAAGTTGAATATGAGTCAGCAGTGTGCCCTTGTTGCCAAGAAGGCTAACGGCATATTAGGCTGCATTAGTAGGAGCATTGCCAGCAGATCGAGGGAAGTGATTATTCCTCTCTATTCAGCACTGGTGAGGCCACACCTGGAGTATTGTGTCCAGTTTTGGTCCCCCCACTACAGAAGGGATGTGGACAAATTGGAGAGAGTCCAGTGGAGGGCAACAAAAATGATTGGGGGCTGGGGCACATGACTTACGAGGAGAGGCTTAGGGAGCTGGGGTTATTTAGTCTGCAGAAGAGAAGAGTGAGGGGGGATTTGATAGCAGCCTTCAACTACCTGAAGGGCTTTCCAAACAGGATGGAGCTAGGCTGTTCTCAGTGGTGGCAGATGACAGAACAAGGGGCAATGGTCTCAAGTTGCAGTGGGGGAGGTCTAGGTTGGATATTAGGAAACACTATTTCACTGGGAGGGTGGTGAAGCACTGGAATGGGTGACCTAGGGAGGTGGTGGAATCTCTATCCTTAGAGGTTTTTAAGGCCCAGCGTGACAAATCCCTGGCTGGGATGATTTAGTTGGTGTTGGTCCTGCTTTGAGCAGGGGATTGGACTAGATGACCTCCTGAGGTCTCTTCCAACCCTAATATTCTATGCTTCTAAGATTCTAAGGAGGGGCATGACCTTCAAAAGTTTGGGGACCGCTGTCATAACTCATGCTGACATCATATAGCTCTTTGCCCTCCCCCCTTCTCCCGCCAGTGGCTAATCCATGCACTAATTCATGAGTCAGTTAGTGCAGTTGCGCTAATCAGTATGACCTTTTCATTCAAGCAGAGGCAGCTCTTGGTTTCCTATCCAGAGCCTCAGTGGGTTGGCCCTCATAAATGACTTGGACGGGTGGTGTTTGTTAAATTATTGTGAACACTGGAACAACTTACAAACCTGAAAGCAGTCACGATCTCGCCACACAATCATTCAAGAAACAGTCTGAATTAACGTTAAAAAATTGAAGTCAAAGATAAGGAGCAATGTCATCACCTTAGCCTTCAACCCACACAACTATTGTCACATTCACGTCAGTTGAATTTGTTGTAAGGTGCCTTGAGCAGGAGCCTTGGAAATGACAGTTGTGGGATAAAAAGCCCAGTAGGTGACTTTGTCAAGGGAAAGAACCAGTGGACAATTGCTCTCCTGAGAGCTGTGTGCGTGGGAGGTGATCTTCCCTTTCTCATGCAGTGGGGGGAGGAGGGTGGTTGGAGATGCTCCATGAGTCAATTGATCCCCTTGGATCTGTGTGCAGAGGGGCATGCACCTGTAGATCTCGTACCCCACCCTACAACTGTGCTTGGAATCTCTCAAGACATTAAAAAGAACAGGAGTACTTGTGGCACCTTAGAGACTAACAAATTTATTAGAGCATAAGCTTTCGTGGGCTACAGCCCACTTCTTCGGATGCATATAGAGTGGAACATATATTGGCCAGATGCTATCATGCCTTGGAAGTGCAGGCTGTGGAAAAACAGGGGCTGAGTTTTCTATAGAAGGAGTTTAGTTTTGAGCAGGGGTGTGGTTTCGAAGGGGTCTTTTAATATTTCAGTAGTGTTAAGAGGGAGAAACCAACACTGAGGAGATATATATACACACATACAGAGAGCATGAACAGGTGGGAGTTGTCTTACCAACTCTGAGAGGCCAATTAAGTAAGAGAAAAAAACTTTTGAAGTGATAATCAAGATAGCTCAGTACAGACAGTTTGATAAGAAGTGTGAGAATACTTACAAGGGGAGATAGATTCAATGTTTGTAATGGCTCAGCCATTCCCAGTCCTTATTCAATCCTGAGTTGATTGTATCTAGTTTGCATATCAATTCCAGCTCAGCAGTTTCTCGTTGGAGTCCTGTTCATGCTCTCTGTATGTGTGTATATATATCTCCTCAATATATGTTCCACTCTATATGCATCCGAAGAAGTGGGCTGTAGCCCACGAAAGCTTATGCTCTAATAAATTTGTTAGTCTCTAAGGTGCCACAAGTACTCCTGTTCTTTTTGCGGATACAGACTAACACGGCTGCTACTCTGAAACAAGACATTAATGCAGCCAGGGAACATTAGGAAATGCAGCCCTTGCCAATTACAGCAGCTCAGCTGAATCACTGCAAATTGCAACAGTGCAATTCCCTAAGGTAGAAAAGGCCTCTGTGTCTCAAAACACTTACCAGGCAGCACCAGCATCCCACTAGCAGTTTCCAATGGAAGATCGGCCCAAAGGACTTCAGAGCAAAGGTGCACACAGTTGATTCAGCTCTGAAGGAGTCAATGGTCCAGCTCTTGCCTGTGTCAATCTCCAATTGCTGCTAGGTCTGCGGGAGGCCAGGGATTGCCCAGATAAGAGTTGATTGCAGCACACTGTATGGATTAGCTTTCCTTTTGAACTGTTAACAACTTTGTGAGGTCTTTTACAGAGAGAGGTAAGCAAAAGACACAAAATAAAAGGGAATTTTAGAAAACGTCAATTCTTTTTTATTTTGAAACATTGAAAGGAAATTAGTAATCCTCCCTAACACTGACGGATAAACCCCTGGCCACGCTTGAAATGGGGAGTCAATAACTCAGGGAGGTTGGAAACTCCACAAACCCTATAGGACGTGCTCCAGTTTGCCTTAGATGTGTGCCTTTGTCGAAGGAGACTGGCCAGATGCTATCATGCCTTGGAAGTGCAGGCTGTGGAAAAACAGGGGCTGAGTTTTCTATAGAAGGAGTTTAGTTTTGAGCAGGGGTGTGGTTTCGAAGGGGTCTTTTAATATTTCAGTAGTGTTAAGAGGGAGAAACCAACACTGATGATTAGCGCAAACAATGCAGGCAAGTGGCGAGTTAAGTTCCCCTCACAGGCTTTGCCTGCACATGGAATTGTGGTTGAGTCTAGGTCAGGCCGAGCTAGCACAAGCACCTAGGTTAGAACTCAACCAGTCAGACTGAGCTGCGAGGTGTTACTCTGAATCTATGCGAGGAGAAAGCTAAGCCCAACCATTTCCCCTAGTCACAACATCATCAGAGGGGGGTAGATTTGGCTGAGGCTAATGGCTCAGAGGTCTGTGTTGCCCCAGTAAAAGCTCAGGGAAGGAGTGGGGATGCAAAGGGGCACAGTTCCTTCCCTACCTCCCTTCATTTTGATTTGGGACCAAGTCATTTCAGCTCTTTATCCATCCATCTACTCTGCTGTTGAGTAGGGGCAGAACCACTTTCTGCCCCACCACACCCACTTGCCCATCGGGTAGGGGGTATCTGGAGCTGCTCCTGCCCCCATGGCTGGCACCATTGTCTGAGCAGAGAAGAGTGGGGAGGAGGGCTTTCTCCCCTACACAGTTGGGTAGGGAGTGGGACAAGCTACCAAAGAGTCATCCAGGCTGGTCCCTAACTGTCACGCCCCTGCTAGGTCTCTCCTGGGTAGAACTGCTCCTCACCCCCCACTAGGGAGAGGCGCAGAACAAACAGTGGATTCAATTCAGCTTTCAACTTACCAGGCAGCATTCACCTGCCCATGGGAGCACAGGACTCAGCTCCAGGCAGAAACATTCTGATGTGTGGTTGGGTTAACTGGCCAACCCCACCATGACTTCCCATGTGAGATTTATTAATGGATCAATTTTCCTTTACCTATCTCATAGAACTGGAAGGGACCTTGAAAGGTCATTGAGTCACGTCCAGTCCCCTGCCTTCACTAGCAGGACCAAGTACTGATTTTGCCCCCGATCCCTAAATGGCCCCCTCAAGGATTGAACTCACAACCCTGGGTTTAGCAGGCCAATGCTCAAACGACTGGCCCCTGGGAAGCATGCTGTGTGCCTTGTTCAGAGGTAGCCAGAACAGATAGGCGACACTCCCTCTGCCACAAGGATTGTTTTCAGGGGACTGTTTCCCCTACAAGAGGGTCATGTGCTCCATCTTTCTGAGCATCTTTCACAAAATGAGTCAGGTTCTGCTGAGTCAAAAATATGCTTTAGTCCCGCCCCAAGTCTACATCCATCAGGAACTGGGAGGAGATCACAAAACTCATTGCACCTGGGAGCTAAACTCCATGAAAGCATGAGCTGGAAGGCTAGGAGATCACCTTGGTACATCACCTAGCCAAATCAGGAAATATTTGGTATCATACTGAGGGCCTCGTTAATACACCCACACCTCAAACCTTTTCTTTTGGACACAAGAAGTGAACTCAAGTTTAAAGTCTGTAGGGAAAATACTGCCCCAAAGCTGGTAAACAATGGAATAATTAGAAAATACAAGGTTGCATTGCAACATGAGCAGCAAAACACACTTGTGATTTCTTTCACTAAGAAAACAGAGCCACATGTTCTTGGGGCTCAGTAGGCATTGTCTGGAGTTAATGGTTAGGGTTACAGAGCAGTGCCACAGATACAGAATTATTAGTCAATGAAACATCTGCTGAGAGAGTTAAGAAAAGAATACCGTGCTTTAGGCATTTGGATTAGTGGTGAGGGTGAGCAGTTCCGTTGTATGTGAAAGTGAGGAACAAATATACTCAATTGTTTTCTAACCTTCATATGAAAATAACTCCCTCCCCACGCCCATCCTTGTCCTTGTCAAATAGCCCTCCATCTGAACACGAATGGGACATAGCTGCAGTTAAAGTCTGGAAGGGATGGAGTCAATTGATTTTTCTAGGAGTTTTCTGAAAAGCAGACTGGAGATATGCAGAGCATGTCCTTCACAGCACAACAGCTTCATTGTGCTGCTTCCTTTACAGCTCTTGGGGGTGTGTGTGGGGGGGAGAGTGCTCTGTCGTGAAAGGTACATGGCTGCTCCTGAGGAAGAAAGCTACTCCCTCCCCCACCCCATAGGACAGTCAGAGGGAGGGTTGTGGGCCCAAGAAGGGAGAAAGGCTTCATCTTTCCAGCTTTTTAGCTCTGCCTCTACTGAAACTGGCAGGAAGTTGCCCAGAGCAGAAGTTGTATGGGTGACTGGAAGAAGTGACAGAGTGGAAGAAGGTGGTGGTCCCTTCAAGACACTAACTATTAGGCTGTGGTATGGCTCAGCCAGGGCCGGATTAACCTTTTGCAGGCCCAGTGCCAAACATATTTGTGGGCCCCCATGGAGGCAATGGAGCATGGCGCGGGGAGGTCAGTCCCTGGAGCGAGGGGCCAGCCAGAGGCAATGGGGCATGGCAGGGGCGGCCCTGCTCCGCCCAATGCGAGGACACTATTTACAAACCAGCAGTTGCCAGATGCATAGTGGCCTGCCTGGCCCTGTGCTGCCAGCATGCCCCTTCCCCTCGGGGGTGGGCCCATGCCATACCACACAGGCCCCCCCGCCCAACACCCCCGACTCCCTATGGCCAGAGCTCCCTCCGGACCCACTATGCACAGCACCCCCCGAGACCCACCCACAAATGCACAGTGCCCTGAACAACAACACCCCTGCCCACAGCCCCACCACAACTGTCCAGCACCCCCCACAGAACCCCCACTTCCTAGTGCCCCAACACACACAGATCTTCCCTGTCCCTTCACAGCCCAGCACCCCCCCAGGCTGCCCACAGACCCACTCCCCCAAGCCCTGCCTCCCGGCCGCACTCACCAGCCCTGCTGGGAGGCGACTGTGTCTGCTGCGTGGAGCTGGCAGCGCAGCCAGGGCCGGTCCCAGGGCCGGGAATCGCTCCGGACCCTCGCAAGTGGTGTGATGAGCCAGGCCAGGACCTGCCCCTGCCAGGGTCCCTCAAGACGCACTTGTTTGGAGGAGTCCAGCCAAGCTCTCTACACTGTTCCTCCCCCACACACACACACACCCTGCTGAGGCTGGCCAGGCTTCTTCACCAGTCCCAGGAGGCTCAGCTCCGGGGAGACAAGTGGGGCCTCACAGGTGGTGGGAAGCAGAGACTGCCCAGAGCTGGAGGTGCACTGGGGTCCGGCCAGGGGCCAGAGAGGAGCCCTCAGCCAGCTGACAGGAAGGCCGAGAGGAGCAAGTGGTGGACGGGGGAAGCCAGCAGGGTCTTGGGGCACAGTGCAAGTGGAGCAGGCCAGGGCCCCTTCTGAGCATGGGCCCAGCTCCATGGAGTCACTGGAGCTGTTGTAAACCTGGCACTGGCGGGGGGTGCTCACTGCTCAACCCCTGGCTCTGCCACAGGCCCTGTCCCCACTCCACCCCTTCCCGTCCCCTCCCGAGCCTGCCATGCCCTGGGCCTCGCCCCCCCCCACCCCACCCCAAGCCTCCTGCACGCCACGAAACAGCTGATCGGGAGGGAGGGGGAGGTGCTGATCGGTGGGGCTGCGGGTGGGTGGGAGGCGCTGGGAGCCGGCGGGAGGTGTGGGAGCTGATGGGGGCTGCTGACGTATTATTGTGGCTCTTTGGCAATGTACATTGGTAAATTCTGGCTCCTTCTCAGGCTCAGGTTGGCCTCCCCTGCTCTAAGCACTGCGCTAAACGTACTGGGGAAGGCAGCTCCTGTTCCTCCAGCTGGATTTTGAATGGGCCCTGACCACTAGGTGTGCTCAGAGCCATGCTTGCTGGATTAAAGCTAATTCATTTCTGCCTATGGGAGCTGAACCTCTGATTGCAGTGTAGCATATCTACCAGATCAGGACTTGCAGGCAAGATGGGCATCCATGCTCCTGCCTGTCTTCTCTGGTGAGGGTCCTGCTGCCTAGAGGGAGGCAGCAGTGTGCATACCCAGAGGCAGAAATACAGGCATCGAGGCAGCTTTCCTCTGAAAACGGAGGTGCCGCATGAGTTTAGGTGCCTACGGACGGTTAGGGGCAGCCGAGTGGAGGTTTGTGGATCGCAGTGGTGCCTAAAAATAGGATCTATATCTGGGGTTTAGGTGCCTAAGTCATCTAGCTAGCATGACTGAAAACAGCAGTGCAGATGCAGGCCTCAGGGCTGTACAAACCCACCCGGAACTCTAGTTATGTGCTCCTGTTCCTAGCAGGCACCGGGGCTGTGCTGCCACGTCTACATTGCTATCTGTAGCCGTGCTAGCTAGATGAAAGCTAGCATAGACATGCCTACCTGGGTGCACTCACACAGCTGATTGCAATGTAGACATACCCTAAGGGTGTAAAGAGACTTAATTTGCAACAATTTCACCAGGAAGTCTGGGAATACCCAGGTAAGTTTCCATCCCTAGCCCCACCTCTGTCTTTCACCTTTGCTGACATGCCTCTTAATGGTACAAGGCCACTTGACTCTCTGGTGCACATGGATTACAATAATCTGCACTTTTGCTCTACTCCTGTACTCTCCCTTCCGGCCTGTGTCAAGCCCCGGGGGTCTCCGTCTCCTCTTGCAAGGATGTCTGTGGTGCTGGGTCTCCGTAGTGTGTTTGGCTGGATGGGTCTCTGGTGTGTATCTGGATAGCGTGTGTGTGGTCAGGAGGGGCACCAGCCCACAGTGAGGTGGGGTCCGAGGGCAGGGTCTTGTATGCCCCATATGGGGGTTAATATTTGTGGTATCCAGGGCCCAGGCTGAGCCATGAGGTCAGGAGATGAGCAGGTGGGGTCCATGCTTTAGACACAGGTGTCCTGAGTTTTCTCTGGGAGAGGACGAGCCCTGTGGCCCTCAGCAGAAAGTTAAAAAGGGCAGTGGCAGAGTTGTGGCTGGAGAGCTAGAGGGTCTGGGTCTGCCCCTGCCCCTGCCCTGCCACCTGAATAGCCTTTTTTGTGTTCACTGCAACGGCCAGGGCGGTGCTGGGCCCATGATTGCAGCAGCGAGGGTATGGAATGGCCCTGAGGGGTCAGGGGAAGAACACCACCTCTCCTAGGCCCAGGACCCAGCTGGTTACTGACCGCACCTGGTCAGTGCGCAGCTCAAGCCAGCAAGTCACGTACCAGGTCTGCTTGTCCAAAACAACGAGCATTTTTGTTGCTGATTATCTAGGAGAACGAGCCGGTCAGGCGGGCAGACCTACCAGGTACTATGGAGAGCAGAGCCAGGCGGGTGCCAAATCCATTAGAGTATGGCAGTTCTTCAGGGTGGGCAGCAGGGCTAGTCTCTGTCCGATCCCCAGAGAGTGCAGGGCCCTGGACTGCTCCCCTGCCCCGCGAAGGGCTCTCTCATGGCCTGCAAAGGAGGGTCACTGCCTGGGTGGGAAATCTACTTGGTAACACGGGGTGAAGGACATAGCCAGTCAGGGCCTGATCTCCGCACCTGCCAAAATAGTCTCTGCGGCTCCTGAGGTGTGGGGAGGAGGCAAGTGTGGGATGGGGGTGAGTCTCCATGAGCAGCTCCATTCGGAAAGCTGCACTCACCCCCTGTGGTAGGGCCACTTCCCCAGCTACAAGCTCTCAGTTACAGAGCGGGACAAGGGAGGAAAGGGGGTGGGGAGCAGGAATCCTAGCCACTGTACTGAGCACTGCCACCCCTTGCGACATAGGAGCCCAGGCTGGGCCTTTGCAGAGCTCCCCACACAGGCTGGGGGAGCTCACCCTGGGTGTGTGCGTTTGCCTGTCTAGTGAAGTGTGGAGGGCGGGAGGGTGTGGCCTGTCCATCTCACGCACACGCACACTGTTCTGCTGGCAACAGGCTAATGCAAATAACAGCTTGCTCAATCCTGCCCTTCCCCCACACAGGGAAGAGACCTGTCCCCACCTAGGCAAGGCAAGAAATACACTTTTAACTATGCTTGGCAGGGAAAGTAAACAGAGCAGAACTTGAGCTGCTGCTCCAATGTCTGTTAACCCATGAGCTCATGGCGGCAAGAGTGTCTGAGCATCTCCCCAGGGGAGACCTCCCCCTGCCTCTGGACATGGGGAGAGACCCCCTCATTGGAATGGGACCCCACTCTGTCACTCAGTGGGACCTGGGGAAGGGTAAGCCCCAGGGCCCGCTGTCCAGCCCCAACCTGGGGAGGTAGTGGAGAGGGAGCTTGCAGCATGAACCCCTGGGAGAGGAGAGGGCTTACTGAAAAGTGACCTGACACGTCTCTTTCACCTGAGCTCTCTGGTTCACCCTTGCCCTTCCAGACAGAAGCCCGAGCCAGGGCTGCAGCCTGCAGCCAGAGGAGGGAAAGCTGATTTCTAGCACATTGCTTCATACGCTCAGCTGTTACTGGAACTGGACAATTTTATTGAAAAATGTAACTCAGTACAAAGCAGTGGAAGCATGACTGTCTACGCATGTAACAGGGCACAGCCTGTCCAGCGCAGGCAGGCAGGTGCTCAGAGAGATGATCGCCCTGCACACCCCCGCCCCAGTGTCTGCTGGCCTCCTTTCCCACCATGGCAAGGGAGGGCTCTTCATTCCTCTCATTCCCACAAAAGCCACCTCAGGGCCCCCAGAAGGATCAGCTGTTCCATGAGGCCAAAAAATCAGCTACTGTTCCATGGCCCAGGATAAGTCCCAGCAGTGCAGGCAGGTGCTAGGAGGCAGCATGTCCCAGCAATAGCTTCCTTCACAAATCAAATCATGGTGAAAAATCTCTCCTAGATACAATAAACCATCCGTATTTACACAGCCATCAAACCCGCAGGCGGGCGCACCCAGCTCATATTGACCCAGAGCTCTTCACTGGCAGAAGGGTCTCCCCCACGCCCACTCCCTGGCCAGGACCCTCTCCACACCCCTGCCAGATTTCTCCCCCCGTTGCCACGAGCCACCCCCATTCTCCAGCCTTGGCTTAGACTGTTAAGATATGGCTTGTTTAGCTCTCTCCCTGGTGGGTAGGTGAGCGCCTGGTGCCTGCCCTGCATGTTCCACGCCTCTCCCGCTGGCCAGCGCAGAGCAGTGGGGTGTAAGTCAGAGATGACTCAGGAGAGAGCTCAGAGCCCTTTGGGGGCAGGGCATGGAACCCACCGCCCTCCTCTGCTCTCTCTGCCCTCTCCCAACTCTGCTCTGAACGGTGTGTCTCCCCTCTGCTCTATCCCTCGCAGAAAGGACAGGGCGGGTGGGTGGGGTGGGGTGCTCCCAGCCGTGCCTCAGAGAAAACTCCTGGGAGGTAGGGAAAAGGAGGGGGTCCTAACACCCAGGGCATAGCCAATGCCAGCTGGGAGAGGCTGCTGGCACATTCAGCACAAATACCTCTTCACCCTTAGTTACCCTTCCGCCCCTCCCTGCCCTGGGGCCTGACTCTCAGGCAGAGTGTTTGCCAGCTGAGCCAGCTGGAGGAATCCATTGGGTTTGAAGGAGGAACGGAGCCCAGTGGGGTTTCTCCAGCCGGTGGGGATGAGGGTGTCTCAGAGCTGGGGTGCAATAGATCAAAGACAATGTATCTACAAACAGAAATGAGAGTCTTAGCCAGGGTCTTGCTTCCCCTCGCCAGCAGCCCTGAGGGAGACAGAGCAGTTTCTCCTCCACCCAGCCCTTGGAATGACAATCAGTCTGGTGAGCAGCCAGCCAACTGTTGTCCTTGGGGCAGCAAGGGGTGGCCGTGTTCCCCGTGGGTTCTAAGGGCTACAGAGAGCAGCGGGGGAGGCAGTGAAGTCAGGAGCAGTCTGATGAATGGATCAGGGCAGACAGGAGGGGTGCTGGGCTGCCTCCCTCACACGTAGTTCCTCTTGTCGTAGCTGGGCCCAGTGGATCTAGGAGCAGAGTAAGCCATCTTGGCTGGAGTGTACTTTTCATCCTTGGGGGGGGGCAGGAACAGCAAAGCAAAGCCCCCCCAAACAGCTGCAGTGCTGCAGCTGCCCAGCCCACGTAGAGGGAGGCTCCCAGCTCCCGCTTCTGTGACTCTAACATCAAAGGATTGTAGAAGTTGCGGATGATGGTGTTGGCCGACCAGCACACGGGGATGAGGGTCATGATCCCAGCCAGCAAGAAGATCACCCCAGACACGATGGTGATCTTGGCCTTGGTGGTCCCATCTTCCACGCACCTGGTGCACTGCACTCCGATGAGGGCAACCATGAGGCCCAGCACGGCCAGCACAATGGCGATCACCACCAGGGCGCGAGCTGCCTGCAGGTCCTGGGGCAGCACCAGCATGGAGTCATAGACCCTGCACTGCATCTGGCCCGTGCTCTGCACCACGCAGTTCATCCACAGCCCCTCCCAGATATTCTGGGCTGTCACGATGTTGTTCCCGATGAAGGCTGTCACCCTCCACATGGGCAGTGCACAGCACAGGATGGTGCCCACGCAGCCCACCACCGACAGGGCCACCCCACCGATCTCCAGCCCCATCGACATGTTGCCACGCCCTAGGTACTTTCAAGGCAACGGCAGAAAGGGAGCGGGACTCCTTAGCTGGCAGCACCTGCAGGCATCTGTCGCTGTCTGTGTAAGCTCCAGAGGATCTGCTCACTCCTGAGTGCACCTGTGTTGGTGGCTGCCTTATCTCAGTGAGTGGAGCCAGGGCTGGGCTGCATTACCTCAGTGCTGCTCACTCACTCAGGGGTGGGGTTTCACCAACGGACTCTTTCCCTTTCGCTGACTCCTCTGCCACCACCCCAGCCCCACTCCCCCTTTGTTTATGGAGATGGCATTGGTGAGAGAGGAGAATGGGGGAGGCGGCAGGAGGTGGAGCTGGAACCCTTCCCCGCTGGGCCCTGAGTTCCAGCCTGCTGTTTTTATGGCCATCCCTGTGACAGATGCTCGCTGGGCTGGTGCCAGGTAGACACAGTGCTAGGGATTAGGAGAAAGACTGGAGTGGATTCCTGTGCTCCCTGGAAAGGGCCACCTGGGGGGTTCATCTCAGACTCCAGGGAGGATGCAGCAGACCCTGTAAAGGGCAGGAATGGGACACTCTGCTTTTAGTAGCTGCTCCTGTTCCAGGGTCAGAGTGGAGGCCGTGAACCCAATGCTGTGTCCAGACTGGTGAGGCCCACGGACGCATGCCTGAGCGTCCATTCCTCAGGCTCCAGGTGGCGACATGCAGCGGGAAAGCCACCGGCCTCACCAAGGCATCCCACCGGCACCAAACCATCAGCTTGCACACCTGCCAGCATGGATTGTCACAGACACACGCAATCAGTATCGACGCAGCAAGGAGCCAGCCCTGGTGCAGTGGCCTCCTGCTGCTCTGTTGGTGTGGGCAGTGGTCCCAAAGGCATGGGAGAACACCCCAGCCCCATCCCACCGGGCTGAGCGAAGTCACAGATCTCCTTGCCTCTGGACGAGGGAGGGATTCTCTATTCTCCACCCCATCCACTTTCCCCTTCTCCTCCCGACTGGAAAATGCGAAAGAAAAAAAAAGCGAGATTGGGAGGAGGGGGAGGGCGGGCTGGGGTGAGCGGATTTTAGGTGGGAAGGACCTGCTGGGCTGGAGACAGATGGAGATTATTTCCCTATTCTTCCTCCTTGGAAATCTCTCCATCCTCCCTCAGGCAAAGCTAGTGGAGCTGCTCTCCACAAAGGGGACCAGTCATATATCGCACAAGCCCACATCAGACTGTCCTATCCCACAGCCCAGGCTGAGTCCTTAATGTGCCTGTTTCTCCAAACACACCAACCAATTAAGACGCCTGCCCCCCCACTAATTCCTGCTGCCTCCCCGATCCCCCAACCAACTTGTATAACTGACCGCGAGCTCCTCTCCCTGGGGTGGGGGGGAGGGCACTTGTGAGGATCCTGGCCATAAGCCCTGTCCTTCACTGGCTCGGGGGCTAGATGTGCCAGATCAAAACTGCTCTCCCCACAGGGCAATGGATCTCAAACCAGGATCACTCTGGAGCACAAGGCAGGACTGCTTGTTAACCAGGAGAACGAGAGGGGGGTGCGAACTGCACAAGAGCTGGAAATACAAAAGACAACCTGGCTGCATGCCAGCATGTAAATGGGAAGGTGACATGGGCAGGATGCCCCCACAGCAGATAAAAGCACAGGATGACTCAGAGAGCCGGCCAGGCTCGTGGGTTAGCAGTACGAGGATGGGGCAGATGCCTGTCAATTGGTTCAGGATGGGGATCCAGCAACAGCTCTCTTGCTGTGGGTAAACTCATCCCACCATGGCGACCGAACTTCCGAAGTGTTAACACGCCACTGGATTCTCAGCAGAGCTGGAGCTAGGCATTTTAACGTGGAGTAACTCAAGTTGACCTGCAACAAATGTCAAGTGGAGGCCAGTCCTTAGCATTTACAGCATTGGGACAGGCCCTTATGACTGCTCCTGTCTAAGCCACCCATGTTTCAAAGCCCTTGTCATAATGGACACAGCTGTCAGGCCTGGATCATAGAATCTCAGGGTTGGAAGGGACCTCAGGAGGTCATCTAGTCCAACCCCCTGCTCAAAGCAGGACCAACACCAACTATATCATCCCAGCCAGGGCTTTGTCAAACCTGACCTTAAAAACCTCTAAAAAAGGATATTCCAACACCTCCCTAGGTAACCCATTCCAGTGCTTCACCACCCTCCTAGTGAAATAGTGTTTCCTAATATCCAACCTAAAACTCCCCCACTGCAACTTGAGACCATTACTCCTTGTTCTGTCATCTGCCACTACTGAGAACAGTCTAGATCCATCCTCTTTGGAACCCCCTTTCAGATAGTTGAAAACAGCTATCAAATCCCCCCTCATTCTTCTCTTCTGCAGACTAAATAATCCCAGTTCCCTCAGCCTCTCCTCATAAGTCATGTGCTCCAGCCCCCTAATCATTTTTGTTGCCCTCCACTGGACTCTTTCCAATTTTTCCACATCCTTCTTGTACTGTGGGGCCCAAAACTGGACACAATACTCCAGATGAGGCTCAACAATGCCAAATAGAGGGGAATTATCACATTCCTCAATCTGCTGGCAATGCCCCTACTTATACAGCCCAAAATGCCGTTAGCCTTCTTGGCAACAAGGGCACACTGTCGACTCATATCCAGCTTCTCGTCCACTGTACGTCCTAGGTCCTTTTCTGCAGAACTGCTGCCTAGCCACTCAAGGAATAAGCCTTGAATTATTCCTCAAGGAATAACATGTCCACTGCTTTCCCCTCATCCACAGAGCCAGTTATCTCGTCATAGAATGCAATTAGGTTAGTCAGGCATGACTTGCCCATGGTGAATCCACAAAGAGATTTAGGTGCAGTGTTGCTGAACTGTAGGTGCCTTGAAAATCCCTGGAACACACTGCCATCTACTCAGCCTGTGTCCCGCGCCCAGGCTTCCTGTATAACATGGGGAAAGAATCATAGAATCATAGAATATCAGGGTTGGAAGGGACCTCAGGAGGTCATCTAGTCCAACACCCTGATCAAAGCAGGACCAAATCCCCAACTAAATCATCCCAGCCAGGGCTTTGTCAAGCCTGACCTTAAAAACCTCTAAAAAAGGATATTCCAACACCTCCCTAGGTAACCCATTCCAGGGCTTCACCACCCTCCTAGTGAAAAAGTTTTTCCTAATATCCAACCTAAACCTCCCCCACTGCAACTTGAGACCATTACTCCTTGTTCTGTCGTCTGGTACCACTGAGAACAGTCTAGATCCATCCTCTTTGGAACCCCCTTTTAGGTAGTTGAAAGCATCTATCAAATCCCCCCTCATTCTTCTCTTCTACAGACTAAACAATCCCAGTTCCCTCAGCCTCTCCTCATAAGTCATGTGCTCCAGCCCCCTAATCATTTTTGTTGCCCTCCGCTGGACTCTTTCCAATTTTTCCACATCTTTCTTGTAGCGTGGGGCCCAAAACTGGACACAGTACTCCAGATGAGGCCTCACCAATGTCGAATAGAGGGGAATGGTCATGTCCCTCAATCTGCTGGCAATGCTCCTACTTATACAGACCAAAATGCCGTTAGCCTTCTTGGCAACAAGGGCACACCGTTGACTCATATCCAGCTTCTCGTCTACTGTAACCCCTAAGTCCTTTTCTGTAGAACTGCTGCCTAGCCATTCGGTCCCTAGTCTGTAACAGTGCATGGGATTCTTCCGTCCTAAGTGCAGGACTCTGCACTTGTCCTTGTTGAACCTCATCAGGTTTCTTTTGGCCCAATCCTCTAATTTGTCTAGGTCCCTCTGTATCCTATCCCTACCCTCCAGCGTATCTACCACTCCTCCCAGTTTAGTGTCATCTGCAAACTTGCTGAGGGTGCAGTCCACGCCATCCTCCAGATCATGAGAGGGACAGGAGCCACAAAAGCCCACATGCTAGGTGGGGATAGCCAATGGGAGATGTGTATTCTAAGCCACGGCCCTTTCTCAGAGGTGGGTGCCTAAGTCCGGGCTGCAGGGAGGTTAGCGGTCCCTGAACAGAGACGTGCAGCCTGGAGTCAGACAACTGGTGAGCCCAAGGGGTTCCTTGTGAGAATGAGACAGGCACCTGCCTCACTGCACACAAAACAGCCAGAGGAGGAGGTGGTGCCACTGCCCACCTTACAACTTTTAGCCCAGGGTCAGAGCACTGGCCTGTCATGTGGGTGACTTAGGTTCAATCCCCCTCTGCCAGAAGAGGGGAAGGAATTTGAACAGGGGTCTTGGGGGGAATTGGAAGAATTAAAAAACACACAAACAAACACCTTAGGTTTGAATGAAATAAGATAGATCAATTAAGCTACCCACATTTTTTTAAAAAAAAGTTCAGAAATGCTGCAGAAAACTGGAAAAGGTTTAAACAAGAATTTGATTAATTTTTGAGGACATTGGGATCTGCTCACTAGGAAGATGAACAAAAGATTGTCATCTTTTTGAGTATTGCAGGTACTGAAGCAATTTCATTAAATAATTAATTTCAGCTTAATGTTAGAGAACAAGCTAGCCATGAGTTTTTCTTTAAAAAAATACTGTTTACCAAAAAGAAATGAAACATTTGAAAGATTTCAGTTTCACTCGAGAAATCAAATGGAGGAAGACACTTCTGAATAATTTTAACAGAAGTAAAGATAATTCAGACATGTAATTTCCAGAGTCAATCTGAGTCAATGATAGGAAATCAAATTGTGATGGCCATCAAAATATCAGTGTAAGAAAAAGACTTTTAGAAGAGCCAGATCTAAATCTGGAAAAAGCAGTGAGAATTTGCCAAACTGCTAAACTTAATCAACAATGATTGCACTTTTTAGAAAGAAAACAGACTGATGTGAATATAGACTTAATAAGGAAAAGGAAAGAACAAGACTATGGAGAAAAACTGAGTGAAAGTATTAAAGGTAAAACATCTGAACATATGAAAAAATGTTCTAGATGTGGAAGGAAGCACCAATGTAAACAATGTCCAGCATATGGTCAAACCTGTCATATATGCAAGAAACAGAATCATTCTTCAAAAGTTTGTAAATGGAGAAGTCTGGAAAAACTCAGAAAAAATACATTGCATTCAAAATTCCCGAATAAGGAATACAGAGCTGACATTACATATGCAGAAAGTTTGTTTCTGGGTATTTTGAAACAGAGTCACTGTGTGAACTACAAGGAGGATTGGACAGTTACTCTGTCTATTGATGGAATATTTATTTCATATGTAATAGATAGAGGTGCACAAGCTAATGTAATGTCAGAAGAAGTTATAAAATATCTAAAAGTAAAACCCGTAGTTAGAAATACATATTAATTTACAATCTTATAGTAGTAAAAAATTCCTGTTATGGGTATTTGTGAATTACAGGTCATAGTTAAAGATAATTTAGAAAACATAAGATTTGTAGTAGTTAAGTTTCTACTTCAGGTTTAGAAACATGTTTAGCACTAAATCTAATTGGTAGAATTCAGACTGTTCAGGGTTCTGAAACACTGGAAATAGAACATCAATTTACAGAGTTATTCCCTGGCATTGGTGACTTGGATACAATGTATAAAATAGAGTTAAATGAAACAAAGAAACCAGTTATACAGGCAACTAGAAAAATATTATTCACTTTTAGAGATAGGGTACAAAAGGAAGAGGAAAGGATAGTTAATTTAGATATAATTAAAACAGTGGAAGAGCCCACTGAGTGGGTGAATCCATTAGTAATAGCAGAAAAAAAGATGGATCCTTACCTTTATGCTTAGATCCAAAAGCCTTAAATGAGTATGTTAAAAGGAAACATTTAAAAATACTTTCCAGGGAAGAAATATTTGGACAAATGTCAAGAGCAAAATACTTTTCTTCTTTAAATGCTTTGAATGGACTTTGGCAAATACCGTTAGAGCAGGAAAGTCAATTGCTATGTACATTTAACACAGCTTTTGGATGCTACTGGTTTAAAAGATTACCTTTTGGATTATGTTCAATTTCAGGGGCATTTCACAGAGCAATACAAAATAGTTTTGAAGATATAGATGGCAGCACATGTACATAGATGATCTAATAATACGGGGAAGAACTTTTAAGAGCATGATATAAGATTAACTCAAGCAATATCTGGAGCAAAAGAAGGAGGACTGAAACTTAACCCAAATAAATGTAAATGTAGAGTGCAAGAATTCATGTTTCTAGGAAAAAAGCTGCCCAGTCAAGGATTACAGACTAATCCACGCTGAATACAAGCCACTGATAATATTGCTTACCCAAAAGAGAAGGAGTCGGTCATTACGGAATTTTGGGGGTATGGCTAATTTTGTAGGAAACCTAGCAGAAAAAATAACAAATATAAGGGCTTTACTTTGTAAAACTAATCAGTGGAAATGGGACAGACAACATCAACAAGAATTTAGGAAGTTTAAGCAACTTAATAAAAACAGCTCCAGTATTCAAATGATTTGATAGTAACAGACTTACAAAATTGCCTTCAGATGCATCCAGACAAGGCCTAGGAGCAGTTCTGTGGCAGAAGTCTGGTGCTCTATGGAAACTAGTTGCTTATGCATCCAGAGCAATGTCAGACTGGAATGTCAGTTCGAGAAAGAGGCTCAGATAGAGAAAGAGGTTTGACATTGGTTTTTGCATACCAAAAATTTCACATATGGTAGATCACTACGGGCAGAAACAGATCATAAATGATCAGTTAATATTTTAAAACGGAACATGACAGACAGACATCCTCAGATACAAAGATTATATTTTCAATTGTATTTATATTATTTAAAATTAGAAAATCAGCCAGGCAAATCATTAATTCTTGCTGTGTAACAGAAGAAGAAGATGTGGTACACCTCTACCTCGATATAACACTGTCCTCGGGAGCCAAAAAATCTTACCGCGTTATAGGTGAAACCGCGTTATATCGAACTTGCTTTGATCCACCGCAGTGCGCAACCCCGCCCCCCCGGAGCGCTGCTTTACTGCGTTATATCCAAATTTGTGTTATATCAGGTGGCGTTATATCAGGGTGGCGGTGTACGTGTAGTTGTACTTAAAACATTTCCTATGTCAGAAAGTGTATGAAAAGAAATTGTACAAGCAACTAGACTGGATGACTATAAAGGTTTATTACATCTATTGAAAAAGGATACAATAAAAAGTTACCAAAGCCATATTATCAATTTATTCAAGATTTATCAGTAATTGAAGACATTTTGTTTAAGGGTAATAGAGAGTAATTTCATTAGGGCTAACAGCAGAGACATTGAAACACATACATGAGGGACATTTAGGCACAGAAAAATGTAAACACTGTGCAAGAGAGGTTCTGTATTGGCCACAAATGAACCCAAACATAAAGGATTATATAAAAGAATGTGACGTGTCAAAATGTAGAAATGCTCAGTCTAAACCACCTATGGCATTTCTTCAAGAAAACTTAAGACCTTGATCATAGGTTTAGATCTATTTGAATATAAAGGACATGCATATGTGATAGTTCTTGATTGTTTTTCACATTTTCCTGAAATATCTATACTAGAACACACATGTGCCAAACAAGCCACGAATAAAACTAAATCAATTTTTGCAAGGCATGGCATTGCCAATATGGTAATGACTGATAATGGACCTCAATTTCACAGTCAAGAATTTAAAAGTTTTGTCATAGCATATTATCATATTTCAAACATATTACATAGAATCATAGAATCATAGAAGATTAGGATTGGAAGAGACCTCAGGAGGTCATCTAGTCCAACCCCCTGCTCAAAGCAGGACCAATCCCCAACTAAATCATCCCAGCCAGGGCTTTGTCAAGCCAGGCCTTAAAAACCTCTAAGGATGGAGATTCCACCATCTCCCTAGGTAACCCATTCCAGTGCTTCACCACCCTCCTAGTGAAATAGTGTTTTCTAATATCCAACCTAGACCTCCCCCACTGCAACTTGAGACCATTGCTCCTTGTCCTGTCATCTGCCATCACTGAGAACAGCCTAGCTCCATCCTCTTTGGAACCCCCCTTCAGGTAGTTGAAGGCTGCTATCAAATCCCCCCTCACTCTTCTCTTCTGCAGACTAAATAAGCCCAGTTCCCTCAGCCTCTCCTCGTATGTCATGTGCCCCAACCCCCTAATCATTTTCGTTGCCCTCCGCTGGACTCTCTCCAATTTGTCCACATCCTTTCTGTAGTGGTGGGACCAAAACTGGACACAATACTCCAGGTGTGGCCTCACCAGTGCCAAATAGAGGGGAATAATCACTTCCCTCGATCTGCTGGCAATGCTCCTACTAATACAGCCCAATATGGCGTTGACCTTCTTGGCAACAAGGGCACACTGCTGACTCATCTCTAGCTTCTCATCCACTGTAATCCCCAGGTCCTTTTCTGCAGAACTTCTGCTTAGCCAGTTGGTCCCCAGCCTGTAACAGTGCATGGGATTCTTCCATCCTAAGTGCAGGAATCTGCACTTGTCCTTGTTGAACCTCATCAGATTTCTTTTGGCCCAATCCTCTAATTTGTCTAGGTCACTCTGGATCCTATCCCTATCCTCCATCATATCTACCACTCCTCCCAGTTTAGTGTCAACTGTGAACTTGCTGAGGGTGCAATTCATCCCATCATCCAGATCATTAATAAAGATGTTGAACAAAACCGGCCCCAGGACCGACCCCTGGGGCACTCCGCTTGATACCGGCTGCCAACTAGACATCGAGCTGTTGATCACTACCTGTTGAGCCTGACGATCTACCCAGCTTTCTATCCACCTTATAATCCATTCATCCAATCCATATTTCTTTAACTTGCTGGCAAGAATACTGTGGGAGACTGTATCAAAATCTTTGCTAAAGTCAAGATATATCACGTCCACCGCTTTCCCCATATCCACAGAGCTAGTTATCTCATCATAGAAGGCAATCAAGTTGGTCAGGCATGACTTGCCCTTGGTGAATCCATGTTGACTGTTCCTGGTCACCTTCTTCTCCTCCAAGTTCTTCAAAATGGATTCCTTGCAATCCTTGGATGCACAAACAGGGAACATAAGACCAATAGTCCTTCTAACCCAGTATCCTGTCTCCTGACAGTGGCCAATGCCAGATGCTTCAACGGGAATGAACAGAATAGAGCTATTATCAAGTGATCCATCCCATCATCCAGTCCCAGCATCTAGCGGTCAGAGGTTTAGGACCACCCAGAGCAGGGGGTGGCGTCCCTGATCATTTTGACTAATAGCAATTGATGGACCTATCCTCCAGGAACTTATGTAATTATTTTGTGAACCCCGTTATACTTTTCGCTTTCATAACATCCCCAGGCAATGACTTCCACAGGTTAACTGTGCGTTGTGTGAAGAAATACTTCCTATTGTTTGTTTTAAAGCTGCTGCCTATTAATTTCATTGGGTGACCCCTGGTTTCCTCCACATCATGATTTTATAGATTTCTATCATATCCTAAGTTCCCTCTACGCTGTGCAGCTGGCCGGCTGCCCAGCAGGCTATCAAGTGCTGTGCACTTCAGGTGTCCCTCCCCGCACTGCCATGCTACTCCTGCCTTCTGCCTTGCAGCCCCGGCCAGCTTCTCCCGGGAGCCTCTTGCTTGCTGTTCAGGTCCAGGGGGATGTTGTTTTAGTTTTTTGACTGGTCTATGCATTTCATAATTTTTATTTCTCTCTTATGCTTAAATTTAATACTTTGAGTAGTGAGTTCTAAAATGCCTAACCTGTCCTGCTGGAGTAATTATCACCTATGGTAACTTTTAAAAAATATATATTATATCTAGGTTTTTTGTTTCTACTGGTGGCGCAGATCCACACATTACCTCGATATGGTGCACATAACAAAATTCATTCCGCACATGGATGGAAAAAATTAGAGGGAACACTGATCATATCCCCAGTTTGTTGTCTCTTTTCCAAGCTGAACAGTTCCAGTCTTTTAAATCTCTCCTCATATGGAAGCTGTTCCATTCCCCTAATCATTTGTGTTGCCCTTCTCTCTACCTTCCCATTTCTAATATATCTTTTTTTGAGATGGGGCGACGAGAACCGCATGTAGTATTTAAGGGTATCTCAAGTAGGAGCAGAGAGGTGCTTTTACCTCTGTATTTGGCACTGGTGCCACAACTGGTGGAATCCTGTGTCCAGTGCTGGTGCCCACATATAGTAATACACTCAAGGAGCTCAGTCTATTTAGCTTAAAGAAGAGAAGATTAAGGGCTAACTTGATTATAGTCTATAAATGATCTACATGGGGAAAATATTTAATAATGGGCTCTTCAGTCTAGCAGACAAAGGTTTAACATGATCCAATGGCTGGCAGTTGAAGCTAGATAAATTCAGACAGGAAATAAGATGTGATTTTTTGACAGTGAGGGCAATTAGCCACTGGAACAATTTTCCAAGGGTCATGGTGGATTCTCCATCATTCAGATTGGATTTTTAAAACAGATCTACTCTAGGAATTCTTTTGGGGGCAGGTCTCTGGCCTGTGTTATACAGGAGGTCAGATTAGATGATCAAAATGGTCCTTTCTGGCCTTGGAATCTATGAAAAGACTATATTGAAAATGTGCTGGAAGAGTATGGCCTTTTGGCACAATAAGAGGTAAGTGGATTTGCTGGAGAATCCCTAGAGAGAAGTTAATACAAATTACAACTCCACTTATGCAAAACTCCAGCCTTTTGATGCTGCACCCTGAGGAAAGGCTCATTGCTGCTGATCACCTGTTAACAAAGGCCAAGATCAAAGGCCCGCAATGTGTAAAAGAATGGCTGAGCTGCCCAGTCTCGGTGTTCTGGTTCTGGACCTAAGATGGATGAACTTGTAAACACAGATAAAACCCAGTTGTGGGGTTTAAAGGACTAAACTCTATCAGAGCCTGAGGCTGGAGCTGGGGGGTGACCTCTGGTAAGCTTATTAGTATGTGCGTAGTTTCTTTTATTGTTTTAATATGTTTTCTCTGTAATGCTTTCACCGTATGAATAAATGTGCTTGCTTAGAAGGAGCTGCGTGATAACTTATAACTGCAGGCAGTAAATTGGTCATAGCTCTAGGAGAGAAAGCAAAACACAGGCACTGGCTTTTTAGGCAGTCTGGCTTGCTGTAGACAGGGGCGGCTCTATGTTTTTTGCCGCCCCAAGCACGGCAGTCAGGTGGTCTTCGGCAGCATGCTTGCAGGCGGTCCGCGGTCACGTGGATTCGGTGGCATTTCTGCGGGTGATCTGCCAGTCCCGCACCAACGGCGTACCCGCCGCCGAATTGCCGCCAAAACCGCGGGACCGGTGGACCTCCCGCAGGCATGCCGCCGAAGGCCACCTGACATCTTACAGCCACCGGCAGGCCAGCCCCCGCGGCTTGCTGCCCCAGGCATGCGCTTGCTGTGCTGGTGCCTGGAGCCGCCCCTGGCTGTAGATATCACAGTGTGAGGCATGATTAAAATCCCTGGTCAGGAGGGAGTGAGACGTAGGTCTCGGTCTAGGAGAGGTGGTGGCCGGGAGCTGGAAGCCTAAAGTGGGTGCCCTTGGTAGACCACAGAGTGGGTACAGATGCAGTTGCCCTGAAACTGTGACATAGATGGTGGAAGAAGTGAATATGGGGTCTATGACTGTGTGAACTGCATAAGTGCCAACAGGTCTTCTGAAAGCATGTACTGTAGAGGAAAAAAGCTCAGAGCAAAGTCTGAGTCTTTTTGGGAAAGAAATAGTGAAGACAGACAGGGAATAACGAGTTAAGAACAGCTGGAGAAAAGTCAGCCACTTGAGCTCTGAAGAGAAAGGCAACTGCACACTGAGGAGTGGAAAAAGTTGACTTGCTGTATTCTGGTGATCAAAAGATTGTCCTGGTTTGCAGGGTGCATCCAGCCCACTGGCAGAGGGTCCAGCAGGAGGGGGAAATCTTGGTGCCAACTCCCTGGACAGAAGCAAGGAAGAGGCTGACATGCGTCTGACGAAGTGGGTATTCACCCACGAAAGCTTATGCTCCAATACATCTGTTAGTCTTAAAGGTGCCACAGGACTCTCTGTTGCTTTTTACAGATCCAGACTAACACGGCTACTCCTCTGATAGCTGACAGAGTCAACACCCATGCTCCATCCAGATCAAATATATCACTGCAACGAGGATCGGGATCAGATCTACAGGTAGATCAAGAGAGGATACAGCTGGAGAGAGACAGACTGTATCTGGAAACCCAGTGCCAGCAGCAGCACAAGAGAGCAGAGAAGAAACAGCGGCAGCATGAGGAGAGAGGACAGGGAACCTCAATATCAGCTCAATATGGAGAGACTGCGCCAGCAAAACCATAATCCAGGGAGAAGTGACAGATATGGCAAGATCATGCAATATCCTTGAAGACATTATTGTTTGTGTATTACTGTGGGACAGGAGTGTAGGTAACCTCTTTAGGGTTACAGCTGTGACAGATGTGAGACCTGGGAATTCCAACAATTATATTGAAAAAGTGCTGGACGAGTGTGGTCTTTCAGGACAGAAAGTGTGAAGTGGATTTCCTGGGGAATCATTAGGGAGAGGTTATTGCAACTCCAGTTATGAAAAAACCCAGCCTTTTGAAGCTATGCCCTGGGGAAAGGCTCAAGCCAGAGCTGTCAGGGCTTCCAGTTTCTCAACAGACCACCAAGTGGGCAGCTGGAGCTCTGGGCAGCCGCATCAATTTTGTTTTGATAAGTCAAAATGGAATGTCATTTTGATTTTTCGAAATGAAAGTTTCAGCCCTCCCCCCCCCCCCGCCAGTTCCATGGGAAATTCTGAAGCTGGGAGTTTTCTTTCCTATGCAGAATATATATTTTTTTAATTTAAGAATTTAATGCAGAACAGGAATTCCAGCCCAAACTCCAGTCCCTGCTTCTCCCAGCTGGAAGCTCTGTAGGACAGGCAGCCTGGGGAGCCCACAGCTATTTTAGTTCTGGTCTGTAGTCACAGGAGATGCTGTGGGGAGGGGGCAGGAGCATTGGCTGTGGGGGGAGCTCCCAGCTACTCCAGTCCCAGCCTCTCCCAGCAGGAGGTGCTGTACTGAATGGTGTAGCAGCACTGTTTTTTGCACAGAAGTGGAGTTTATTTAATATCTGGAGTTCTTTATCACATCTTACATTTAACATGCTGTCCAAAACTAAGGCCGTTTATGTAAGATTACAGCCCTATCACCTTATATACACACAGATTGTTTCTTATCTGCCACCAGCCCAGTGTGCTCACGGAGCAGTTGACTCCCTTTGCATTGCTGTGAGAAGTGCAGGCATGCTTCGTGGGGCACGCTCCCCCCAGAAAGCACTGGGACAAAGAAGAGGGGAAAAGATCAACAACCTGTCCTGAATGACAACAGTAGCCCCACTACTCCCTCTGTGCCTGCAGGCTCCTTCCTGGCAGCCCTGCAGTGAGTCAGTGCATGCTGGCTGTGCAGACCGCAGGGCAATGGGATTTATAGCTGCTCTTCTCCAGGAGATAAATAGGTTTCCATTCTGGTCCCCTTGTTTTTATTTTGTCCTTGAGTTTAACAGATGCAGATAATCTGCATAATCTCAGCCAGAGGCACTGCCCAGTGAGTCCCACAGCTGTAACTTTGTGGCAGGAATACAAATGTCTGAAAGGCCAAAACTATGGCTATGTCTACACTACACAGCTTTTGACATAGCCGTGCTGCCTAAAGTCACGCAGTGGAGCCGCTGTTGGTCAGCTCTCCTGCCGACAAAAAACGTCTACCCCCAATGAGCGGCATTTGCATTGTCGGCAGGAAAGCACTCCTGCCGACAATGCACTGTTCACATTGGCACTTGTCGCGGCAAAACGTTTGTCTTTCGGGGGGGAGGGGTTAACACCTCTGAAAGACAAAAGTTTTGTCGTTCAATTGCCAGTGTGGACATAGCCTATAACAGGCTATTAGCCAGGATGGGCAGGGATGGTGTTCCTAGCCTCTGTTTGCCAGAAGCTGGCAATGGGCAGCAGGAGATGGATCACTTGATGATTGCCTGTTCTGTTCATTCCCTCTGAGGACCCTGGCATTGGCCACTGTCGGAAGACAGGATAATGGTCTAGATGGACCTTTGGTCTGACCCAGTATGGCTGTTCTTATGTTCTTATGTCAGAAATCACATGGCAGATTCACCAGAGGATCTAGAGGCAAAGGCCCCCAATCCTCTTAGCTCTGCCCTGCAGTCCCAGCCACGCTGCTCTGCTCCCTCCAGAGATGGCAGGATCACAGGATACTTGTGGTTTCAGCCCAAATTCTGGGCAGCTGGGAGAAACTTACCCCGCAACCTCCACTCACTGCCTCATTTGCAGAGTTGGCCAATCTCAAACCTGGGGTATGTGTGTGTTTGGTTCCTCATCTGCATATGCAGGAACCACACACGCCCTCTCCTGCCAACATGAAGGCGATGGAATCAGGCTTCCCTAGGGCCAGAACTCTGCTCTGCTGGATGAACTGCCAGGTTCATACTGAGCTTCATGCCCTGGCTCAGGCAGTGAGCACTGACCACTGTGCCCATTATACCCACAGTTTGCAGGAGTTTATCAGCCAGGCTTCTGCACATCCAGTGACTCCAGCTCCCTGTCTGCTGAGGAGCAAGGCCACCTGCTGAGACTCTTTTGAGCTGTCTCCTACGCTGTGTGGGTGACCCCTACAGTTCTGTCTATCTAGGCATTTCCAGTGTCCCAATCACAGGGCCGGCTCTAGGTTTTTTGCCGCCCCAAGCAAAAAATTTTTTGGCTGCCCCCCCCCCCAGCCCTGAGCTTCCCACCCGCACCCCCTGCCGCCCCAACACTGGGCTCTCTCTTCCCCCCCCCTGCACCCCCTGCCACCCCAGCACTGGGCTCCCCCCCAAACGTGGGATCCGCTACCAGCACACGGCGTCCAAGCCCTGGCCCAGCCGTGACTCTGTCCCCATGCGGGTGGAGCTGCTGGGCGGTGCGGAGCGGGAGTACTTCCAGGTGGCAGTGCGGCTGCGGGGCGGCACGGAGAACACGGCCCCCTCCCTGGGCTTTGTGGCGCTGCTGGTGGCCAAGGTGGATCAGTTCGTGCTCACCGCCCTCACCCCTGACATGCTGGCAGCCGAGGACCTGGAGAGCCCCCCGGACCTGCTGCTCTTCAGCCTCACCGCGCCCTGACCCAGCCCCGGCGGGCGGGAAGGCGAGGATCTCCGGCTGCGGGGCTACCTGCTCAGCACTGACGAGCCCAGCCGGCCGCTCACCTCTTCACACACTCCAGGAGCCCCTCTCGCCGCCACCGCAGCCCAGGCTCGGCTCCAGGGGACCCCGCTTCCCTCCCTCCCCAGCTCCTCACACACTCTGGGCAGGGCTGCCCAGAGAATTCAGGGGGCCTGGGGCAAAGCAATTTCGGGGCCCCTTCCATAAAAAAAAGTTGCAATACTATAGTAACATGTATTTGGAAATGTACAAAATAACTAGTGAAATACATTCAAAAATTAATTTGTAATAATTTGAAAATACACTAAATACATTATTTAAAAACATT
This sequence comes from Emys orbicularis, assembly GCF_028017835.1. Taxonomy (NCBI): domain Eukaryota; kingdom Metazoa; phylum Chordata; order Testudines; family Emydidae; genus Emys; species Emys orbicularis. Next base: position 52,964,462 of record NC_088691.1, read on the forward strand.
AAATGCTTTAATGGTATGTATACATTTGCAATTACATAATGGGCTGTTGCTGGGTGATGGTGATGGTTGGTGCCAATGGGCTGTCGCTGACACAATTAACTTTTAACTCCTGTTTTCAAACACACAGTGATCTGAAAAAGACAACACAACCTATTTTGGTAGGTTTGAATTTCTTTTACCTCTGCTCCAATATATACTGCACATGTTCTGGGGAAAATGCACATCCTCTCCATCAATTTCTACACAAGGTGTAACTGTTTCTTTTGTGCTTACAAAATCTCCATGCACCCACAGCAAAGTGACAGCTCGACCACACAGAGCCAGGGGCACTGTCCTTCTCTCTCTTTACCAGATCTTTTATCTGCTATTTTGTTACCCAAAAACAAATTCAAATATTTTATTCTCCTGGCTTTGACTACCCTGCTGCAGCCACAACCTTTGGTCTTTATTTAAAACATTTTAAATCTTGTAAAGCATTAAGTCACCTTAAGGATTAAATGCTAAATACCTTAAACAACACTAGTTTCCTGTGTCTGGCAAAAGTATTTTCAGTTTTGCAACTTTAAACAATACCAATTCATTTCAAACTTATAAAATACAGATTGTACACAGCAGGAGTGTTCTTCAGCAAATTCGACTAAATTATTCATAGTTGAATAATTCCACTTAAATAACCTCTTGCCTGGATTACTTACAGACATTCCTACCAAGTTTCACTGCTTGATTCCCTTCAGTAACTACAGAGTTAAATTCTCACTTTCTTTCTTTCAACTTCCTCAAACTGCGGTTGCCTGCTTGTTTGGGCCCGATCCTTTTTTCTTTGCTGCATTATTTCTTTCCATGGGCACAGGCATTGTTTCACTACCAATTTAGCAAGGAGGGTGGGCCTTATGACTAACCCCCCTTTTATTTATTTATATACACCTATTTACATATATACATTACATCTAGATGCATCTTATTTAATAATAACTTTAATTCTTTATGTCTGGACTTAATACAATCTTTTCTTGAGGCGATAATAACCCCTCAGCACTGGTGCATTATAAAAAAGAATAATAACAGGGCTAGGGACAACGGGAGAGGAAGAAAGAACAACAGCATGAACAGCATGATAAAACGGGGGAGTCACACTTACTGACCACAGGAATAATGACTTTTTGTTAAATTAAGGCGGTAACAACAGATTGGATTCTTCCTTGGCCTGTTTTGATAGAGGGTACTGCTGCACCTTGGGAAGGGTTCTTGTTGGGTTTAGGCCAATCTTAACGGCTTGGGCAGACCCAATGCACCCAACCTGGTTGGCATGATCGGCTCACAAAGCCCACAGGGAGGGAGAGACCATAACCAGCAGTTCCTGTTGCAACGAGGAAGGGGTGGGGTCAGTCTTCTCCTATAAACTGCCAGGACTTCATTGTGAGCGGGACCAGGCACGTCCAGATACACACCATCTGGGGTACAGCAGATTATACAATTTAATTTACACAGCAAGTCTTTTCCCAAAAGGTTAACCTATAAACAAGGACTAAAGAAAAAAATTGACAATAACAGGTCTATAAGATCGTCAGGAGGTGTGGAGGGGATACTCCAAAGGGGCTTTGCCTCCTGAAGGGGTCTAGATGAATAGAGCGATATCTGCTGGCCAGCGGGGTTACGGAAAAGAGTCAATTTCCTTTTTATCTTTTTTTAGTTGCGTTTTAAGCTTTTCTTGGGAGTCCTTGGGACTCCCTACTTGAGATTTATGGCGCCGTTTTACTGTTTCCTTACACCAATAAAAATATGCATTATAATGACCCTGCCCCACTTTGTTAACCAATAGTGCGCCTCTAAGGTGCACAATTTTGTCAAGATCAAAACTTCCCTCTATGGGAAACTGTAAATTTGGATCATCCCTGGTATATCAATTCCATTTGTCTAAAAACTTACAAGTAAAAGGACTATAATTCTTATACATATAAAACACTGGTGTGCCTTTTGGCGGGACGGCAGGTTTTTTGGACTCACCGCCCCCCATTTTCCCGGAGTCTACCTGATCGTAGGGCTTTGGTCAGCTATCCCTAGGTTACCGACTGTGAGATCCAATCTCACAATTCCTAAGTTTCCGATCGCATGACCTGGACCCACAATCCCTTTTTCCCACGATCCTCAGCTCCCCTGAACACTATCAGGCCACTCACATGGGTCATAGGGCTTGCTTTAGAGACATTCCTGGTCGTAAGCCTCAAGGCCTCGCAGAAAGCTCTGGGCGTCTTCCTATGACCCTCACTCGTTTTAGTCATTCACACTTGCACACAAACGCTGAGGTAAGGCCTACAACTGAGGCCTATCCTTGTGGGAACCCTGACTCCCCGCCACTTACCCGTGGCTCCTCCCGGGGAAAGCAAAAAGGTTGTCAGGCGAGTCTGGCAGCAAAGGTCCGTATCCAGCTTGCTACTCACCCAACCCAGGGCCTACGGGCAGTCCTCCACCGATAACCCAAATAGAGATTTAAAAGGTCTCTCACCTATCAAATGCCGGCTGGGTTCAGAGGGGAATGGTCCGAGGTCTCCTGGTCCGGTGGACAGTCTGTGGATCCGAGTCACTGGCACCAAGATTGTTGTGTAAAAACAACCACGCGTTGTGTTTAGATCAGAATCGCCTGAGGCCTCTTTACTTTCATGCATGCACGGGAGGTACCAGTGAACTGGCAATCCCCCCGACTACAGATTTTCAAATAGTTTATATAGCATAAAACCACAATTAAGTAATGCATACTTTCTTATCAACATTATTGCCATATTTGGAATACATTCCCCCCAAAAAGGAATATAGCTTAGCAAGCTTTCCTGTTTTTCACAGTCTGCCCCTTTGCGGTTTCTTGCTCTGTCACCTGACATCTATTAATCTAATCTGTTACAAAGGTTAATTCTACTTTTATAATGTCTACAGTTAGTTCTGCTTTTATGATTTCTGTATACCCTTCTCCTTTTACTCTCCCCCCCCCCCCCTTTTCTCCTTCCTCCAGGCCACACATACAGTTCACCTGACCCTACATACAGTTCACTTGACCAAAGTTTAGGCCTTAGACTATTTTTCCTCCACAATGGGGTCGGGGGGTGCCCGGCTCAGAGGGGCTGGGCTCGGAGCTGGGGGTCAGGGCTAGGGGGGCTGGGCTCGGGGGGGTGCCCGGCTCAGAGGGGCTGGGCTCAGAGCTGGTGGTCAGGGCTGTGAGGGGGATGAGGTCGGGGGGGGGGTGCCCGGCTCAGAGGGGCTGGGCTCGGAGCTGGGGGTCTGGGCTGTGGGGGGGATGGGGTCGGGGGTGTCCGGCTCAGAGGGGCTGGGCTCGGAGCTGGGGGTCAGGGCTGTGGGGGATGGGGTCGGGGGTGCCCCGGCCCCTTACCATGCTGTTTACCCCTCTCCCAAACATCGCTGCAGCCGCCTGGTGTCTCCAGCGGGGCCTGAGTTCCCGCCGCTCGGTCGCAGCGTGCAGCCCCGCCCCCTTACCAGCTGAGACGCCGGGGGATGGGGGAAGACGGAGGCGGGGGGAGCCTTGGACATACTCATGGGGGCCCCCGGGCGGCCCTGACTCTGGGAGCCCCTCTCGCCGCCGCCGCAGCCCGGGCTTGGCTCCAGGGGACTCCGCTTCTCTCCCTCCACGCTCTTCACACACTCTGGGAGCCCCTCTCACCGCCGCCGCAGCCCGGGCTGCAGCGGCCACGAGAGGGGCTCCCGGAGTGTGTGAGGAGTGGGGAGGGGGGAAGGGAAGCGGGGCCCGGGATGCAGGGAGGCAGATGGGGTCCTGCTGCTGCTGCCGCGTCGAGTCTCCCCAGGACGGCGTGGCGTTTCCCGAGTGGGCTGTACAGGGCGCTGCCGGGCTGGGCAGGGGGCGCGGATCCCAGCTCGCGCTGACAGGGCAAGTGGCTGGGCCAGGGCTGGCTCCCGGCAATGCCGCCCCAAGCAAAAAAATAAAAAATAAAAATAAAAAAGGGGGGCTGGAGTGCCGCCTCTTAGAAAGTGCCGCCCCAAGCACATGCTTGGAGGGCTGGTGCCTAGAGCCGGCCCTGCCCAATCACCATAGTATCTAGGCACAGTAACTGTCTCCACATCTGGAAACAGAAGGGCACACTGAGCTGGGGGGTCTGCATGCTTTTCTGGCTCCTGCGCGGGCAGCTGCTCCCTGGATCCTGAAAACCACCTTTACAAAAGGTATTTTATGGGCAAGGAAACCAAATCAGAAGGGGGCAGATTTGCATTTGCTCAGAGTCAGCATCCACCAGGCACCCAACATGTTGAGGGCCTGCAAAAACCTAGGGTGTGTGCTTCATCTTCATTCCAAAGGTAGAGTGACTCTCTCTGGGTCTGACAAGGTGGGGGAGGGAATATCTTTTATTGGGCCAACTCTGATGGTGAGAGACAAACTGTCTATTTTACCCAGAGCTCTTCTTCAAGTCTCTCAGCCTGTCCATCTCTCACCACATCCCTCTCGCTCTTGCTCACACACACCCTCTTTGCCTTATGGCATTGTTGCCTTGGACCCATCAGGATCAAACCCCATGATGCTGGGTGCTGTACCAACACAGACGCAGTCTAATCTAGTCTTAACTAATCAATGGTGTCTCTAAGAATCTTTACCATCTAAGAGCTCCTGTCCAAAAAGGAGTCATACAGCCATAGAGTTTAAGGCCAGAAGGAACCACTAGATCAGGGGTGGGCAAACTTTTTGGCCCGAGGGCCACATCTGGGTGGGGAAATTGCATGCAGGGCCCTGGGGGAGGGGGCAGAGGGCTCCGCGCGCTGCCCTCACCTGCAAGTACCTCCCCCGAAGTTCCCATTGGCCGTGGTTCCCCGTTCCCGGCCAATGGGAGCTGCTGGGAGGGCGGCAAGGACAGCTTGCAGAGCCCTCTGCCCCGCCCCCCCCCCCCAGGGGCCACAGGGACATGGTGCTGGCCGCTTCCGGGAGCAGCACGGGGCCCGCGGCGCCCCTGGGGTGGCAATCCCGCGGGCTGGATCCAAAGCCCTGATGGACTGGATCTGGCCCGCAGGCCGTAGTTTGCCCACCCCTGCACTAGATCATCCGGTCTGATCTCCTGTTAGATGGTCCAGTGGGCATCTCTCTGATGTTATCTAGTCTTGGGTTATTAGCTCTCCAGGGCAGGGACTGTCTCTTCAAATATGTTTGTGCATCACCTGGGCAATGTCCTGGTTATACCTTTGGGTTCTACCACAATAAACAACTATTAATGCTCTATCTGGGAGCAGATCTGACTCCATGGATGCATGTTTCCTGGCATTGTCACTGCACAGTTTTGTGGCATGCAGGAATGCAGGGACAGGCACAATCAGAGGAGTTTGCTGTGGAAGGCAGTAACCTGACTGCCTTGCTTTGCTGCAGAGTCAAGAGCAATCTCCATTTGAAATGTTCCCAGCAGGGTGGATAAAAATCAATGATTTTTTTTTAAATCAGATTTTTTTGGATAAAATGCTTTTTGAGGAAAAAACCTATCTAAAGATAGTTTTAATTAAGATACATTATAGCTCAAAGATATCTCATCATGGAATAGGGATTATAAATTCTAATTCTATAGTATGAGACAATATATTCCTGTAATGTTTAAGAAAAGTTTTGTAAATGAGTTCCAATAGTCCATGGATTAGGGACCCAATCTTATGGGGTTCCAGGGGCTTCTGTATAGATTATTTAGGTTAATCTTTCTATCTACCCAATGGGATTCAGTGCTCAGTCTAGAAGATGCCATCAGAGATGCTTAGTTTTGCAGTTCTCAAACTGTGGATTTATGTCTCCAGAGATAACATGCTTGTTAACAGCAAAAATGTTTTAAAATAAATAAATAATATATAGAGGTGAGAAATAACAGACCTCAACCTATTGTCCCTCTGCAAATTTATGTACACAGAGTCAATCCCTTACTTCTCTCTAAAAGTGCAAAGTTTCAAAAAGTTCAATGAACAGAAGATTGTTGGGGGCGGAATAGATCTGGACAAGGAGAAGAAGTCTGGAGATAAATGTGAGAAGGGAGGGACAGGCAGTAGAAACAAAAGTGAAACTGTTTGAACAGCATATTCCAGAAGTCTTGAGGTCTTTCTGAGTGTAACCTTCATTGATTTGAGATCCACCATACCATTCTCTCACTAGAAGGGAAAACCTATAATGGCAGCAGGCTGTAAAAGAGACCCAGTTTGGGAATATTTTACTGAAGTTCCTCTACCCATGGGTAAGACAGGCATGCGTGCAAAATGCAAACAGTGCAACAAAGAAATGCAAGGCCTGGTTGCCCGAATGAAACAACATCATGAGGAGTGTTCCTTCTCAGGAGGAAGCTGCGTTGAAGATGATGAAAGGAACATGTCTGAACATGCAGGATCTTCAGGTTGGTAACAACCAACAAGAATGCACTTTTATGTAGAAATCCATGATTAAATCGAGTCTTCCTGACTAGTGATTTACATCATGATTTAAATCAAATTGATTTAAATCAAATCCACCCTGGTTCCCAGCCTGCCATACCCATGCTGTGGAACTAGGGTCCCAGGCCTTGTCTAGCATGCATGAAGAGCTGGGACAGTACACCTGCCCAGGGCTCTGTTGTGCAAAATCTGACGGGAAAAGCCAGAGTGGGCCACAGCAGCCAGCTTCCAAGAAGCCAACCAGGCAGCACTGCAGCGTTCCATACTGTGGGGGTTCTTGGCTGGGTTACCCTTTGCGCTAGAGGTATTTCCAGTTCTCCACATAGTGCACGCGTATGTGGGCTGTGTTACTTTGCCTTGGGCAATATGCCCACAGTATTGCTAACACTTGCAAAGGGATCATGATCCACAGGATTTTGGTGCCTGTCAGGATAGGAGAAGCTCCTCTGTTCCTGCGATTTTGAGGGTAGGCATGCAGGCAGAGCTCTGAGGACCCAGATCTGCCCGGCCACTGAGCCTTCACGTGTAGAGCAGGTTAGCAGAGAGAGGGTCAGGGCAGCAGGGGGTGGGGGAGAAGTTGAGGAATTGGTGCTGTTGGGATCTGGGCAGAAAAGAAGCCCTGGAGCAGCAGGAGGAAAGAAGAAATAAAATAAAAAATAATTATTTGTAGCTATTTGGACAATTGAAATGGGATTTTTATAAAAAACTAAATCATGATACTGTCTCAGATGACCTCATTAAAAAAAAACAAGGGAAATACAACCTAGATGGAGCTACTATAAGGTAGGTGAACAACTGGTTGGAAAACCGTTCCCAGAGAGTAGTTATCAGTGGTTCACAGTCAAGTTGGAAGGGCATAACGAGTGGGGTCCCGCAGGGATCAGTTCTGGGTCCGGTTCTGTTCAATATCTTCATCATTTATTTAGATGATGGCACAGAGAGCACATTTATAAAATTTGCAGATGATACTAAGCTGGGAGAGTTGACAGCACTTTGGAAGACAAGATTAAAATTCAAAATGATCTGGACAAACTGGAGAAATGGTCTGAAATTCAATAAGGACAAATGCAAAGTACTCCACTTAGGAAGGAACAATCAGTTGCACACATACAAAATGGGAAATGACTGCCTAGGAAGGAGTACTGCAGAAAGGGATCTGGGGGTCATAGTGGATCACAAACTAAATATGAGTCAACAGTGTAACACCGTTGCAGAAAAAGCAAACATCATTCTGAGATGTATTAGCAGGAGTGTTGTAAGCAAGACACGAGAAGTAATTCTTCCGCTCTACTCCGCACTGATTAGGCCTCAACTAGAGTATTGTGTCCAGTTCTGGGTGCCACATTTCAGGAAAGATGTGGAGAAATTGGAGAAAGTCCAGAGAAGAACAACAAAAATGATTAAAGGTCTGGAAAACATGACCTATGAGGGAAGATTGAAAAAATTGGGTTTGTTAGTCTGGAGAAGAGAAGACTGAGGGGGGACATGTTTACAGTTTTCAAGTACATAAAAGGTTGTTACAAGGAGGAGGGAGAAAAATTGTTCTCATTGTTCTCTTGTTCAATTGTTCTCTGAGGACAGGACAAGAAGCAATGGGCTTTAATTGCAGCAAGGGAGGTTTAGGTTGGACACTAGGAAAAACTTTCTAACTGTCAGGCTGGCTAAGCACTGGAATAAATTGCCCAGGGAGGTTGTGGAATCTCCATCATTGGAGGTTTTTAAGAGCAGGTTGGACAAACACCTGTCAGGGATGGTCTAGATAATACTTAGTCCTGCCTTGAGTGCAGGGAACTGGACTAGATGACCTCTCGAGGTCCCTTCCAGTCCTATGATTCTATGTATTGTAACTGCAGAGTCATTTATCTGTCAATATAGTTAGTAAAACGAGAAGAAGAAAGGCGAATGTTTTTATAGTTTCACAGTAGTGAGGGTAAGTGGAGTCCCGCATGCGCAGCCAGGGAGTGACGTGTTTTGTGGGCATTAAAGATTGTCTTTTCAACCTGCAATTCTCACACGCACACACTGGCAGAGGACTACAGGGAAGTCAAGGAGTCAAAAGACAGACTGAAAAGAATGATTTGGGGAGCCTGAGTCATGATTTTTGAGGTCTTGAGGCTGACAGCCATGTGCCCATGTACCCCAGAGGGGCTGCAGGGGAAAGGTGGCTCAGGCCACCTGAACCAAATTGTTTCTGATATAAAATCCCAGAAAGGTGGGGCTGGAAGGGACCCCGAGACATTCCTGGCAGCTGTTTGGCCTGTTCTTAAAAACCTCCAGTGGGGGTGATTCCAGGACCCTGGTTGGAAGTCTGTTCCAGAGCTTGGCTCCCTTATGGGGGGGCATAGTGGGAGATTGGGGGAGCAGGGGGTATGTTGCCAATTTTGATTGGATGTATTCCTGGGGCTTCACTACATGACATAATCTTCAATGAAAGATTAATCTTTAATTCCTGGAGACTCCAGGACAATCAGCGGGGGGCACTGGGAGCCCAGCGCTGGGGGAGTGCAGAGAGTGGGGGAATGGCTGGAGCCTGCGCCTCTTGTTGGCCGAACTATGCAGGGCCTTGCGGGGAGGCTTGAGGCTGCCTGACCCAGCCGAGCTCCCGGAGGGACTTCCCCGCAGGGCCACAGAAACTGCTGGGAAGGAAGCAGCTGCTCGGGTGCGGGTGACTCACCAGCCCTGGAAGTCCCGGTGTCGGGACCTATGTCCCCGTGAGTCAGGGCCACGCACGGGAGCAGGTATCGGCCCCGCAACCGAGATCCTGGCCCACGTCAGACACACGCACCCCCCGCACTGCCCGCCCCCCCCAACAGGTCCTCCGCCCCCCCCAACAGGTCCTCCGACCCCCAGTCAGCTCCTCCGCGCACTCCCCCCGCACCGCCCGCACCCCCAGCTCCTCCGCAACCCCCGCACTGCCCGGCCAACTCCTCCGCGCCCCCCCCCCCGCACCACCTCCCCCAGTCAGCTCCTCCGCACCCCCCCGCACCGCCCGCCTCCCTCAGCTTGTCCACACCCCCCCACACACTGCCCACCCCCCCCCAACAGGTCCTCCGCAACCCCCCCTGCACCGCCCGCTCCCCAGTCAGCTCCTCTGCCCCCCCCGCACCGCCCCCCCAGCTCCTCCGCACCCCCCCCCCGCACTGCCCGGCCAACTCCTCCGCCCCTTCCCCGCACCGCCCCCCACAGTCAGCTCCTCTGCACCCCTGCCAGCTCCTCCACCCCCAGCCCGCCTCGCACTGCCCGTCCCGCTCCTCCGCACCCCCCCCGCACTGCCCGCCCCCCGCACTGCCTGCCTGCCTCCCCGGCGCCGCAACCCCCACCCCAGCTGGTCCTTCTGAACAGCTCTGGAAAGCCAGGCCTTCCCATTTTCCATCCCTATCCCTTGGCAGAGTCCAGATGGCAAGATAAAAAGCCTTCCAGAAATTCAAAGCTTCTTTACACGGTTCCAGGCCAATGCTGTGTCCTTCCAATCCAAAATCCTCAGGCATAAAAGGTGGTTAGCTGAAGCCTTAGCTGTAACATGAGCAGATTCTGGTGCTAGCAATAGCTACTCAGCACCCTCCCCACCCAAAAATAGATTAATAGATTCTAGGGCTGGAAGGGACCTTGAGAGGTCATCGAGTCCAGTCCCCTGCCCACATGGCAGGACCAAATACTGTCTAGACCATCCCTGATAGACATTTATCTAACCTACTCTTAAATATCTCCAGAGATGGAGATTCCACAACCTCCCTAGGCAGTTTATTCCAGTGTTTAACCACCCCGACAGTTAGGAACTTTTTCCTAATGTCCAACCTAAACCTCCCTTGCTGCAGTTTAAGCCCATTGCTTCTTGTTCTATCCTTAGAGGCTAAGATGAACAAGTTTTCTCTCTCCTCCTTATGACACCCTTTTAGATACCTGAAAACTTCTATCATGTCCCCTCTGTCTTCTCTTTTCCAAACTAAACAAACCCAGTTCTTTCAGCCTTCCTTCATAGATCATTGTGCCATGCAGCAATACATGACACAAAGTAGAGACAAAGAGACACTGAAAATACACCTTGTGCCACAACTGGTGTAACAGAGAAACAGCAGTACAAAGACCAGCAGCTGGGTCACACTCACCTACCCTATGCTTGGCACAGGCTATTGGAGACAGAAACCACAATGCTGATGATGCCATATTCACTTACAATGACAGTGAAGTGAACATGGTGCCCCTTGCTCTAAAGCCTGGTTCTGGATACACCATTCTGACCTGTGGGCCAGCGGGACATAGACTGAGAGCCCATTGCAGGTATTGGGTTCATACAGGGACCAGCTAAAACAGAGAAATTCTTGTGAGACCTAAGGAGTGACAAGAGAGCAGGGAAGGAGAGTTGCAAAGTGCCACCCAATTGTCAGATGACACCTGCTTCCCTCAGAATCACTGAGCAGCTGATACACACATTAGTGTCTCCCTGCATACACCCAGGATCCTGAATATTCCAGACCCACACAACTTCCAGGCTTCAGACTGCAGAGAGATTTCAACTTGGTCAAAAACAGAATGTCTCCAGTACAACTCACAACTCAGGGAGCTTCAATACACTTAAAAGAACTTCACATGTTATGTCCATTGTAGGGCCTCAAATTATTCCAGAGCTGACTCCAAATAACATAACCTCTGCAGCTTTTGCTGATGGGGAACCACTCAGGAATGGATCTGCCAACAGGTGTTGTAGAAATCAATTTGTGATCCCAAGACAAACATATGCACCCACAAACCTCCAGGAGGGTTTGGATGCACTTTGGAGAAATGTACATGCCCAACATGTTTTAACATATAAACCCAGTTCCTACTATTTGCGGCAGGGCCCAGCAGCCAGGGTGTCCCATAAAGCAGCAAGAGGGTTTCAAAGGATTTAAAAAAATAATACCAAGATTTTAAATTAAAAAAAAAGAGAAAATATCCAGCAAGTAATATCTTCCATAATACAACTCCAGCAACCTCACATTCCTCCATGTGACTCTGCAACTCTGACTCCCAGAGGGCCTTTGTGAGGAAGGGAAGTCCTGCCTCTGTCTCTTTGGGTGATTGACAAGCCATCCAGCTCTCTTTTCCTCACTCCTGGCTCTACAAGAGCTTTGCCCCATCCCACTATTAATACTAAGTATTCATATTACTGTAATACAAGAGGCATCAACTGACGTGCTGTACATATACATAATGAGAGAGAATCCCTGACCCAAAGAGCTTACTGTCTAAATAGGCAAGAGAGACAAACAGTGGGAAGGGAAACAAAGAGATGAAGTGATTTGCCTAACGTTACACAGCCAGTCAATAGCTGAGCAGGAAGAGAACCAAGTTCTCTTTTTTCCTTATCTAGTATCCAAACCACTAGACCAGGGTTCAGCAACCTTTAGCACGCGGCCCATCAGGGAACTCCGCTGGTGGGCCGGGATGGTTTGTTTACCAGCAGCGTCTGCAGGTTCAGCCAATTGCAGCTCCCAATGGCTGCGGTTCGCTGTTCCAAGCCAATGGGGGCTGCGGGAAGCGGCACGGGCCGAGGGATTTGCTGGCTGCCGCTTCCCGCAGCCCCCGTTGGCCTGGAATGGTGAACCGCGGCCAGTGGGAGCTGCGATCAGTCGAACCTGCGGACGCTGCAGGTAAACAAACCGTCCCAGCCCGTCAGCAGATTTCCCTGATGCGCCGCGTGCCAAAGGTTGCCGATCCCTGCACTAGACCATGCTCCCTCTCAGCTTGGTATTTTTTTCATAGAGTTTCAAAGAAAAACTGTCCCTGTGCATTTGTTTCAAATCAACATTCTGAAGACTCAGTGGATATGACCCACTATTTAGTATGAACAGACTCCCAACATTTACATGCAAAATCTTGTGGGATCATTGTTTTGAAATTTCCTATGTTCACACTATGAGAACAGAATATAGATTGCCTATCCAAAAACGTAAGAGAGGGTATGCAGGATTATGCCATGTTACATGAATGCCTTTAAAGAAAGGTGTGTTGCACGCCGGATTGGGAAATCTGGCATGCTACAAGCAAGCAGTGACACGGCTTCGGGTGCATCCCAAAAATGAAGGATGGGCCTGTCACTTCAGCGGCATGTCTGACATTAAAGGTTGCTAACGCTAATGCTTTGCTCTGGAATATAACCTCTGGGTGACAGCAGACATACGCTGATAGGGTGTCCAGCACAAGAGCTTTATGCTGTCTGATGTGATGGTGACATGTGACATTTTGGTTTGCAAATATTTTCTCTGTCTGTGGACTAGCCTTTCCGATTTTTCATTACAAGACTGGGCATTCAGCAGAAATATAAATGTGTCAGATAATACAGTTCCAAGTCTGGAAGGTCAGAGCAGTATCAGTTCAGGGAAGGAAATGAGCAATAATATTTCCCCTCCATCTCCCCAGAGTGGAGACACATTCAGCAGCAGCTGGCCAGTGTGGAAGCAGTATGTGGATGGCTGGTTTAGAGTAATGCTCCCCATTCTTTGCTTCCATGGAAGCTCCATCACAGGAGTGCTGTGGGGATTTATGGGTTTCTGGAGACAGGATTGGGATGCAAGGGGGTGAAGAAAGAAAGGAGATGCTCTCTGTGGCATGCTGTCCTGCTGAACCTGGAAGTTCCCAAACAGCAATCTGGATCAGGTGTCAGTGCCGCTTGGTGTGCCTTAAACAATATGACCCCCACAGACCAACTCTTCTTGCTCCTTCGCCTTAATCTGGAGGAAACCAGTGCTGACTAGGAGAATAGGGGGAACAGGGCCTAAGTGGAAAATATGTTTTAATCATAGCTCCAGCCCGACATGGGCTGAGACCGTCTAGCTCGCTTCATCTGGGCATTAGAACACAGAAGAGAAATGACTGATTTCCCACCCACCCCCAAAGTCACATGTTTAAGTGTAGCTCCTAATATGGGGCCGGCTATTGGGCAGTCCCTGCCCATTTGTTTCGGAAGTGCTGATGTGCAAAGGACATGGGGACGTGTGTTTGTGATACGAAGAGACGTGTCACAAGGTTCGCATCTCTGCGTGCACCCAGAGAGCTGCCAAACATCAATGGTGAATTTCAAAAGTGTCCCTGACAGCTCAATTTTGCTATTATGTTCAAATTGAACCTGCACCTCTTATGAAAACATTATGGAGCCAGATCCCCAGTTGCTGTAAATTGGCAACAAAGCCACATAGACAATCTCCACTGAAATTGATGAAGTTACGCTGATTTGCCCCTGCTAAGAATCTGGCCCCGTATACAGAATAGCTTTGTTTAAAAGCTGTGGCTTCTGTTAAATATAAATTTGAATATGCTTTCCCTTGTGGCTTTATATCAAGGGCAGCCTTTGACTTTGAAACATTTCTGATAGACTCAAAATGGCACTTTTGTGGTTTTTATACATGGCGATTCATGCAGCATTTGCTTGATCATTTAAACTGATGGGATGAGGAGGCGAAAAGGAAAATGCTGGCTCGGAAGGGAGTAGTGGGTAAATATTTGCCTTCATTGTCTTTAAATATGGGAGTGGGAGGCCACATGACAAATGTATCAGTGTTCTCCAGAAATTACTACTAGTGTATCTGGGTCAGGCACTACTGAGATGTTTCTGTCTGTACTATAAACGGGGGGGAATATTTCACCCTGGGGGTGGTCTGTCCAACCGTGGCATTTCCTAATAGTCACCTAACAGTAGAGCTGTGCAAACAACTGATTTTTCGGTTCAGTGGCTGAACAAAAGCAAAAAAATGTTTCACGTTGACCCAAAATTACATTTTATTTACTTTTTCCGCAAAACAAAAAAGTAAAAAAAAAAAAAATCAGTTCAATGCTTTGTTTCATTTTTGAAGGTTTTTTTTAACCTTTCTTTTAAATAAAAGTAAGTAAAATTCAAAACAAAAATCCATAGCTTGTCATGAAGTGTAAGATTAGCTAAGACTCAATAGGAGGCTGTAGGGTTGTTTTTGTTTGTTTAAATCCCCTTTTCTCTGGTGCTTTGTCACAACTCCTAAAGAAACTGTTGGTCACTAGCACTGGTGCCCGGAAGCCAACGATAAGCGCTTGGTACATGGGGACGTTCACCCAGGTCCATATATGAATGTGGAAGAGTGGCAAGGTTCCATTCCAAGAGAAATACAGGCAAGTGGCTGGATGCCTGAGGGAGTGCACTCAGAGAGAGCAGAAAAGAAGCAGAGGTGCAGCCCTGCAACTCTGACAAAGTAATAACTGGTTCTTAAATGTAACCAATAAAGAGGATGTTATGTGCAGCTGCCACTGAAAACAACATAGTGAAGGGGGGGCTGCAAATCAAGAGCAATTTTGAATTATAGCAGAAGAATAAAGGAGGCCTGACTCAGAAAGTTAACAGTCTGTGTCATCAGCGATCCCTCGGAGTTTGAGAGTGATGGTCTTCCAATAAAATGATAGCCGATTATCACTGGTGGATCTGCAGGTACCTAATGAAACCTATCTGGGATCCACACACCTTATCACAGTTGGGGCAGACATTTCCCAATAGAAGGGGCGGATCTGAATTGTTGAATTGGTCTGTGGAACATTCTTTACTCCTTTCCCATTTCTCCATTTCCTGTTGTCTCCATTGGATCTCAAAATACTGGCATCCTTGCCACAAAGTCCTTTTCCATTTTGGTCGATCTAGGGCATGGGTTTCCCATGAGTTTATGTCAATATTGCACTTCTTCATGTGGGCTTTGAGGGTGTCTTTGAAGCACTTTTTTTCCCTGCTCCTTGTCTGTTGGCCATGGCTCAGTTGTGAGAATATGATTTGCTTCGAGAGTCTACTTTCTGGCATTCAAAGAACATGACCAACCCAACAGAGTTTGTGGCAGATGACCACAGCTACTTATCAGGGCACTATGTCCCCTCACCAGCCAGCACTTTGCGTCTCATCCATACCTTTCAACCCTCACACCCAACAGTGTGTGGCACCAGCAGTGGAAATGTGTGACAAATGAGCAAAATGTGGAACACCTCCATTTGTAGTGTGTTGCACCGTAACTGGCAGATTCTAATTTTTCAGTATAAAACCTGTTTTTAAAGGCAGTTTTCTCTCTGCGTGAATTAAAGAAAAGAGAGTTAAAAAACCCTGGAAAGACAAGTTGTATCACATTTGCCCCATCAGCAGGGTGGACCCTCAGATCCCCATCACCATTTGTGCAGTTAGAACTACTAGAGTCATTTTTAGTCTAGGTTGGACATTAGGAAAAATTTCCTAACTGTCAGGGTACTTAAGCCCTGGAAAAAAATGTCTAGGCAGCGTGGCTAAATGGGTAAGTAATGGGTCTGCCCATAGTTCTTCCAGATCTGCCTGAACTGACCTTATATAACCTCTCTGTTAAGGTATTTGTAAGAAGAGGGTGGATGGTATATAATATTAGGTTACCTTATGGGGAAGAGATAGAGGACTTGGTCAGTAATAACAGATATGAAGTGCATGGAAACGCAAACAGCAGGGGTGAGATTTGAACCCACGTATGTACAACTCTCGACTCGACTTTCCCCAAAATTCAGGGTATTTACTGAAACCCTCCATCTTACTCAGCTCAGTGGTGCCTCAGAACAGGTAGCCTGATTCACCAACATGGGATGTTTTGCATAATCTGACACACTTGTGAGATCTGGTCTACTGTTCTTTCCACACCCCTCATTGGATTTGCAGATGTCACCAACATCCACTATGCTCTTCGGGGCATATATGCACACACATGTCAACATGCACAGATATGGACATGTGCATGCATGCACACACACTTTGGTTCAGCAGCAACGGTCCTTCAAAAAACCAGAGCATAGTCTAGTCCTGTACAGTCGAACACACTCCCTTGAAGAATCCCTGGTTTATTCACCTGTGCCCGTACACTCATACATAATGTAGTTACAGTCACTCATGAAAATAGCGTATCAGAGACATCCTAACCATTAGAGTGGACCTCAGGTTACAGGGGCTCTCGGATGGAGTTTCTTTATTATTCCATTGTTACAGATTGGTTGGTTTTAAATCCTTCAAGGTTAAATCATTTCTGTTCGAAACACTCATCTGCATTCTACGCTGCAGTGTGTGCTGTCAATGCTAATGGGCCCCGTTGATCTTGGAAATGCTGTCCATCCATCTGGAGGAGTTTTTGGAGCCTACATCCTCCCTGACTTCCTGTGCACTCTGCTCCATCCTGCCAGTTATGGCCGGCCTTCTCAATACTTTGATTTTAATTCCCTACTGAAAGCACAGACCTAATGCACCCCAGTTGCTGGGGGTGGGTGGGTGGGTAAAGGGGCTGAGAGAATACATCAGCAGCACAGATTGATTTCTCTTTCTTTCTAATATTAGTTCCTGTAGCCCACAAAAAGATTCTCCCATCAGCATGGAGGAGGGGACCTTGCTTTCTTTGCTCTTTCCACGCACTGTTCTAGCAACCCATCAGGGGAGAGGCAATCACTTTCTATTACTGGGATGTTGTTAGGAGCAAGCGTTGAGCTGCTGATGGAGAGATATGCTGTGCTCTCATTTAGGTGTGGGAGATAAATCCAAGCCCTAATGCGTAGATTAGCTGTTCAATGCACGATTCCCCCGAGATATCTATGGAGTCTGCAAAGCTTTCCTTGCAGGGAATCTGCACCTCTCCCACACTGCCTCCGAGCTGGAAGAAAGTATTTTATCTTCGCATTAAAGACTCGAGTGACACACCTCCCACGTCCAACACCTTCAATTATCCCAAGCATGACTAGCACAGTGACACATGATATGCATCCATATCTGTTTTGGTATATGCACGTTCTCCCACTCCCGGTCCAGATTTAGGAAGTCTGGCGCCCCAGAGAACGATGTACATTTCACACCCAATGTGTGATGAAATTCTGGACTGTAACAGTGAGGGTGCATCAAACAGTTTCCTGAGTACCAAGAAATTCGCTATGACCATGCATGCAGAAGTCTTTAAGCCCAGGGCAGACTACTCCAGACTCAGCAACACACACACACACACACACACACACACACAGACACACACACACACACACACACACACACACGCAGCAAAGTTGTACAACTATGTTGGACCTAGCTCTAGCTACCCTGAGTGAGTAAGTCTCCCTGTGCCTCAGTTCCCCATGTGTACAGTGGGGTTAATAGCACTGTCCTACACTGCAGGGGGTTGTGAGGATAAATGTGTTAACGACTGTGCAGTGCTAAGATGAAGAGGGCCATACAAGACTCATTTCCCCAAGATTTAATAGTCTACTTATAAACAATTATATAGTTAAAGGCTGAAAGTGAGTTTTAGTGGAGTCCCGTTAACACCCCCTACCCTTCCAAACAATTTATGCTTTTTCTATAAAAAAAATCTGCAGCCAATAAAAAATCTAAATCTATAAACAATCTTGCGCAGAGTTCTGAAGAGGGAAATAATCAGTCAAGAGACACATCCACTTCCCCACTGCCGTATAATCCCTTATATCATTTTACTAATTTTAGAACACAACCCGAGCTTGGCCTAGAGTCCACCTTGACAAGATAATACATTTTAAAATACAACTTACCGATACCAGAATCAGCATTTTCACAAAACGGAATTCTTGTTTCTTGCCCTATTAGTTAACGTGTTAGCAAAGATATTCAAACACACAAACAAAGCCACCTTTTGCCCCTATCTAGACATACCCAAAGAGGCTACGCTCCAGCTGCCCTCCTTGACGCCCAGTGAGACGATGTTGCCCATTTTTATAGGCCAGCCAGCCTGGCTGGGAAGATGCTGCGCTCCTGGGGCTGCTGTGAGGCAAAGGCAGTCAGCTTTGCAGGCTGGCTGAGGGAAAGGGCTGCCGTTCAGAGCGGAGTGCAGCCTTCATAATGTGGTGCCCAGCCTACAGCCACATACATCTGTGCTGGGGAGCTTGCTCTGCAGATTCCTCAGCTGCACTTGTTCTCTGGACAGATCCCTGTTCCACCTGGCATCTTTCATCCTCCCAGCATGTACTGGCAAAACACACCAACCGAAGTACGTCTGCATGAGCAAAGTAACTCCTTCCATTGGGAGCTGGTACTAGCCCATTTCAGCTGGTGGGCTTCCCATCTTATCTGATCAGGGAAAGTGAAAGTGAACCAAACTAGGTCCTCCCCACAGTACCAGGTGATGGTGTATGGTGGGGGGAAGGTCCATAAATATGTGTTAACTGATGCTACCATTAACCCATCAGTCGCCATCCTTCTCATCACGTAATCCTGATCCCACACATTCAAAACAGTCCCTATCTCCTTCTGATTTCTATAAAAGCCTGGGAATCAAAGTCTTGTCTCTTTCACCCACAGATGCAGGTTCAATAAAATATATTCCTTCACCCACTTTGTCTCTGGGAATGAAAAGTCTAATTAGCCCTTAGATTAGAAGGCCAGAAGAGATGAGTCTGACCATCTAGTCTGATGGGGTTTACTACCAGAACAAAAGAGCCAAAATCTTCCCAAAGGGTAAAACAGAGACAATGCTCTGCCTAGAAAGCAACTTGCGCAATAAAACCAGTGAGAACTCTTCCTGGCACCCATCCCTGAATCCGGCTAGCCAAGCTGTGGCAGGGATAGATGACATAAAACTTCCTACAATAAACTAATAAAAGAGATTTCTATGAGTAATCATTGATTTGACAGGATGTCAGCCAAACCCATCCATCTCCATTGACGTATGTCGACAACCTTCCAAACAAAACAGGGGCTATAGAGGGAAATTGAGAAAATGGCCCATAGTGTCTCAAATGCCACATAAAGACGACCACAGTTGGACTCCTCAGTCGTAACTTTCTGTCATTCACTTGGGGCTGTGTCTTTATCAATCCCTTTAAGATCACTAAAACCTGGCATCAGCAGCAAAGGAGTGTCCTCTCCGTCACAAATGCTGCTTCTGCACATCTCACAGTCACCACATATTTTCCATCTCTAACGAAGCTGGACGAAAATCTAGCCAGGAGTAACTGATTTGATCAATTGCACCTCTTTTTCTATCCACAAATAGATAAATCTTGATTTTCTGAAGTGCCTTTTTTTATTGGCCCTTAATTGCAGCAAATAATTTCTGGTCTCTAGTTTGTTCATTGCTAATATTTGAGATTTGAGCTATTCTGACTGACTCCTGAAATCACAGGGGCGTGACCTTATGCCCAGTCATGGACCAGCACCCCATTGCGCTAGGCGCGGTACAAACACAGAACAAAAAGACAGCCCCTGCCGCCCCAAAGAACATGCTGCAGAGGGTGTCTCTTACACTTCAATCCTGCACATGCTTAGCTTTACTCAGTGAACCAAGCTCATGTGCATCAAGTTACACTGAAGTCTATGGTTCTACTCACAAGAGTAAAGCTAAGTCTCTCTAGGTCCACCCTCCTCCAGGGCCGGGACACACAGGGCTCTCTCCAGGAATCTCCCAACAAATCCCCAACCAAAAGTATGAACTTAAACCAACTTCTGCCCTCCCCGGTCCTGACCTGGCATCCTTCATAAGTCTCCCCTGTTCTGTTCCTCCGTTAAACACCTCCCCAGAGCTCTCTCATGAAAGTCCAGATCCTGCCCTTCTATTAGGGTTCACTACCAGAGCTTGCTGCACCCCAAAGGTTGCGCTGTGTCTCTCCTGGCCTCCTGCCAGGCTTCTCTACTCAGTCAAGGATCCGAGGGCCAACTCTCCCCTGGGCTTCCTCCATGACCTGTTGGTCTGTCCCCTCTTTAACACCAAAACAGTAACTGCAGAGTTCCTTCCCTGTCTCACTCCAGACCCCTTCTACTCCAGACTTCCTTTCTTCCTAGCATCACTCAGCTCCTCCCCAGCTGGGCTTCATCTTTAAGGAGGCCTGGCCAAGCCGCCAGCTGCAACCAGATGGGTTACTTGGCCTCCCAGGCTCACATTAACCCTTTCACCACCTGTGTGGTAGACACCCCATCACAGCAGTGCATTGAGTTATCACGGTCCATCCATCCTGGACACTGAATGACAATAAGGTTTTTGTGGAAAAAATACTAGGTGATCATGTCATTAAAGACTGTATCATAATGCCAAATTAAGGATGCACAAGTATTCTTAATTGTAGCATTTTCTAATATATGATTGTCTTGGCAGCCTTAATGTTACTTTAACCAAAGGTGTAATATGTATTCAATATGGGCCAGCAATACCTGTATGCACCCCACAGGCGCTTCAAGTCCTGGACTCTGATCTTTGGCTCAGTGCAAGACTGAGGCGGTGAGGAAAGGTGGCGTTACACCACTTTGTGCTCCCCTAATCCCTGGGGTTGCTGGGCCTAGTTTGGCCCCTGTCATATATTACTGCAGCCTCAAGGGTGCTTGGATAAATGGCTGCCTGTGAAAGCTGCCCAGAGGCCGCTGGAGCAGCTGGGAATTTCCCCAGAGGCACAGGAACTAGGGGTGTGGTGGGTGCTGCAGCACCACCAGATTTTGAGTCCTACACCCAAAGTCTACCACATGCCTTTTGCAAAAAATGTCCGACTGCCAGACCTCCCCACCTCTAAACAGAACTGGTTGGAAAGATTTTTGGTGACGTTTCCCCCCCGGTAACAAATAGATTTTCAACTGAATGGAGATGTTCACCAAAACAATTTCATTTGCCATCAGAAATGTTTGGGTTTTGATAAAAAATTTGAAAACCAACCTGTTTTCAGCAACTGACAATCCCAAAGTTATAGTTTTAAGCAAAAAAATGTTTAGTTTCCTGTTACCAAAAAACAAACAAACACTTTTTAAGATGTTTTGTTTTTTTAATAAAAACCCAAATAATTTCAGACACATTTTTTGTGAGGAAAAAAACCTAGGAAGCTGTTCACAGGAGTGCTTCTCCTGACCTTGATTACAGGGAGAGCGGTATTAAAGCCTGCAACTTCCATGTCCCCTACTTCACAATACCCTATTTGGTTGTCACCGGAGAGCCATTCAAACTGCCCTGGGTTTTCTTAAGAGAATTTGTTTAGGAATGGAATTAGTGGGTATGCAAATTTACATCTCTTGTAGTTTTAAGAGGGAAGCAGGGTGAAGCGTTGAGCCCAGAAGATGGAAAACATGCTTATACTTGTCATTTGGAGGATGCAATAGAAGGGATTTACAGTGTAAAGTCTTTCTATTTCCCTTGCAGCCCCACTGCGTTTCCCCTTCTCCCTGACCTTTACATCAGCCCATGGAAGAGAATTCCTTCATGTGAGCCACTAATGACATTCTCATAAGCAAACTAGGGACATGCCGTCTCAATGAAATTACTCCAACTGGTTGAAAGATGGTACTCAAAGAATAGTTATCAGTGGTTTGCTATCAAACTGGGAGGGCGTATCTAGTGGGGTCCCATAGGGTCAGTCCTGGATCTGGTACTGTTCAATATTTGCATTAATAATTTGGATAATGGAGTGGAGAGTAGGCTTATAAAATTTGTGGATGACACCAAACTGAGAGGGCTTGCCAGCACTTTGGAGGACAGGATTAGTATTCACAATGACCTTGCCAAATTAGAGAATTGATCTGAATTCAACAAGATGAAATTCAGTCAAGTTGAGTGCAAAGTACTACATGTAGGGAGGAAAAATCAAATTCACAACTTCAAAATGGGGAATAACTGGCTAGGTAGTAGTTCTGCTGAAAAAGATCAGGTGGTTACAGTGGATCATAAATTAAATATGAGTCAACAATGGGATGCAGTTGCAAAAAAGGTTAATATAATCCTGGAGTGTATTACCAGCAGAGTCATATGTAAGACACTGAAGGTAATCATCCCTCTCTACTCTGCATTGGTGAGGCCTCAGCTGGAATACTGTGTTCAATTCTGGGTACTGCACTTTAAGAAAGACATGGACAAATTGGAGAGAGTTCAGAGGAGAGCAACAAAAAATGATAAAAGTTTTAGAAAACCTGACTGATGAGGAAAGATCTTAAAAATGGGCATGTTTAGTCTTGAGAAGAGAAGACTGAGAGGGGACCTGATAACAGTATTCAAATATGTTAAGGGCTGCTATAAAGAGGATGGTGATCAACTGTTCTCCATCTCCCCTGAAGATAGGACAAGAAGTAATGATATTAATCAGCAGTGAAGGAGATGTAGGTTAGATATTAGTAAAAACTTTCTAACTCTCAGGGTAGTTAAGCTCTGGAACAGGCTTCCAAGGTACGTTGTGGAATCCCCATCACTGGTGGTTTTGAAGAAGAGGTTGGACAAACACCTGCCAGGGATAGTCTAGGTTTACTTGGTCCTTCCACTGCACTGGGGGTTGGACTTGATGATCTCTTGAAATCCCTTTCAGCCCTACATTGCTATGATTCTGTGATACACACGGCTACTGGAAACTCTAGTCCAATATACCTACGCTAGTGAGGTTCTTGAATAGGCCATTATCAAAGAATGCTACAAATGCAACCTCCCAAGCACTAAGGAAGACAATGAAAGCAGGTTAGTATGCACTTCTGTCTTAGTATATTATCAAGATAAGGTAGGTGAGGTAATATCTTTTATTGGACCAACTTCTGCTGGTGAAAGAGAAAGATTTTGAGCTACACGGAGTTCTTCTTCAGGTCTATGGCCTACAGATACTTGGGATACTGATAAAGTAGTAACACTTACTGCCGATTCTTCTCCTTATGCATGAGAGCAGTTGTTTCTCATCCTGACTAGTTTAGATAGCACCCTATTGTTTGCATGTTAATTTCCTTAATACCAGCTAATATAATTATGCACAGGTAAGTGTGAAGCTTAGATCATCACTAATCTAATGTCAAACACTATGAAAAAAAATCTGTCTCCTGGGACCATTTTCTCTCTGCCAATATCTCCTTGGTCTTTGTATATCAGACTTCCCAAAATCTTAAGGAGCCACGCCACTTGACTGAGGGGGTTGGTTGACCCCCTAAGCACCACTGTCCTGAAGGGGGAAGATCATCCCATCGCAGGGAGCCATGGGTTACCAGGAGAATTTATGAAGGGCTTCAGTTTACATCTTGAGAACTCCACAACATTTTTAGGTTAGTAATACTGACACGTTTTATCAGTTCCTTGTCATCAGAGCTCTAATGGGAAAAGCCTAACGTATTGTTAAGTCTTTTAAAACTACCTTGACAACTGTTAAGGGAGATAAGCTATCTTTAAATCAGAAAATAGCTTCCTTCCTGCTATCTTATTGAACAGCACATAATTCTACAAAAGGTGTACTTGCCTAACAACTAATAGAAAGATGTATATGTACCAGACTGGAAGGTATGAGAACTCAGAAGATTTTTCTAGGCCTCTCAGAGGAAGTGAGTCTTCAGGATCTGAAGGAGGCAAGGGTGGTGTATTTGTGAAAGGAATGTGGAGCTATTCCTGAGAGAACAGGGCTTTGGAAACAATTTATTGAACCTATCAGCAGCCCGACTTTGCTGCTGTAGGTGAATTCAGCATGGCTGAGAATGCAAGGAACTGTCACCTTAATTCAGGATGCCATCTTCAAATGCAGCTGCAGTGGTTGGAGAACTAATGCCTAATCTGTGGACATATTTATCATGCTCATTCATATGTTTGGTGACCACAGTAGTTGCTGGTATAAACTTATGATATGGGCATTGTTAGCAGAAAGGCTGTGCAAATAGATTTTTTTGGTCCACTGGCAATTTTGAAACCAAATTTTCAGAAAATCAAAAAGCTGGGGAAAAAAAACAGTTTGGGGTTGTTTCGGGGCTTCGATTTAAAAAAAATAAATTAAAATAAAAGGGACTTTTGAACGAAAAGTTGTTTCAAACCAAAAAATCAAAATGGCTCTTTTCAAAAATGTTGAAACAAAACATTTAGAGTTTTTGGATTTTTTTTTTTTTGATGAAACAACTAGTTGAAACCAACACAAATTCATGAAAGGTTGTGGGTGTCACTAAATCTGCATTATTTTGCGGAAAAAAAATCAGTCAAAAAATGTCACCCAGCTCTAACTGGCAGCCATGCTGTCCAGGCCAGTGAAGTAGCACATGAACGATTATTCTGCAGAGGAGAGTGGGGAAGATAAATTTTGCTTTGGGGTGAGAAGAGGCAAGTGAAGAGCATAGTAGGGCAGTGAATAGGAGGTCATAAACTCCAGTCACTCGGCTAGTAAGTACTTAGGACCTGATTCAAAGCCCATCAAAGTCTTTGGGAGTCACTGGGGGACTGCAGTGGGTTTTCATTAGGCCCTTGGTGCATTTGGCTGGTTTGAGTGGTAGGGTATTCCCTCTTGCTGCTAATTATTCTTAAGTTTTCAGTGAATTTGTCCATCACATTTGGAAACACCAAGACATGCTTTTCAACTTCCATTCTGTATATTTCCTTTCTGAGAGCCAGACACTTACATAACCTTTTGTCCTCCAGCTCCATCTGCATCCTCCAAACCTCAGTATAAAGTTCCAAGTCTAAATGTCATGCCCTCTTCTTCCTCTGTTGGCTGTTGAGGGACTCCAAAGCTGCTCTTTGTTCTCTCTCAACAAAGCACTGCTGAGCGATGGTGGATGCATCATTACTTCCATGGGTCCCTCAGTTCACAATCCTATTGCATTTGCAGAGGGCCAAGGTGAGGGGAAAGGAAACAAAAAACATTATTTTGTAACATAGTTCCCTTTGTCTGTGCAACTGTGACATGATGAGCTGTGAGACATGAGCTTCCTTGTGTAACTTGCAGACCTGGGCAGAAAAATGTTTTTTCCCCATGGAAAATGTTGAGGAAAATAATTAAAAAAATCATTTCCATTGAAACTTTCCATTGAAAAATTCAAGTTTTCATTAAAAACTCTGAAATATTTCCACCGAAAACCAAATTGCTGCCATAGGGCCTCATGGGAGTTCTAGTTTGGATGTCATGATCCCATTCTCCTCTTTATGTCAGACTCCTTGAATGGACTACATCTCCCATAATGCACTGTAGTCTCCCCTCTTGGTGAATTTCATGGCCAGGGTGCATCATGGGAGACACATCTGGCTGGGGAATCCAGCCCACACAGAAGAATGGATAAATCGGAAACCAAACTACATCTCCCATGAGGCATTGCAACCAGATATCTAAATAAAAATGTTTCAGTTTTCAGGTGTTTGTTTTTTCAATGAAAAAAATCAACATTTTCTGCAGAAAGCAGACAATTCACAAACACATTTGTTTAGTCAAAAAACAACAACACAATTTTCTGTCAAAAACAATTGGTTGAAGAACTCTGGAAATATTTTTCACTATTAAGAGAGTGACTTTCAGTCACTCTTGGCTGTTGCACACATCGTACAGGAACTCGCATGGCAAATGCCACGTTAGCTCCCAGTCTATATTTGTGCCAGTTTATACTTTGGCACACACTATATATATTGCTGGCTCTTAGAATCATCCCACTATATGTATGGACACTCCTACTCATGCTCAAGATGCGATTTATGCTTGAGTCTAAGGCCACACAAATAAATTTGATCTTGAACTGTTTCAAGGGACTATCACAGCTGAGAACTTTGTCCTGTGGCAAGTGGTGGTGACTTTGCTGGTGATGCATAGAAAAAAAAAGGCTCTTTGTTGCAATTTGGGGCTGCAGTAAGGGGCAGTGGAGCTCTGGGCATCACTCTACCTCAAGTTGTGTAATGTCTGCTACAGCTCCCCAGCACAGGGTGCAACACCGCTCCCTGGGGTATAGCCATACTCCGGTCTTGCTCTGTGGATTGGTACCAAGAAGGGGTGAAGACCTGATCCTGCCTCCTTCCTGCCATGCAAATAGGGATGCAGAACCGAGGCGCTTCTTGCACCTTCCCAAGCTCCTTAACAAAGGAACTTGAGCAGAGGGCAGCTGTCTTAAAAATTGAGTATTACAAATGGAGACAGAAAATGACTGGAGAGAGATCAACTCTTATCTGCCTTAACTCTGCTCTGATTGCATATGTGGCAGGGAGAGCTGAAACACGGTGGCTTGTTTTGTTAGTGACCGGGCAACTGGTAGAATTTAGCAGCAGATTGAAGCACAGAGCTTTTTTTCGGTGTTTCGTCTCCTGAGTGAAAATTGCTTGAGTTGGCAGGGGTTTCCCACCCTCACAGTATTAGCAGTCTATCTAGGTACTTTACATGGCCCCTGTTACCATAGTATTGGAATACTTCACCATCCTTAATGGATTTATCTTCATGGCATCTCTGTGAGGTAGGTGTTATCATCCTCATTTTACAGGTGGGAAGCAGAGGCTCTGAGAGACTTGCTCAAGGTCCCACAGGAAGTTTGTGGTCAAGCCAGGAATTGAACCAGGGTCATAGGCTAGTGCCCTAACTGCTGGACCATCCTTCCTCTCTGCTGCAGTGAATTTCCAGATCCGTTACCACCCTCTAGGAAAGCGAGAGCCAGGGCTCGCACAGCTCTGCACACAAAGAGCAGAGAGGAATCCAGCCTCCAATATTGCCTCAGGCCACCCCCTGAGGAAACGGGGAGGGGTAGGCCTGTTAACTGCCCAGTAGCAGCCAGAGCTGGGCAGCCTCACTAACTCCCAGTGCACCTTGAGGTTGGTCTGTGCCACACCTGCTGTTCCAGGAGCCCAGCCAGTTTATTTATTTATTGTTAGGGACAAACATTGATTATGTTCAAGGCTGAGACTCCTAAATTCAGCAGGACTAGCACCCAAAGGCTCAAAGGCAAGTGTATCCCCCCACTGCACCAGCACGTCCCCACATTAAAACCACAGTTGATTTTTACAAGTTCCTCTTTTCCATCCCCTTGTGGCCATTCAACCGACAAGCAGTGACTCAGGAGACAGGCTCACTGGGATGCATTTGAGGTCCACTGTAAGGGGCATTCGAATGTAGATATCCCCCTCCCCCCCCCGCAGGGCATTAGTTCCAAATCCCAAGTTCTGGTGTGTTCTGGGCTGCTTCTTTCCTGCAAACTGCTCATCAGCCAACCTTCTGCAGGAGTCTGATCTCCTTGGGGAGGCAACATTCATGAGCAAATAACAGTCACAATCAAAGTGGCAATGTTGGAGGTCGGCAGTTCCAAGCAGAGCTGGCGCTCATTGCCGTGAGTCAATATTGAGTGGAGAGCTGTAACAGACTTTGTGTTCATGAACTGGCTGGCGTAGCAGGGGAGGGTGGGGGGAGAGCACTGTTTTAAAATAGATCTTTCTGGAGGATCTTGGCATTTGGCAATTCCCAATTTCAATGCAGTGCGGGAGGAACTCAGAACTTCACCTCACATCCTCCTCCCCTACATCCTATTAGGACACATTTTGCTAGCATTACTTATGTGGAGTAATAATTCCCCATGGGTGTAATCCCATTGATTTCAATCGGCTGGATTCGAACACCCTACGTCACGTTGAATAGCACTTTATTTCACAAGCAATTTCACTGAGTCCAGTGGAGCCAAGTACAACCCAGCATGAGGAAGGGTGATAAAATCTGACCCAGTGGGACAAACTGCAGGATAAGATTTGATTCAATGTGAGAGTGGTAGAATCTGGCCTTTGAAATAAATTAACAACTGACTTGAGGGAGTTTTCAAACCCACTAACATTAATGCAAACAGCTGTTGGTAAATCCCAGATTGAGTTTTTAGCCTTTTTTGAATAGCCTTTCTCTACATCCTTGGCAATAGATGGCTGTATGTGGAACTTGGTTCAGGCAGCAGAACATAGCGCTCCCCACTTTACCTACACACAGCCAGCTGTGTGTGTGCTTCCTACCCACCATGGAGCCCCATAGATTTATTTAGACCAGATAAAAAATATTCCACTTCCACCCACATCCGCCTGATATCCAGCCATGGAAATTCATACCGTGATATGGAGCTGAAAATCAGCAAGCTACCATTACACCTACAGGTTCAATTTCTAAATAGGAAGTTAGCCCAGTCAAGAACTGACCCTTGTCTCTCTTTCCATTTAAGACAATCACTAAAATATTTGCAATTATTTCCTCCCAGTCTGCTGTCACCTGCTGCTGCTCCACTTTCCATCACTGTAATCAGCTTGCATCAGAAGTATTGAGCTAGGAATCACAAAGCTCTGGATAATCTTCAGCAGCCATTAAATGAGAAGCTATAATTTTAGCAGCATCTGAGGTTTGCCACCCTGCTCCATGTTTGTTGCTGACGATTCAGCCATAGCACAAAGCATTCCAGCTTTCTCCCAGCTATGCAGAGGGATCACAGCAGGGGACAGAATCTGGACCTGCCTTTAGGGCTGGGTAGTCAAACATTTTATGTATCATTCTAAGGGTGTTTATAATACATGTCTGTGGAGCTGGGTGCCACAGCACAGAAGCTTTATGGCAGGAGTAACCAGAGAGTGGAGTCTTTATGAGAGTTAGTGTTGTTCCCACAAATATTGTAGGACACCTTCTGGAGTCACTTCCTCCTCCCATTCCTACTGAGGTCACAAGGCTTGCTGGGGAAGGGGAAGTGCGTCAGGAGGCAAGTTCCTGAGGCTGAGCTAGTCAAGTGTAATGAAATCAATGGGGTTGGATTGATGGGGGAAGGATTGTCTCCAGGCTCTCCAGCTGCTACTGTTGGGTTTATAGAATCACAGAAATGTCGGGCTGGAAGGACCTCGAGAGGCCACCAAGTCCAGCCCTCTGCACTGAGAACAAATCAAGTAACCCTAGACTGTCCTTGGCAGGTGTTTGTCCAACCTGTTCTTAAAAACCTCCAGTGACGGGGATTCCACAACCTCCCTTGGAAGCCTATTCTAGTGTTAACTACCCTGAGTGTTAGAAAGCTCTTCCTAACCCAGGGGTAGTCAACTGGCGAACCAAGGGCCAAATCCAGACCACCAGAAACTTTTGAATGGACCGCAAAATCTTTTTATTTACTCATCATCATTATTGTAATTGTGGTTTGAAAATGTTTCTCTAGAGTTTGGAACTTGACTATACCTTGACCAAGAAATATGGACCTTGAAAAAAAAATAATTGAGTACACCTGTTCTAATCTCTAACCTAAATCTCCCTTGCTGCAGATTAAACCCATTATTTCTTGTCCTACCTTCAGTGGACACGGAGAACAATTGATCACCGTCCTCTTTATAACAGCTCTTCACATATTGGAAGACTGTTAGCAGGTCCCACCTCAGTCTTCTTTTCTCAAGACTATACACACCCAGGTTTGTTTGTTTGTTTGTTTGTTTGTTTTTTACTTTTCCTCATAGGTCAGGTTTTCTAAAACTTATCATTTTTGTTGCTCTCCTCCAGACTCTCTCCAATTTGCCCACATTTTTCCTAAAGTGTGACGTACTCCAGCTGAGGCCTCACCAGTGCCAAGTAGAGCGGGATAAATACTTCCCATGTTTTACATATGACACTCCTGATAATACACCCTAGAATATTAGCTTTTTTCACAACTGCATCACATTACTGACACATATTCAATTTGTGATCCAGTATAACCCCCTGATTCTTTTCAGCAGTACTGCCACCTTATTCCCACCAGTTATTCCCCATTTCGTAGTTTGGGGGTTTGATTTTTCCTTCATAAGTGTAGTTCTTTGCAATTATCTTTACTAAATATCATCTTCCTGAATTCATACCAATTCTCTTTTTTGTCCTCCAATGTGCTGGCAACCCCTTCCAGCTTAGTGTCTGTGATGCTGGTAAACCAAGTGCCAGCTCTGGCCAAGGCCATAGGCGTTAGCTAAGAACTGAAAAACGCATAGCTGGAAACCAAACCAGTTCACTTGTATGTAAGTTTTGTTCAAAACAGATATTAGTCTTATAAGAATGTATTTAATGTTTAGACTCTATGAAATACTTGTTGCTGCATGCATTAATCTCACTTGTAAGTCCATATTCTATGCTACAAGGTAAATATAAGTTTGTTTTATAATTGTAAAAAAGCCTGCTCTGAACTAGTGAACTCAAATGGGATGAGCAGCTTCTCCCGTACATCCAGGAGGACTATCAAAAATTAAGTGGGCCATTGTAGGACAAAAGCTTTGTTAATTGCCCTGTCTACCTGTGGAGAAGTATGTGCAGAAGGGCTTGCCCCATCAGTTTGAATGTTCAAGAGGGAAATAAAAATAGCTGACATGAAGATTTTTCATCTCCTTGCTCTTTGGACTCTCACAAGGGCTGAAGCTAAGAAACAAAGAGCAGAGATCCCCAGTGTTGACCAGGGTTAAGCCCTATTAAGACAATCGGTGCTAACAGATTATTACATCTCTATCACCTTTTGAATCACAGACTAAAACTTATTTGCATATATATGCCTGCTAGCTTTAACCTGAAAATAACTCTCCTATTTTTTCCTAATTAATAAACCTTTAGTTAGTTTATTACAGGATTGGCTACAGGCGTTGTCTTTGGTGTGAGATCTGAGGTACTAGTTGATCTGGGATAAGTGACAGTCTCTTGGGACTGGTGTAACCTGAATATTTTGTGATCTTTGGTGCAAGTGATCATTTATCACTAAGTCCAGCTAGCTTGGGTGACAAAAGATACACCGGAGAGCCCAAGAGGACTGTGTGTCACTCCATGGTGAGACTGTTACAGTGATCTAGGAGTTCACATTTGTTACTGGCTTGGTGAAATCTAAGCCACTCCAGATACTAGGACAGTGTCATATGCAAATTTTATAAGCATACTCCCCACTCCATTATCCAAATCATTAATGAAAATATTGAATAGTACCAAACCCAGGACTGACCCCTACAGAACGTAAGTAGATGTGCTCTCTTAGCTTGACAGTGAACCATGGATAACTACTCTTTGAGTATATTCTTTCAACCAGTTGTACACCCATCTTACAGTAATTTCATCTAGAACATATTTCCCCAGTCTGTATATGAGAATGCCATGTGGGACTGTGTCACAAGACTTCAAGAGATATCACATCCAGGGCCGGCTTTAGGACCTGTGGGGCCCGATTCCGCGGTCCTGGTCTTCGGCGGCACTTCGGCGGTGGGCGGGTCCGCTCCGCGTCTTCTGCGGCACTGAAGGACCCCCCGCCGCTGAAATGCTGCTGAAGATCCCGGAGCGGACCCCCCACACACATACACCGCCGAAATGCCGCCGGAGCGGACTGCCACCAGGTGAGCCTAAGGCGTGGGGCCTAAAGCCGGCCCTGATCACATCTACTAAAGCCGGCCCTCCCACAACCACCAGGTCAGTAACCTAGGGTGTATTGGTGTGACACTTTGTAGTGAGTCGGTGTGGCTCCCCTCCTGCCCAGGAGGGTCGAGCCCCGGCACGAACCCTTTACACACTTCCTTCCTGTTTCCCTCTCCCCATTACTCCGATGGTGAGGTAATTGACTGCTGGTCCATTCCTTACCCCAGAGAGAAAGGATGGTCTGGTGAACAGGGCACTGGACTTGTATTGAGGAGGGCTGGTTCTTTTCCTGGCTCAACAACAGGTTTCCTCAGTGATCTTAGGCAAGTCACATAATCCACCCTGTGCTGTAATGCCCTAGCTGCAATTTGGGGCTAGCTGTTCACTACCACAAAGGGGTTCAGTAAGGCTAAAACCCTCTGGTGCTTCTGAGGTGCTCAGATACTATGGTGAAAGTACTTAAATGGCTAGAGTCCATGCAAAGTGAAAGATAAGGACGTATGCATGAGGCTCAAAATGACTGGTTTGATACCACATAAAGCTGACAGCAACCCTCAAACAGCCAGAAACAATAACTTGACTCAGTGATATAAGAATCAGCATTCTAGAGAATTCGGTTACTGCTGGCTTTGATTAATAATAAGAGCAAGGTAAGCTGAAAGGGTAAGGTTAATAATAAGTTTACTGTGTTTATATCTCCTGGCTTTGTTTCAAAAGAATTCAAAAATAATTTTGAAATGATAAAGCATGTATATTAGAGGGTTCACTATGTGGCACTGGTAGGTATTTTAATGCTTGGGGAAATCATCTTGACATTTAAATCAATACAAGGAATTATTCAAGTTCTTTTGAATTTCTAACTTTTAGGTTCATTGATAATTGTCACAGATAGTCCTTCCTACTAATTGGAAAGCTTGATTGGCCTTAAAAGTATCTGCAGTACATATCCATATTTGGACCAAAATTGTCTTCCCAGAAGCATAACACACAATAGAGTTAAGTTACATTACCTCACTGTAATAATACTTTAATAACTGTGTTTCATCTCTAATTTGATTACTGTCTCATAAACTTTAAAGTGCCCAAACTAAAACTTCAGATATTCAATTCTTCTTACCTATCATGTAACAATCTTTATTTTACTTGCTGTAAAATGGTTATTTTTGAATTTTGTTCTGGTTAATAAAACTGTACATTTGGAATATGTCTCAAGCCTGCTTCCATAGGGCTGATCTACAGTACAACGTTAGGGTGACTTAACTACATAGCTCAGGGCTGTGAAAAATTTCACATCTTCTGCAATGTAATTAAGCTGAACTAAGTCCTGGTGAGGACACCGCTAGTCTGATGAAAGAATTATTCCACCAATCTAGTTACTGCTTCTCAGAGAGGTAGATTTACTACAGCTCTGGAAGACCACATTGTCTTGTGGCTAGCATACTGGCTTAGAACTCAGGAGACCTGCGTTCTGTTCTTAGCTCCAGCACAGACTTGCTGTGTGAACTTGGACAAATCCCTTTTCACCAAGTGCCTATTGTAACTACTAAGGCCTGGTCCCCACTAAGCCCCCACTTCGGACTAAGGTACGCAAATTCAGCTACGTTAATAATGTAGCTGAATTCGAAGTACCTTAGTCCGAACTTACCGCGGGTCCAGACGCGGCAGGCAGGCTCCCCCGTCGATGCCGCGTACTCCTCTCGCCGAGCTGGAGTACCGGCGTCGACGGCGAGCACTTCCGGGATCGCTCCGGAATCGATTTATCGCGTCTAAACCAGACGCGATAAATCGATCCCAGAACGTCGATTGCCTGCCGCCGGACCCTCCGGTAAGTGTAGACGTACCCTTAGATTGTAAACTCTTTGTGACAGGTATTGTCTCTCACTATGGGTTAGTACAACACCCAGCATGATCAACTGCTGATCTCAGATGTGGTCTGTAGGCACCACTGTAATCAAAATAATAATGGGAAAATGTGGAACAGTTAACGTCACATAATCATTTTGTTTTGCACCTTTATATTTTGCATTCTTATGGATTTAACCCACACACTGATCTTGGGAAATTGCCTCTAATTATTTTGACTATGCCCTCTTTCTTAGCTCTGATGGTGTTTAATCCTTTCAGCTGGTATAAGCTACTTTGGTATTGGATGCTCTTTAATCAAAGCACAAGTTACTTCATAAATTCTTTTACTGGAACATTTGGGGGAATTTAATTGGACTCTTGGTCCAACTGACTGCTGGAATATGCAGACTCAACTGCATTGACTACAATGGAGTTAGGTTCACTGAATATGGCTGCCTTCATTTTCCATCTCAAAGCAATCTGAAGAATGGCTTTTTTCTTGCCAACTTCCTATAAGAACATAAGAATGGCCATACTGGGTCAGACTGATGGTCCATCTAACCCAGAATCCTGTCTTCTAACAGGCCAATCCCAGTTGCTTCAGAGGGCAATTATCAAGTGATCCATTCTCTGTCACCCAGTTCCAGCTTCTGGCAGTCAGTAGTTTAGGGACACCCAGAGCATTTGGTTTATGTCCTTTTCTTCAAGAAAGTAGTTTAACTTTTCCACACACATTCTCCCAAATCTTGTCCTTCTGTGAAATCTTCTGTTTTCCCATGCTCTGTCATTTTCCCTTGTGAAAAGCACACACAAAAAATATTCCAATCTTTTCCTTTTCGGCTGAACAGTCAAAACTCAGCCAGACTGTACTATTGCATTATTCCAGTCCAAGGAAATAGAAATCTATCACTTACTGACTCTTAGGGCAGGTCTACACTAACCTCCCAATTCGAACTAATGTACACAACTTCAGCTACGTGAATAACGTAGCTGAAGTTCGAAGTACCTTAGTTCGAACTTACCTCGGTCCACACGCGGCAGGCAGGCTCCCCCGTCGACTCCGCGGTACTCCTCTCGCCAAGCAGGAGTACCGCAGTCGACGGCGAGCACTTCCGGGTTCGACTTATCGCGTCCAGACAAGACACGATAAGTCAAACCCAGAAGTTCGATCGCTCGCCGCCGAACTACCGGGTAAGTGTAGACCTACCCTTAAAGTCAAACAAGTTGTGCAGAACTCTTTTATTCAGTCAAGCTAGTGAATGGAAAGTGACATGGGCAGCATGTTAATTTAGGTCTCTGTCAAGATTTGGACTTTAAATGCATCTTCACAGACACGACATGCTCCTCATTACCAATTTGATGCGAGTCAGATTCTGATATCCCTTACTCCATGAATAGGCCTAATGACTCACAGACTAGGGTGATGTTTGATGATCCTAATCCAAAGTTTGTTGACGTTATCAGTAGAGAGGTGAGGAAGACAGAAGTTCCGTTTCATGAAGGATTTCGAGATTTCAGAATTTGGCTTCGCTCTGAATCAGAGCAAAACCTGAACATTTCTAAATTCTCCACAAAAGAAAATTGCCCCAAGTTTTTCATTTATTTGTTTCAGGTCAAATTGAAATATTTCATTTTGATTTTGATTTTTTATAATGAGGACATTTGGATAACATCAGAGCTTTGACTTCAATGAAACTGTATATTCCAATTGAATAGGGTTCTATCTGTCAGTGCTGAGACAGAGACAGCTGGGTCTAGTGGTTAGCATAGGACACATGGCCAAGTCCCCACACCAGCAGGAGGTCAGAATCAAAAGCTGACCTCCGGAACCAGGCCGAGTCAGAATCAAGCTGAGTCAGATAATCAGGAGATGAGCCAGAGACGAACCAAGAGTCAGCTACCAGGAACCAGGCCAAATCAGGAAGCCAGGAGGTCACGGTCAGAACACAAGTGCTCGTAGCACTGGGTGAGCAGTTCAAAGCCGTGTGGAGCCCAGATGTACTGTTCCTCCTTCTAGCTTAAGTAGGAAGAGCAGCTCAATCAGGAGCGCCAGCATTTCACCAATCAGGGCCTGTAGTGGAGCCTTCCTGTTGAGCTGGGCTTCAGGGTCTCCCGGTTATAGCTGATGCTGGTAAGCTAGCAGGTTGGAGTGTGAAGTCTCTGCCCTGTAGTCTTAGGTTTGAGACCCAGAGGTTGCAACACCATCAAAGTTTCCCTAACCAGCTCTAGTTAACAGAAATACTCCTCCTGGTTTCAAGGGGCTTTGGATCAGGCCCAGTAAAAGTATCCAAATTTTTTCCTGTGTGTTTAGTTTAGTGAAGCCAAAGGACACAGTAAAGTGATTATTCAATGCCTGCAGTTTTACTGTTTATGGCCATTGTATTTGTCCAATCACTCTGTTCTGCATCTTCTCCGATGGGCTAAGATGCTGGGGTGCCAGAGATTGCTTTTGGTACTGCCCATACAGGGACAGACTGCCACTGGCCCTTGCTCAGAGGGTGGAAAAACCTTCTCCAATCCTGCACCCAACACACAATCTCTAGCAACATTCACACTGGAGGGGGCAGAGGAGGAGGCAAAGCAGAGAGGAGGAGCTTGAGGCACTACCCTGACCCAGCCTGAACACCCTGTGTGCACATCTGAACTCCAGGGGCACCTCCCTCACCACCTATTGGAGTAGATCTCATGGGGAGCAGGCTGCACCCTCCTAAAGCACAGGACAGGCTGCACTGCCTCTCTGAGACACTCAGGGAGGGATATTGCTCCATTCTGCCCCCTACAGGGATGTAGCTAAATGGTGCCATCTAACCCAGAACATGGCATGTTTCCTTTGCTGCTCAGATTTGCACAGTCACAGTTCCAATAATCCAATCAGAGAAAAACAATTTCTAGCCTGTCACAAGGCAGCCGGGCAGCCTAAAACCAGCAGTGACAATGAGCAGAAATAACAATTGCAAACAGGGGAATCGAATGCTCTCAGAGCCAGGCCCACACCACTTTGCAAAGCCTTCAGTTGATTTCAATGGGCTAGGATCAGGTCCTTAATCACCACACCACCTGCGTGGCCCTGCCCCACATTCAGTGGAATTCCCGATTAAGAGGTGACACCAATGTGGAAGCCGTGCTGCTGTCTAGGCCGCTGTTGAGCCCATCCTGCTGCCACAAGGAAGCACTGTCTGTATCTAGATAGAGACGGAGCCTGCTGCCTGCCCAGCACCATACACAGATCAGCTGCATGGTACCTGCTAGGGCCACTAAGCAGGGGAGGCTGGCAGGGCAAGAGCAAATTGTCAGTCTGGAAGAGGCAGTGGTAGATCAGCTCATCACACCCCGGCCGTGTGCATCGCTAGGAGCTGTGTGGCTTGAGAACAAACAATCAGAGCAAAGCAACCTATGACCGACATACAGAAAAACCCAAGCACCACACAACCATGGGGGCGAGTCCCTAGTCAGTGGAATTACCAGATCCATTAAACAGCAACTATTCCATTTAAGAACACTGGGCTTAAATCAGGGAGATGCTGCACTGACAGGCGATTTCTGCTTAAGCGTGTCCTACATGATTCTTTACTTTAATTGCTAATACTCTACAGGTACCTGTCCCTATGGTCCAATCAGGGTTAGAGGTCACACTGCCAATAACGCTTCTGCCCTGTCTGCCTACAGCTGACATCACGCGCCTGGAGGATGCAGCTATGCCACTGCTGGCAAACAGGTACAAAATTCCTAGTGCAGATGCCCCCAGGAGTTCCGAGAGTGCTAAACACCTTCCTAGAATACAATGCAGCTTCCAGTATACCGGGCTGTCCATGCTGCATATTTCCCCAAATTTGCCAGCTCCTGAGGCACAAGTAGATGGCTGCTCCGAGGCCCCAGAATACAGACAAGTAACAAGCATTAAGTGTGGTCTCAGCCACACAATTGCACCAGGTGCATGTGCTGAGCCATGTGGAATCTGAATTATCTTTGGCTTGGGGGAATGTATGTCTTCTGACTAGCTTGCAAAATGCAGTCTGAACAAGGAAAGATGAGGCTAGTGGCGGGTGCAGTAGGAACAGAAAAGGGGAGGGGAATATATTAGTAGTATTACTGTAGGGCCTAGGCGCTTCAGTCATGGACCAGGGTCCCCTTGTGTACTTTGTTCACTGTACAAACTGAACAAAACAACAGTTCCAGCACTACAGATGGAAACAGACAGAGAGGTACAAGGAAACAATAAAACAGTATTGGTCAACATGATAGACAGTGGTCTCAGCACGCCAGCTAGGAGTTCTGACATGGAAAGATCCATGCACCCAACCCAATAGTCCTTATTATCCTGTTCCCTGTGTGCAGTGCAGCAGCTGTGATGACTCATAGACTCATAGATTTTAAGGTCAGAAGGGACCATTGTGGTCATCTAGTCTGACCTCCCGCATGATGCAGGCCACAAAAGCTGACCCACCCACTTTCCCTTAACTCAGCTGTTGAAGTCTCCAGATCGTGATTTAAAGACTTCAAGTCGCAGAGAATCCTCCAGCTTGCGACCCCTGCCCTATGCTGCGGAGGAAGGCGAAAAACCTCCAGGGCCTCTGCCAATCTACCCTGGAGGAAAATTCCTTCCCGACCCCAAATATGGCGATCAGTAGAACCCCGAGCATACAGGCAAGAATCTCCAGCCGGACCCTCATTTTACCAGCGATGGCACGTTATTGCCTAATTGACTAAAATCACGTTATCTCATCAAACCATTCCCTCCATGAACTTATCTAGCCTAATCTTGAAGCCAGGGAGGTCTTTCGCCCCCACCGTTTCCCTCGGAAGGCTGTTCCAAAATTTCACCCCTCTGACAGTTAGAAACCTTCATCTAATTTCAAGCCTAAACTTCCCCACGGCCAGTTTATATCCGTTCGTTCTCGTGTCCACATTAGTACTGAGCTGAAATAATTCCTCTCCCTCCTTGGTATTTATCCCTTTGATATATTTAAAGAGAGCAATCATATCCCCCCTCAG
The DNA here is from genome assembly GCF_028017835.1 of Emys orbicularis. NCBI lineage: Eukaryota > Metazoa > Chordata > Testudines > Emydidae > Emys > Emys orbicularis. Next base: position 53,002,709 of record NC_088691.1, read on the forward strand.
CCTTCTTTTGGTTAGGCTAAACAAACCGAGCTCCTCGAGTCTCCTTTCATAGGAAAGGTTTTCCATTCCTCGGATCATCCTAGTGGCCCTTCTCTGTACCCGTTCCAGTTTGAGTTCGTCCTTTTTAAACATAGGAGACCAGAACTGCACACAGTACTCCAAATGAGGTTCTCAATGAGAACAAGGCAGTTCTCTCCTTTGAAGACAGCAGATCTGAGCATCCTCCCAGAGACACCTTTCCTCGTGCTCTCCCTAGCAGGGCTGCTTGAGTGCCTCATTCCTGTGCTGCTATCCACCTCTTTATGGCACTCACACTTTTCTCCCTCTGCCTGGCTGGCTCCCATAAACAGCTCTCTCCCCTTGGTTCCTCACATGCTGCTGGTTGTGGCTGCCCCTTGCTGCCCCTTACCATCCCCCTTCCCTGCATGTTGATGGCCCACTGCCCCTTGCTAGCTCCCCTCAAGAACATCTTTTGCAACAAAGACATTGGTCTCCCACCTGCAAGTTGTGGGGCCCTGCTGAATGCCATGCCAGTAGACACCGGCAGGAGACATGATGGTAAGTTATGTCCATGCCCATCTCAATGTATACCGTGATGGCCACCATTTACCACACTGGTGATTGAACCAGGGTCCCTTGGAGCTAAGGGCTTAAGTCTCTACACCTTCAGCGAAAGGGGCTTGCTCAGTGGCTTGGGGCTATAACAGACTCATGTCCTCTATGGATCAGGCACAGCGGGGACACATAACACATGCTCACATGGTGACCAGCGGCTCACACCACCCCGAGTGTAAATATGGGAGTCAGGTTGGCTCCTGATCCTGTACGCAGTAAGGTCAACAGAAAGACTCCCGCTGACTTTAATGGGGGCTGCATCAGGCTCCAAGTGCACATATGGGGACAATCAGGCTCCCAATTTTTCCTGCCACCCCTCACTTCTCCTGTAGTCAGCCCGTGTCCCAGTGCTGGCAAGCTGCACAGAATCCAAGTAGTGTGCAACACAAGTACCACCTATGGGGCTCCCCACTGGCTTGTTAGTCCCCGCCTGCCTGGTATTCCCAGGAGGGAAAGTTACAGCTCTGTGATGCTGTATTAGTCAAGCTTGACATCTCCTATCCAAATTAAACACGGTGATGGCTGTCAGCCATCTGTGCCACACCTGACTGGGGTGATGTACACACAGAAGAAACCAAGGCACCTAACTGCTGCTTAGTTTTCCAGAGTCTCTCTGCATTCAAGCTTGGAGCCCACTGAACTGCTCTTCTTCTGGATAGAAAGGAAGCAGTGCTGGTGAACAGCGAGTGTATGTCAGGGGAATCTCCATCCTTAGAGGTTTTTAAGGCCCGGCTTGACAAAACCCGGACTGGGATGATTTAGCTGGGGTTGGTCCTGCTTTGAGCAGGGGTTGAACTAGATGACCTCCTGAGGTCTCTTCCAACCTTAATCTTCTATGATTCTAGGGGGGTGACGCTGTGTCAACCAAAGCTTTTTTTGACCTTTTCTTTCTTGTTTTGGTCCGGTGCATTGTTGGTGAAGGAACTGTGCCTTTTCTCTCTCTCACACACCCATCACACTTCACTTCCCATTCACTCAATTACTTTTTCTGGTGTGAAAGGAGATTTTGTTCAAAAGGGACTCTCGCCTCCAGGCCTGGAGAGTGCTAGACATCTCAGCCATGTTCCTCAGGGTGGTGCTAGCTCAGGCCAAATGGGACCACCCATTCCGGGACATTTTGGTCTCTATGGTCATGCTGCTTTACAAACCACCCCCAAATCTGGAGGCCTCTCCTCTTCCTGGGAGGGGAAAGAGAAAATGATTTTTCATGGGCATCCTGCCTTAGGCAGCACGTGTTTGTATGTGAACCCTGATGGCTGCGTTCTCAGGGAGTGGCAGCAAGCCAGCTACTGGGGTTCGCTTGGAGATTTGGGTTGCAGAAGAGCCCCAGTAAATACTCCATGCTGTTCTCCCAGGTGTGCCCCTCGCTGTCCCGCCAGCATGCTAGAGCTTGGCAGCTGGGAGCTGAGGCTGTGGAGTGGAAGTGTCCCCCTGCTCCTGCTGTGGAATGGAACGCAGAAGGTTTGACCTTCCCTCTCACAAGGACAGGAGGATGCAGTAGTCTATGCCAGACTATTCCCTGAAAATCTTGCTGGGAGGAAAACAGCTACCACTGCACACTGCTGACTGAGGTAATAGGGAAAGGGACCACCTGGCTCCAGTAGCCCAGCAGAAGGGAGTCAGGCCCAGCAGAAAAGGTAAGGCGGTGTGCCAAGGTCTGTGGGGACGGGGCAGATGGGAGTCCGTAGGAGAACTGTGTGAACGGCCTCAGTCAGAGTTTGTGGTGCTGTGGCGATGTCTGGAAACCAGTACAACCTGAACCCCTGTGTGATTCGCACTGGTCTCTGGGTCTCGTGAAACCTGCTTGAATTACCCTCATTGCAGGCTTTTCCCCACGTTTCCAGCAGTGGGACCCTGAGCTGTGGAAGTGAGAGAATGAAGAGTTTACACAGCACCAGGCATAGTGCTGCAAGCACCCCTCCCCCCCCCCCCCCCGCCCCACGGCTCTGTCAATGTGTATTAATACTAAGCTGTAATGTCTCCTGCTGTTCTCACCCAGCCCCACCCCAAGCTCTGCCAATGCATGTCAAGCCTGCAGCACCTCCTCCCGAGTCTCTCCTGATTAGAGCGTGTCAAATGGTGTGTGTTTGGTGCGGGGAACACATATATCAGCTGGGGACTAGGCTGAGATTGTCATGCTCACTTCACTTGTGACCTAACCACGATTCCAACACAAGTTCATAGGGACAAGAAGCTGGTGCATTGCCCACACCTCACCTAGCATTTGTCTGGTCTTCCCCATAGCTTTCCTCCTGACATTTCCCAAAGACTGCTACGCTTACAATTAAGCATGAAAACAAAATGCCTGTTGCTCTTCCCCATCTTCCCTCTCCTTCTTAACATGGAGTAACCCGACACTGCAGGCACCCACCTCTGCTGCACAGAAACGATTGCAATGAACATTCGAGGTCAGAAGCTTTCCACAACTGCCAAGCAAGGTGAGAAATAAAAGCACAGGAGTGTCAGAATTTCTTTCCTTAGGATGTGAAAGTAGAGCACCCAACCCGATTGCATATTTATTTACAGAGAGATACTCTGATAGCATCTGTCAGAGATCATTGCAGGGCTTGGAATTCTGCTAGTCAGACTGTGCTGGGACCTGCGTATTGCATCTTTGCCCCAGCAGGACATAAGATCATTCATCAGCAGCCCTGTTGGTGTTTTCAGTTGGGTGGGGTCAAAGTTCATAAAGGTGAGTTGGCTAGCTCCAAGGACTGGGACAGGAAGGTGTCCTCAGACTTCTCCCATGCAGCAGCGTCAACACTTTCATACATATTTGGAGCCTGCCCTGCCATCTCTTGCAAAAACATCAGTGATCTCTAGTCTAATGTGTATTGTTTTCTACAGGGGTCAAATTGGTGATTGTGGTGGGGAGGGGGGAGGAAGGTAGTGGCAATCTTTAAAGCACCACCAACACTTCTCAGTACTATTGTTCCAAGAGGACACACCTCTCCGAGCTTTTGTTTCAGTTACTCTGCAAACTCAGGAGAGCTTCACTCTGTCAGTTGCACTCAGTTCACCTTTTCAAGCTTTTCTTTGCAACCATAGTAGCTAGAGTCTTTTTTTTCCCCACTGAGCTTCTGGAAAAACAGGAGGAAGTTTATGAGTGATGCCTGTGACATTCTATACCTTGGGGGAGCGTACTGTAACCCCCATATTCCTCATTTTCATATAATCGTGATCTTACATATAAAGCATGCCTTGTAAGGTATCAGGGGAAAGGTTTTGATCTGCTGAAAGTCACTTCTCTATCCATGTATGTGTATCATTAATGCATATGAAGTTACGAGAATTGTGTTGTATGGTGGTCACTAAAACATGCTGTGAGTTGGGAAATCAGCCAGATATTAGCTCACCAGAGGCAACAGCAAGGAAAGTAACCAATGCCCAGGTGGGGTGTCAAACAACCCATCAGCAGCCATTGTCCAGCAAGGGAACTATAATGCAATGACTCACCTGCATAAGGCCATACCAGGGGAATTGCTCAGCTTTGCTTGGAGAGACTCAGCAATGCCCCCCAGAAATGCTTGGACTTGTGCTCCCCAAGCACATGGACTAAGGGTATAAAACAGACAGAGTGGACACATACTGGGCCCTTCCCCTGCCCCCACCTTCGCTGCAAGCAACTAAGACACTGAGAAGAAGACAAGACTCCAACAGAGGAGATTGTTCCTTAAACCTAGGCCAAACCTGTATATTAAGGACTGCAATATCCAGTGGGGTGAGAAAAACTGCTTAATCTAGATGTTGCCCAGTCTAATAGGATTGAGAGTTTAGACTGCGTGCTTATATTTTATTTTATTTTGGTAACTAACTCTGACTTTTTGCCTATCACTTAAAATCTACCTTTTATAGTCAATAAATTTGTTTATGTATGAAGTGTGGGGCAAATGTGCTCAGGTTTGACAAAGGCTGGTGTATATCCACTTTCCATTGTTGAAGTGGTGAACCACTTAATAAATGTGCACTGCCCATCTTGAGCAGTGCAAGACGGTATATTCCTGGGGTACAGTGCTGGGAACTGGGGGGATTTGGCTGGTGCCTTTCTCTGTGTGATTCATGAGTGGCTCTGGGAGCATTCATGCAATCTAGCTGGGTGTGGGGCTCCACATGCAGTTGTGCTGAGTAATCACAGCTCCTGGAGGGGTTGCTACTGGTCACTAGCAAGACATTGTGAGAGCAGCCCAGGCTGGGGAGAGTTCAGGGGGGACAGTCCCAGGCTGCATCCCGGTCCCAGGCTGCACCCTGGGGGGATCCCATCACTATGCCAATCCTCCATACCATCATATACCAGTCCAAACACAGCCCTGATTTTCTATCCTATTCTTTATGCATTTTAACATTTTGCTTTCCGTTTCTGTTCATCACTGCATGTTGAGCAGACATTTGCACAGAGCTGCATGCAGCAATGCCCATGTCTTATGTGCAATTAATTTAGAGCTCAATTATATGTCTGAGTAGTTCAATTGACTCCTTCCAATACACATTCCCTTGCATTTGCAACAATGAATGTCATTGGACATTGTGTTTTCCATTCACCTACCTTTGCTAGGTCCTTCTGAACTTCTTCACTGTATTCTCCCATTGTGACTGACCAAAATTATTTTGTGTCATCTGCACATTTTGCCACCTTAATTGCATATTTAGAAATGTCTTAACTGGGAATAATGAATAGGGAGAGACTGGAACAATAATTGCTCATTATTTTCCCATTATTTCCTTCTTTGGTGATATGTAAATTACCAAGGATATTTGCAGTTCTCTATTTTGACAATTTGATGGCATTAGCTATTTCAGCATTTGTTTTTTTTTCAAGTCTAATTTGCAGTGTTTATTTCCAAGAAGAGGCAACACTAGCAATTTGGATATTTGTGTGTGCACACTTGGCTTTCATCCTACAATTGACTGCTGTGCCATGATTTGCAGAATCAAGGCTTTCCCATGCTCTATGTTAACCACATTCCAGAGAAAATGTTCACATTTTAAACTAAAATGGTCCAAGAAAGAAAGAAGCCTGGTTCTTAACTGAATTGTCATTCACTGATTTCACTGCCTAACTGTGTCATCTCTTTGGCTAATCTCAGGAAGCCCAAAAGGCACATTGGTCTTCCTTTTTTAACTCCTGGTCTGGTTCAGCACTGCATTACTCCAAAGTATTTGATATTGATGGGGTGACACTGGCATAAAATTGCAGCGAAGAATCAGGCTCTTTACCTGCAGTTAAAAAAAAATTCATAGATGCTAACTGCAGACATGGCACAGCTCTGCATGATCCCTGTAACAACCATCACAAAAAGAGGAAGAAGAAATTGACCCTCTTTAGGGAAAACACTGCAAAACCTTCTGCTTCAAAAGGCTTTTCCACCATAAGAATGACACAACACTGACACAAAAGTGATCCCCCCACACTGCTAGCCAATAAACCCTAGCACTGAGCCCTGCCCTACACAATAAACCCATCAACTAAAAATAATAAAAGGAAATTAACAAAATCTAAAACAATCAGATACCAAAAACCTACCCCAAGCAGGATTTTGACCCCCAAAAAGATGAACCAGATACTCCATGAAGCGACCTAGGCACTTCACTATTGCTATTGATTTTATGTGGAAGGCTTTCAGGGTACATATAGACAGCAATAAAAGATCAATGGCACGGCCATGGTTAGTCCTGGTCAGCTTACTTCCAGGAGTAAGGCTGAGAGGCTAAGAATTGCAGGGTAGATGCTTGGGCTGGAGCCTGGGCTCTGAAACCCCACACGGGGGTGGGTCTCAGAGCCTGGGCACCAGATCAAGCCCTGAACATCTCTGCTGAAATGTCTAGCCCCACAGGCTGAGCCAATCAACCTGGGTTCTGAGACTCGGGGCTGCGGGTTTTTTATTGCAATGTAGATGCACCCTCATATACTATGGTGAGAGTGGCAGGATTAAAACCCTGGGATAGACAGAAATTACAGTGAGTTGCTACCAGATCTGTCAGATACAACTCAACATTACCTCGAGCGATATATCATAAAATACTCTCTACCTGGAGCTGGGATCTATTGATCATGCACTTTTGATTGTTTCACCTGCACTCTGCTCACTAATCCATCTCTGCTAAGATTCCAAACTGCTGGGCAGCTTCAAACAGCTGTCAAGCCGGAGGATAGCTGCCAGAAAAATGTTGTCCTAAAGTGCATGACATCAGCATTCAGACCTGAGCCAGCAACAAATCTGAGATCCAATGTCTTGTGACTCTTCCCACCTGCCACTAGAAACGGGGTCTTTAGAGCAGGAGTTTTCACAAACCTGACCAGCCTGCCCTTCCCATATTGCTAAATAGAAGAGGAGCCCCAGGGTGGTCTGGATATGGAGAAGAGAATCCCAGTATGGAATCAGTTGAAAATTGCTTCTTTGAACCCCTGGAAAAGGACACTTCCGGCTGTGCAGTGTAGAGCTCTGCAACCCGATGGGACCTGAATACAAGTGTTGAGTTTGGTTCAGGTCTGGCTGGAAAACAACCCAGCCATCCCAGGCTCGGGTCACCTCTGATGATCTTCTCCTGCCTGTGGGGTTGACATGTCCGCAACTGCGTGCCCCACTCCTGCCAGCTGCCACCACCTCGCTGTGCTACATGTGCTGCAGAGTGACAGTGCAGAGGAGTCGCAGTGCCTCTCACTCCACAGCAGGGGGCAGTGGCCGGCAGGTGCTGTGCCTATCCCACGGGCACAACGATTCAGGTTCAGGGGGGAAGGGTCAGGCCAGGAAATGACTCTCGGAGCTGTGCACGTTTGGGCAACTGAGGCAGGGAGCCCTGTATGTGGTGGAGGGATATGAACAATAGTGCCAATCCTGTGCACGTGCTAAAACACTCTGAATCCTGGCTGAAATGGGGGGAGGGAGGGAGGAGAAGGGCTGTCTCTGTAAAACAGGTGAAGAATTCAGAATACATGGTGTGGTGTAAGGGCATGAAGGTTTTGTTGCCCAAACCTTTAAATGAACCCTTTGTACTTCGCCAGCCCTCCATGTAATCTGCCTGACCCTGGGCAGGTCATAGCCTCTCTGTGCTTCACCCCCTTGTGACAGGTGGAGAATTAATAGTCCTGCCCTACCTCAGAGTGCTGTAAGGCTCAATCCATTAAAGATGGTGCAGCCCTTTGAGATCTGCTGATGAAAAGCGCTATGCAAGAGCTAGGTGTTCTGCCTTAGGTCTATGAGTCAGGTCTTCTTCCGTGGACCTTTCACCCCAGGCAGAAAGGAGATCAAGAATGATACTATTATTATTCATAAAATTTAATTAACTAAGGTACAGGGCATTAGTTCTCAAGACATGCCCTGCACATCAACTGAGCTTCTGAGTATCCATGGAACTTATGTGGCCTCCATTACCATAGCATCTGAGCACCTTTGAAGGTGAGGACGAGTTGTGTGTAAGCTCGAAAGCTTGTGTCTCTCACCAGCAGAAGTCGGTACAATAACAGATATTACTTCGCCCACCTTGTCTCTCTGGTATCCTGGGACCAACACGGCTACAACAACACTGAGTGTAACTTTCAAATAGGCAAACTCTGAATCTCACCCCACTAACTGCATTAGGAACTAAACTTTGCTTGTAAGACCCAAATGAACTCCATGAACTCCAACGACATTGGCCGAAGACAAACTAATCTAAGGTATTCAACCTAGAATTAGGGTTCACAAAAGGAACAGCAGCCTGATGTTATCAATATCTGACTGGACTTCCTCAGCATGCCGAAACCCAAAGGCAACACTGATAGTCCAGAAAGAAGTATTGGTGTTTTCTAGAAGAGTGAAAAAAGAGAGGTCATTTCCCCCTTTACTAATTGTAGGTCTAATGTTAATGCAGAACTTGAGATGAAGGGACAGGCTGTATAACAGAGCTGTAACAGACTCATGTCTCCTGGAGATGGGGCATCAAAGAGGAACCTATAACTAGACATGGTCAAATAGCAGAATTTTTGGTTCACTGATCTCTCTCCCCCCTCCCCCCCATATATATATAAAATTTATATTGTAATTTCGGTTCAAGTAGAACCAAATTGGACGATACTGAAAGTTTCCAGCAAATCAAAAAGGTCCATTTCATGTTGAACAAAGCATGTCATTTAACATGGCGACCTTATAGCTTTTAGCCCATGGTTACTGCCCTCCCCTGGGAGGTGGGATACAGGTTCTAATTCCTGCTTTGGAGCAAAATTTGGAACTGGCACTCCCCCTTCTTGTAGAGTGTCATATCCACCAGGCTGCAGGCTAGGCTAGTGGGACTCTGTCTCCTGTTGAAGCTGTCTCACTTTATAAAAATAAATAGTCATGCTTGCCTTTCCTACCGCCAAATCTGGGCTAAAGTTAATATGTTGGGCTTCTCCTCTAGCTGCTTTGTGAATCTAGCTGTGATCGTCTGTTCACCCCTGGAAAGCCTGGAAAGGTTTAATGAGGTTGCAAAGGGGACAATTAACCAGATAGGCCATACCTGAGTGGAATTAGGTGGCCTAAAGAACCCCTAGAATGGGAAAACACATAAAGTCTGTCTACACTGCAATTTGAAACCCACGGCTGGCTCGTGCCAGCTGACTCAGGCTCATGAGGCTCGGACTAAGAGGCTGCTTAACTGTGGTGTAGACCCTGGGCTGTAGGACCTGCAAGGAGGGGGGATTTTGAGAGCTCAGGCTGGAGCCCAAGCCCAAACATCTACACCACAATTAAACAACCCCTTAGCCCAAACCCTGCAATCCTGAGTCAGCTGGCACAGGCCATCTGCAGGTGTCTAATTGCAGTGTAGACATACCCATAGCGACTGAGCCGGAGGGCCAAGCCACAAAGAGGGAGCAGCTAAGCAAGGAAGAGGGAGCATCCTGAGTCACAGAGACAGGTTGCAGGGCTTGCAACCAAGCAATGGAAGAGGGCTTTGGGCTTGGAAGGAGTTAATCCCCAGAGCAGCCAGGAAGCGGCACCCTAGCAGTGAGTGAACCCGACAGTAGCCCCCCTTTTTTTTTCTGGACAAAAACTAGTCAGTGAATTTGTGTCAAAGTTGCAGATAGTTTTGGGTAGGGCAGAACTGCATTTTTGGAGAATACAATATTTGTGCCAAAAATTTAGCCCAGTTCTACCCCTAACACACATACTCACCAGTGTGTGTATATGCATGGAGGAATCCAGAGTGCCATGACTATAGCTAATTCCATAGCTAACGGATTGCTCCAGAAGTCTGCTGGATTTCTTGGTCATCAAGCCAAGGCTGCTGGTCTCTGCTGAGGACAGGCTCAGTGCTGGATCAGGAAAGGGGGCTGTGGGTCATGACTGAGGTGGTTGGCAGAGCAGTGTGAAAGCCCTGGCATGGAATAGCAGAGGTGTTGAAGCTCAGGGCTTATAAGGCTGAGTCCAAGGAAAGTTTGCAGAGCCCTTTGCGATATTAAACTGGTTTCTTTTCTCAGTGCCTGACTTTCCTGAGTGCGGAACAATTCAGGCACTTTAGTAACCAACAAACGAATATTAAACAAAACCCATCACAGCATTTGATGCAGTTTGTGGCATGAATCACACTGTTTGCAAACAGGTGCAAACAGCTACTGTCAAGAGTTTCAGGGAGTGACACCACCTCACAGCTTGCAGTTTGAAATTCCCATGGCCCAAACACTCAATCCAAAAAGTTTTAGGGTTCAGTGGGGCTGCTCAGAGTACCAATGCAGAAAAGTCAGATGCCACTTTTATTTATCATTGTTGCCAATGCAAATAATGGCTTTGTGCTACCACAATGAAGCATAGTATGATGGCCAAAAACAGCAGAGAAGAGAACTTGGACAAGCCCTGTTGGACTGGCCCATCGTTGTATTGTTCATAATTGTGATTTTGTGGCTGGTATGGTACAATGCAGCGAGGGATTTTTCACAATGATCTGCAGGCTAAGAGAGGGGAGGGGGGAATTGAGAGCGTCCCCACATCTCAGTTGTTATAAGAATAACCTTTCCACTCTCTGCTTACAATGTTCTGTTTTACCACCGAGCTGGTTTTGTAAGGAGCTAAATTATGCACAGGGATCAATGTAGGATGCTGCCGGGCTTCCAAGTTTCAGGAGGAAAGTTCATTGCTGCCACCTACTGTTTAATCTGGCAAGGAGAGAGAGTGAAAATATTTGAAAAGGGCTGGGTGAAGCTGGTGGAATTTGCAAAGACTGAGTAAATCTCATCCCTGCAAAATGAAGACTTACTAGCCAAAATCCTGCCTGTTTCTTGGTGGGTACCCTCATCTGATGATAAACAACATAGAATGCTTTGGCCAATGGTATGCACACACTTTAGACCTGATGGAAATTCAATGCAAAGCTATTCTAAATGAGTAACAAAGACCGAAAGAAAAAGACAAGAAAATACAATAAGACTGGGAAGCTGGAAACGATGTGGGATTCCTTTAGATTCTATAAAGGTGTTTTTTTTTTTTTTAATTAATGTAACCATTCCACAAAGTCTGTATTTATCATCATTTTTCAATAACAAAACAGGAAGGCCACATCTGGTTTGCGTGGAAATGAGTCGTCGGAGTCTGAAACAAGAGGTGTGTTTTGTAATCAAGTACAGACTGGCTGTATGGCAAGCAGATAACCCTACCAAAGCCATAGGGAACTTCATACATATATAACTGTACATGTCTATAAAAGAGTACTGCGTATCAATGGATCTTAAACATTCACGGTCTATGCTGGCAAAAGGCCAGGACATAAAAAGGAACTCTTTCTACCTGACACGCTGCCTAATCTTATTTTACTGCTAAGACAACCATCCCCTCTCAATAGGAAACTGAGCCCAGACAAAATAAATAGAAAAAACAGTTCAGTCTTTTTAAGAAATACCTATTAAAAGGCTGCAGACCTACAAACACACACAGCCATAAACTTCAGACCTCAAAAAACTAAACAAAGCGTAAGGAAACTCAGATGGAAAAGAAACCATTTCAGAGCGGCAGCAGCCTACCAGTTTGTCCTACTCTGACGATGACAGAGGCTGTAAAAGACCTTTTTATCCCACGTATGAGCGGCACAGAGGCAAAAACAAAATGAGCTCAGTATTGAAGCCCAATCACTAATTAAAATTACTTAAAATAAGTTTAAATATTTGTTAACCCCCTTTCCACTAGCTTACACTTAAAACCAACCTCTAACTAAAGAAGAAATGGGAAACCTAAAGCAAATTACTGTAACTGGGACCCCTGGATGCCAACTGGAAGAGGGCACCTGCATAGCGTTTTACAGGGATCCACTGAGGCAGATATCTCCATAATAGTTCACCAAAGGGTGGCATGTGAGGTCTGTCCCAAGAGCCAGTAGCCCACTGGTTGTCATAATCATTGTGGAATGTATGTTCGGATAATATTTAAGGTGTTATGTATCTATACTGAAAATTATGTTCTCAAGGTCTTGGAGTTTAGGCAGGTCACCAGGAGGTGACAGACCTCGGAAATATTCCTTTCAGGAAGGAGGGAAAGAGACACCTATCTCCCTATTTGGCCATTTGTGTATTGCCTGCCTCACACTGAGGGCCTGTTTACATCCTGAGCTACTGGCAAAAGAAGAAATTGCAAAATCTACAGGAAAGAAAATTTACAGGAATAAACAAACAACAGGGGCAGGTCTGTTTACATATAAAGACAAATAATCTGGCATATCTTGGCGTGCCAGACGACACACTAGGTCCTTCACCTAAGAAGGAAGCTGACAGCAGGATTGTCTCAGGGTCACAGCCAAACTGGCTGTAAAGCACTGCAATGATTTTGGATGAACATAACTCTACAAGACATGAAAGTATCTAGTTAATTAAATCTGGGCTCTAGAATGTTCATTATGATTTTATTTCATATGTAACCATTTGTTTCCAATATTTCTATTACTTGGATGTCTGGGTTTTTAAAAATAAACAAATACTTAATTGCACTATAAATGTATCTAAGTGCTGTGAGCTAAGGGGAGTGGTGATCTGAGGTGGAACTGGAAAGCTGGGATGTCCTGCTTCTCTGGAAGCAGTGGACTGGTGAACACTGTGCGTGTCGAGTGGACCAGGGACTAGACACTCCACAGAAATGCTTGGGGGGCTCAAGCATTGGAGTGTGTGTCTTGCTAATCTGTACAGAGACAGTGGGACCTGCAAGAGCTAGAGGGGGGCGCTTGTGTAGCCTGTGGCTGGTGGAGTTGGAGAACTGACTCCCGGCAGGTATAGACAAGGCTCCCTCATGCTACAGACAGATGGTAGCAAGGTGCCTCCCAACCTTGGGAATCCCCAGGAAGCATCACAATTACCCAAAACATAAACCCCAACATATTTAGTAATTAATAATATTTTGTTTACTGGTTATTTGTATTGTAATAGCACCTAGGAGCCCCAGTCACAGACCAGGACCCCATTGTGCGAGGAGCTGTATAAACACAGAACAAAGACAGTCCATACCCCAAAGAGTTTATGAGGTAAGTATAAAATATACTGCAAGGCAACATTTACATATACAGGTAAAGCTAGATGTTCCATAAAAGAAGTATAATATTCTCATAATCCCCCATTCTCTATTTGGCCTATAATTTCATGTGTCGGTTCATCCACCATGGATTGTGTTACAGACTAAAGAATTGCATTAATGTCTGCATTTCATCCCTGTGACAGTATATTCTTTCAGTTATCTACATAGACATGAAATAAAATATTTGCTGAATATTTTATTTGAAACATTTAGAAAAATTTGTCAAATTTATAATTTAATATATTTGTGAATGATTAGGCCTAGCTCTAAGTGAAAACAAAATCTCATTGAATAATTTATTGAAAAAATGTTGCAAAATGTGTCTAATAAATTGTTTCATGACTATCGTTCGATATACATGAGCATAATAATCTGCATACATTTCTTTGTTCACCAACGAGGGTAATTTTTAGCCAAATGAGATTTTTTAAAGTAGATATGTGAAATCTTTTAGACTTGAAAATAGATGCACTAAGACTAGATCAGCCTGTTTATGTTAACATTTTGTAGTATTATTTATAATATTTGTCATGCAGTGAACTAGAAAATAGCAACCATTTATAGTGCAATTCCAGTAAACATTACTGCCTTTTCCCAACATACATACACACCCTCAAAGTTAATCAGCCAGGCAAATAGTAAATGATGATCTTTAGGAGCTTCCTCATAGTAGCAGCTTTGCCTGTAACAATCTTTACACACTACGTTTTAGAAGAAGAGGTGATTGTATTCTACCAGCATAATTCTTAATCCCAGTTATTTGAGACCTGATCCAATCTCTAATAACATCAATGAACAGACACCCCACTCACTTCAATATGGATTTGTATTGGACTACTGGAGAATAAGTTGTTCCATGAAATAATCAGAGCAATATGTGGCCTCGATCTTCTGATGCATTGGGTAGTTTAACTGGCCATAGCAGGATTCATAGGTGGTGTAGCAATGCTGCAGTGATTCCCTCAGTGGCCATTCAGGGGGTGTGGTCAAGAAAAAAAGAGGCATGGACATTGCTGCCTTGTACTCTAAACAGCTGTCATGGGTACTTGGGGCTGTGGCAGCCAGTGCAAGTTAGAGCAGTTTTCAGCTGCTGTAACTTGCACCTGAGGAACAGTTTAGAGCAAAGCCAATATGAGGAGAATAGAGAGATGGATTAAAGCTATCTTGTGCTACAAAGTATCAGCTTTCATTTAAAAATCAAGTTATGGTTGGAAGATTATACTTTAAAATGTGAAGCAAACATAAACAATGCAAGTATCAGAGGGGTAGCCGTGTTAGTCTGAATCTGTAAAAAGCAACAGAGGGTCCTGTGGCACCTTTAAGACTAACAGAAGTATTGGGAGCATAAGCTTTCGTGGGTAAGAACCTCACTTCTTCAGATGCAAGTAATGGAAATCTCCAGAGGCAGGTATAAATCAGTATGGAGATAACGAGGTTAGTTCAGTCAGGGAGGGTGAGGTGCTCTGCTAGCAGTTGAGGTGTGAACACCAAGGGAGGAGAAACTGCTTCTGTAGTTGGATAGCCATTCACAGTCTTTGTTTAATCCTGATCTGATGGTGTCAAATTTGCAAATGAACTGGAGCTCAGCAGTTTCTCTTTGGAGTCTGGTCCTGAAGTTTTTTTGCTGTAAGATGGCTACCTTTACATCTGCTATTGTGTGTCCAGGGAGGTTGAAGTGTTCTCCTACAGGTTTTTGTATATTGCCATTCCTGATATCTGACTTGTGTCCATTTATCCTCTTGCGTAGTGACTGTCCAGTTTGGCCAATGTACATAGCAGAGGGGCATTGCTGGCACATGATGGCATATATAACATTGGTGGACGTGCAGGTGAATGAGCCGGTGATGTTGTAGCTGATCTGGTTAGGTCCTGTGATGGTGTTGCTGGTGTAGATATATATATCTACACCAGCAACAGATATATATATATATATATATATATATATATATATATATATCTACACCCTATATCTACACCAGCAGGTGAATGAGCCGGTGATGTTGTAGCTGATCTGGTTAGGTCCTGTGATGGTGTTGCTGGTGTAGATATATATATCTACACCAGCAACAGATATATATATATATATATATATATATAAATATATATATATATATATATATATATATATATATATATATCTACACCCTATATCTACACCAGCAACACCATCACAGGACCTAACCAGATCAGCTACAACATCACCGGCTCATTCACCTGCACGTCCACCAATGTTATATATGCCATCATGTGCCAGCAATGCCCCTCTGCTATGTACATTGGCCAAACTGGACAGTCACTACGCAAGAGGATAAATGGACACAAGTCAGATATCAGGAATGGCAATATACAAAAACCTGTAGGAGAACACTTCAACCTCCCTGGACACACAATAGCAGATGTAAAGGTAGCCATCTTACAGCAAAAAAACTTCAGGACCAGACTCCAAAGAGAAACTGCTGAGCTCCAGTTCATTTGCAAATTTGACACCATCAGATCAGGATTAAACAAAGACTGTGAATGGCTATCCAACTACAGAAGCAGTTTCTCCTCCCTTGGTGTTCACACCTCAACTGCTAGCAGAGCACCTCACCCTCCCTGACTGAACTAACCTCGTTATCTCCATACTGATTTATACCTGCCTCTGGAGATTTCCATTACTTGCATCTGAAGAAGTGAGGTTCTTACCCACGAAAGCTTATGCTCCCAATACTTCTGTTAGTCTTAAAGGTGCCACAGGACCCTCTGTTGCTATAAACAATGCAGTTCTATCTGCCTGAGTTTTCTGAGAGCCTAAAACAAGGGCTCTGGGAGGTGTGAACTGCCCCATTCATCTCAATGAAGTGCTAACTCCAATGCCCACTAATGCTCCTTTAAATGACAACACTGCTGTTCAAAACAAGTTAAAAAAGGAGAGGCAGAATTATACCATGAGTTTTTGGTGAGGGATGTCTCACTTTGATACAATGCCTGGATGGGGCTAGGGAGGGAACTGACACTTTTTCAGTGTATGATGCATGGAGCTAACAAACCAGAGTGGAGAAGCAGAAATCAGCAAGGCTGAATGCCAAAGATGGAGAGACCTAACACAAGAATCCCAGCAGGGTCCATGAGAAGATCCATCATCATGTTCTGAACATCTGCACAATCTTCTGTGAGTGACCTCTTATTTTAGAGTGTCAAGTGGGTGGAACTTAGTTTGTGGGTGGAGTTTGGTTTTTGGGGTGGGCCCTGGAAGAGTAGAGCTCCTTTCCCCTCACCCATTTGACCCTTGATATTTTATGTGCATAAAAATTCAGGCTGTCTCCCAATTCAGACTCAGAAAATAAGACACATACCTGCTGTGAATCAGAATTGATATTAAGAAAGACTCTTCCTAAAGGCAGGATGCTTGTTCAGATAACCACCAGGGATTTTTTTTAAAGCAGTATCACGGGTATTAATCCTCAACAGCCAGAGGACCCTTTAAATGCCCAAATATTCAGTGATGCAGATGTAGAAGAAAAGAACCGGATGATATTCCCTCCTGAGGGAAAATGAATATAAACAAACATACAACTGTATGTCTCATCTATGAATTAGTGCATGAGATAAACAAATCCAGCCCCATCTAGTATTTTAATGAGGGCTTTCCATCTACCCAAAGCCCCCAAAATAAACAGCAAGCTCATGATAAACAGCAAGCACATGAGACACAGAAGGAAGCAGAGTGAACCTGGAAGAAGGATGTCAGAGTTGATGGAACCAGCATGCTGCCAGCCAAGCAAGGCAAACCTTGCTGAGATGTAAGACTTTTGATGCTGCTTAATCAATAGATTGCCACTACAAGCTTGAACCTGATGAGTCAGGCTGTGTCTCAGTCTCCAAACTGGAAATGTTTTATTCTAGTGAACTCTCATTTCCTTTTGATTTGCCCTTTCTTTATGATGTGAGAGAAACCTGTCATTATTTAAGCCAATTGGAATGATTAATTTAGTGAGGACAATCACTGATGGGCTTTCTTGAGACAAAGGAATTGAAACTCTGACATCAAAGGGGTGATCAGGGACAGAGGTTCTATCCTGAGCCCTTGATTAAAAAAAGGGTGGCACAGGAGCCCACCCCCAAAAGAAATGGAAAAGACTGTGGATCAGGTGGGCATAAGAAAAGTCTAATAAACTCATGAGCTAGGCTTTGGTTACAGAATCAATGGGATTTTTGCCTCAATCATAATTTACTCCTGGGGGAATTCTGCACCATTGCACAATGCAGAATTTTGCAGAAATTAACATGAGCACGGAATTTCCTTTCCCCCACAGAAATGAGCTGCAGTGCTGCTAGCTGCCACTAGGGGCCATTGGACCCGCCAGAGCCCAGCTCAAACATTGAAGACACTGCTGGTGGGAGGGGAGGGAGCTAGAGGGTTCCTGGCAGCTGCAGTTCCCAGCATGCCCTGAGGGAAGGAGAAGGCAGCGCTCAGGAAACTCCATGCAAGCCTGGGACCGAACATCAAGCAGGGGAGGGGGTGCGGTATCTGGGTAAGGGGGGGGGAGCAGCTGGGCTCTGGGGAGGAGGGGGTTTGGGTGTATTGGCCAGGGGGGTACAGGTGGGATCTGGGGGGGAGGGGTTGTGGGTGTCTGCAGGAGCGGCGCCAGGGTTTTTGCCACTCTAGGTGGCAGCGCTCCTCCTCTGAGCATTCAGTGGCGGGGGTCCTTCTGCTCCGCATCTTCGGGGCACTTCGGCAGCGGGTCCCGGAGCAAGTGAAGGACCTGCCGCCGAATTTTCGCTGAAGACCCGGAACGGAAGGACCCCCCGCTGCTGAATTTCCGCCGCGGACGGCAAAATGCTGTCCCCCAAATCCTGCCGCCCTAGGCGACTGCCTAGGGTCGCCTAGTGGAAGCGCCAGCCCTGGGGGTCTGGCCCCCCGGCTAGGCTCTGGAGGGTGGGGGGGAAAGGGCAGAGAAACAGGAACGGGGCTGTCATAGGGGTTTCTTTAACTCTCTGCTCCTCGGGGAATTTTTGTGTGTGTCTGTATTGTTACAGACATACTTGCTGACAGGTATTTTGAAATAAATTACCCAAATAATTGAACCTGGTGTGTTTATGTAGTGTTATTTTGACCAATAATATTAGCAGAATTTTGCAAAATTTTAAGCTATTGTGTGCAGAATTTTTAATTTTTTGGCACATAACTATTAATTTTTTGGCGCAGAATGCCCCCAGGAGTAATAATTGTAGGATTTGGCCAACCTATAAAATATTTAATTAGTCAAACTTTTGGGACCCTCTGGTGTAAACTGGCATATGCTGATTTACACCAACTAAGAATCTGGCCCTTTAGGTCTATTAATAAAGACATGAATGAGATGACACAATTGCTGTTTGCAGTGTTGCTGTAGCCTTGGTGGCCTCAGGATATGAGAGAGATACGGTGGGTGAGGTAGTATTTTTTATTAGACCAACTTCTGTTGGTGAAAGAGACAAGCTTTCGAGCTACACAGAACTTTTCTTCAGAAGATTGTCAGCTTTAAAGCTTACAGAAGTTAGTGCAATAAAATATATTACTTCACCCGTCTTGTCTCTCTAATGACCCAATTGCACATTCAGATCACATGTTGTGCACTCTGGAGCTCTGCACCTGGCAATGCAGAAAGCATTTCAGAAAGAGGAACCTTTTAAGCAGAAAGAGAAGGGCACCTATTTCCGAAAGGCCACCTGAGCCACTGTGATCTCTCGAATGGGATGTGACATGAAGGGAGGGGAATTGCTGAGTGATTCCAAATGCTGGGATGGAAGTGTTTTGAGAGAGACAGAGGTCGTGGCGATGAGTGCAGGAGTAGTAGTATTTATTTGAATTATGGTAGCACGTTGGAGCCCCACCCCATTGTGCTGGGCACCATACAAACTCAGAACAAAAGATTGTCTCTGCCCCGAAGAGCTTATGTCTAACGCAAGAGACAACAGATAGACACAGACAGACAGATAAGGGAGTACAAGGTAACAATGAGACGGTATTGGTCAGCATGGTAGGCTGTGGTCTCTGCACACCAGCAGCCTCTAGCTGCTGTCAAGGTTTTTGAAGGTGTCATAGCAAAGGAGAGTTTTGAAGAAAGACGACAAGGTAACTTTTACAGCTGTTTGTGTGGAGTTACTCTCAAATTGTGAGAGGCTGCAGGGGAGAAAGCACAAAGGAGCTAGTTTGAAAATTTATCAAGATGGATGCTGGGGCCATGGGCCAATCGGAGGTGGGAGTCAACATCTCAATGTGGAATGAGAGATGGTGGGTAGGTGGTGATAGGCTGTGAAAGGCCATGAAAGTGAATACGATTAGCTTATGTTTGCTGCGATACAGGAGAGGCAGCCAGTGGAGGGATGCAAAGAAAGGGGTGACGTGGTCAAAGGGACAGGCTGGGGAAATGACCTTGCGTATGGTGTAATAACTAGAATAGAATAGGGCGGAGGAGTCATTGCTCACTGGGACAGAATAAGAGCTGCTGAGAGAATAAAGGAGAGGGTATTGTCTGGGATTGTGGGCTGGTGTAATGGGCATTGCCCTGCATTGTGGAATGAAGACATGGGCATTATCCACACAGGTACATCTGGCTTTCCTCTTTCTACCAACAAAAATAGGAACAAAAAGAATGACCAGGGGATTTCTGTCCATACAGGGCACTTTAGTGTTGGATTGTTTGTGTCAATAACTGGGACGTGGGTGGTCAGTCCTAGTGGTTAGAGCAGGTGTCTGGCCACATGCCACAGCCAAGGGTCACAGCCAGGGTCAGGAATTGGCACCAAGGGTTACCTGGAGTGAGGCAAGGCAGGATCAGGCCAGGGTCCATGAGCGGAGATGCCACAGCCATGGGCAAACGGGGGAGGGATAGCTCAGTGGTTTGAGCATTGGCTTGTTAAACCCAGGGTTGTGAGTTCAATCCTTGAGGGGGCCATTTAAGGATCTGGGGCAAAAATCTGTCTGGGGATTGGTCCTGCTTTAAGCAGGCGGTTGGACTGGATGACCTCCTGAAGTCCCTTCCAACCCTGATATTCTATGAAATGCTGCTACAGGGCATAAAAGCTGGTCTGCTGACTTTTGCAACATATTAGGTAGGGTAGCCAGCCAGGCAGCCTACTGCTGGCCAGCTGCACTCATTAGGTTGCCTAGAAACTGGCTCTGATGCCTGACAGTTTGGCTTGCCAGTTGTCACAAAGATATGGATCAAGTTCATGTTCTCCTTTAACTGGATGGATTATTATATTTGAGCCATTGTGCCTGCTAAGCACTCTGATGAGTTAGCTATGACTTCTCTGCTAACCACAGCTTTTCCAGACTCAATAAGAGTGCAATGATTCTTTCCAGGGCTGCTGGTTTTCTGGTTGGATGGTTTCTCCAGCACCCTCTTAGAACTGTCACCTGACCCACGGATGCATTGGAGGAAGGATGGCCAAAGTCAGTCCCGTTACAAGTCTGGTACTTGACATATTTCCCATCATACACTGGTCTCCTTCAAAGGTGGCAGTACTGATTCCCTGCAAGAGACTAGATACATGGCCCCCAAGGTGGATGGGAAGACACCATAACTGTGTAGTGGTTGATTTCGCCATATAGGGAAATATAGAGGGCCAAATTCTCAGCTAATGCAAACTGTCATTGTTCCAATTATTACCCGGGGTTTTCAGAACCCAAAGCAGAGGTAACTTTACTGTTTCTCTCCAGGCGGTGTCAGGAATAAATCAACGGGGGCACAGCTCATCCGTCTGATAAATAATTGTTACAAACCAGAGTGCTGTCACCTAAAACTACTTTTCTATTAGATCTCAAGCACACTTACATGGACATATGCCATTGCAATAGGTTTAGAGCATTCCAAACATTTATAGTTACCCAGAAAGTCTGAAATGGTTCCAAGGGATCAGCGGCCAGACTTCAGGGGGGCCCGCCTTCCATCTAAGCTGCTGGGGAACTTAGCTGACAGATCCTTGCCCAGAGGAAAGCTTCCTCGGACAGCTCCAAAGCAAATTCTTTTCCCTAAGCTTTTATAGCTAACTTCAAACAAAGCCCATAACCTATAGTGACTCCTACTGGGTCACCATAGTAACATTTAATGGGTCACCAATTCTCCTACCTTCAGCAAAACTACTCATTATCTCTTATCATAAAAACATTTCTAGTCATAACAATAATAAAACTTACACGTCATAGGCATCAGAAATGCTTAAGACTAAAGTCAGCCGTCCAAATATTCCTTCTGTTGTCACAATTCATTCCCTTCCTATCCCATCCTCCCATTCTGATAGCAATAACTGCAAAGGCCTATTTCTCCTTGCCTTTCAGGGCCTAAGATTTTCCTACCTATGTAATGTTTGGTTTTCAGCTGGCAGGGGCTGAACATTCAAAATTGCTGACTGCGGTACTGTCAAATTCCAGGGTAAGATAATGGTTTCACTGGAGCAGTGTGATTTATACCAGCTATGAGCTGTTCCATAGTTTTCAGTATTTGTTATGCTGTAGGTTTTATAAAAAGGATTTTGCCCATAGAATATATGATATATTTTGTATGTTACGTCTATAACCTCTAAATTTGGCTAAAATATAACAAGGGGGTTGGATGGTTCAGGAAACTGATAATGGAACCTGGAGCTTCTCTTTGTTGCTGGATCAAATCCACATCTGGTCAATAGCTATAGAAACTTCTACCATCTAATCTTAGTTCTGCCATCAACTAGCTGCGTACCTTGGGCAAGCCGTATAACCTCACCACAGCTTGGTTTTCCCATTAATTGGGGATAGTGATACTTACCACTCTTGGTAAAGTGCGTTTGAGATCCGTAGATGACACTGAGATACTTTTGGGAAGGATGTCACGTGTTATGATGATTGAACAAGTCACTGTGGGCTTTGGATCTAATACAAGAAGAAGGATAAACTAGCAAAAGTACCGAGTTCTAATCCACATCATCCACTGTCTCATTCACCATGTGACTTTTGTCATGGTTCATTAATAATGGGGAAATTGGGGCAAAAGCAAGAATCCATCAAAAAAGGGTGGGTCTGTACTCAGCCTGAACTCCCCTGGCTGAGGGGGGGAGGCAAAGAGGGAATTACAAAGAAAGGAAGAGAGAATATTTTTTCTTTCCTCTCATCTTACTAGTACAATTGATGGATTTGCTAGAAGCAGATAAAATATGAAAGGCCTGACACTGGGGCCTACAGTATAGTCACAGAGTGGGAGGTAGAGGATCCAGAACAAACAGTTTGTGAGGAAAGAGGGAGTGGAAGCTGGTGATTGTGGGGCTGCTTTTAAGGGTCATATTGATGCTTGTCCGGGTCACCCATGAGGCTGTAGAAGCCCATCCACACTGTATAGCCCACACTTTAGCTTGGGTTTATTCACTCTAGACTTCCACATCAGAAGCGAGTACTGGGCTCAGCCCATCAGTCTAACACAATCTGGGGTCAGATCCCCCATCCTGGGGCCAAGGCCCCCTTCCTGCTCTCCCCCTCCCACCAGACCTGCCCAACACGTTTGTTAAGGCAGAGTTATGGTGGCCCAGTAGTGACTTGTATCCTTCCAGAACGTTAAGTACCCCTATACTCAAACCTCTTTAAACCATGAAATACAGAAGAAGATACACACCAGCCCCAAGAGAAGAGTATAAGGCATGATTACATTACCTGGATGTTACTGCTCATTAGAGGTTTTCATGTTCCCACTATTAATTGATGCTGTGTTCCTTGACAATACTTCTAGAGTGAAATCAGAGTCTGTGTATGGAATTTAGAGCACTTTGAACTATTGGTTCTTGAAACAGAAATGTCACTCGCACAGCAAAAGTCCCCAAAGGAGCCCCGGCCGAAAGCTCCTAAAGTGCAAAACATCCATCCTCTGCAAGCTTCAAAGGGAAGGACTCAAACTCCCCGTATCTAGATGATGTTCAAATCCAGTGGCCACAACACGTCCCTTGGAGCCATTCATTAACCTGTCAGCAGATTATCTGCAACAGAGCACCCGTCCTTCTGTGCATGCACAAATGGCTTACTCTGGCTGGCCAGCTTGGCTCCAACTTTTATCCTGAATACGCTTTTCAGTGTTGCTTCCCCAATGGGGGCCGTGCACTAGCTGTGATCTGTCCAAGTGACTGAGATCAGTCTTGGCAGGATCAGAGCCATAGTCTGAGTGTCAGGTGTGTGCAAGGAAAGTTATAAAACCTGAAAAATGTTGAGGGCATGTGATAGTTAGTGGGTCTGTATCTAGGGAACTCCTTGTATAAATGACCTCAAAATTAAACCACTAACCCAGACCCCCATGAGGCACAGCAATTTTCAAGATGGTCCCAGTAAGCATGTGGATTTTAGAGCACCTAGAAAACTCAGCTGTTAGACATTAAGCTAGTCTTAGTGTTAATTATATCAGGGCTACTGGCCCACTCTAATGCAGCCTCTAGTGCTGTCCCTTCAGCCATCTCCACCCCAGATGAAAACTGCTGCTGCAGGGGGTTTTGAGTGGAGGAATCTGCAGGAGGACTATTCCCAGCTGTCACCTTTCCCAGCTGAGACTGTGCAGCCCACAGTAACACACATTGCCAATATTTAACTAATAAACATCTAATTACGATAAAATTATGAAGGTTTGTGTGTGTGACTTTTATTATTGTAATTGATTAATCAAATGTCTGATACTTACCGTGCAGATTTGGTTCATCCAGAGAGGTATTGCTGTGCTGAAGACTCTGGGTCTTAAGTAGGGAAAAGGTGGCAGAGGTTTGTTGGGATCTGTAGACATGAAAAATTGTTAGCTGGAGTCGGAAAGATTGGTGCAATCAGTGTCATTAACCTAAAATAACTGACTATGGATTTTCAGTGGTTCTGGTTGTTTTTTCAATCAATCGAGATGTTGCTTGGATGAGAGGAAGTGTCCATATGCAATAGACCCAGATATATGTTTTGATTGGTTCATTCCAATGGGACAAGGTTGCTATACCTTTTAGGACACTTCTTATCTAGG
Source organism: Emys orbicularis (assembly GCF_028017835.1). Lineage (NCBI taxonomy): Eukaryota > Metazoa > Chordata > Testudines > Emydidae > Emys > Emys orbicularis. The sequence goes on from NC_088691.1 coordinate 53,026,800, forward strand.
GAGCAAGGGGACCAAGGAGGGACCCATTGTGTGTCAATGAGATGTCCCCATCAATTTACCATCACAATGCTGGGCTTCTGTTTTCCTGGCTGAGGAGAAGGTCCCTGCTGGCATTACCAGCTTCATCGGGTCATCTGATTCCTCATCAACCCCTGGCACCTAAAGATCCTTATATCACTCCCTGCCCAGTGTTATTTTTTCTTCCCTACTTTATTTCTTTTTCCTCTTTCTTCTTTGCTTTCTCTCCAGTGAGAGTCCAGCTTGTCCTGCCAGGCTAAATCTACCCTTGCAACAGTGCTGGGACCACAAAGGCAAACTCTTAGAATGCCTTAAGACTCTTGCAAAAGTTTGCAAGGCTTGGGAGTGGCTAATAAACGCATGCACACCTTGTACTGTGCCTGGGATGTTTTTCCAGCAGTTAGATTGCAAAGATCAGAGAGAGAAGCTGCATTTTCTTGTCTTTCCTCTTTTCTTTCTCACTGAGTATTTGTTCCAATTTAAGAAGAAATAAAACTGGATTTTAACACCAGCACAAGATGTACTACATATAATTGCTTCCCTGCACGCAAGGGAGAAATCTAAAGAAGTGTCAGAAATTTTCCATTTTTCTCCTCCTTCCCCCTGCCCCCTCGGTTTGTGTTCTGTTTTCTAGGGTTCTCTGGCTCCTCTTCTTTGTGTCCACTCGTTATCTTCCATGATAGCTCTGTTCCTCTCTGTCATGAACTCCGGACGCCTGGTCGCTTCCCAAATGGGAGGGGGCTCCAGCTGATCTTTAGCATTACAACCTATCTGCTACCCCAGCCCAATTCCACCTGAATTTCTTGTGGATCTTCAGGGGTATGTCGGCCATTGGGCAGAATTTTCTCTCCCCATGGATGCACTCCAACCTCAGCCTCTCGCCAACAGAATCCAGTCTGGTTTTATCACATCTTTGCTGGCCAGTGAACATCCTGAGGCAGCATCCACAGGCCTCACTCCTGTCTCCTCCACACCTTCACAGAGATGGTTGGCATTTTTCTTTTTTGCCACTACCCCATCCCCCTGTCCCAGCCCAACCACAAAATTTAGTCAATATAGGGCAGTCTCTTTTCATGTGTCCCTGTCTCCCACCTTGATAGCATACAATTTCCTGATGCCGTCAGAGAGTTCCTTTTGTCTCCTCCTTTTTCATCTTTGTGGGCTTTATCACTGGGCTCATCCCAGATTTTTTTTTCCCGGCTCCGGTCCCTTAAATGGACAAACTCCCTTTTCGGGGGAAGTTTGCTTTCACAAACTGATCTGTTAGTTTGACCACTGCTTCCAGTGTTATTGAGTGCTGCCTCCTGACCCACACTAGGGTGTTCTCAGGGAGGCTTTGAAGGAATTGCTCCAAAATTACAGCATCCATAATTTCACCCATACTTTGCATAACCAGCTTTAACCAGCAGGACATCTAGTCTTTTAATTTTGTGGCAAACGCCCTGGGCCGTACCCTTCCAGTCCATTTAGAGGCCCCAAACAAGTCAGGTCATAGCTGGAGGGTCCATATTCCTCTGTCCCAACCGGCTCCCACCCTTTTCAAAAGTCAGCCATTTCTCCAGGGAGAGGGAGAGGGAGAGCTTTCACCCTAGCCTGAGGTCCCTTTCCCCTCAGCTTTGCTAGCCTTTCTCCCTCTCCCCACTGCACTTCCTTCCTGTGCTTTTTAACTACCCCTCCATGCTGAAGAGACAACTAGCTCCTTAGCACGACCAGGCCACAGTCTGATTAGGGAATTACATACTCCAGTGCTCGGTCAAGTCTTCTTTGGGGGGAACTAATCGGCACATTAGCTTACAGCAACCTGTCACAGGCCTACTTCCAGGCAGCCAAGTTGGAAAATCATAGAATCATAGAATGGTAGGACTGGAAGGGATCTCGAGAGGTCATCTAGTCCTGTCCCCTGCACTTATGGCAGGACTAAATATTATCTAGACTAAAATTATGGCTTTTGGGGCCACTCCAGCTGTCCTGCCCCATGAGCAGCCAAGTGACTTCAGGATGTTGATGTAAGACAGAGCTGCAGGGTCTTCCTATTTCTGGCCCGTATCACTGGTGGTTGTTTATCCTACAGCAGGTTCACCGTGTGTGTGTGTGTGTGTGTGTGTGTGTGTGACTTAAGGATCATGGGGGTTGGGTTGCTGCTGAGACAGCTTCACAGAAAGCTTGACCTGTTGGGAGAGGTCTGGAACAAGGGAGCCTTGGAGATGACACCATCTGAGTCCTGCAAAACTAATCTTGCCCTTGCAGCCACGCCACTGTGCAGCAGACCTCCTGCAGTCTGCCAACAGGGAATCCTGCCCTGCCACACCAGAAGTTCCACAATGTCATTCCCACAGTGGAAATTCAGCCCCACACTAGCACGTTTCATAACTTCATAGAATATCAGGGTTGGAAGGGACCTCAGGAGGTCATCTAGTCCAATCCCCTGCTCAAAGCAGGACCATTCCCCAACTAAATCATCCCAGCCAGGGCTTTGTCAAGCCTGACATTAAAAACCTCTAAGGAAGAAGATTCCACCACCTCCCTAGGTAACCCATTCCAGTGCTTCACCACCCTCCTAGTGAAAAAGTTTTTCCTAATATCCAACCTAAACCTCCCCAACTGAAGCTTGAGACCATTTATCCTTGTTCTGTCATCTGCTACCACTGAGAACGGTCTAGATCCATCCTCTTTGGAATCCCCTTTCAGATAGTTGAAAGCAGCTATCAAATCCCCCCTCATTCTTCTCTTTTGCAGACTAAATAATCCCAGTTCCCTCAGCCTCACCTCATAAGTCATGTGCTCCAGCCCCCTAATCATTTGTGTTGCCCTCCACTGGACTCTTTCCAATTTTTCCACATCCTTCTTGTAGTGTGGGGCCCAAAACTGGACACAGTACTCCAGATGAGGCCTCACCAATGCCGAATGGAGGGAAATGATCACATCCCTCAATCTGTTGGCAATGCTTCTACTTATATAGCCCAAAATGCCGTTAGCCTTCTTGGCAACAAGGGCACACTCATATCCAGCTTCTTGTCTACTGTAACCCCAGGTCCTTTTCTGCAGAACTGCTGCCTAGACACTCAGTCCCTAGTCTGTAGCAGTGCATGGGATTCTTCCATCCTAAGTGCAGGACTCTGCACTTGTCCTTGTTGAACCTCATCAGATTTCTTTTGGCCCAATCCTCTAATTTGTCTAGGTCCTTCTGTATCCTATCCCTACCCTCCAGTGTATCTACCACTCCTCCCAGTTTAGTGTCATCTGCAAACTTGCTGAGGGTGCAATCCATGCCATCCTCCAGATCATTAATGAAGATATTGAACAAAACCGGCTCCAGGACCAACCCTTGAGGCACTCCATTTGATACCGGCTGCAAACTAGACATGGAGCCATTGATCACTACCCTTTGAGCCCAATGATCTAGCCATCTTTCTATCCACCTTATAGTCCACTCATCCAGCCCATACTTCTTTAACTTGCTGGCAAGAATACTATGGGAGACCATATTAAAAGCTTTGCTAAAGTCAAGAAATAATACATCCACTGCTTTCCCCTCATCCACAGAGCCAGTTATCTCATCATAGAAGGCAATTAGGTTAGTCAGGCATGACTTGCCCTTGGTGAATCCATGCTGACTGTTCCTGATCACTTTCCTCTCCTCTAAGTGCTTCAAAATTGATTCCTTGAGGACCTGCTCCATGATTTTTCCAGGGACTGAGGTGAGGCTGATTGGCCTGTAGTTCCCCACATCCTCCTTCTTCCATTTTTTAAAGATGGGCACTACATTAGCCTTTTTCCAGTCATCCGGGACCTCCCCCGATCTCCATGAGTTTTCAAAGATAATGGCCAATGGCTCTGCAATCACAGCCGCCAATTCCTTTAGCACCCTTGGATGCAGCACATCTGGCCCCATGGACTTGTGCTCGTCCAGCTTTTCTAAATAGTCCTGAACCACTTCTTTCTCCACAGAGGGCTGGTCACCTCCTCCCCATACTGTGCTGGGAGTAGGGTGACCAGATGTTCCGTTTTTAAAGGGACAGTCCCGTTTTTTGGGACTTTTTCTTATATAGGTGCCTATATCCCCCCACCCCCGTCCCGTTTTTTCACAGTTGCTATCTGGTCACGCTATCTGGGAGCTGACCTTGTTCATGAAAACAGAGACAAAAAAATCATTGAATACATTAGCTTTTTCCACATCCTCTGTCACTAGGTTGTCTTTCCCATTCAGTAAGGGGCCCACACTTTCCCTGACCTTCTTCTTGTTGCTAACATACCTGTAGAAACCCTTCTTGTTACTCTTAACATCCCTTGCTAGCTGCAACTCCAAGTGTGATTTGGCCTTCCTGATTTCACTCCTGCATGCCTGAGCAGGGCCGTCCAGAGGATTCAGGGGGCCCGGCACTTCGGCGGCGGGTCCCGGGGCGGAAAGACCCCCCGCCACGGGTCTTCGGGGCACTTCCGCGGTGGGTCCTGGAGCGGAAGGACCCCCCGCCGCCAAATTGCCGCCGAAGTCCCGGAGCGGAAGAAGATTCGGGGCCCCAGGCCCCACGAGTGTTTTCCAGGGCCCCCAGAGCAAGTGAAGGACCCCACTCCAGGGGCCCCAAAAAACTCTCGTGGGGGCCCTGCGGGGCCTGGGGCCTAGGGCAAATTGGCCCACTTGCCCCCCCTCTGGGCGGCCCTGTGCCTGAGCAATATTTTTATACTCCTTCCTGGTCATTTGTCCAATCTTCCACTTCTTGTAAGCTTCTTTTATGTGTTTAAGATCAGCAAGGATTTCACTGTTAAGCCAAGCTGGTCGCCTGCCATATTTACTATTCTTTCTACACATTGGGATGGTTTGTTCCTGCAACCTCAATACGGATTCTTTAAAATACAGCAAGCTCTCCTGGACTCCTTTCCCCCTCATGTTATTCTCCCAGGGGATCCTGTCCATCAGTTCCCTGAGGGAGTCAAAGTCTGCTTTTCTGAAGTCCAGAGTCCGTATTCTGCTGCTCTGCTTTCTTCCTTGTGTCAGGATCCTGAACTTGACCAACTCATGATCACTGCCTCCCAGGTTCCGATCCACTTTTGCTTCCCCTACTAATTCTTCCCTGTTTGTGAGCAGCAGGTCAAGAAGAGCTCTGCCCCTAGTTGGTTCCTCCAGCACTTGCACCAGGAAATTGTCCCCTACACTTTCCAAAAACTTCCTGGATTGTCTGTGCATCGCTGTATTGCTCTCCCAGGTGATTGAAGTCCCCCAAGAGAACCGGGGCCTGCAATCTAGTAACTTCTGTTAGTTGCCTGAAGAAAGCCTCGTCCATCTCACCCACCAGGTCTGGTGGTCTATAGCAGACTCCCACCATGACATCACCCTTGTTGTTCACACTTCTAAACTTAATCCAGAGACTCTCAGGTTTTTCTGCAGTTTCATGCTGGAGCTCTGAGCAGTCATACTGCTCTCTTACATACAATGCAACTCTCCCACCTTTTCTGCCCTGCCTGTTCTTCCTGAACAGTTTATATCCATCCATGGCAGTACTCCAGTCATGTGCGTTATCCCACCAAGTCTCTATTATTCCAATCACGTCATAATTCCTTGACTGCCAGGACTTCCAGTTCTCCCTGCTTGTTTCCCAGGCTTCTTGCGTTTGTGTATAGGCACTTAAGATAACTCGCTGATCATCCTGCTTTCTCAGTATGAGGCAGGAGTCTTCCCCTCTTGTGCTCTCCTGCTCGTGCTTCCTCCTGGTATCCCACTTCCCCACTTACCTCAGGGCTTTGGTCTCCTTCCCTCGGTGAACCTAGTTTAAAGCCCTCCTCATTAGATTAGCCAGCCTGCTTGCGAAGATGCTCTTCCCTCTCTTCGTTAGGTGGAGCCCGTCTCTGCCTAGCAATCCTTCTTCTTGGAACACCATCCCATGGTCAAAGAATCCAAAGCCTTCTCTCTGACACCACCTGCATAGCCATTCATTGACTTCCACGATTCGACGGTCTCTACCTGGGCCTTTTCCTTCCACAGGGAGGCTGGACGAGAACACCACTTGCGCCTCAAACTCCTTTATCCTTCTTTCCAGAGCCATGTAGTCTGCAGTGATCTGCTCAAGGTCATTCTTGGCAGTATCATTGGTGCCCACATGGAGAAGCAGGAAGGGTTAGCAATCCGAGGGTTTGATGAGTCTTGGCAGTCTCTCTGTCACATTGTGAATCCTAGCTCCTGGCAAGCAGCACACTTCTCGGTTTTCCCTGTTGGGATGGCAGATAGATGACTCAGTCCCCCTTAGGAGGGAGTCCCCGACCACCACCACCCGCCTCCTTCTCTTGGGAGTGGGGTCATGGAACCCCCATCCCTAGGACAGTGCATTTCATGCCTTCCAATCGGTGGAGTCTCCTTCTGCTCCCTTCCCTCAGATGTATCATCTAGTCCACTCTCCGCATCAGTATCTGTGGAGAGAACATGAAAACGGTTGCTCACCTGTATCTGCATTGCTGGCACATGGATGCTCCTCTTTCTTCTTCTGGAGGTCACATGCTGCCAAATTTCTTCACCGTCCTTCTGTCCTGGCTGCGCAGCCTGCTCTGATTCCTCAGAATGTTGTGCCGTAGAAGCATATCCTGACGTCTGTCCAGGAAATCTTCATTTTCTCTTATGCAATGCAGGGTTGATACTTGTTTCGCCAGACCTTGAACCTTCTCTTCCAATATGGAGACCAGCTTGCACTTTGTACAGACAAAGTCACTTCTGTCCTGTGGAAGAAAGACAAACACGACACATCCTGTGCATGTCATAACAGCTGATCGCTCACCATCCATATTACCTTCCTTCTAAGAGCTTACTCAGCTGTTGCAGTTATTAATCAGAGAAGCCTGCAAGATGAAAGCCTCAGTGGGCTCTCCCCAGGCGAACTCCCAGTCAAACTCCCTCTGTTCGCCACTCAGCTGGTTCGCAACTGGCTGCCTTTTTATAACAATCAGGCCAACTCAAGGCCCACTTGGAACAAAGCACTCCCAATTCACACTTTTCCCCAGAGACATCACCACCTGAAGTCTTGGTGATGCTGAAACTTCATACCTGAAAACTCAAGTGGGGCAAGTATCCAACCATGCATGCAGATTTCAGTTAAACTTAACCCCACCCCGACAGATGCTATGGCACTCTGTGCAATTCACCCTTCTCATATTGTATGTTGGGTGTCAAGAACTGGGAGTAATTTGACAACAAAAGATAAGGGCTGCCACCTTAGGCCCAGATGCAAGACACTTGAGTCATCTCAGATTTTTCCATAATGCATATTGCATGCACGGTTGGTGCAGCTGGAAGGCAGTGTTTTCATTAGCCACTGTTCAGCTCTGGAACGTCTCTGTCTTTGCAGATTGTGACCCAAATTGCAGCACTCGCCAAGGGAGTTACGCGGGTGTGACCAACTCCTCTGTACACACTGCACTGCTGCAAGTATTGAACACTAATTCAGGAATCTATCTCCACCACCTGTGAAAATGACACCTCAAATCATAGAGAGACAAGGTGGGTGAGGTAATGCCTTTTATTGGACCAACTTCTGCTGGGGAGAGAGACAAGCTTTCAAGCTACACAGAGCTCTTCTTCAGGTATTGGGTAGCTTGAAAGCTTGTCTTTCTCACCAACAGAAGTTGGTCCAATAGACGATATTACCTCTCCCACCTTGTCTCTCTAATATCCTGGGACCAACATGGCTACAACAAAACTGCATACATCAGATTGTGTAATTCTCTGTGCAGGGCTCTTTCATGCTAAACACTTCTGTTCTCTGTAGACAGCCTGATATTAACATTACAAGAGAGGTGTGGCATTAATGGAGAGCTAGATACAGACCAACACAAAATCAACAGGGAATTGTGGCTCCCATATAATTAGTATCATCAACCCTGGCCTTTGGGGCACAATTCTGAGTGAAGAAAGTCAACTGGCTACATCATTGATGGCTTGTGTGACAGAGGAGCCATAGGTGAGCCAGAGAAACTTGGGGGACAATTCAGCCCACTTGGATAAGAGAGTTTATGGAACCTAATTGGGCTGGATGAAGAAGGTGGTTCAGTTCACCTAAGGATTGTCTGTGCCCTGCCGGCAAATAGAACAGCCTCACTTCAGGTGCTCACAAAAAAGATATTCCTAAGTGGTGTGCGGGGGAGGGGTCCTTTCCTTGGGACCAGCTAGAAAGAGGGGGAGACAGGTCTGTGAGCTGTGGCAATTGAGCTGGGCTGTCTAAATCTCCCAGGGAGGTGGCGGACTGAGCCTTTAATTGAGAATCTGGATTCAATGTGCCTGAAATAAAGGGCTGTATTTGTGGTGCAGTATTCTTTGGCTTGCCAAGGCATGCTCTGTTCTTATCTTATAAGTGATTTGTGGGGATGGACAAGCCCCCTACCTGGAATAGTCTTAGTCCCACGCTGCCCAACTTGTATGTGCTACCATGGCCCCCATGGTTTAGGGGCATCAGCAAAGCTGTACATGATTGTGGGGGGGGGGGGGGGGAGAGGGAGGATGGACACCAGGGCTGGGATAGCAGGTGGCTGCAGGTCAGGAGTGAGGATTAGCAGCACAGTTGTGTGCATGGGGATCCCAGTGCTGGAATAGCACATTGGAATCGAGAGGCTGTGCTGTGTAGGGGGGTGGGGGGTGTTACCCGGGGTTCTTTCAACCCAAAGCTCTTGGTAACTTTTACTCTGTGCGAGGTGGTGTCAGGAAATAAATCAGGGGAGACACGACCGTCCGACCAATAGATGGCTGGCACAAACAGGACAACACAAGAGTGCTTTCACTTAAAACTACACTTTACTTAGTCTCAAGCACTTACACACGTCCACAACAGATTAGTAAAACACCCCCAACCCTTAATAATTACCAAAGCTGAGTGTGGCTCTCGAGTGAAACAGCGGCAGCTTCCAGTGGCCAAATCTTCCGTCTGCCGGTGGGGACTGCAAGATGTATCCAGAGAGAGAGTCCAAAAAGAGTCCCCAAACGAGTTCAACTATCTCAAGCTTTTCCCCCTTATTTATACATTAGTAATAGAATGACATGTCCCTTAAAGAAAACTTGTTAAGCAAGCAGTTCCAATGGGCAAGGAAGAGGCACCTTCTGATTATTGATTAACCAGGTGTGGGTTTTTCCAGAGTTTGCAGCCTTGAGACCCCAATAGACATTCCTGAGGCACATCCTGCTCTTTTAAAATGCATGTATCAGCAACTTCAACACAATTCTTATCAGGAAGGATGCTGGGTCAAGCTGCCCTTTCTGTGGCACCCCAAAACTCCCCCCCCCTCCTGCCTTGGTCAAGCTGAGACTGCTGAATGGCCAATTTACAGCTTGCTGACTAGGCTGCCTTTAACAATAAGCCATAGTGGTTTCAGGCACTTTACTGGTTTGCCAAAATCTCCCCGTACAGGGGGCAACCCAGGCTGGAAGGGTACAAAGAATGGCATGTTGGAAGGGAGCGGCATTGTCAGAGCTGTATGTGTGGTGGGGGGGACCCTGCAGCTGAAATAGCAGGGAGCTGTGAGTGAGGGTTGAGGGGCATTAACAGAACTGTGGAATGGGGGGAGCCCAGTGCCGGAACAGCAGGAGAGCTGTGCGTCGGGACTGAGGGGCCTGGGCAGAGCTGTGGAAGACGAGCCCAGGGCTGGGAGAGTGGGCAAGGCTGTGGGTCAGGATGGAGGGGCACTGGCAGAGCTGTGTGAGAGCGTGTAGTGCACTCTGGGTGAGATTTTATGCAAACCATTTAAAGAGCTAGTTCATAACCAATGTGCATACCCCCCTATATTTCCTCTTTAAAAGGTTGATGCGGATTTAGTGCAGGGGAAAGGCATCAGCCTATCTGACCATTGTGAGTCATGCCAGGCCTCCAAAACCTTTCTCCTAACAGTGTTCTTTGAAGTCACTTCCTTTTCCATTAGCTCTTTAGTCCAAGGCCTTAACCGGGGGCCTGCTGGAATGAAGGCTATCATGCAAGCTTCGGTCTCTGCCCCTAGCAGGGCGACTAAGCTCCACATAATCCCATATGATGATTTCCTCCACGTGGGAGCCCCCACCCCATCTCAGAATAGCCACTAGGCCAGTGGTTCAGGCACTCACCTGGGACCCAGCTGAATCTGTCTGATTCAGAGCAGGGATTTGAGTGTGGGTCTCCCACAGCCTAGATGACTGCCCTGTCTATTGGCTATTCTAGAGTGGGTTTCTGTCTCGTCTCTTCCCTTCCCAGCCCCTCAGATACTTCCCAGACCCAAGTTTAAATGAAGCCAAGGGATTTCTGTGAAAAGTTTTGGCTTCAACAAATTGGCATTTTCTGACCAAAAAACAGTTAATCAAATAATTCCTGCCCAGCTCCAGTCCTCTGTGGTGTTTAAACCAACAATGTGCCAATCCATAGCAAACATTTCTTCTACTGGAGCTATAGTTGAAACTGGATGGAGACTTGCAATTATCTCCCATGTGAGCCAGCCTATGAGGAAGGACATGACAGAATCTGTCTGCAGATTAAATGTCTAACTCCAAGAATGGGATGTTAGGAGACAGCAATAGAATTGATGGCAATGGGACTAAGTTTATGCTCAGTGTTAAGCATCCCAAAGCTGGGGAGAGAACCCAAGAGTCCTGGCTGTCAGCCCCCCTACTCTAATCTACCAGACCCCACTCCCCTCCCAGAGCCAGGGATAGAATCCAGAAGTCCTGCTCTCCAGGCTGCTGTCTGATGCTCTCTCTCTCTATGATTCTATGTGCTTAATTGGTTTGCTGGGTCAGGGCCTTATGTGAATTAGTCTATTTGTCTCAGTCGAGTCCCTAGAGCTGTTATCATTCCATGCCACAAAACCACTGCACAGTTCAGCACCACTAAGAGTCCCTCTCAGAAGCTGGAATTGGAGGGTGTCACCTGAAAGGCTTAAAGTGCAAGGGCAGAACTGGGCATCAGGGCTGGGATAGCAGAGAGGCTGCAAGTCAGGATTGAGGGGTGTCAGCAGAGCAGGGAGGGGCTTCATAACTGGGTTTGCAGAGTACATCAGAGGTCAGGGAGGGCCTGACCGAGCTATATGCAGGAAGCATGCAAAGCATCTGCATCCACAGCTGGGCTCTCTGGAATTCACTCTCCTAAACAGTAAATTCACTCCCATTTAAAACATATCTGTTTGGTTGCACAAGATTGATTGCACATTTAATCAGTCCCTGTTTGGGTATACGGTATCACTGAAATGGAGAAATAATAAAGAAATCATTCTTTTAAGAGAGTAACTGCATTGCAGATCAATTTCTTCAAAACCTTCATGTGCACAGAAATCCTGTGGGATGAATATTTCATAAGGGGAATAACACTGTTAAATTAATAAAACCCTGCATGCCTAGTTATGAACTACAATGATTGCTGAACTTGTTAAAATCCTGTTCATATTTTGTGCATCAATTTATGCCAGATCCAGAGCTGGACCCTGAAGGCAAGTAAGGAGAAAAGGGGAGTCTTTTGAAGTGAAACATTCTCAGAGAGTTTCACGGACACAATGGTCCAGTGGGAGGAGGCTGCAACACTGGGAAGCTGAAATTGGTTCTTGGATGGGAAAAATGAAGTGGTTGAGATTAATTATGCTGGGCAATTCCTTCCATCTGGCCCAGATCATTAGTGAGCCATGATGACTTGAGTGGATGGAGTTAGGGGAAACAACTAAATCTCTTGCATGGTGTCAAGTATCAGAGGGGTAGCCATGTTAGTCTGAATCTGTAAAAAGCAACAGAGGGTCCTGTGGCACCTTTAAGACTAACAGAAGTATTGGGAGCATAAGCTTTCGTGGGTAAGAACCTCACTTCTTCAGATGCAAGACTTGCATCTGAAGAAGTGAGGTTCTTACCCACGAAAGCTTATGCTCCCAATACTTCTGTTAGTCTTAAAGGTGCCACAGGACCCTCTGTTGCTTTTAACTAAATCTCTGAAAGCATGGTTTGTCAGCAGTGTATTAGTCTCCATCAGAGCCCTCGGGTTCCGTTAACTTCTGAGGACAGGTCATCAAAACAGGCTCTCTGCCCAACAGGAAATCTGGAGCCCTCCCTCAAACCTTAGGAGACAGAGGAACAGGGACAACATCCACCCTGCCAATCCCCAATTCTAAGCCATGCTCCAAAGCTAAATGGTGACCAGTGTTATGAGTTGGGCCTTCCCCACCTGGACAAGCCCATGGTCATCATAGACCCATAGATTCATAGACTTTAAGGTCAGAAGGGACCATTATGATCATCTAGTCTGACCTCCTGCACAACGCAGGCCACAGAATCTCACCCACCCACTCCTGTAACAAACCCCTAACCTATTTATTGAAGTCCTCAAATCGTGGTTTAAAGACCTCAAGGTGCAGAGAATCCTCCAGCAAGTGACCTGTGCCCCACGCTGCAGAGGAAGGCGAAAAACCTCCAGGGCCTATGCCAATCTGCCCTGGAGGAAATTCCTTCCCGACCCCAAATATGGCGATCAGTTAAACCCTGAGCATGTGGGCAAGACTCACCAGCCAGTCACCGAGGAAAGAATTCTCTGTAGTAACTCAGATCCCACCCCATCTAACATCCCATCACAGACCATTGGGCCTATTTACCTGCTAATAATCAAAGATCTATTAGTTGCCAAAATTAGGCTATTCCATCATACCATCCCCTCCATAAATTTATCAAGCTTAGTCTTGAAGCCAGATATGTCTTTTGCCCCCACTACTCCCCTTGGAAGGCTGTTCCAGAACTTCACTCCTCTAATGTTTAGAAACCTTCGTCTAATTTCAAGTCTAAACTTCCTAATGTCCAGTTTATATCCATTTGTTCTTGTGTCCACATTGGTACTCATGGAGGCAATGGAATCCTTAGCTGACTCCGAATTGTCCTCTACATGGATGTTAAAATCCCTGAGCACTCCGACCAGGATTCTCAAAGTGACCTAAAGTGCCAGGTATCCACCTTTCAATGGCTTTCAGTGGGATTTAGGTGCCTAACTCCCTGAGGCTCCTTTGAAAATCCCTCCCCAGGACCCTTGGTGACCCCACAGCCTCTGCATTGAGCAACTTGAGCCATTCCCACCAGCTCTGCAGTGTAGCAGGACAAGCTGTTCACTAGCACAGGACTCACACACCAAGTGAACACACTGTCAGGTCCAGTGGACAGGACGTGCGATGTATGTGAACATGGCCATGCCGCCTCCCCAGCTCTGACAGCATGAATACCCGGCTGCACCAAAGCCTGTCCTGCCAAATCCTCCCACCAGGCCTCAGCCATGCCAGTCCAGTGCCCCCCCTTCCCAATTCATGACTAGCTGATGTTTTAATAACTCTTTGTGCATTGAACAGCCCGAATTGCAGCCTGGGATCTGTAACCAGATCCTTCCTCCTGAGAGCTAAACAGACACTACCGCAGGTGACCACCTCACATGAGATTTGTTTTCCCCTACCCCGAAGCATAGGAAACAAAGCCCTGATCCTTCACAACCACCCCCCTCCTTCCTGCAAGCTTCCATCTCCCCGGCTAAGGACAGCATCATTCCACCCTCTCAGGCGTCAGAAGGTGGCTATAGCAGGGCCCTCGTTTCTGTAGCCCAAGGCAGGTTGCAAAGCCCATCCCAAGCAGTAACCAGCCCTCATGCCCGAAGAACTCACATAAAAATCCCCAATTCCCATGATCCAGCCAAAATACACCCCCTTCCTCCCATCCATCCATCAACTCCAACCATCCCCTGGGCTCCCATGACCGCTGGGGTTCTACAGCAAGTATCTGCCCTCCCCACTCAAAGTAAACTCCTTCCCATAGTTGCTCTACCCTCCAAGTGTGCCAGCCCTTGTCCCCCTTTCCTCCTAACCCCAGGCACCAAGGCTGTGATTCTGCAAAGCTATTCAACCAACTACTCCCACCACTCTGTCACCTGCCTGAACCAGTCACTCCCAGTGACCAGCCAACAGTGCACCCCTGTCCCCCACTGAATCCCCCACCCTCAGCCCATCCACCACAATTCAACATCCTGCTACCAGGGCCAAGAACTGGAACAAGCTCGCCCAGGAAGGCCAAACCTGTGTCTGACCCAGGGAGAGAAAAGTGGCCTAACAAACCACTACAAAGGGGCATCATTTATTCAGCACCTCCACCCTCCCAGAGGAGTCACACCCCACCTTTGCAACTTCAGAAGGACATACCCCACACCCATAAGCGCAGTTTGATTTCTATATTTGAGGGGGTGGTTCCAATCAGGCCAATGGGGCCATGCATGGACGGGGCCTGCTGAGGCTTACAGTTTGGAGGCAATGCCCCCCTTGTCCCTCCAAACTATGCCCATGCCTCTCATTTCCATAGCAACCACCCTCCCCAGGGACTCAGGTGTAACCCCTCCCAAATGCTGCTACCCTAATGCAAGCCCATTGGCCTTGTGCATTGACTCATCAATTTATATGTGCACTTAGCACAATCAAACCAGTGGCAATCCCCCTCTGGTTTGGCCAGTTCTGCCCTCTGACAGATTACCTTCAAAGCACAGCGGCATAAATTAGTATGACAATGAACAGAGACATCACACCTCCCTGACTCCCAATATTATCCATATCAACACAGGCTTCCCGTCTGAAAGGCAAACCGTTCTCCTTACTGTCAGTTTTTCCTCTGGCCCTTTCCCTCCCAACTTGCTTGTTCAGCAACAACATTTGCGAGTGCATTGCTCCTGCCGGCGGCTAAGAAATATAACAGGCGCGGATCCGTTTTTACAAAAAAAGGCAGAGAAGGCTCAAAAACACTATATTGACCTTTTTCTTTGAAATCTTCTAAGCAGCACCAAATAAAAACATAGTAACACTATGTCACAACATTTTCTACTGGTAGCCGACTTGTCTGGTTGGCATTATATTTTTTCTCCAGCAGGGTGGAGGGTGTGGAATGGAAAGGGGGACATGGGCATGGAATGAGTAGAGTAAGAATGTAAAATTGGGTGTTTTGATTTTTTTAATGTTAACTAGATAATGTATTCATAATCTTCTCTGCTTATGACAAAAAAATGAGGACTCGCCTTTTGAAGCCTTCATCTGGCAGACAGAGATAGCAGATTTCTAAGAGCATATTTTATGCTCCTTTGATGACTGGGAGAGAGAAAAAATACAGTGAGCCGAAATGACATTTTTCTATAAATTTCACACTGCTCTGCAGGCATGTACGCATGGCGGCATTCATTAAGATTAGTTAGAATTACTTAAGCACCGTGAATTTTCTCCATCAAGTTGGTAACTGGAACGCTACGGATTAGTTATTGATCAGCTGCCATTAATACTCGGGGCTCTTTCCATGGCTGTTGTTGGGTTTTTTTTCTTTTCCTCTCTTGTGTGGGTTGGATCTGTGAAATTCACAAATTAAACAGACTTTCCTCAGTCTTGCCTTTGTTTTTGGAACAAAAAATCAGAATAAAAAAATCATTCCTTTGTTTTCTCAGATCTTTAGCTACACAGCCCTTCACCCCGCATCCAAAGCGATGGGCTGCCCAACGTCCCCCACTGCAGCCATTGCACACAAAGTTGTGAGGGGAGGATCCCTTTGGTGTCTTTGAGAATCTCCCCCTTTAGCTTTTGTTTCATCATCTTTAGCAGCCAGGCCCTGTGGAGTTCACATTTTTAGACATCGACCGCCACCGATGAAAGCCAGCTACTCACCACCGCTGCCTCTGATCCCAGGCCCAACCCAGCCTGTACATCCGGTCACTCAGACACCAATCCACCACTGAAGCACATGTGTAACTTTAAGCATGTGAGTTATCCCATCCCATCAAAGTCAATGTGGATTTACTCATGCTCTTAAATTTATGGGCGTGCCTAAGTGCTTTACTGGATTGGAGACCTAAGGTGAGATTCCCAGGCCTATGTTATGCAGGAGGTCAGATTAGATGATCACAACGGTCCTGTCTGGCCCAAATCCATCAATCATGCTACTTTAGGGTCACCACCCTTTGTTAGTTGCTCTCCTCCTCATTGCTCTTGCCACCTGTAGTAGAAAGAGAGCCTGAGGCATAAGGCCTTGTATCAGAAGCCCGGTGTGAGGACTGAGGCCTGAACTAAACTAGTGGTCAAGCTTTGCTGATATAAAGCAAAGAAGCAAAGTTAGCAGAAGTCAGGCTCTACCTGCTTGAAAACTCACAAAACCTGGCAAGAACAGGGCTGGTATTGCAAAAACACACACATTCCTAAGAAGTGCTAGGCACAGGACACTCATGCAAACACACTCCAGAAGAGTGGTACCAGAACACCCCCCGATACCATGTATGGTACAAACATCCCCCCAAAGATAACGAGAACACACTGACCCTTCTTAAAGATAAAGTCAGGATGACAGTGTGATGAATAGAGATGTTTTGATCGAACCAACATGTGCAAGATAATTAGCCATGTAAGAGGGTGGCAACTACCCACATCAGAGGGGCCTGGAAAGGCCCACTCTTCACTGCACTGCATCCATTGTCATATGCATACATGTGCTAGTGTAACTATAGACATTGATCTGGGGAGTAAGGACCGTGCTTCATTGACAATAAACCTGGCCTGGCGCCTTCGTCTCTAACAGATCTTGTGGTCATTGGGCGATTGGCTCAAGGTCTGCTGTGCCAGCTGCCTGTGCAGAGCTAGGGCAGCACACAGAAAGAACACAAACACACAGCCAAATATCTGATCACGTTGGGGCCTAGCACTTCTTAGGAATGTGTGTGTTTTTGCAATACCAACCCCGTTCTTGCCAGATTCTGTGAGCTTGCAAGCAGGCAGAGCCTGACTTCTGCTAACTTTGCTTCTTGCTTTATATCAGCAAAGCTTGACCACTACTTTAGTTCAAGCCTCACATCAGGCTTCTGAGACAAGGCCTTATGTCACAGGCTCTTTTTCTTCTGCACCACCTTCTTAACTCACAAGTGACATGTCCTCATAGACACCTGCAACTGGAATCTGCATTCCTTCTGCTGATTCTCCACGCTCCATTCCTGCAGACATGTGGTTCTGTGCTGTTAGAACCATTCTGCAGAGTACTGCCCTCTCTCAGAATTTCTGAATCTCTTCCTTTCTAAAGTTTCTTTCCTGTGGAGATAACTGCTCTCTCTGCCCTCCCCAACCCCCCGAAACAGCTGGGATCTTACTTCTAGACCCCGAATATGTTTTAAGAGATACCTTCCTTTTAGCCCTTATGCTGCCTCTTTTGTGTAACCCTGAGATTCCATATGTAACAATTTCCTTGGATACATAAGGCCCGACCCCAGGACCTCTGGCTATATACTGCACAAGGATGTATTGCCTGAGCTAAAGAACGACATCTCTTCAGGGAAATAGCAGACTTATGAACCTCTACACATGCTCTAGCTACTAGCAAGCGACATGCTGTGTTAACCTGGTGCCCAGCCACACTCCATGATGTGCTGCCTACAAAAGCTACACTGCCAGTAGCATCAACATGATGGGATCACTCACTGAGCAGGTTTACTCTCCATGCCAGGAATATGGGCTCCCAAATGGCTCCCCTTGCCTACAGCCTTTGCTCTGGATTGGGCCAGCTCTCTCTGCTTGCCAAAGGCAGCCTGCACTGAGCTGAGAGAAGCTGCAGGAGTATGTCTCCGCTCAATACATCTCTTCCTAAAGCATCTGCTCCTCAGTAAATGACGGGGGTTGGCCCTGCAAGTGAATAGTACAACAGAGCTCAGGGGAGCAGCTGCTTCAGGAGCAGGTTAAGATATTTTTCTCTCTCCCTACAATTGTTTATGTTCCTATTGTCACTCTCCTTGCATGAAGGTCAGTCAAGCCACCGAAAACAATGAACGCAGTCACTGCGGGCTCTCGTCGGCTAAACACGAACACGGTGCCTTGAGCGCTCCTAGAATTAGGGATGCATCAAGGTGAAGGTTTTGTTCCCCTCAAAGGCATGGAAGATAATGCTCTCCATTAACCAGATGGAGAGGCCAGAGGGCGTCCAGTTAGACTCCAATTTTTAAGGGATAATTTAAAGGGGGAAAATAGAAAAATTCTGTATGCCTGAGAGAGGAGGGAAACTTGGCATCTCACTGCATAGTGCAGCTCAGTGACAACCGGTCCTTCCTCATTAGAATGATTTTATATTAGGGCTAATGAGAAGTCACTAGCATTCTGTGTCTTGAGCAGGAAAATCAAAGCTATTCTCGTGTGGACAGATGAGCTGGTGGTTAAGGTGCTGGCTTTAGCTCCACAAGATCTGGGTTTAAACCCAGCTCTTCTCCAGGCTTCCTATGTGACCTAGGACAAGTCAGTCAACTTCTCTGTACATCAGCTCCCCATCTGTACAGTGGGGTGAGTAAGACTTACTTTGTCTGTTTATTCATCTTGTAAGCTCTTTGGGGCAGGGACTGTTACCATGCTCTTGGCCAGCACGTAGCACTATGGGATCTGTAGGTCCTTCTGTAATATAAAGACAAAGAAATACCCATTTTTTAACCTTGAGAAAGTCATCTAAACACTTCGTGCCTCAGTTTCCTCTCAGTAAAAATGGGAATGGGGCCGTTATAAACAGACAGAGAGGCTTATGCCAGGATGCTAAGGCTGACAAATATCTCCAAGAACTTTACAACTGAGAGCTTTGGAGAAGTCTCTGATCTTTCGGGTGTTGCCAATCCTAACTGAACCCATACTCCTCACTTTTTTTAAATTCAGGCATCACCAGAATTGACCAAATGAAACTGTTACCTAGGGAAAGAATAAGGACTCTGAAATGGAAGCTGTTCTCTGGATTTGAAGCAGGAGCCTATGGCTGGGTGACACATCAGTTGTAAGAAAGCAATTCTTAACTATCCCTCCTTAGGGATGACTGATGACTTGTAGTATGGGATGTCTGCCCCTTCCCTTCATGTTTTCTGCTTCATTCGATATTTCACCTTGGCGAGGTCTAGATGAGGCTGGGCGGATTTTTTGTGCTGCTTAAATTCCAATTACAGAGGGATATTGAGGGCAATCCATGTTCTAACTTCCTCTCTTAGTGGTGCTCGCTCAGGATCTGGGGGGGGGGGGGGGAAACCTCTGTCTTTCCTGCCTGATTTTCAATTATCCATTTTGCATATGCTGTGTGTCTGATGGAGCCTTAACTTAACGGTTCCTTCCGCATTCCTTTCCCTGACTGTGCACAGACAGCACTGGCAGTCAGCACAGCTCTGGGAATACCCTTTACTAATTAACTGCTGTTGCTGAATTAGCACCAAACGTTGGGCTTAATTCAGCCGTGGGCTCTGCCAGTGTAACACACAAAGCCCATGGCTATAGAGAGTATGCCAGGCAGGACATTTCCCCAATTGCCCTTTTAAGCTGCCCTCCTCCTGGGTAGGAGGGTGCTGGAAACAGTTGTTGCTCACCCTGCTTCTGGGATGAATCTTCCCTTGAGCACAGAGGTTACCGCTTGCATGCAGGTCCAGCTTGGGAGGTTCCCATCAGTCTGAGAATGCTATTGACAAACAATTATAACTCATGCAGGGCTTTGCCACAAGCCCTGAGTAACCAGGACCCAGATGTGACTCAGGGACTCAGGGTCATGGTTCCCCTCTTGTTCCTACCTGGTGCAGATTGCTCCACACTGGCTGAGCTGCACTGGCTGGTGCATTAAGGAGGTGGGGATATTCTCCACCCCTGCTTGTCCACTCCCCGCCCTCCTGCTCTTCCCCCATGCTGCTACCTGAGAGATAGATAGCCAGGGCAAAGGAGCAAGGGGCTGCCTTGAATCCCCTTACCGACCTGCACGGATGCACAGAGCATTAGAGTCCCACCTATACCAATTAAATGTCAAATCCAAACTCCCGTGAAGTCAACAGAAACGTTCCCATCAACCTCAGCAGGTTTTGGATCAAGCCCTAACAGGCTTGGAATTTCTTACAATATTCCCTCCGTTCTAATTCAAAGAGTAAGTGTCCTAAGCACGCTGGGTTGGGCCACACTGTCTTGCCCCTAAGCATTCAGTCGGGAGGATCATGGGAAGGCCTCTGTGAAGGAGAAACACCCGACATGGCCAGTTTCTGTCAATGCAGCAAGGAGGGGCAAGAGGAATACTCCACTCGGAACACAAGGGATGGAAGAGGGCAGGACTCATGACCACACTGGTGGTGGGGTGCAGGAGAGGAGAGACAGTGCTGCCAGATTGGAGAGAAGGAAAGAGTAAAGGCCTGGAAGCTAAGAAGCCATGTCTATCCTGAACACCTCACCCATTCACTCCCATCAGGGATAGCGGCTCATGGGCCACCTTCTTAAAAATTGTTATGCTGTGACTTGATGGACTGTCAAGCTCACGTTGAACAGTGAAACAGGTACCACAGTTCAGAAACCCCTGGTGTAAATAACTGACAGAGACATTTACTTGAGCTATAGGTTCCCTGGAATGGTGGGAAAAGACATACATAAGCGAGGGGATTAATTACCCCATAGCCACCTCCTAAATTCAAAGAAAAGCTTAGCCTCTATTTGGAGAGAGATACTGGGAGTCCGGCACTGTCTCATGAAGGAAAGTGACTCCAGGCTGCACCAGCCTTGTTAGGAGAGATGCCCAGGCCCAGTTAGGAGAAAGAGATTTTGTGACTTTTAATGAGGTAAGAAACCTCCTGACTTTCACTATTACTTTTAAACAGTTTTCTGTCTTACAAGGTTACGACCTAACACGAGAAAACGTGACCAAGTTGTGTAATCATGCTGATGCATAATTTCAGAGTTGTTTTTTTCTGTTGTATGACTTGACCTTGTCTTTGTGAATAGTTTAATAACAGAGTATTATTTGACTGTTCAGTGGGCGGGAGCATGGGCTAGTTAGAGCAGGGGATGAGGAGCCAGGACTTCTGGGTTCTTCTCTTCCTGGCTCAGTCACTGACTAGCCGTGTCCCTTAGAGCAGGTCACGGCATGTAGGGCTCAGCTGTGGCTGTTTGCAGGCATTGCAGAGCCACACTGCCTTGGGGGAGCTCCAGGAGGGATTGTGCCCAGAGGGGGACCCACAGCAGGTTACTCCAGGCCAAGCCTGCAGTAGCTTGTGTGGTTTCCTCCTTCCATGCTGTGGATCATACACACCGATGAGTTTATTCTGGGACCTGTCACAGTCAGGGGAGCTCCTGGCCACATGCCACTTGCTTTCATGGGGACTGGGGTTAGGGGCAGGTGACAGTGTGGAGGCTCCATGCAGATGGCTTTTGCCTTCCTAACACCCTCTGAGTCACACACTCATGGGAATGAACCCTTGACCTCTCCGACAGGCCCAGCAGCCAACACAGCCTCCCTTATGGAAGACCGAGGAGAGACCTCCATGGGTTGAAACTCGCAGAGCTTCTACTTAAAGAAACAAGAATAATCCACATAGAAGGAGCAGGGCACTGGGTGTATGTTATTTCTGTCACAGTGTGTGGCCATGATCACCATGTGATACAATACATTGTATCCCACGCATCTTTGAGTTCTTAATTTGCCCTTTCTCCACTCATCCAGGACTCCGTCCGCATTTCAAAACTGAGCCCTTTCAACAGCAGCCATGTTTCCAAAAATAACCTGCCACTCATATCCCTTCTCCATTCCCCTCCACCCCCACATAGAGACTCTCTCTCCCTGGCAAAGGTAACATTGGCCAGAGGTGCAAGATAAGCAAAATTCAGTCCTGAACCAGTGGGTTCGAGGCTCAGTAGATCATGAATAAGCTTAGCAAGTAATCAGAGATTTATCTCTCCAGTCCAATGGAGTACAACACTTTTTCCAGCAGGGGAAAGTCTTGAATACAGCTGGGTAAACAGAGGGGGAAATTATCTGTGAACATGCCACTGAATTAGAAATTGCATTTTCGTTTGCCATGTTCTCACCACCTCTGCATTTGTTTTTCAGGAACTTCCATCCAAGTGAAGTTTAGATTGTATAAACATTCCTCGAAAAACAACAAAAACCAAATTCTGGTCTGTAGCCAAAATTAGTTTTGTGATTAAATGAAATTTGTTTCAGATGCAAATGAAAGTGTCAGCGTAACAGCTGCCTAAACTAAGGCCCACACATTAAATTAGAGATCATATTCACTGACAAAAAACTTCATTAACACAGAGTTAAGGATGCCTGGTTGTATCTCGTGCCCTTCCAGAACGCTGAGTTCAGCAGAACTCCTACCTCTGAAAACCAGGAAATACAGAATTAAAGTATTACAAACTTAAATTTCTGAAAACCGAAGCACAGAGTTAAGGTGCATGCTGGTGCTCTTCTATTTTAGGATGAAATGAAGTTAGTTTCAGCGTCAGCATAACAGCTACCTAAACTGAGGCCCATAAATTAAAGTAAAGAACCATGTACCAGCAATAGCAACAGAAGAGGTGGAATATCTTCTCATGCAATATAGAGGGTGTCACAAATAACTTTTGCTAACAGATCCGCTATGTTCAACTAGGGAGATATGCTGCTTTTTCTTGAACAGAGTGCAGCCATTCCAAGATATACACAGAGATCCCCCCTACAGATCCTGCATATTGTGTGATTATATATGAAGATAAAAATTAAGAAGTGGTTGAAATTGTTTGTCTAAAATTTTCTCCAAAAAATGACTTGTTGAATGATAATGAGCATTTTCACAAAAACTTTTGCGTCTTTGGAAACGTTCTAATTTCTTAATCAAAATGAAAACATTGTCACGTGATGTAGGGTTACCATTCGTCCGGATTCTGCCGGACATGTCCGGCTTTTTTGAGTTAAAAATAGCGTCCGGGGGGAATCTGTAAATGTCCGGATTTCCCCCCAATGCAGAGCGCGCGCGGCTGACAAGGCAGTCGGCCGGATCATGCCTCGCACGGGGCTTTGACAGCCAGAGCCCCTTCTCCACTTCCCCCTCCTCTCCCCTGCAACTTGAGACCACTCCCCTCCTCTCTCTCCCTCCCTCCCCCTCCCTGCATTCGCAGATCACCGGCCGGCCGTTCGCCTCGGGCCTCCGGCAGTCTGGAGCTCCTCCCCCTGCTCCCCCTGTCCCCTGCTGCCGAGCCCACTGCTCTGCAGCACTCTGTTCTGAGGTAAGGGGGCCAGGGGGTCGGAGAAGGGGCAGGGAGTTTCTGGAGGGGGCAGTCAAGAGACAGGGAGCAGGGTTGGATGGGTCGGGAGTTCGGGGGGGGGCTGTCTGGGGGTTGGGGGTGTAAGGTTTTGGGCAGTCAGGGTACAGGTAGGGAGTAGGGTCCTGGGGGGCAGTTGGGGGGGGTCTTAGGAGGGGACAGTTAGGGGATAAGGAACAGGGAGGCTTAGGTAGGGGGTGGGGTTCTGGAGGGCAGTTGTTAGGAGCAGGGGTACCAGGAGGGGGCAGTCAGGGGACAAGGAGCGAGGGGAGGGGTTGGGAGTTCTGGGGGGGGCTGTCAGGGGGCAGGAGTGGGGAGAGGGATCGGAGCAGTCAATGGGACAGGGAGCAGAGGGGTTTAGATGGGTCGGGAGTTCGGGGGGGGGGCTGTCAGGGGGTGGGGAGTGGTTGGATGGGGCGTGGGAGTCCCAGGGGTCTGTCTGGGGGTGGGGGGGTGGATAAGGGTTGGAGCAGTCAGGGTACAGGTAGGGGGTAGGGTCCTAGGGGGCCAGTTAGGATGGGGGGAAGGTTTCAGGAGGGGGCAGTCAGGGGACAAGGAGCAGGGAGGCTTAGGTAGGGGGTGGAGTCCTGGGGGGCAGTTAGGGGCAGGGGTCCCAGGAGGGGGCAGTCAGGGGAGAAGGAGTGGGGGGGAGGGTTGGGGGTTCTGAGGAGGGCGGGAAGTGGGAGGGAGTGGAAGGGGCAGGGGCGGGGCTAGGGCAGGACGGGGGCGGGGCTAGGGCGGGGCTCCTCCCGTCCTCTTTTTTGATTGTTGAAATATGGTAACCCTACGTGATGACATCAATGGAAAACAAAGAGCATACACACACCCTGAACACAGATTGTGGGCAGGCATTTGTTGGCTGCAATCATGTATCCATTGAATGATTATGAATAACTGTTTTACAAAATCAAAGTCTGTTCCAAACAAACAGTTTGCCAAAACAGGCCCAAATTCACCAAGAAATTGGTTACAATGTTCACTGAATTCTTATGAAACATCAGACTTTCAAATCACAACGTTCAGATTTCTAGAAAAGGTACTTTAGATCATCTTCATAGATTCCAAGACCAGAAGGGACCACTATGATCATCTAGCCTGACCTCCTGCATAGCACAGGCCAGAGAACTTCCCTGCTTTAATTCCTGCATGAACTCGAGCAAATCTATTAGAAAAAAAACATCCAATCTTGATTTTAAAACTGCCAGTGATGGAGAATCCACCAAAACCCATGGTAAGCTGTTCCAATGGTGAATTAGCCTCACAGTTAAAAATTTACATCTTATTTCCTATCTGAATTTGTCAAGCTTCACTCATTTTC
The DNA here is from genome assembly GCF_028017835.1 of Emys orbicularis. Classification (NCBI taxonomy): domain Eukaryota; kingdom Metazoa; phylum Chordata; order Testudines; family Emydidae; genus Emys; species Emys orbicularis. Next base: position 53,051,143 of record NC_088691.1, read on the forward strand.
TCTTGTTATATCTTTGTCTATTAGCCTGAAGAGCCCATGCTCAAAGTTTTTGTTCCCCAGGAAGATATTTATAAACTGTGAGAGGTAGAAAATATTTATTAATCTCAATTTTTGCTAAGACCTGTAGAATAAGGATCATGTCTGATTTTGCAGACAGGGGGATATGAAAAATAACACCAATAAAATATTTAAGATGGTCTAAAACATTTCTAAATGGGACTTTTTGTAAAATATGAGACTTAAATAAAATAACGGCTGATGCAGTATGTGTGGTGCATCAGAACATAGGAACTGCCATACTGGCTCAGTCAAATGATTAGTGTCGTCCAGTATCCCGTGTCTCCAGTAATGTGCTTCAGAGGAAAGTGCAAGAAGCCCTGAAGGAGGGAAAATGTCTTCCTAACTCCTATTCATTACAGGCTGGTTTATGCCCTGAAACATGAGGATTTATAGCCTGTCCATTTTTTTTAAATAATTACCATTATAATATTAGGGGAAGGATCCTCAGCTGCTGTGAATTCTACTAGTTCCACTGACTTCAATGAGTCTATGAAAATGTAAACCAAATCACAATCTGCTCCTGGGTGTTCTTGTTATTCACACAAATGTCCAATTCTTTTCTGAAGCCTGCAAAGTCTTCAGCCTCGATGACACCAATGGCAATGAATTCCACAGACTAACTGAATGAGAAAGCATCTCCTTTGCTCAGCTTTAAATGTGCTGCCCTTGTTCTTAGATTATGGGAATAGAAGTTCCTGATCTACTTTCTCTGTTCCATATGTTATTTTCCACCCCTCTGTCCTGTACAGTACTATGTTGCTATGGTGCTGTTATGCATTGTCAGTACAAAAGTCTGCAGCAGGTGGGAAACAGAAAATGATAGGACAGCATAAATTAAATTGAATATCAATGTAAATAACTGCACAGGCTGAGTTACTGCAGTTGTGACAGACTCAGACCAGTGGGGTACAGGAGTCTGGTAGTGGGCAAATATACTGGTCACTGGATAAGTAGTTTTCTGTTCCCTGAGTGACCAGACCTATTGGGATCCAGGAAGTGGGCGGGCGAAGGATCCCCCCCAGCCTAAGGGGGGGTCCACAGGACCTGGAGACCAAAAAATTACGGGGGACAACTAATAAAAGAACAGGGACAGGAGTGAGGTCAAAGGGTCAAACGAAGCGAACCAGACGGAGACACCGAGCAGAGAACCCCGGACAGCGCCCACTGCTCCTCGAAGGCGTCAAGGGAGCCAGTGGACGTCGCCCAGAGGAACTCTGCCCGGATACGTGAAAGAACGGAGGACCTGAAATACACCCCACAGTCACAGGAAACTCCATCGGCCAACCTCCTCACTCTGGTTTTATAGATGGCCAGTTTCGCTAAGGCCAGAAGGAGGTTGACCAGGAGGTCCCGCGACTTTGTGGGGCGACGGATAGGGAGTGCATAAATAAAAAGGTGTGGAGAAAAGTGCAACCAAAATCTTAACAAAATATCTGTGAGGAGCCAGAATAGGGGCTGCAGCCTGGCGCACTCTAGGTAAACATGCGCCAGGGTCTCCCTCACGCCGCAAAAGGGGCAGGTGTCTGGGATAGGGGTAAACCGCGCCAAGTACACGCCCGTGCTCACGGCTCCGTGAAGGAGCCGCCAACTGATGTCCCCAGTGGGCTTCGGGATCAGAGCAGAATAAAGGCTGACCCACCGGGGCTCCTCACCCTCCAGAGGTGGCAGAAAGTTCCGCCACCTTGTATCGGGGCGGGACGCGAGGGTGAGGACATGAAGAACATGTAGCACGAGCGTGTATAGATGTTTCCTTGGCGCGGTCCGGAACAGAACCGGCTGCAAATGGTGCAGCCGGCTCATGGCGAATGGACGGGGAGGGGGCTGGTTGGGTCCACGGGGCAGGGGCCCGATGAAAAAGTCTGGAGGGTTCGGAGTGGAGGGTGGGCGGGGCGTGCCCTCTCGCAGGACCCGGTCGAGATAGTCCCGAGCAGCGGGCGGCAAAGCGGCCCTCACCTCCTGAAGTACGCGCCGGGGAGTACGAGGTCTGGAGAGCCCCATGCGCTGAGCGAGCGTCAGGGGATCCAGCCAGTCTCCTCGGTCGTAGTCCAGGAGGTCTCCGACTTTGGTGACTTCTGCTAGGACCAACCTCTGGCGCACCATGGGGGACTCCGCCACCTGCACACGAAGCTGGGGGTTGTGTAGCAGGGGCTCCGCGAGGAGATCTGCCCCCACGGTGGCTGCCACGGACCTGGTCACTGAAAACAGTTTCCAGGTCCGGAGGAGGTCCTGGTAGAAGACCGGCAGCTCGGAGAGGCCTCGCGGAAGACCTCTCGGATGGAGACAAAGGAGCTGCCGGTCATATGGGAGCCCTCGGAAGCGGCGCAGGAAGGCGTGCGCCAATACGCTCCATGCCGGACTACCTGCACCATAAAGGAGCCTCTGCAGGGCCTGGAGGCGGAAGACGTGGACCTGAGCGTGCAGACACTTCAGGCCCTGCCCTCCCTCCTCCAGGGGTAGATGGAGAACCCCCGCAGAGACCCAGTGCAGTCCTGACCAAAAGAACTCCAGAATCAACGTCCGGAGGGTGGTCAGGAAGCCCGGGCCGGGACCAGGGTGTTGAGCCGGTACCAGAGCATGGACAGGACTAGTTGATTGAGCACCAGTGCTCTCCCTCGAAGGGAGAGACACCGGAGCAGTCCTGTCCATTTCCGGAGCCGCTCCGACACCCTGCCCTCTAAACCTAGCCAGTTCTCCGGCGGAGACGGATGCGTGGCAGAAAGGTAAACGCCGAGATAGAGCAGCGGACCCGCGCTCCACCGGATGGCCTGAAGCGCGGGTGGGAGGGAGCTCGCCTGCCACCCATCCCCTACCACCAGGCCAGAGCTCTTGACCCAGTTGACCCGGGCGGAGGAGGCCGCCGAATAGATGGTCTGGCAAGCCTCCACCCGCACCAAGTCGCCCGGGTCCTGGACCACAAGGAGGACGTCGTCGGCGTACGCCGACAGGACCAGCCACAGCTCCGGCTCCCGCAGCACCAACCCTGCCAACCTCCTACGGAGGAGACAGAGGAAGGGCTCGATCGCCAGAGCATACAGCTGGCCCGAGAGGGGGCACCCTTGACGTACTCCTCGCCCGAAGCTGACCGGTTCGGTCAGGGTCCAATTGAGCCTGACCAAACACTCTGCGGAGGCGTACAGCACCTGGAGAAAACCCACAAACTGGGGCCCGAAGCCAAACGCTCGCAGAGTGCCCAGGAGATACCCGTGGTCCACCCTGTCGAACGCCTTCTCCTGATCCAGGGACAGGAGGGCGAACGACAGACCATCCCTACACCCGAGTTCCAAGAGGTCCCGGACCAGATACAAGTTGTCGAAGATGGTGCGGCCCGGGACGGTGTAGGTCTGGTCTGGGTGGATCACGTCCGCCAGCACGGACCCTAGCCGCAGCGAGATGGCCTTCGCTACGATTTTATAGTCCGTGCTGAGGAGCGAGATGGGACGCCAATTCCGTAAATCGCGGAGGTCCCCCTTCTTCGGCAATAAGGTGAGCACGGCTCGCCTGCACGAAAGAGGGAGGACCCCGCCCTGCAAGGACTCGGCCCAGACGGTGACAAGGTCTGGGCCGAGGACATCCCAAAACACGCGGTAGAACTCCACGGTCAGCCCGTCCATGCCTGGAGATTTATTGGTGGGCATGCGACGGAGGGCTTCCGAGAACTCGGCCAGAGTGAGAGGCAGCTCCAGCCGGTCTCGGTCGCCCGCGCTGACCGTCGGGAGTTCATCCCAGAGCATTTTGCAAGCGTTAGGATCGGTCAGATCCGGGGAGAAAAGGCCTGCGTAGAAGGCCCTGGCCCTCCCGCACATTTCCGCCGGATCCGTGAGGGGGGTGCCGTCCTCTGCTAAAAGGCAGGTGACGTGCTTCTTGGCCCCCCTCTTTTTCTCCAGGGCGTAGAAGAAGCGGGAGCCGCGATCCATCTCCCGAAGGAGGCGGATGCGGGATCGAACAAAGGCACCTCGGGCCCGATGGTCCTCGAGGGTCCGGAGCTTTTCCCGCTTCTCCCGGCACGCTCCGCAGAGGGATGGATCACCGGGGCTGGCGGCCAGATGCCTCTCCAGCTCTAAGACCTCCCGTTCCAACAGCCCTATCGTCGCATCCCTCCGTCGGCTGGCGCCCCGGGTGTACTCACGGCAGAAGAGCCGGGCGCGCACCTTCCCCAGGTCCCACCACCGCCGCGCCGAGGGAAAGGCACGCCGCTGCCCTCGCCAGGCCAGCCAGAACTCCCGGAAGGACGCCACAAAGCCCACATCCTCCAACAAGCTATTATTAAAGTGCCAATAGGCCGGCCCCGGCCTCTCCGCGCAAAGAGAGGCTGTCACGGTGGCTAGATGGTGATCTGAAAAAGGGGCCGGCCGGACGCTGGAGGAGTGGGCCCGGGAAAGATGGAAGCGTGACATATAGATGCGGTCCAACCGGGAGTGATACGACCGATGGACCTCCACCCGGACAAAAGTGAATGTAGAAACGTCATCCGGGTGGTGGTCGCGCCAGACGTCCACCAGGGAGTGATGTTCGACGATCTCCCGGAGGACATCCGCGGCGGCCTGGTGCTGCTCGGTCCCCGAGTGGTCCTGTTCCTCAAGGGTGGCGTTAAAGTCCCCGCCCAGGACCAGGCACTCGCGAGGATCCAAGGTGCCGAGGAAGGCGGACGCCTGCTGATAAAAACACAACCTCTCCGGGCCCAATGTCGGGGCGTAAACGTTGACGAGATTAACCACAAGCCCCTCCATGCGGACCCGGAGGTGTAGCAGGCGGCCTGGCACAGCCTCGGCGACCCCCAGCACCTTGGGCCGTAGGTCGGGGGAGAACAGGGTCGCCACTCCAGCCGTACGAACTGTGAGGTGGCTAAAATAGACCCTGTCCCCCCACTCCAGCCGCCAGCTAGCTTCAGCGGCCGGATCCGTATGGGTCTCCTGCAGGAAAATCACAGAGTACCCCCCCTCCCTAAGAAAGGAGAGCACCTGGCTCCTGCGGAGACCCATCCTACAGCCCCGGGTGTTTAATGTTGCAAAGATGATCGGTGCCATGAGGAGGGCTGGGGGGGATCCTCGCCGGCAGAGACGCTCACGGCCTCCGTCGGGCCGCGCAACAATCCGTGACCTACCCCGTGGGTGATTAAGGAGTCACGGAAGAGGCGGACCCGTTGGTAGGCCGCAGCGGCCTGCCTCCCGGTCCTCTTACCCTCCCCCATGAGGGCCCTCGCGGCCCGGAGGATCTGATGAAAATCCCCCCATCGCTGGAGTGCAAGCTGTACCTTGTTGCGGGAGCCACGGACGTCCTCAAGGAACTCCCGTAGCTCCTCTCTCAGCGTATGGGGGGGTGGGGTTACTGATCTAAGGCTTTCCCCCAGTGGGGCCCCTGTCACAGCCCCATGGCCCACCGAGACGGGCAGACCCTCGACGTGGCGTCCGATGGGCCGACGCCACGTGGCCTGCCTCAGATCTCGGCTCACTGGGGGGCGGCGGAGGGAAATTAGCAGCCCCTGGTGGGTCGGGACAGGGAAAAACAAAGGCCGCTCCTTGGGGGTCATCCTCTGGGATAAGGAAGGAGACAGCCCCAGGGGCGGCAAAAGCATCATGGGAAGTGGAGGGGACAGGGACAGGGTCGGTGTCAAGGGTAGGGCTGGAATCAGGAATAGGGACAGGGGAAGGGGTGATATTGGGATCGGTGGTCCCAGCAGCCAGGCCACTGGGTGGGGGGGGTAACACCCCGCAAATGGGCTCAGGAATTTGCGGGGAGGGAGGTGGGCCGTCCGCGATGCCAGGCTAGTGCTCCAAGGCAGATGGTAAGGCCCCGGCATCTGTAGGTGGAGAAACAACGGTGGGGCCCCCACCCGGGAAGGAGGTCGGCTGCCCCTCAGCCATGAGGGAGTCCCCTTGTGACTCAGGTCCCGGTTGCATGGCACTGGCCGTCGCCTCAAGAGGCTCAGCGACCGCTAGCGGGGTGCCATCTGCAGCCGGGTTGGTGGAAGAGTCCAGGGGCTCCTCGGAGGCGGGAGCGGAAGCAGTGGGTAAGGGGACGGAACATGGGGAAAGGGGGGCTGAGGCGAGGTCGCTCAGATCGAGGCCCGCTGGCAGAGGGTCATCCTCCCCCTGGGTAACCGGGGTCAGACCCAGGGCCTCGATCTCATAAATGGAGGGGAGATCACCTTCCACCACCCCAGGGCTCTCCCCGTCTGCACCCGAAGTGACGCTCGCCTTGGTGCATACAGGGGCTTCAGATTGTAAGGGGGCGAGAGGGGCTCCATCAGGGGCTTCCATAGGAAGGGACACCGGAGGAGGGGTAGTGCTTTCCTCCGATGCTGCCACGTCTTCCCTAGCCGGTAATGGTGGACAAAACCCACCTGGGGGCAAAGCGGAAGGCTCAGCATCGGTGCCCCCCTTCCTGGTCTTCCGGGGGGCTACCGCATCAGATGGGAGGAGCGGAGCTCGAGCCTTCCGCTTGCCCCGCTTCCCCTGTACTAAGGACCAGCCCTCCATGGCATCATCTGGGGGCTGGCTAACAGGTGTTGGGTCAGGGAGCAAGGACGAAAGCTTAGGGACTCGGGGAGGTAATGGTGGGGTAACATGTAGGAGGGAGGATTCTCCCTGGGGCATGCCCTCTTCTATGCCCGGCGGTATCCCTACCTCACCCTCCTCCACAGGCCCTGCCAGATCGCAGGAGGCAGAGGCGGGGCCCTCCCGCTCGTCTAGGCGCACTGGGGTAGATACCCCTTGGGCCCGAGCGGGAGCTTTGGTGGGCCGGAAAGGAGGAGGGGCGGCTTCGGGCGCCGGACAGCTAGGGGCGCCGGCGATGACGGGGCCGGCGCCCTGCCGGGGCTCGGGGGTCTCGGATGTCCCTCCGTGCCGGGCCAAGGGGCAGTCCCTCCGGACGTGTCCCATCGCCGGGCAGAGGTAGCACCAGGCCTCCCCCATTGAATAATGTACCCGGTAGCGGGACCCCTGGTAGGGGACCAAAAAGGACCCCTCGAGCGCCTCACCGTCACGTGCCGCCGGCGGCAGTTGTAACTGTACCTGCCGGTGGAACGAGAGGACGTGACGCAGGGCGGGGTCTTTGCAGCCCAATGGGAGAGGGCTGACCACAGAGATCGGCCTCCCCAGGGTAGAGAGGGCGGGTAACAGGGCGGCATTTGGAAGGAAGGGAGGGACAGAAGTCAGGACCAGTCGGGTGCCCAGGTCTTCTAGCGGCTCCAGGGGGACGTACACGCCCCCCACCGCCAGGCCCTTCTCCACTGCCTCCTGGGCGGCGGCCTCCGATGCTAGGAAGAAGACGACCTTTCCGTACATCTTGGAGGCCGCCACAATGGCCGTGGGCCCCACCACCCTCGCCAACGCCCGCACGTAGGTCTCCACGTGGGGCGAGGCAGGTACCAGGAGGCAACAGACACCGTGCTTCCTGGTCAAGGTGGGGAAGGGGCCCCGGCCGCTATAGATGGTAGCAGAGGCGGTGGATGGGGGAGATGACGTAGCGGCAGGCGGGGGGGCCGCTGCCACCTGGGCGTATGCCCTGGGGGCCGGGGGAGGGACACCCACAGAGCTGGTGGAGGGAACAGCAGGGAGGGACGCCGTGGCCGGTTGTAGGGCCGTGGCAGTGGGGGCACCCCCTGCCATGGAGGGCCTGGCTTTTTTAGCGGGGCCTTTACCCTTCTTTCTGCCCTGGCCCTTCCTGCCGGTTGGAGGGACTCCCCCAGAGTCAGAGGGGGCGAGGGACGTGGCAGCAGCGGAGGTCACCTCGTTACCCACCGCTGCCGGTGCTCCAGCAGGGGTGGTAGTAGGTGGCTCGGCAGTTGAGGTAGAGGCCAGGGGGGACGATGGTGGGGCGGGTGGAGGAGGGGCAGCAGGGTCTGCCCGAGGGGTCTTACTCTCCTCGTCCCCTGCCATAATGAGGACGGGGGGAGAGCAAACACTGGAGGGGGGGTAGGGAAGGGGGAAGCAGGTTGACCACTCCTCCCCGCTAGGCTGTAGGCAGGGGAGGAGGGCGCCAAAAAAAAAAAAAAGGAGGGGGTGGATGGGGGGGGGCTATCAAGGGCTAGGGGTCAGTCACCGACTCAGGGAAGGTTTCCGGCTCCTCTTGTTGCACCAAGGAAGGGAGGATATAACAGCATTGGGGGGTGCAGTGAGACAGAGCAAACTAAAACAGGGAGGGGTACAAGCGCATAGGAGGGGACATGGGCACACGAGGGGAGGGGCTAATCAGGGCAAGGGGACCGCAGGGGGAAGGGAGCAACCAGGCGGGAAATGGGGCAGAGGAACCACGGGGCTAGCTTCAGAGGCTGGGGTGGGTCAAACAAAGGCTGCAGAGGGAAAGGGCGGGGCAGGCAAACAAACTGGAGCTAGCGAGGGGCTGGGGCAAGGGGGAGGGGTAAAAGGCAGCAAGGGGCAAATGGGTAGGCAGCAGGTGCAAAGCTGGGGGCTTGCTGCACGGGGGGGTCAGTCCAAAAGGGGGGGTACGTGCAGCCACGTGCGGCTTGTAGCAAAAGAAAGTCTTTGGAAGCTGGCTGCTGTATCAGGCCCAATGGTGGCAACAGGGCGTAGCAAGCCTAGGTGAGCAGCTGAAATCCCAGAGGCAGGAGCTCAAGGTAGATGGTAAGTAGCCAGTGGGGGTGGTGGAGGGGGCAACGATGATAGTGGTGGTGGGGATCGGGGGGACGACACAGATGGACCAGGGGGCAGGCTCCACGCCACACCCCCTGTGTCCCCACAAACACAGTCTAGATCCCCACCACAAGAACACAGTTCAAAAGTTACTCAGTCCGGGAGGGCCCCCTCCACGGTGGTCTGTAGAATTCCTACGCGCTCCCCCACTGGCAGATGGTCCTCCTCAGGGCTCCAGTAGCTCCCCAGCAGCAAACGCAGCAGCTCCAGGCGGCAGTCTGGTGGCCAGCAGGAAGGACCCTTCTCAGGTGGAGGTGGTGGTGGCATCCCCAGCAGCAGGAGCAATGGCTGGGGTCTCTCCCTCCCCTCCTCTGGGGAGTGGGCCAGCAGGCCCCCCCCAAGGGGCTGTAGCTGGAGCTGCAGCAACCAAGGGTGTGGATGGGTCTAGCAGCCAGCCAGCCAGGAAGCAGGTAGCAGAGAAAGAGGAGGAGCAGCCCCCTACCTACTTCCCTCCCTCCAGGCCAGAGGGCTACAGGAGAGAGATCTATTAGTCCCAGGTCAGACAGGGTTTCTGTTCCCTGAGTGACCAGACCTATTGGGATCCAGGAAGTGGGCGGGCTTCGCCCGCCCACTGCTAAAGGATCCCCCCCAGCCTAAGGGGGGGGTCCACAGGACCTGGAGACCAAAAAATTACGGGGGACAACTAATAAAAGAACAGGGACAGGAGTGAGGTCAAAGGGTCAAAAGAAGCGAACCAGACGGGGACACCGAGCAGAGAACCCCGGACAGCGCCCACTGCTCCTCGAAGGCGTCAAGGGAGCCAGTGGACGTCGCCCAGAGGAACTCTGCCCGGATACGTGAAAGAACGGAGGACCTGAAATACGCCCCACAGTCACAGGAAACTCCATCGGCCAACCTCCTCACTCTGGTTTTATAGATGGCCAGTTTTGCTAAGGCCAGAAGGAGGTTGACCAGGAGGTCCCGCAACTTTGTGGGGCGACGGATAGGGAGTGCATAAATAAAAAGGTGTGGAGAAAAGTGCAACCAAAATCTTAACAAAATATCTGTGAGGAGCCGGAATAGGGGCTGCAGCCTGGTGCACTCTAGGTAAACATGCGCCAGGGTCTCCCTCACGCCGCAAAAGGGGCAGGTGTCTGGGATAGGGGTAAACCGCGCCAAGTACACGCCCGTGCTTACGGCTCCGTGAAGGAGCCGCCAACTGATGTCCCCGGTGGGCTTCGGGATCAGAGCAGAATAAAGGCTGGCCCACCGGGGCTCCTCACCCTCCAGAGGTGGCAGAAGGTCCCGCCACTTTGTATCGGGGCGGGACGCGAGGGTGAGGACATGAAGAACATGTAGCACGAGCGTGTATAGATGTTTCCTTGGCGCGGTCCGGAACAGAACCGGCTGCAAATGGTGCAGCCGGCTCATGGCGAATGGACGGGGAGGGGGCTGGTTGGGTCCACGGGGCAAGGGCCCGATGAAAAAGTCTGGAGGGCTCGGAGTGGAGGGTGGGCGGGGCGTGCCCTCTCGCAGGACCCGGTCGAGATAGTCCCGAGCAGCGGGCGGCAAAGCGGCCCTCACCTCCTGAAGCACGCGCCGGGGAGTACGAGGTCTGGAGAGTCCCATGCGCTGAGCGAGCGTCAGGGGATCCAGCCAGTCTCCTCGGTCGTAGTCCAGGAGGTCTCCGACTTTGGTGACTTCTGCTAGGACCAACCTCTGGCGCACTATGGGGGACTCCGCCACCTGCACACGAAGCTGGGGGTTGTATAGCAGGGGCTCCGCGAGGAGATCTGCCCCCACGGTGGCCGCCACGGACCTGGTCACTGAAAACAGTTTCCAGGTCCGGAGGAGGTCCTGGTAGAAGACCGGCAGCTCGGAGAGGCCTCGCGGAAGACCTCTCGGATGGAGACAAAGGAGCTGCCGGTCATATGGGAGCCCTCGGAAGCGGCGCAGGAAGGCGTGCGCCAATACGCTCCATGCCGGACTACCTGCACCATAAAGGAGCCTCTGCAGGGCCTGGAGGCGGAAGACGTGGACCTGAGCATGCAGACACTTCAGGCCCTGCCCTCCCTCCTCCAGGGGTAGATGGAGAACCCCCGCAGAGACCCAGTGCAGTCCTGACCAAAAGAACTCCAGAATCAACGTCCGGAGGGTGGTCAGGAAGCCCGGGGCCGGGACCAGGGTGTTGAGCCGGTACCAGAGCATGGACAGGACTAGTTGATTGAGCACCAGTGCTCTCCCTCGAAGGGAGAGACACCGGAGCAGTCCCTTCCATTTCCGGAGCCGCTCCGACACCCTGCCCTCTAAACCTAGCCAGTTCTCCGGCGGAGACGGATGTGTGGCAGAAAGGTAAACGCCGAGATAGAGCAGCGGACCCGCGCTCCACCGGATGGCCTGAAGCGCGGGTGGGAGGGAGCTCGCCTGCCACCCGTCCCCTACCACCAGGCCAGAGCTCTTGACCCAGTTGACCCGGGCGGAGGAGGCCGCCGAATAGATGGTCTGGCAAGCCTCCACCCGCACCAAGTCGCCCGGGTCCTGGACCACGAGGAGCACGTCGTCGGCGTACGCCGACAGGACCAGCCGCAGCTCCGGCTCCCGCAGCACCAACCCTGCCAACCTCCTACGGAGGAGACAGAGGAAGGGCTCGATCGCCAGAGCATACAGCTGGCCCGAGAGGGGGCACCCTTGACGTACTCCTCGCCCGAAGCTGACCGGTTCAGTCAGGGTCCAGTTGAGCCTGACCAAACACTCTGCGGAGGCGTACAGCACCTGGAGAAAACTCACAAACTGGGGCCCGAAGCCAAACGCTCGCAGAGTGCCCAGGAGATACCCGTGGTCCACCCTGTCGAACGCCTTCTCCTGATCCAGGGACAGGAGGGCGAACGACAGACCATCCCTACACCCGAGTTCCAAGAGGTCCCGGACCAGATACAAGTTGTCGAAGATGGTGCGGCCCGGGACGGTGTAGGTCTGGTCTGGGTGGATCACGTCCGCCAGCACGGACCCTAGCCGCAGCGAGATGGCCTTTGCTACGATTTTATAGTCCGTGCTGAGGAGCGAGATGGGACGCCAATTCCGTAAATCGCGGAGGTCCCCCTTCTTCGGCAATAAGGCGAGCACGGCTCGCCTGCACGAAAGAGGGAGGACCCCGCCCTGCAAGGACTCGGCCCAGACGGTGACAAGGTCTGGGCCGAGGACATCCCAAAACACGCGGTAGAACTCCACGGTCAGCCCGTCCATGCCTGGAGATTTATTGGTGGGCATGCGACGGAGGGCTTCCGAGAACTCGGCCAGAGTGAGAGGTAGCTCCAGCCAGTCTCGGTCGCCCGCGCTGACCGTCGGGAGTTCATCCCAGAGCATTCTGCAAGCGTTAGGATCGGTCGGATCCGGGGAGAAAAGGCCCGCGTAGAAGGCCCTGGCCCTCCCGCACATTTCCGCCGGATCCGTGAGGGGGGTGCCGTCCTCTGCTAAAAGGCAGGTGACGTGCTTCTTGGCCCCCCTCTTTTTCTCCAGGGCGTAGAAGAAGCGGGAGCCGCGATCCATCTCCCGAAGGAGGCGGATGCGGGATCGAACAAAGGCACCTCGGGCCCGATGGTCCTCGAGGGTCCGGAGCTCTTCCCGCTTCTCCCGGCACGCTCCGCAGAGGGATGGATCACCGGGGCTGGCAGCCAGACGTCTCTCCAGCTCTAAGACCTCCCGTTCCAACTGCCCTATCGTCGCATCCCTCCGTCGGCTGGCGCCCCGGGTGTAGTCACGGCAGAAGAGCCGGGCGCGCACCTTCCCCAGGTCCCACCACTGCCGCGCCGAGGGAAAGGCACGCCGCTGCCCTCGCCAGGCCAGCCAGAACTCCCGGAAGGACGCCACAAAGCCTACATCCTCCAACAAGCTATTATTAAAATGCCAATAGGCCGGCCCCGGCCTCTCCGCGCAAAGAGAGGCTGTCACGGTGGCTAGATGGTGATCTGAAAAAGGGGCCGGCCGGACGCTGGAGGAGTGGGCCCGGGAAAGATGGAAGCGTGACATATAGATGCGGTCCAACCGGGAGTGGTACGACCGATGGACCTCCACCCGGACAAAAGTGAATGTTGAAACGTCATCCGGGTGGTGGTCGCGCCAGACGTCCACCAGGGAGTGATGTTCGACGATCTCCCGGAGGACATCCGCGGCGGCTTGGTGCTGCTCGGTCCCCGAGCGGTCCCGTTCCTCAAGGGTGGCGTTAAAGTCCCCGCCCAGGACCAGGCACTCGCGAGGATCCAAGGTGCCGAGGAAGGCGGACGCCTGCTGATAAAAACACAACCTCTCCGGGCCCAATGTCGGGGCGTAAACGTTGACGAGATTAACCACAAGCCCCTCCATGCGGACCCGGAGGTGTAGCAGGCGGCCTGGCACAGCCTCGGCAACCCCCAGCACCTCGGGCCGTAGGTCGGGGGAGAACAGGGTCGCCACTCCAGCCGTACGAACTGTGAGGTGGCTAAAATAGACTCTGTCCCCCCACTCCAGCCGCCAGCTAGCTTCAGCGGCCGGATCCGTATGGGTCTCCTGCAGGAAAATCACAGAGTACCCCCCCTCCCGAAGAAAGGAGAGCACCTGGCTCCTGCGGAGACCCATCCTACAGCCCCGGGTGTTTAATGTTGCAAAGATGATCGGTGCCATGAGGAGGGCTGGGGGGGATCCTCGCCGGCAGAGACGCTCACGGCCTCCGTCGGGCCGCGCAACAATCCGTGACCTACCCCGTGGGCGATTAAGGAGTCACGGAAGAGGCGGACCCGTTGGTAGGCCGCAGCGGCCTGCCTCCCGGTCCTCTTACCCTCCCCCATGAGGGCCCTCGCAGCCCGGAGGATCTGATGAAAATCCCCCCATCGCTGGAGTGCAAGCTGTACCTTGTTGCGGGAGCCACGGACGTCCTCAAGGAACTCCCGTAGCTCCTCTCTCAGCGTATGGGGGGGTGGGGTTACTGATCTAAGGCTTTCCCCCAGTGGGGCCCCTGTCACAGCCCCGTGGCCCACCGAGACGGGCAAACAGGGGGCAGACCCTCGACGTGGCGTCCGATGGGCCGACGCCACGTGGCCTGCCTCAGATCCCGGCTCACTGGGGGGCGGCGGAGGGAAACTAGCAGCCCCTGGTGGGTCGGGACAGGGAAAAACAAAGGCCGCTCCTTGGGGGTCATCCTCTGGGATAAGGAAGGAGACAGCCCCAGGGGCGGCAAAAGCATCACGGGAAGTGGAGGGGACAGGGACAGGGTCGGTGTCAAGGGTAGGGCTGGAATCAGGAATAGGGACAGGGGAAGGGGTGATATTGGGATCGGGGGTCCCAGCAGCCAGGCCACTGGGTGGGGGGGGTAACACCCCGCAAATGGGCTCAGGAATTTGCGGGGAGGGAGGTGGGCCCTCTGCGATGCCAGGCTCGTGCTCCAAGGCAGACGGTAAGGCCACGGCATCTGTAGGTGGAGAAACAACGGTGGGGCCCCCACCCGGGAAGGAGGTCGGCTGCCCCTCAGCCATGAGGGAGTCCCCTTGTGACTCAGGTCCCGGTTGCATGGCACTGGCCGTCGCCTCAAGAGGCTCGGCGACCGCTAGCGGGGTGCCATCTGCAGCCGGGTTGGTGGAAGAGTCCAGGGGCTCCTCGGAGGCGGGAGCGGAAGCAGTGGGTAAGGGGACGGAACATGGGGAAAGGGGGGCTGAGGCGAGGTCGCTCAGATCGAGGCCCGCTGGCAGAGGGTCGTCCTCCCCCTGGGTAACCGGGGTCAGACCCAGGGCCTCGATCTCCTCATAAATGGAGGGGAGATCACCTTCCACCACCCCAGGGCTCTCCCCGTCTGTACCCAAAGCAACGCTCGCCTTGGTGCATACAGGGGCTACAGATTGTAAGGGGGCGAGAGGGGCTCCATCAGGGGCTTCCATAGGAAGGGACACCGGAGGAGGGGTAGTGCTTTCCTCCGATGCTGCCACGTCTTCCCTAGCCGGTAATGGTGGACAAAACCCACCCGGGGGCAAAGCGGAAGGCTCAGCATCGGTGCCCCCCTTCCTGGTCTTCCGGGGGGCTACCGCATCAGATGGGAGGAGCGGAGCTCGAGCCTTCCGCTTGCCCCGCTTCCCCTGTACTAAGGACCAGCCCTCCATGGCATCATCTGGGGGCTGGCTAACAGGTGTTGGGTCAGGGAGCAAGGATGAAAGCTTAGGGACTCGGGGAGGTAATGGTGGGGTAACATGTAGGAGGGAGGATTCTCCCTGGGGCATGCCCTCTTCTATGCCCGGAGGTATCCCTACCTCACCCTCCTCTACAGGCCCTGCCAGAACGCAGGAGGCAGAGGCGTGGCCCTCCCGCTCGTCTAGGCGCACTGGGGGAGATACCCCTTGGGCCCGAGCGGGAGCTTTGGTGGGCCGGAAAGGAGGAGGGGCGGCTTCGGGCGCCGGGTAGCTAGGGGTACCGGCGATGACGGGGCCGGCGCCCTGCCGGGGCTCGGGGGTCTCGGATGTCCCTCCGTGCCGGGCCAAGGGGCAGTCCCTCCGGACGTGTCCCATCGCCCGGCAGAGGTAGCACCGGGCCTCCCCCGTTGAATAATGCACCCGGTAGCGGGCCCCCTGGTAGGGGACCAAGAAGGACCCCTCAAGCGCCACTCCGTCACGTGCCGCCGGCGGCAGTTGTAACTGTACCTGCCGGCGGAATGAGAGGACATGACGGAGGGCGGGGTCTTTGCAGCCCAATGGGAGAGGGCTGACCACAGAGATCGGCCTTCCCAGGGTAGAGAGGGCGGGTAACAGGGCGGCATTTGGAAGGAATGGAGGGACAGAAGTCAGGACCAGTCGGGCGCCCAGGTCTTCTAGCGGCTCCAGGGGGACGTACACGCCCCCTACCGCCAGGCCCTTCTCCACTGCCTCCTGGGCGGCGGCCTCCGATGCTAGGAAGAAGACGACCTTTCCGTACATCTTGGAGGCCGCCACAATGGCCGTGGGCCCCACCACCCTTGCCAACGCCCGCACGTAGGTCTCCACGTGGGGCGAGGCGGGTACCAGGAGGCAACGGACGCCGTGCTTCCTAGTCAAGGTGGGGAAGGGGCCCCGGCCGCTATAGATGGTAGCAGAGGCGGTGGATGGGGGAGATGACGTAGCGGCTGGCGGGGGGGCCGCCGCCACCTGGGCGTATGCCCTGGGGGTCGAGGGAGGGACACCCACAGAGCTGGTGGAAGGAACAGCAGGGAGGGATGCCGCGGCCGGTTGCGGGGCCGTGGCAGTGGGGGCACCCCCTGCCATGGAGGGCCTGGCTTTTTTAGCGGGGCCTTTACCCTTCTTTGTGCCCTGGCCCTTCCTGCCGGTTGGAGGGACTCCCCCAGAGTCAGAGGGGGCGAGGGACGTGGCAGCAGCGGAGGTCACCTCGTTACCCACCGCTGCCGGCACTCCAGCAGGGGTGGTAGTAGGTGGCTCGGCAGCGGCGGTTGAGGTAGAGGCTGGGGAGGACGATGGTGGGGCGGGTGGAGGAGGGGCAGCAGGGTCCGCCCGAGGGGTCTCACTCTCCTCGTCCCCTGCCATAATGAGGATGGGGGGAGAGCAAACACTGGAGGGGGGGTAGGGAAGGGGGAAGCAGGTCGACTACTCCTCCCCGCTAGGCTGTAGGTAGGGGAGGAGGGCGCCGAAAAAGGAGGGGGTGGATGGGGGTGGGCTATCAAGGGCTAGGGGTCAGTCACCGACCCAGGGAAGGTTTCCGGCTCCTCTTGTTGCACCAAGGAAGGGAGGATAGAACAGCATTGGGGGGTGCAGTGAGACAGAATCAAACTAAAACGGGGAGGGGTACAAGCGCAAGGGAGGGGACATGGGCGCATGAGGGGAGGGGCTAATCAGGGCAAGGGGACCGCAGGGGGAAGGGAGCAACCAGGCGGGAAATGGGGCAGAGGAACCACGGGGCTAGCTTTAGAGGCTGGGGCGGGTCAAACAGACAAAGGCTGCAGAGGGAAAGGGCGGGGCAGGCAAACAAACTGGAGCTAGCAAGGGGCTGGGGCAAGGGGGAGGGGCAAAAGGCAGCAAGGGGCAAATGGGTAGGCAGCAGGGGTAAAGCTGGGGGCTTGCTGCAGGGGGGAGGAGGTCAGTCCAAAAGGGGGGGGAACGTGCACCCACGTGCGCTTGTAACAAAAAGGAAAGGCAGTTTAGGCTGGCTGCTGTATCAGGCCCAATGGTGGCAACAGGGCATGGCAAGCTTAGGTGAGCAGCTGAGTCCCAGAGGTAGGAGCTCGAGGCAGATGGTGAGTAGTCGGTGGGGATGGTGGAGGGGGCAACGATGATGGTGGTGGTGGGGATCGGGGGGGGACACAGATGGACCAGGGGGCAGGCTCCACGCCACACCCCCTGTGTCCCCACAAACACAGTCTAGATCCCCACCACAAGAACACAGTTCAAAAGTTACTCAGTCCGGGAGGGCCCCCTCCACGGTGGTCTGTAGAATTCCTACGCGTTCCCCCACTGGCAGATGGTCCTCTTCTTCTCCTCAGGGCTCCAGCAGCTCCCCAGCAGCAAACGCAGCAGCTCCAGGCGGCAGTCTGGTGGCCAGCAGGAAAGACCCTTCTCAGGTGGTGGTCAATGATGGTGGCATGCCCAGCAGCAGGAGCAATGGCTGGGGTCTCTCCCTCCCCTCCTCTGGGGAGTGGGCCAGCAGGCCCCTCCCAAGGGGCTTTAGCTGGAGCAGCAGCAACCAAGGGTGTGGGTGGGTCTAGCAGCCAGCCAGCCAGCAAGTAGTAGAGAAAGAGGAGGAGCAGCCCCCTATCTCTCTTCCTCCAGGCCAGAGGGCTACGGGAGAGTGATCTGTTAATCCAAGGTCAGACAGGGTTTCTGTTCCCTGAGTGACCAGACCTATTGGGATCCAGGAAGTGGGCGGGCGAAGCCCGCCCACTGCTAAAGGATCCCCCCCAGCCTAAGGGGGGGTCCACAGGACCTGGAGACCAAAAAATTACGGGGGACAACTAATAAAAGAACAGGGACAGGAGTGAGGTCAAAGGGTCAAAAGAAGCGAACCAGACGGGGACACCGAGCAGAGAACCCCGGACAGCGCCCACTGCTCCTCGAAGGCGTCAAGGGAGCCAGTGGACGTCGCCCAGAGGAACTCTGCCCGGATACGTGAAAGAACGGAGGACCTGAAATACGCCCCACAGTCACAGGAAACTCCATCGGCCAACCTCCTCACTCTGGTTTTATAGATGGCCAGTTTTGCTAAGGCCAGAAGGAGGTTGACCAGGAGGTCCCGCAACTTTGTGGGGCGACGGATAGGGAGTGCATAAATAAAAAGGTGTGGAGAAAAGTGCAACCAAAATCTTAACAAAATATCTGTGAGGAGCCGGAATAGGGGCTGCAGCCTGGTGCACTCTAGGTAAACATGCGCCAGGGTCTCCCTCACGCCGCAAAAGGGGCAGGTGTCTGGGATAGGGGTAAACCGCGCCAAGTACACGCCCGTGCTTACGGCTCCGTGAAGGAGCCGCCAACTGATGTCCCCGGTGGGCTTCGGGATCAGAGCAGAATAAAGGCTGGCCCACCGGGGCTCCTCACCCTCCAGAGGTGGCAGAAGGTCCCGCCACTTTGTATCGGGGCGGGACGCGAGGGTGAGGACATGAAGAACATGTAGCACGAGCGTGTATAGATGTTTCCTTGGCGCGGTCCGGAACAGAACCGGCTGCAAATGGTGCAGCTGGCTCATGGCGAATTGACGGGGAGGGGGCTGGTTGGGTCCACGGGGCAAGGGCCCGATGAAAAAGTCTGGAGGGCTCGGAGTGGAGGGTGGGCGGGGCGTGCCCTCTCGCAGGACCCGGTCGAGATAGTCCCGAGCAGCGGGCGGCAAAGCGGCCCTCACCTCCTGAAGCACGCGCCGGGGAGTACGAGGTCTGGAGAGTCCCATGCGCTGAGCGAGCGTCAGGGGATCCAGCCAGTCTCCTCGGTCGTAGTCCAGGAGGTCTCCGACTTTGGTGACTTCTGCTAGGACCAACCTCTGGCGCACCATGGGGGACTCCGCCACCTGCACACGAAGCTGGGGGTTGTGTAGCAGGGGCTCCGCGAGGAGATCTGCCCCCACGGTGGCCGCCACGGACCTGGTCACTGAAAACAGTTTCCAGGTCCGGAGGAGGTCCTGGTAGAAGACCGGCAGCTCGGAGAGGCCTCGCGGAAGACCTCTCGGATGGAGACAAAGGAGCTGCCGGTCATATCGGAGCCCTCGGAAGCGGCGCAGGAAGGCGTGCGCCAATACGCTCCATGCCGGACTACCTGCACCATAAAGGAGCCTCTGCAGGGCCTGGAGGCGGAAGACGTGGACCTGAGCATGCAGACACTTCAGGCCCTGCCCTCCCTCCTCCAGGGGTAGATGGAGAACCCCCGCAGAGACCCAGTGCAGTCCTGACCAAAAGAACTCCAGAATCAACGTCCGGAGGGTGGTCAGGAAGCCCGGGGCCGGGACCAGGGTGTTGAGCCGGTACCAGAGCATGGACAGGACTAGTTGATTGAGCACCAGTGCTCTCCCTCGAAGGGAGAGACACCGGAGCAGTCCTTTCCATTTCCGGAGCCGCTCCGACACCCTGCCCTCTAAACCTAGCCAGTTCTCCGGCGGAGACGGATGTGTGGCAGAAAGGTAAACGCCGAGATAGAGCAGCGGACCCGCGCTCCACCGGATGGCCTGAAGCGCGGGTGGGAGGGAGCTCGCCTGCCACCCGTCCCCTACCACCAGGCCAGAGCTCTTGACCCAGTTGACCCGGGCGGAGGAGGCCGCCGAATAGATGGTCTGGCAAGCCTCCACCCGCACCAAGTCGCCCGGGTCCTGGACCACGAGGAGCACGTCGTCGGCGTACGCCGACAGGACCAGCCGCAGCTCCGGCTCCCGCAGCACCAACCCTGCCAACCTCCTACGGAGGAGACAGAGGAAGGGCTCGATCGCCAGAGCATACAGCTGGCCCGAGAGGGGGCACCCTTGACGTACTCCTCGCCCGAAGCTGACCGGTTCGGTCAGGGTCCAGTTGAGCCTGACCAAACACTCTGCGGAGGCGTACAGCACCTGGAGAAAACTCACAAACTGGGGCCCGAAGCCAAACGCTCGCAGAGTGCCCAGGAGATACCCGTGGTCCACCCTGTCGAACGCCTTCTCCTGATCCAGGGACAGGAGGGCGAACGACAGACCATCCCTACACCCGAGTTCCAAGAGGTCCCGGACCAGATACAAGTTGTCGAAGATGGTGCGGCCCGGGACGGTGTAGGTCTGGTCTGGGTGGATCACGTCCGCCAGCACGGACCCTAGCCGCAGCGAGATGGCCTTTGCTACGATTTTATAGTCCGTGCTGAGGAGCGAGATGGGACGCCAATTCCGTAAATCGCGGAGGTCCCCCTTCTTCGGCAATAAGGCGAGCACGGCTCGCCTGCACGAAAGAGGGAGGACCCCGCCCTGCAAGGACTCGGCCCAGACGGTGACAAGGTCTGGGCCGAGGACATCCCAAAACACGCGGTAGAACTCCACGGTCAGCCCGTCCATGCCTGGAGATTTATTGGTGGGCATGCGACGGAGGGCTTCCGAGAACTCGGCCAGAGTGAGAGGTAGCTCCAGCCAGTCTCGGTCGCCCGCGCTGACCGTCGGGAGTTCATCCCAGAGCATTCTGCAAGCGTTAGGATCGGTCGGATCCGGGGAGAAAAGGCCCGCGTAGAAGGCCCTGGCCCTCCCGCACATTTCCGCCGGATCCGTGAGGGGGGTGCCGTCCTCTGCTAAAAGGCAGGTGACGTGCTTCTTGGCCCCCCTCTTTTTCTCCAGGGCGTAGAAGAAGCGGGAGCCGCGATCCATCTCCCGAAGGAGGCGGAAGCGGGATCGAACAAAGGCACCTCGGGCCCGATGGTCCTCGAGGGTCCGGAGCTCTTCCCGCTTCTCCCGGCACGCTCCGCAGAGGGATGGATCACCGGGGCTGGCAGCCAGACGTCTCTCCAGCTCTAAGACCTCCCGTTCCAACTGCCCTATCGTCGCATCCCTCCGTCGGCTGGCGCCCCGGGTGTAGTCACGGCAGAAGAGCCGGGCGCGCACCTTCCCCAGGTCCCACCACCGCCGCGCCGAGGGAAAGGCACGCCGCTGCCCTCGCCAGGCCAGCCAGAACTCCCGGAAGGACGCCACAAAGCCTACATCCTCCAACAAGCTATTATTAAAATGCCAATAGGCCGGCCCCGGCCTCTCCGCGCAAAGAGAGGCTGTCACGGTGGCTAGATGGTGATCTGAAAAAGGGGCCGGCCGGACGCTGGAGGAGTGGGCCCGGGAAAGATGGAAGCGTGACATATAGATGCGGTCCAACCGGGAGTGGTACGACCGATGGACCTCCACCCGGACAAAAGTGAATGTTGAAACGTCATCCGGGTGGTGGTCGCGCCAGACGTCCACCAGGGAGTGATGTTCGACGATCTCCCGGAGGACATCCGCGGCGGCTTGGTGCTGCTCGGTCCCCGAGCGGTCCCGTTCCTCAAGGGTGGCGTTAAAGTCCCCGCCCAGGACCAGGCACTCGCGAGGATCCAAGGTGCCGAGGAAGGCGGACGCCTGCTGATAAAAACACAACCTCTCCGGGCCCAATGTCGGGGCGTAAACGTTGACGAGATTAACCACAAGCCCCTCCATGCGGACCCGGAGGTGTAGCAGGCGGCCTGGCACAGCCTCGGCAACCCCCAGCACCTCGGGCCGTAGGTCGGGGGAGAACAGGGTCGCCACTCCAGCCGTACGAACTGTGAGGTGGCTAAAATAGACTCTGTCCCCCCACTCCAGCCGCCAGCTAGCTTCAGCGGCCGGATCCGTATGGGTCTCCTGCAGGAAAATCACAGAGTACCCCCCCTCCCGAAGAAAGGAGAGCACCTGGCTCCTGCGGAGACCCATCCTACAGCCCCGGGTGTTTAATGTTGCAAAGATGATCGGTGCCATGAGGAGGGCTGGGGGGGATCCTCGCCGGCAGAGACGCTCACGGCCTCCGTCGGGCCGCGCAACAATCCGTGACCTACCCCGTGGGCGATTAAGGAGTCACGGAAGAGGCGGACCCGTTGGTAGGCCGCAGCGGCCTGCCTCCCGGTCCTCTTACCCTCCCCCATGAGGGCCCTCGCGGCCCGGAGGATCTGATGAAAATCCCCCCATCGCTGGAGTGCAAGCTGTACCTTGTTGCGGGAGCCACGGACGTCCTCAAGGAACTCCCGTAGCTCCTCTCTCAGCGTATGGGGGGGTGGGGTTACTGATCTAAGGCTTTCCCCCAGTGGGGCCCCTGTCACAGCCCCGTGGCCCACCGAGACGGGCAAACAGGGGGCAGACCCTCGACGTGGCGTCCGATGGGCCGACGCCACGTGGCCTGCCTCAGATCCCGGCTCACTGGGGGGCGGCGGAGGGAAACTAGCAGCCCCTGGTGGGTCGGGACAGGGAAAAACAAAGGCCGCTCCTTGGGGGTCATCCTCTGGGATAAGGAAGGAGACAGCCCCAGGGGCGGCAAAAGCATCACGGGAAGTGGAGGGGACAGGGACAGGGTCGGTGTCAAGGGTAGGGCTGGAATCAGGAATAGGGACAGGGGAAGGGGTGATATTGGGATCGGGGGTCCCAGCAGCCAGGCCACTGGGTGGGGGGGGTAACACCCCGCAAATGGGCTCAGGAATTTGCGGGGAGGGAGGTGGGCCCTCTGCGATGCCAGGCTCGTGCTCCAAGGCAGACGGTAAGGCCACGGCATCTGTAGGTGGAGAAACAACGGTGGGGCCCCCACCCGGGAAGGAGGTCGGCTGCCCCTCAGCCATGAGGGAGTCCCCTTGTGACTCAGGTCCCGGTTGCATGGCACTGGCCGTCGCCTCAAGAGGCTCGGCGACCGCTAGCGGGGTGCCATCTGCAGCCGGGTTGGTGGAAGAGTCCAGGGGCTCCTCGGAGGCGGGAGCGGAAGCAGTGGGTAAGGGGACGGAACATGGGGAAAGGGGGGCTGAGGCGAGGTCGCTCAGATCGAGGCCCGCTGGCAGAGGGTCGTCCTCCCCCTGGGTAACCGGGGTCAGACCCAGGGCCTCGATCTCCTCATAAATGGAGGGGAGATCACCTTCCACCACCCCAGGGCTCTCCCCGTCTGTACCCAAAGCAACGCTCGCCTTGGTGCATACAGGGGCTACAGATTGTAAGGGGGCGAGAGGGGCTCCATCAGGGGCTTCCATAGGAAGGGACACCGGAGGAGGGGTAGTGCTTTCCTCCGATGCTGCCACGTCTTCCCTAGCCGGTAATGGTGGACAAAACCCACCCGGGGGCAAAGCGGAAGGCTCAGCATCGGTGCCCCCCTTCCTGGTCTTCCGGGGGGCTACCGCATCAGATGGGAGGAGCGGAGCTCGAGCCTTCCGCTTGCCCCGCTTCCCCTGTACTAAGGACCAGCCCTCCATGGCATCATCTGGGGGCTGGCTAACAGGTGTTGGGTCAGGGAGCAAGGACGAAAGCTTAGGGACTCGGGGAGGTAATGGTGGGGTAACATGTAGGAGGGAGGATTCTCCCTGGGGCATGCCCTCTTCTATGCCCGGAGGTATCCCTACCTCACCCTCCTCTACAGGCCCTGCCAGAACGCAGGAGGCAGAGGCGTGGCCCTCCCGCTCGTCTAGGCGCACTGGGGGAGATACCCCTTGGGCCCGAGCGGGAGCTTTGGTGGGCCGGAAAGGAGGAGGGGCGGCTTCGGGCGCCGGGTAGCTAGGGGTACCGGCGATGACGGGGCCGGCGCCCTGCCGGGGCTCGGGGGTCTCGGATGTCCCTCCGTGCCGGGCCAAGGGGCAGTCCCTCCGGACGTGTCCCATCGCCCGGCAGAGGTAGCACCGGGCCTCCCCCGTTGAATAATGCACCCGGTAGCGGGCCCCCTGGTAGGGGACCAAGAAGGACCCCTCAAGCGCCACTCCGTCACGTGCCGCCGGCGGCAGTTGTAACTGTACCTGCCGGCGGAATGAGAGGACATGACGGAGGGCGGGGTCTTTGCAGCCCAATGGGAGAGGGCTGACCACAGAGATCGGCCTTCCCAGGGTAGAGAGGGCGGGTAACAGGGCGGCATTTGGAAGGAATGGAGGGACAGAAGTCAGGACCAGTCGGGCGCCCAGGTCTTCTAGCGGCTCCAGGGGGACGTACACGCCCCCTACCGCCAGGCCCTTCTCCACTGCCTCCTGGGCGGCGGCCTCCGATGCTAGGAAGAAGACGACCTTTCCGTACATCTTGGAGGCCGCCACAATGGCCGTGGGCCCCACCACCCTTGCCAACGCCCGCACGTAGGTCTCCACGTGGGGCGAGGCGGGTACCAGGAGGCAACGGACGCCGTGCTTCCTAGTCAAGGTGGGGAAGGGGCCCCGGCCGCTATAGATGGTAGCAGAGGCGGTGGATGGGGGAGATGACGTAGCGGCTGGCGGGGGGGCCGCCGCCACCTGGGCGTATGCCCTGGGGGTCGAGGGAGGGACACCCACAGAGCTGGTGGAAGGAACAGCAGGGAGGGATGCCGCGGCCGGTTGCGGGGCCGTGGCAGTGGGGGCACCCCCTGCCATGGAGGGCCTGGCTTTTTTAGCGGGGCCTTTACCCTTCTTTGTGCCCTGGCCCTTCCTGCCGGTTGGAGGGACTCCCCCAGAGTCAGAGGGGGCGAGGGACGTGGCAGCAGCGGAGGTCACCTCGTTACCCACCGCTGCCGGCACTCCAGCAGGGGTGGTAGTAGGTGGCTCGGCAGCGGCGGTTGAGGTAGAGGCTGGGGAGGACGATGGTGGGGCGGGTGGAGGAGGGGCAGCAGGGTCCGCCCGAGGGGTCTCACTCTCCTCGTCCCCTGCCATAATGAGGATGGGGGGAGAGCAAACACTGGAGGGGGGGTAGGGAAGGGGGAAGCAGGTCGACTACTCCTCCCCGCTAGGCTGTAGGTAGGGGAGGAGGGCGCCGAAAAAGGAGGGGGTGGATGGGGGTGGGCTATCAAGGGCTAGGGGTCAGTCACCGACCCAGGGAAGGTTTCCGGCTCCTCTTGTTGCACCAAGGAAGGGAGGATAGAACAGCATTGGGGGGTGCAGTGAGACAGAATCAAACTAAAACGGGGAGGGGTACAAGCGCAAGGGAGGGGACATGGGCGCATGAGGGGAGGGGCTAATCAGGGCAAGGGGACCGCAGGGGGAAGGGAGCAACCAGGCGGGAAATGGGGCAGAGGAACCACGGGGCTAGCTTTAGAGGCTGGGGCGGGTCAAACAGACAAAGGCTGCAGAGGGAAAGGGCGGGGCAGGCAAACAAACTGGAGCTAGCAAGGGGCTGGGGCAAGGGGGAGGGGCAAAAGGCAGCAAGGGGCAAATGGGTAGGCAGCAGGGGTAAAGCTGGGGGCTTGCTGCAGGGGGGAGGAGGTCAGTCCAAAAGGGGGGGGAACGTGCACCCACGTGCGCTTGTAACAAAAAGGAAAGGCAGTTTAGGCTGGCTGCTGTATCAGGCCCAATGGTGGCAACAGGGCATGGCAAGCTTAGGTGAGCAGCTGAGTCCCAGAGGTAGGAGCTCGAGGCAGATGGTGAGTAGTCGGTGGGGATGGTGGAGGGGGCAACGATGATGGTGGTGGTGGGGATCGGGGGGGGACACAGATGGACCAGGGGGCAGGCTCCACGCCACACCCCCTGTGTCCCCACAAACACAGTCTAGATCCCCACCACAAGAACACAGTTCAAAAGTTACTCAGTCCGGGAGGGCCCCCTCCACGGTGGTCTGTAGAATTCCTACGCGTTCCCCCACTGGCAGATGGTCCTCTTCTTCTCCTCAGGGCTCCAGCAGCTCCCCAGCAGCAAACGCAGCAGCTCCAGGCGGCAGTCTGGTGGCCAGCAGGAAAGACCCTTCTCAGGTGGTGGTCAATGATGGTGGCATGCCCAGCAGCAGGAGCAATGGCTGGGGTCTCTCCCTCCCCTCCTCTGGGGAGTGGGCCAGCAGGCCCCTCCCAAGGGGCTTTAGCTGGAGCAGCAGCAACCAAGGGTGTGGGTGGGTCTAGCAGCCAGCCAGCCAGCAAGTAGTAGAGAAAGAGGAGGAGCAGCCCCCTATCTCTCTTCCTCCAGGCCAGAGGGCTACGGGAGAGTGATCTGTTAATCCCAGGTCAGACAGGGTTTCTGTTCCCTGAGTGACCAGAGCAGGGGCTGCACTAGAGAAATCAGGAACCTGCTAGAACCAGTTAAGGCAGGCAGGCTAATTAGGACACCTGGAGCCAATTAAGAAGAAGCTTCTAGAATCAATTAAGGCAGGCTAATCAGGGCACCTGGGTTTTAAAAAGGAGCTCACTTCAGTTTGTGGTGGGAGTGTGAGGAGCTGGGAGCAAGAGGTGCAAGGAGCTGAGAGTGAGAGGGTGTGCTGCTGGAGGACTGAGGTGCCCAAGCATTATCAGACACCAGGAGGAAGGTTCTGTGGTGAGAATAAGGAAGGTGTTTGGAGGAGGCCATGGGGAAGTAGTCCAGGGAGTTGTAGCTGTCATGCAGCTGTTACAGGAGGCACTATAGACAGCTGCAGTCCACAGGGCCCTGGGCTGGAACCCGGAGTAGAAGGTGGGGCCTGGGTTCCCCCCAAACCTCCCAATTGACCTGGACTGTGGGTTCTCCCAGAGGGGAAGGTCTCTGGGCTGTTCCCCAACCCACATGGTGAATCTCTGAGGCAAGAAAATCCACCAATAAGAGCGGGACCCACCAAGATAGAGGAGGAACTTTGTCACACAGTGTAAATCGAATTCATTTAACGCTTCTAATTTCAATGTAAAAGAAGCTGCCACAGAATTTCCAGCCAGCCCCACCAGCCATGGAATCTAGGGACCTTACTGAACAACTGAAGTCCAGTTTGCTGTAGAATTCCCCTTCCCAGGAGGAGGGCCTTGTCTTTGACATACAGATTTTCTATGACCATTGCAGTGGGAAGCTCTCTTTCGGCTAGTTCTATACTGTTCCCTCTGACCTCGCTGGATATATTTGTCAAATATGTTTTACCCCAGAGCCAATATAATCTATTTCTCCATTGGTATTCCATCTGCCTTCCACAAATTCTGAAAATCTTGCCTTGGCCGCTTCATTTGTATGCACTTAATCTGGCTTTATCCTGTTTTATGGAGCGTCGTCTTTAAATTGATTCAGGCAAAAGCATAGCAGGGGCTTTGCATAGATTTTGCATGCATGACATTTCTGCACAGTTGGGGCCCATTATACACCTTACTGAGCACATTCGGCACATAAAAATTCCATATTTTAAAAAAAAAAGGAAAATAAATGTGTAAAAATAAATACAATTGGGGGGGGGGGGGAGACAAACTGACCACTGCCTGCCTCATCAATATAATTTATTTAGTGGTTTTTCCATCTTTAACCTTTGGGATCTAGCTGCTCTCCACACCACTCGACTATAGTTCCCCTCAATTTAGGGCCCAATCCTGCAGCATTGAATTCAAGGGGAGTTTTTGCCATTGATTTCAATGGGATCAGGGCCAGACCCTTAATTTCTCAGGTGTCCCCCTTTCCCAGTCTGGGAAAGGGCAAGTAAGTAACCCAATTGCCGGCTCTTCCTCTCTGCTGTGCAGGGGGACGGACGGGCCCCTTTAGAGCAAACACACTCACACGGGGGGGAAGGGGACACAACTTGGCTGCCAGTGCTAGGGGGTACAGATAAATCAAGGGAGAGAGTGATGGGACAGATACTGCTGTTGGCTGCGTCAGAGATCTCATGCTTGGTAGGATGGAACTGGGGATCTGTGCTGGCTGCGCATTGGTTTCACCTGTTCAATAGTTTAGCAAATCTCATTGACCTCTATGCTCCCCCTGCATTGTGCATTACAGAGTCATGAGGTCTCCAGCCACCACTGCTTCAACAGAGCACCTTCTCCTCTTGTAGCACAGCTCAGCCTCTGGAGAGGCATAACTGAGCCCTTAGAGGCAGATACTCAGCAGGGGAAAATCTATGTAGCTGCATTGACTGGCCCTTAATCCTCACATTCAGACCCATCCCAGGGGCTTCTACCAGCCTCCAGTTAATGTAGAGTTCCCTTAGTCCTGTCTCCAGGCCTACATATTCTTTCTTATGCAGACTTTCCAATGAGGGAAGAGAGAACCACTCTTGTCTTGGGAACTCAGGCTTCCTGGCTCTTCAAAACCTATGATAGCTTGCCTGCCCGTACAGAGTCCTATCATAATTGCTGGGGAATCTGTAGCTCTTACTACCTTGCTCAGAATATAATATTAAAAATATACATGCTAGGGCTTCCTTGATAGTAGCTCCTATAGATCCATGTCCTATCAAGATGTGCACGTAAGTGCTCAGTGACATACAATGTGATGTCCAGTAAATGCCATGTTCACATATATGCAAGAGCCACATCAGCCTATGACCTCTGGCACCTTACCATTCCAAACTAGCTGCAGTCACTTTACAGAAGATACAGTATAGCTTAACAGTGCGGTCTGCAGCACTATTCTAATGAGTGGGGGGGGGGGGTAGGCAGAGGAGGATGAAAGGTCTCCTATGACTTGATTAAGAACGTGATTGAGAAGCAGCATTGTGGCTATATCTAGGCAAAAGGATTCCAGAGGGAAAATGCTAAATAGCTGAAGCAACATCTGTCCATTATGGCACATTTAAGCACTGGAGAGACCTGGGTGCTAGCACTAGATTAAATCATCTGAAACTTGGGGAATAAGGGATAGATCAGAGAGAGAGAGAAAGAAAACTCTGATCAAGATTTCAGCAGGGAGATCTGACTGGTGTAAACTGATCCTGAACTGAAAACATATAAGTATATGTTTTACATTGCCACAGAACCATAGCAGCAACAGTTTTGATCAGCTGAAGACTGTTAATTTATGTGGCCAGATGCCAGCAAAAATGTGTTAATCAATATTTTATTACCAATTAATATTTTTAAAGGAACTTAATGATTTAACAATATTTTTGTTATGTTAGAGACAGAAGAGAGTTAGCAGCAGAGCACTTATATTAATATCTAATCACATTAAAAACCCAACTCCACTTAAAGGGACAGTGTTAGGTTTCAAATGCTATATTTTTAAAGTCAGATTTCCATAGCTATGCTGCAAATAACACCTTCAATTACTGAAAGAATACCAACACTTGTAATTTACTTTTCACTATCATGTTATTTGGTTGATAATTGCATTTCTCAAAATGGGTGATGACTATAGATTAGTCAATTTCACTTTTGTTTGCAGTCAGTTCCTTGACAATTTCACATGGAGTTTCTCATGTGCTAGAAAAATACTATGAAATTAGGCCCAATGCTGAAAGCCCTTGACTACTTGAGTAAATCAGGCACCTTGTCTGGAGTGGCTTACAACCTCAGTGCAGACTGCCAAAAGCAGGGTAGACACCCCAAACTGCTGGTATGTTCTATAATTGGATTTCACCAACCCAGTAACAAATGTGAACTCCTAGATCACTGTAACAGTCTTACCATGGAGTGATAGACAGTCCCCTTGGCCTCTCCATCTATCTTGCCACCCATGCAAGCTGGATGTAGTGATAAATGGTCACTTACACCAAAAATCACAAAATATTCAGGTTGCTTCCAGTCCCAAGGGACAAGTCACTTACCCCAGATCAACTGGTACCTTAGATCTCACACAAAAGATAACACCTGTAGTAAACTGGCTAAGAGTTTACTAACTAGGAAAATAAAATGAGAATTATTTATAGGTTGTGAAAAAAGCTAATGCGATCTTGGGATGCATTAGGCGAGGTATTTCTAGTAGGGACAAGGAGGTGCTGCTTCCGTTATACAAGGCGCTGGTGAGACCTCATTTGGAGTACTGTGTGCAGTTCTGGTCTCCTATGTTTAAAAAGGATGAACTCAAACTGGAACGGGTACAGAGAAGGGCCACTAGGATGATCCGAGGAATGGAAAACCTTTCCTATGAAAGGAGACTCGAGGAGCTCGGTTTGTTTAGCCTAACCAAAAGAAGGCTGAGGGGAGATATGATTGCTCTCTTTAAATATATCAGAGGGATAAATACCAGGGAGGGAGAGGAATTATTTCAGCTCAGTACCAATGTGGACACGAGAACAAATGGATATAAACTGGCCGTGGGGAAGTTTAGGCTTGAAATCAGACGAAGGTTTCTAACCGTCAGAGGGGTGAAATTTTGGAACAGCCTTCCGAGGGAAACGGTGGGGGCAAAAGACCTCTCTGGCTTCAAGATTAGGCTAGATAAGTTTATGGAGGGAATGGTTTGATGGGATAACATGATTTTAGTCAATTAGGCAATAACGTGTCATCGCTGGTAAAATGAGGGTCCGGCTGGAGAATCTTGCCTGTATGCTCGGGGTTCTACTGATCGCCATATTTGGGGTCGGGAAGGAATTTTCCTCCAGGGTAGATTGGCAGAGGCCCTGGAGGTTTTTCGCCTTCCTCCGCAGCATGGGGCAGGGGTCGCAAGCTGGAGGATTCTCTGCGACTTGAAGTCTGTAAATCACGATCTGGAGACTTCAACAGCTGAGTTAAGGGAAAGTGGGTGGGTCAGCTTTTGTGGCCTGCATCATGCGGGAGGTCAGACTAGATGACCATAATGGTCCCTTCTGACCTTAAAGTCTATGAGTCTATGAGTTAAAGCAAGTAACCATATACACACACATGAGTTTCAGTCAGTGAATCAAAAGGGGACAGAGATGTAGTAATCTGTTAGCACTGTATGTCTTTACAGGGCTTAACCCAGATCAACACTGGGGATCTCTGCTTTTGTTTCTTAGCTCCAGCCCTTGTGAGAATCCAAATGGCAAAGAGATGAAAAATCTTTATATTAGCTATTTTATTTCCCTCTTCCAGGATACAAACCGATGGGGGGAGGCCTTCTACATGTACTTCTCTGTGAGTGGATGGAGCAATTAACAAAGCTTTTGTACTACAATGGCCGACTTAATTTTGATAGTCCCCCTGGATGGGTGGGGAGAGCCACTCTTCCCGTCTGAGTTCACAAGCTCAGAGCAGGCATTTTTACAATAAAACAAATTATATTTACCTTGTAACATAGACATTACAAGTAAGATTAATACATGCAGCAATTTACAAGCATTTTATAGAGTCTTAACACATCCTTTCAAGTCTGACACCTATCTTGAACAATACTAACATACACATGAACTGGTCTGCTTTCCAGCTTTGAATTTGTCAGTGCCAAGCTGATGTCCACAGACTGGGCAACAGCTGGCACCGGGTTTACCAGAGTCACAAAGTCTCTTTGACTTCAACCTAAGTAAAGACCAAGATCTTAGCTTGCAAATACTGAAGGGGAAACACATTTAATTCCTCTGGAATTTAACAAAAAATCACAGTGATAATTCTATGGTCTTAGTTCGGTTTTATAAAGGTTTGTTCATACAATGGTCAAATTTGACATGAGACTCTCCCTTTAAATAAGTGTATAGAGCCTTTGATGTACCATGTGGTGCGTTTGACATTCCTCATCCCTGGCCCAAAGGAGTAAGTGACTTCTAATAAGGTATGTTTTCTGAGAAAGTGTCACATTATAGGCCATCATCAGATTGAAGTCAATGGGAGTTTTACCACTGACTTCAGTGGAAGCAGGATCATAGAATCATAAGACTGGACCTTGGTAGGTCATCTAGCCCAGTCCCCTGCACGGAGGCAGGACTACATATTATCTATAGTTTGTCCAGCCTGTTCTTAAAACCTCCAATGATGGAGCTCTCACAACCTCCATAGGTAAATTGTTCCAGTGCTTAACCATCCTGACAGTTAGGAAGTTCTTCCTAATGTCCAACCTAAACCTCCCTTGCTGCAACCTCCCATTGCTTCTTGTCCTGTCCTCAGTGGATAAGAACAATTTATGACCCTCCTTTTAATACCACTTTTTATGTACTTGAACACTGTTATGTCCCCCCTCAGCCTTCTTGGGGGGAGGGATAGCTCAGTGGTTTGAGCATTGGCCTGCTAAACCCAGGGTTATGAATTCAATCCTCAAGGGGGCCACTTAGGGATCTGGGGCAAAATTGGTCCTGCTAGTGAAGGCAGGGGGCTGGACTCAATGACCTTTTAGGGTCCCTTCCAGCTCTATGAGATAGGTATATCTCCATATTGTACTCTTTTCCACACTAAATAAACCCATTTTTCCAGTCTTTCCTTATAGGCCATGTTTTCTAAACCTTTAATCATTTCAATCTGAGTAGAGTGGAGTGTCTTGCTTATAACACTCCTGCTAAGCCTATAGTGCATATGATATCTGTTTCTGAAGTCAAAGCAAAACTCCCACTGATTTCAGTAGTACAGGATCTGGCCCATGATGACCAAAGATTAATCAATGTAATGAGAGCATTAAGGACTTGGGAATGTGCCATACACTAGAATAAGGAAAGCTAGACTTTGGTTTTAAGTTTAACCCAGCGTACACTCTGATCTCTCCAGAATGATTGTGAAAAAAAATTTTTTCCTGGGGGATGTGGAAAAAAAAATCAAACTCCTCAGCTTGCTCCACTATTCCATCTCACCAATGGGGTTTTTTTTTACAGCCCTGCCTTGTCTAAATTTATACAGGAGAAGCGGCACAAAAGTGAGCAGAAAAAGACATCAGAGGCCTAGCTAACTGAAAAGGCAATGCTACAGCAGAAGACATACTGCTGACCAAGGCCAGTGGATTTCCATTCTTTAAATAGCAAGAAGGGAGCATTAACCATAACAAACCTAGGTGTGGATAATGCTGAATGCATCTACATAGTACAGCTACTTAACTGAGTACAGGACCAGAAGCAACTATGTCAGGCTTGATTTGGTGATAACTCTGCCATCTCTATTCCCAGGGTCAGATCCTCGGCTATTGCACATCAGCACAACTCCCCTGAGGTCAATGGAGGAGCTGTATTGATTTATAAACCCCGCAGGGTTTGGCTCCAGGCATTTTGAAAACTTCTCAAAATGTTAAACAAAGTTTAAATTGTGGCTGAAGAGGGCACAAAGCGCTCGCATGCAAACAAACCCCACATCTACTCTGGGAACTCAGGGGGTGAGGACTCGGCTGCCAGGAGGCTAGTCAACTACTCCTATGCACAGAATGGCCTAAATCCCCTTTACTGTTTGGAAATTTCCCTTTTTGCTTAAACATACCAGTACTCACTAGACTCCACTGCCTCAGCAAGAACCCCACTCTTCTCACTACTCTGTACAACACAAATGTTCTAAACGCTTTGAAACAGACCTGGTAGTACACTACGGTCCTTTTGAACCTCCACAGCGCCACCAAGAGGCCAAAATGCCTGCAGAGCTGGCTACTGGGAACTACCACAAGAGGTCCTGGGCCCTGAGCTAGGGCTGCAGCTGCCAGCATACCCTGCCCCCAAATCCAGCCCTTGGTTTAGTGAACAGTTCAAGTGGAAGGAGCCCATCACTCTTGAGTCAGGGGATTTGGGTTCTATTCCCAGTGCTGCCTATGCGATCTGTCACTGACTCTCTCTACATGACACCTCCTCATCTGTAAAATGGGGATAGTAGCACTTTGTCTTGTCTATTTACATTGTAGGATCCGCAAGGCAGGGATAGTCTCTTACTACCCGTTTTGTACAGTGCCCAGCACAATGGGGCTGTGGTCTCAGCTGGGACCTCTAAGACATGACAGCAACATAAATAATAAAATAAAATGTGCATTTCCCCCTTGATCTCCTCTCCACCACTGTTGTGCATTGCCTCCCTTGCAGAAGCAAGCTTGTCTATGCCACAGAAAAGCCCATATTGAGGAAGGAACTGGGCCATTTTCAGAGCACCATTACCATCAGATCCAGAAAACCGAAGCCATCATGTCAGTAGTAATAAAAGATAACCCCCACTCCAGAGGATGTGAGACTGCGTACTCCGGAGTGCCGTCTTTGTCTCTTTGCCCTTGGGATTCCAGCACTCACAGTATAGTAGATGAAGTTTTCAGCACAGTTGTGCTTCCCAGCAAACTTTAATTTCTCCACCGAGAAGCCTCACAAATCATGAGCCCTTGGTTTGTGACGTAACTAGAGTGAAATCCTATCATTAGCAGCCTTAGAATCATAGAATCATAGAAGGGTGTCTCAGGTGGTCATCTAGTCCAACCCCCTGCTCAAAGCAGGATCAACCCCAACTAAATCATCCCAGCCAGGGCTTTATCAAGCCAGGCCTTAAAAACCTCTATGGATGGAGATTCCACCACCTCCCTAGATCACCCATTCCAGTGCTTCACCACCATCCTAGTGAAATAGTTTTTCCTAATATCCAACCTAGACCTCCCATACTGCAACTTGAGACCATTGCCCCTTGTTCTGTCATCTGCCACCACTGAGAACAGCCTGACTTGCCCTTGGTGAATCCATGTTGACAGTTCCTGATCACCTTCCTCTCCTCCAAGTGCTTCAAAATGGACGCTTTGAGGACCTGCTCCATGATTTTTCCAGGGATTGAGGTCAGGCTGACCGTTCTGTATTTCCCCGGATTCTTCTTGTTCCCTTTGGCCACAAGCTGAGGGTAAATCCAATAAATTAATGAAATGCAAATCGGATTTGTTAGAATTAGACCATTGGGATGGGCAGGAAGTGGAGGGGACTCTTGGGAAATAAAGCACTGCTCCACTTAGAGTTTGCAAACACCAGCTCTGAGAAGGTAGAGGTAGATTTCGGTTCATACTGAGAAAAACACTACTGCTGTGAGAAATATATTGCACTGGGGGGCTGCAATGTCGGTGCATGCAGTTGGGGGATGCCCTTTCTGGTCACCCTAAAGATCTAGGTGCGGATGCGACTGAGATAATGAAACTGGTGTCCTTAGTGACACAATCTAAAATTCAGTACAAATGAGGACTCAGGAGACTTCCAAGGACCAAACAGATTCACAGCTTTTATGACCAGCAGGGACTAGCAGGATCATATAATCTGTCCACCTTCATAACTCAGGCCACTGAATTTCAAACACTTGTCCTGTCAGGTCAGGGCTGAAGCACAATGACAGAGACACTGGTGGTTGTGTCCCATTTTTAGTTTATGTTTTGAGCTCCTCAGGGCAAGGACCAGGCCTTCTTTCCTATTGGGCTGGCATCTAGCCCGTCATTGCCACTCCTGGGAAGAGATGGCCATTTCCTCATGGTCAGATGTTCACCTCAGCCATAACAGGGCCGTCCTTGTACCAAACTGGCTAATTGCATCATGTTCCTAGTTGGTGGCCAGTCCATATAGAAAATAGGGGGCTTCTATTGCTGCCAGCTAATGGTACTACTCCTTTAGCTCAAGTGGAAGAGGTTTGTGGCTTTGGGGATGAAGGTCCCATATTCCAGCCTCACTCATCATCCATGGTATGGAATTGTTACAATAATGTCTGACAAGATGTGAAGAACTGGACGGGCACATAAAGTGAGCTTACCTTTTACCTGTAAAAGAGGCTCCTTCAAGTAAGAAATGAGCTACAATGCCTGGAATTTGCAAGGATATGTGAAGGGGACATTGTGGATCAGGACTGAGGTTCTTTACTTGAGAAGTACTGGAACAGAAAGTAGCTCTGCAAATCAGGACTTATTGTGGACTAGAACAGTAATGCCAAGCAGATATTATTTATCATAGATGAAGATGGCAATGCCACCTATAATTAAGGTTGCCTGACACTGGCTATTATAAGACCCTCTTTCAGTAGTTTATAACTTTGCCAAATTGTAACTATTGGAGATGGTATTTTCCATGCAGAGTGTTTACTTCAGGCAGAGTTTTATAGAAGTTTCAGCTACTATGTGGCAACTGTTTCCAAGAATAGGATTAGGGGAAAATATGTTGTTTTGACCATGTTAAACAAAATTGTACAACCATTTGGTTGAGAAGTTTTAGCATATAACCCTGTTTGTTAGCCGGAGATAGAATTTTGGGTTTGACTTTTAATACTTACTAATATGTGTGAAGAACAAAGGACAAAGATGCTGTGTGTTGCATTTCCCACAACCAGATGGGGCTTTGAGTACAATGGGACAGATAAGGGATGGAGCTAAAAGTGTTACAGGGTATGGTGGGAGTGTAATATATGAGTGCACACTTGATGACTGCCTCAACTCCTTATCTCAAAGCAAGGTCAGGCAACCAGTCAGGAGGGGCAAGGGGGAATTGCAGGGAACGAGGTAAAACACTAAAAGACCAGAGAAATGCCTGCCCCTGACCGGAGCAAAACCTCACTCCTCACCCCTCCCATGGGGTACAAAAGTGGTGGGATGAAGACCCCAACTCACGACCCTCCAGAACGGAACATGACCATAAGTTATAAGGGGTGTGACTAGGGGCATGCAGTGCAGGTATATTTGGGCCTGTTAAGAAGAAGGGGGGGAGTGGGAATGAGGAATGGGGAATGGGAGTGGGAAGGGGAATGATAATGGTAAGGGGGAATGGGAGATTGGGAATAGGGGAATGTGCAACAGGGACACAGGCAAGGCTCTGCAGCATCAGAGCTGGGAAGCCCCCTTCACAGTGTAAATGCTCTGCAGTATCAGAGCTGGAAACAGAACAATGGGAAGAAGGAGCTCCATCGGTGTGCTGAGCTAGAGTTAGAAGAAGGGGGTCTATTGGCGTATAGAACTGTAGTTGGGGGAGGGGAAGGGGAAAACTCTATCGACATATAAAGATAAGTCCGACTGGTGTGAAGGGCTTTGGAACATGGTTAAACTCTATCAGTGTATAGAGATACGCCAGACTGGTGTGAAGGGCTTCGGAATATGTTTGCTTGGAACTAAAACCCCAATAAACATTGCATTGTTTGCACTTTGGACTTCTGGTCTTCTGCTTTCTGTCTGGGGAGAGGATGAAGGGAAAGCCCTCTAACAAGAAGGTCTAGGAATGCCGTGCTTTGATGCAAGGGACTTGAAATGTGGTGGGGGTGTTGTCTTGGTGTGAAGCCTTTTGCTGATTCCATGAAAATTCATACAAATTTTTCCACATTATAAGACTCCAAAAGAGTCACAGTTCACCCATACTCAACTGCTTGCTAGAGTTTGCCAAATAAACTCTCCAAATTGCGCATCAGCATTACAGCGATTCCATGCTGCATGCTCCAGCCTAAGGCTGCAGGGCCTGAGCAGGACTTTTCCTGCAATTCCTCCTCTCAGCTTCCAGGGCCACTGTAGCACCAGACACTGGAACTGAGATCTGGGAGATTGTTTGTCTTGTGCTCTCAATGCTCCTGTGGCTGGGGGGCTAGACAGCAATGGGGAGCAGCAGCCTGTCTGGAATGAAGTGGGATGGAGACCCTGCCTCATTCAATATAGTGGATAAACCTGCTATGGGGGTGGAGCGGGGATGTGCAGTGAAGGAGGCTGTTGTCTGCAAATCCCTGCCTCATTTGTTGGAAGATGTGTAGTGAACGAGAGACAAGATTACAGGAAGAGAAAGGAGGGTCTCATGGTTAAGGCAACTGAATGCTGCCCTGGAGAACTGGATTCTACCCCTCTGTCTGCCACAGAGTTCCTATATGATGCTGGGCAAGTCTCTTAAACTAACATTTTCAGTTAGCCACTAACTAACTGTGTGTTCTTCATTTTCTGAGTCTCCCGGGGACTTCAATAAAAGCTATTGATAATACATGGAAGGTACTCAGCTATTTCGGTAATGGGAGGCAGGCTAAAACCCTGAAGTCGACTGGAGCTGTTCTTGGAACATCTCAAAGTGTGATATAATGCTAAATACCCTGAAAAATCAGGTCCTAAGTGTTTCAAATTGGGCAGTCAAAATGAGTGGATACTTTTGACTTTTTTTGCCTTAAGAGCTGTGTGCCTCAGTTTCTCAGAGCCAAATGGGGTAATAGTACCACCTAATTTCACAGAGGTGTTGTGAAGAGAAATTCATTAATGTCTGTCTTATTCTTAGATACTAAGGTAATGCAGCCTAGAATGACCAGAAGGAAATTCATGATTTTGTATTCAATGTAGGGTTTGGATGGTATGCAGTAAGTAAGCCCTGGGGCCACACAGAATGAGGAGGATAAAACACAATATTGCA
This sequence comes from Emys orbicularis, assembly GCF_028017835.1. Classification (NCBI taxonomy): domain Eukaryota; kingdom Metazoa; phylum Chordata; order Testudines; family Emydidae; genus Emys; species Emys orbicularis. The sequence goes on from NC_088691.1 coordinate 53,088,720, forward strand.
TAACTACGTGTTCACTGAATTAGGTAGGAGTCCTGTGACCATGTAAATAAAGACTGCATCACAATATTAACGTACGAGGGACAGGGCCGGCTCTGGCTTTTTTGCCGCCCCAGGCAAAAAAGCCTCCGGCCGCCCCCCCCCCCCCCCCCCGCGGGGGGGGAGGAGGGCGGCCGGAGCCCTGGGAGGAGGGCGGCGAGACCCAGCCGGGGCTCTGCTCTCCCCCCGGTGGCCGGGGGGAGGGCGGCCGGAGCCCTGGGAGGAGGGCGGCGAGCCCCGGCCGGGGCTCGGCTCTCCCCCCGGCGGCCAGAGCCGGGGGGAGGGCGCCGGGGGGGAGGGCGGCCAGAGCGCCCGGGGGAGGGCGGCGAGCCCGGCCGTGGCCCCGCTCTCCCCAGCGGCCGGAGCGCCGCGCCGCCCCCCTCCAGGTGCCGCCCCAAGCACAAGCTTGGTGGGCTGGTGCCTGGAGCCGGCCCTGACGAGGGAGGAGGGGTGAATTAAGACTGCACAGGCAACCAGGATTCTGGCATTTCCTAATTCCTGAGTGCTTGACTTTGCAACCTTTACGTTCTTTTAGTGTAATGGTGTATAAATACATCCAAATGCATTGAGTGCGGATGATGCTTTACAAAGAAATAAAAAAGATTCAAACACATTCTGAAAAGTGGTCACTAATTTTCTGTTCCTCCGTTTGAGTGGCTAATGTAAGATACTTGGGGGCCTAATTTTCCAAGGTGCTGTGCACCTGCACCTCCTTTAAAATGAAGTACTTTAAAGTGTTGTGATTCTAAATAAATTGGAGAGGGGGCAAACCATGGTGATGTGGTTCAGCTGCCTCTTAGAGATGCATAGATTTTTTAAAATCAGAAAGGATCATTGTGAATATCTACTCTGACCTCCTGCATAACACAAACTAGTGATTCTCTCCCTGCCATTCCTTTATCAAAGCCAGTAAGGATCATTGGCTCTCTGGCACAGGTCTGAAGAATGCAAGAACAAGTATTAAATTCTGTTTGTTTTGAAAGTTTGCTAATGAGAAGAAAAAAGATATTTATCTGTAAACAATTATATAACTGAACTCCAGTTCAAAGACCTGAAAACTACATACACAGTGAGATGAATTCAGAATAAGGTTCTGAATTGATTTTTTTAAATATGCGGATCATCAATAAATCCTCAAAGACACTTGTATCAGAACAAAAGCTGGCTATGAAAATCATTAAATCTACGGTCAATAATTGATAACACGCATTTCAAACACTGAAATAAATTAGTTTTTAGCTTTTTTGGATTTCAGGCTGTATCCAATTTCATTAGCCAGGAAATTTAAATGATCAAGGAACAGCCTTAAATTGTCCTCTTCTTAAAAATGTATATTTGTTATCCCATTATCTCCTCTGAAGAGTTTGATTTGTTATATTCAAAGTAAAAGAAATCACAACAGAGTATTCACTATCCAAGAGAGTTCTGAATTCAGAAGCTTGACACACACATCTTCTTCCTTTCAACAGTCCACAGGTTCTCCATGAACGAAAATACTCCTGAGTTGCTATTAGGACTAGACAGGGCCTGTTGCACCTGTTCTTTCCTACTCTGGCTGCCTCTGCTGCTGCCACCACCACCACTTCTTCAAAAGCTTTCAGTCCAGGAACTGAAAAGAACTTCAGAGGTGAGATTTCAAATAGAAACTGTTCTATCAAGTATTGTAGACCTCCCTCTCAAAGACTTAAGTTGCCTCTGAAGGGATGTCTCTCTGCTCAGGAGCTTTTAGCTTCTTTAATATTCTCGTTAACTTCAAAAACAAAAAAATATTTGTCATATCATCAGGATTTCAAACTTATTCTTAACCTGGAGCTGGTTGAAAAAATTCCAATTTTGAAATTTTTTAGAAGAAAAAAAGGGACACATTTTTATGATATTTTTGTGAAATGTGTCTGGTTTTTCACTCAGTTCTACTCAGCATCTCCTTAGGAATTCCGGTAATATAGATGGCTTCGCTTTAAAGCACTTTGACTGATGTGGTTACTAGGTTTACATAACTGTAAAAGAAAACATTATGCACGCAGGGAGAGAAAGATGCACTTCTCCTCAACAGCTCTACATTCCTGATGAGAGATGATTTCCAGATCAAAGGGTACATTTCATCTTTGCTTGTGACAAAAAGTAGCATTTGATAGCCTTCTAGTTATTCAGAAGTTTTTTGATGGCTGGAAGAATAGACAGAATGTTGGACTGTGATACAACAAGCACTACAAAATCAAAACTCTCTTTTCAATTCTTCAACCATCTTTAATATGGTAGAAAATGTATAAACTCCATATGTATCAGTCTGAAATTCCTAAATTTTATAGTGAAATGTACGAATTCTCTTTTACTTGCTGTGGATGATCAAAACTCACACCTTCTGCAAGAGTGATCTCAGGTGGTCTGCAAACCATGTGGCTATCATCGGAAGTGAATGCAGGTCTTTTTATCATCATTATAAATTACATTTAAAAACTATGTTTAAAGACTGTTCATATTGCAAAGTGAAGCACTCAACAGTTAGGAAATATCAGATTTAAGGGCAGACTTTCACAGGAATGGCAAAAGGCACATCAAATTACATGTCCCTGCTTCAAAGCATGAAGGTGCAAGAACTTCTCAATGAAACAGTTTTAAGAAATTTGTTAACATTGGCAAAACTTTGTATTTTCTCCTAAATTTATTCTGAGGAATGGCTGTAGCATTTATGCTGAAATTTTCCAGAAAGATTCAGCCTAAGGCAGACATCCAGCATGGTAAATTTTAACACAGGTAAAGGTTAGCAAAGTTATGAGCAATTGAAAACAGGGTCTTGTAATGGAAAGCATTGGGGAACCTTAACTAGCAGCCTTGCTACCAGCAGTGCCCATAGAAACATGATTGTAATTATTCATTTGTTCTAAATTGATTTTTGTGTTCATTTGCCTCCCGGCTCCTGTCACAAAGAAGTGTGTGTCAGGCTCTTCCCTGAATGATGTGTGGAAAGGCATACATTTCTGCAGTGATTATGGAGCAGTCTTTGCATAGGCAGGGAAAGGAACCAACGACTCCAGAGTCAGGAACAACATGCTGCTTACGGCGAGTGCTGACTGATCTCTTTCCCACCCGTGTGGGGGCTCTGTGCTAGGACACCCTGATGAACTGCAGATGATGCACTATTCACACCATTAGTGGGAGAGAAAATAATTGTGGGGTTGTAAATTTATGGGAACGGGAGCTCATTAATGATTCTATGTGAGGGGGACCCGGCAACATCAGATGTTATCGTCTGCTGCTGTGGACCCAAGTGTTCAACCCCTTATGTAAAATCAATAGTACCCATGCTAAATGGATTTTGAATTTGAGAGCAAAGTCCATAATTTTCCAGGAGCTTCTGCAATCTGCAAAACCAAAGTAGGAATAAAGAGCTCCCCCCTCAGAAAAAGAGCATATTGAGTTACATTCCTGTGTACAAAATAATCAGCTTTAACCCAGACATTTAAGTTTTAACATATTTAGCCCAACCAGGACTGGTTCATTGCATCCAGCCTGCAATTTCAGAAGGGAGAATTAACAGTATCTTAAACAGATGTTACCAATAAACTCCCAAAATACGTGTCCCCACCCCCCCAGTAGGGATTAGGAGGATATTCAATAATTAGTTCTGAAATATTTTGGCTGGATTACTGTGTATGGCTATATGAAAAGAATGTAACTATTTCTCACTAGCCTGGATAATACATTCCATTTTGTGTTTCAAATACATTTACATTGTCTACGGATTTGCAAAAATATAAATGGAACAAAATCCCCATCTATGTAACTGCAGGAAAAAAGACTATTTTAAAGATTGGAATAGTCATAAGACCAAAAGTTATGGGCCACATTTTCAAAAAATGGCTGCTAATTTGGGGCACTTCAGTGTTTGGGTGCTCAGCTTTGGACAAAGGGATTGTCAAAGGCTCTCCTCTGGGTACTATGTAGTGAATTTGGCTAGGTGGTTTTGAGCATTCAGAGCCTGATCTAAAGCCCCTGGTGTCAATGGACAGATTCCCATTGATGGCAACAGGCTTTGGGTCAGGCCCTCAGAAAGGAAGGAGAATTTACTAAACACATCAGCTGTTTTGCACCTACTCAACCTTTAGCACATTTTACTCTAGGGTCTGAGTTTCAGAAATGTTGAACACCCAGGTTTCTAATCATCCAAGGCAACAGGAGCTGTGGGTGCTCACCACTTACTTTTAACATTATTTGTATGAAATATAAACACATAACAAAACTATATATATAGTTAGTGACAAAGTCAGGCCGGATGGCTGCAAGAGGGTCCTCATATTGGGTTCCGGGAAGTGGGCAGACGCAAGCCCGCCCACTGCTAAAGGACCATCCCCCAGTCTGTGGGGAGGCTCCACAAGGTCCAGGAACTCAAGTAGTTACGGGGGATAACGGAAAAAATAACAAGGGTAGGTGTGAGGGTCAAAAGGCCAAAAATAAGGAACCAGAATGGGATACCGAGCAGAGAACCCCGGACAGCACCCACTGCTCCTCAAAGGTGTCAAGGAAGCCAGCAAACGCCACCCAGAGGAACTCTGCCCGGATGCATGAATGGAGGGAGGATCAGATATAGACCCCACAATCGCAGGAAAGCCCCTCAGCCATCCTCCTCTCCCTGCTCTTATAGATGGCCACTTTGGGCAGCGCTAGGAGGAGGTTGACAAGGAGATCCTGTGACTTTGTGAGGCCACAGATAGGGTATGTGTAGATGAGAAGATGAGGGGAAAAGTGAAGCCAAAAACGTAAAAAGATGTCTAGGAATAGGGGCTGCAACCTGGTGCACTCCAGATACATGTGCGCCAGGGTCTCCCTCGCGCCGCAAAAGGGATAGGCGTCGGGGATGGGGTGAACCGTGCGAAGTACACGCCCATGCTCACAGCTCCATGGAGGAGCCGCCAACTGATGTCCCCGGTGGGCCGTGGTAGCAAGGTGGAGTATAGGCTGGAGTATAGTTCCTCACCCTCAAGAGGTGGTAATCATTCCTGCCACTTTGTATAGGGGCGGGACACGAGGGTAAGGAAATGAAGGGCGTGGAGCATGAGTGTGTACAGATGGTTCCTCAGCGTGTTCCGGAAGTGAATAGGCTGCAAGTCGTGCAGCTGGCTCGTGATGGTGGATGGCCAGGGGGGTTCACAGGGCAGAGGCCTGATGTAATGGTCCAGAGGGCCCAGGGTGCAGGGTGGGCGGAGAGTACCCTCCCATAGGACCCAGTCGAGGAAAACCCGAGCAGTGGGTAGTAAGGCTGCCCTCACCTCCTGAAGTATGCGCTGGAGAGTACGAAGGGTGGAGAGCCCCATGCACTGAGCGAGCATCAGGGGATCCACCCAGTTGCCCCAGTTGCTGTCCAGGAGGTCTCTGATTCTAGTGACTTCTGCCAGAACCAATCTCTGGCGCACTGAGGTGGATTCTCCAACCTGCACACAAAATTGGGGATGTGTAGCAGTGACTTTGTGAGGAGGTCTGTGCCCTCGGTGGCCGCCACGGACCTGGTCACCAAAACCAGCCTCCAGGTCCGGAGGAGTTCCTGGTAGAAGATTGGTAGCCCAGAGAGGTCTCGCGAAAGACCTCTCAGATGGAGATAAAGGAGCTGCCGATCATCTCAGAGCTCTTGGATGCGGCGCAGGAAGGCATGCGCCAACATGCTCCAAGCCGGACTACCTACACTATAAAGGAGGCTTTGCAGGGCCCAGAGGTGGAAGACATGGACCTGAGTGCCCAGGCACTGCAGGCTCTGTCCTCCCTCCTCCAGGAAGAGATGGAGAACCCCCACAGAGACCCAGTGCAGTCCTGGCCAAAAGAACTCCAGAACCAGCTTCTGAAGGTTGGCCAGGAAACACGGGGCAGGGACCAGGGTGTTGAGCCAGTGCCAGAGCATGGACAGGACTAGCTAGTTGAGCACCAGTGCCCTCCCCCAGAGGGAGAGGCACCAGAGTAATCCCATCCACCTCCGCAGCCGCTCACACAACCTGCCCTCCAACCCTTGCCAGTTCTCTGGCACAGAAGGATGCATGGCAGAAAGGTAAAAGCCAAGATAGAGCAGCGGACCCATGCTCCACTGGATGGCTTGAAGTGCGGGTGGGAGGGAGCTCGCCTGCCATCCGTCCCCGACCACCAGGCCAGAGATCTTGACCCAGTTGACTCAGGCGGAGAAGGCCTTTTAGTAGATGGCCTGGCAAGCCTCCACCCGCACCAGGTCGCCCAGGTCCTGAACCATGAGGATCACGTCATCGGCATACGCCAACAGGACCAGCCACAACTCTGGCTCAAAGAGCACCAACCTCATCAACCTCTGATGGAGGAGACAGAGGAAGGGCTCGATCACCAGAGCATACAGCTGGCCTGACAGCAGATGCCCCGATGCACCTCTCGCCTGAAGCTGACTGGTATGGTCAGGGTCCAGTTGAGCCTGACCAGACACTCTGCGGAGATGTACAGCACCTGGAGAAAACCCAGGTCCAATTGGGCCCAAAGCCAAACACCTGCAGAGTGCCCAGGAGATACCCAGGGTCCACCTTGTTGAACACCTTCTCCTGATACAAGGACAGGAGAGTGAATGACAGACTAGCCCTACACCTGGACTCCAAGAGATCTCCGGCCAAGTACAGATTATTAAAGATGGTACAGCCTGGGATGGTATAGGTCTGGTCGGGGTGGACCACGTCTCAGCGAGATGGCCTTCACTACGACTTTGTAGTCCGTGCTGAGGAGTGAGACGATATGCCAGTTCTGAAGGTCGTGGAGGTCCCCCTTCTTCGGAAGCAAGGCAAGCACGGCTCGCCTGCACGACAAAGGGAAGACCCTGCTCCCCAAGGACTCGGCCCAGATGGTGACAAGGTTCAGGCCAAGGGCGTCCCAGAACACGCAATAGAACTCCACGGTCAGCCCGTCCATGCCTGGAAATTTATTGGTGAGCATGAGTTGGAGGGCTTCCGAGAACTCATCTAGAGTAAGAGGTAGCTCTAGCCGGTTCCGGTCGCCCGCGCTGACCATTGGGAGTTCGTCTCAGAGCACTGTTCAGGCATCGGCGTTGGTTGGATCTGGGGAAAAGAGACTGGCATAGAAGGCCCTGGCCCTTCCACACATCTCCTCTGGATCCATGAGAGTGGTGCCATCCTCTGCCAAAAGGCAGGCGACATGCTTCTTAAACCCCCTCTTTTTCTCCAGGGCGTAGAAGAAGTGGGAGCCGCGATCCATCTCTCAAAGGAGACTGATGTGGGATCGAACGAACGCGCCCTGGGCCCGATGGTCCTCGAGGACCTGGAGCTACTTCTGCTTCTCCCAGCATGCTCTGCAGAGGGATGGATCCCTGGGGTTGGAGGCCAGATGCCTCTCCAGCTCCAAGACCTCCTGCTCCAACTGCTCTATCGCCACTTCCCTCTGCTGGCTGGCAGAAGAGCTGGGTGCGCACCTTCCCCACATCCAACCACCACTGAGCCGAGGGAAAGGCACACCTCTTCCCTCACCAGGCCAGCCAGAACTCCCAGAAAGATGCCATGAAGCCCATGTCATCCAGCAAGCTGTTATTAAAGTGCCAGTAGGCGTCCCCGACCTCTCTGAGGTGAGAGAGGCCATCACGGTCACAAAATGGTGATCCAAGAATGGGGCTGGCCGGATGCCGGAGGAGTGGGCCCATGAAAGATGATGGAGAGATAAGTAGATGCAGTTCACCCGAGAGTGATGTGACCAATGTGCCTCCACCGGGACATAGGTGAACGTGGACACGTCATCCGGGTGGTGGTCATGCTAGACGTCCACCAAGGAGTGATGGTCAACAATCTCCCAGAGGACGTCCATGGCAGCCAGGCACTGCTCGGTCCCCAAGCAGTCCAGTTCTTCAAGGGTGATGTTAAAATCCCCGCCCAGCACCAGGCACTTGCGAGGATCCAAAGAGCCGAGGAAGGCGGACGCCTGTTGGAAAAAGCGCACCTGCTCCATGCCCAACGTTGGGGCATAGACGTTGACAGGGTTCAACACCAGCCCCTCCATACGGACCCGGAGGTGCAGCAGGCAGCCCGATATGACCTCGGCAACCCCCAGCACCTCAGGGCCGTAGGATGGGGGAGAACAGGGTAGCCACTCCGTCCGTACGAGCTGTGAGATGGCTAAAATAAACCCTGTCCCCCGACTCCAGCCACCAATGAGCTTCAGTGGCCAGATCCGTATGGGTCTCCTGCAGGAAGGCAACAGAGTACCTCCCACCCCCGAAGGAAGGAGAGCACCTGACACCTGCAGAGACCCGTCCTACATCCCAGGGTGTTTAACATGGCGAAGGTGATCGGTGCCATAGTGAGGGCGGGGTGGGGGGTGTCCTCGCTATCAGGGATGCCAACGGCCCCCTTTGGACCTCACAGCAATCCGTGACCAACACCGAAGGTCAGCAGGGGGTCACGGAAGCTGCAGGCCCACTGATAGGCCATAGCGATCTGCCTCCCAGTCCCTTTACTTTCCCCCCAAATGGCCTTCACGGTCCAGAGGACTTGATGGAAATCCCCCTAGCACTGGAGAGCAAGCTGCACCTTATTCCGGGACCCACGAACATCATGGAGAAAAACGCGCTGCTCCTCCTGCAGTGCATCAGGGGATGGGGTCACTGGCCCCTGGCCGTCCTCCGGTGGGGTCCCCATGACAGCCCCGTGGCCTACTGAGATGGGTAGGCAGGGAGCAGACCCTCGGCATGGCATCCATTGTACCAGCGGCCGACAGCCCATCCCAGGCTCAGGAAGGGGCTGCAGAGGGAAAACAGCAGCGCCTAAGGGGTCGGAACAGGAGAACACAAAGGCCACCGAAGGGGAATGAGATGTGACCCCAGGCATGGCAGCAGCATGGGAAGTAGAGTGGGGAGAATGGGATCGGCATCGGGAACAGGGATGGGACCCCAAGACTGAGAGTGGGAGCAGTGTCTGGCAGAAGGGAAGAGAGGTAAGGGGGGGTGGCTCGAAGCTGCCCAGATCAAGGCCCACTGACGGAGGGTTGTCCTCCCACTGGGTAACTGAGGTCAGACCCAGGGCCTCGATCTCCTCACAAATGAAGGAGAAGGCTCCACCCACTACACTGGGGGCCTCCCCACCAGCATGCGAGGCAACACTAGCCTCAGTGCTGATGGGGGGCATGGATGGCAACGGGGTGTGGGGGGGCACCATCAGAGGCCCCCATGAGGAGGGACTCCAGAAGAGGGGCAGTACGGGGGGCACCATCAGAGGCCCCCACCTCAGGTCATTTAGGGACACCTGAATCCAATTAAAAGCTGCCTGAGGCCTTTAAAACCCCCTCCTCTGGGGGAGAGCAAAGGGAGAGAGAGAGAGAGAGAGACAGACACAAAAGCTGCAGCTAGGCTATTTGCAGTAGGGAAATAGGCTGTGCTCCTTTCCATAGGGGAAACAGCCAAACTTGAGTGCCAGCTAGGGGAAGGACTGACACCCCAGGGCAACCAACAGGATGACACCCTGCCCCAGCAAAGGGGGCAGCAAAAGGTACACCTCTGGGTTTTTGTTTATGAGACTGTTTCCTTTTTGGTTGGTGGAGGATCACCCCTTAGGCCAACCCTCAGGCCTAACCTGAAAATATGACCAAGGGAGCACAGAAGGGGGAAGGCGAACCCTACCTGTGTGGGGCTGATTACCCCAGGCCTGCCATTGCCAGAGGGGAAAGTGCTAAGTCTGGTGAGAGAATATATATATATATATATATATATATATATATATATATATATATATATATATATATATATATGTGTGTGTGTGTACAAGATGGAAATAGCATATAAATAACAATATTCAATTTTCATTATTTGCAAAACTGGAAAAAAATGCTTAGAGGTCATGCAGGACATCAATTATTAAAATGACTAAATACAGAAATAAGTGAGAATGTAACCTATGAGTATCAGGGACTAATGTATACTAAACTGCAAAAGAATACAATAGCTCCATGTATGACCAGACAGATATCCTCCTATTTTCTCTGTGTTTCTATTCGATAGTCATTTTTTCCATCAATGCAGTAATAGAGAGCTCTCGGAGTCAGTCTGTGTATGAGGGAGGAATTGCAGGTTTCCATTTTCTCAAAATAACTCTTCTGGCCAGTTCATTCTTACTGGTAACACCAACTCCTCCAGCACCCATAAAATACACAAGATTGGGGAAGGAAACATGATGACATTGACAATTTTTGAGAGAGCACGGAATATGGTGTTCCAGAACATGTGCATTTTTTGACATGGAGAGAGGATGTGTGAAAGTTTGACTTGTGGCTGTTTGCATCTCCAATATTCACTGTGCGTTGCTAACTGAGACTTAAACAAATCTTCTGGAGTCCAGTCGTACCTGTTTAATATCTTATTCTGGAAGAATCACAAGGATAAAGAACTTGAAATATGTTTCACATGAAGCCAGACTTCCTCCCAGGTGTCTGAAGTGATAGTAAAACTAAGTTCTTTTTCCAATCTTTCTTTGAGACTGAGAAGGTACCACAAAGCATTAAGCCACCTGTAAGTAATTTCTACAAAGTGACTTTTGTTTTCTGAACATGTTCTTCTAGAGGTGAGAGAGCTGAAGCAGGCCAATTGTCTCTATCCTTGCATGAATCCTTGAGCATAGTCACTGAAAGAAGGAATTGTGAGACAGCGGTAGCTGGTATGCATTACACATGTAATCGAAGGAAGGCTGGTGCACTGCTCAGCACTTCTAAAGATCAAGTGCTAGAGTGAAGTCAATAGGAGTTTTGTTATTGACTTCAAAGGGGACCGGATTTCACCCTGTATATCTAAACGCTGGGCACCAAGAAAACAAGGTACTGAAATCTGGAGGACACTTTTGAGAATTCTTGTATCCATGGCTTTAGAATGCTAGACATGAGAGGACCTTTCTGACTGGCTGCCAGTGATCTCTCACCTTTCTTAGGAATAGGCAGTAAAATACCTGAGACTGTGACAGCTTTCCTTATTTGTATGTGTACTTTCCATTTGGTAATAACCACAACAGAGGCAGCCCCCAGTGATCTGTACAGGGACCAGCCATGGTACTAATGTGAAAGACAAAACCAAAGTAAGGGAAGGGTGACTTATCATGAGATGGGATCAAAGGGTTTTGGCAGCAGCAGAACAATGTTGGAGAACGAGCAATATTTGCATTTTGAAATTTCAATAAATGTTTGGCAACAAAATTTTGAAATTCAGTAAAAAAAATCAGGGGAAAAAATGACCAGATTGGCGGTAGGAGAAAATTACCATTTTTTGACCAATTATAGAGGTGGTCGTAATTTTCAGATTATGAAATGTTGATGGAATTCCAGTCAGGAAACAGAAAAAATACCATGTGACCTATATATCGAACCAAAACCAACTAATGGAGCTTGAATTGGATAGAGAAAATACTCACCACCAACTGTTTATGAATAAAGTCTATACACCAAGATATATTCCCAGAAATTTGTTTGCAATTAATTATGAATAATGAATAAATTTGAGACAACTGTGCACTGTCCACAGGCAATTCAAATAGAAAAAAGTAGCAAAATACATGAAATAAATGATTCACTATTAATTATTTGCTCATCTCTGTCTGCTACTGTGCTACATGAGAATCCAGAAACAGACAAGCTTTCAGGTAGAGCGTAAATCTTTTAAACAATAGTCAGACATACCTTCTCAAGAGAGGGAAGATATAATATTCCATCCTTTCTTCTAGCATCACTTCCGCCTTGTCTGGGTTGAGGCAGCTGACTCCTGTTTGTCTTGATTAAAACATATTGGAACAGTTTAGTTTACATCTATGGAATCTGTTTTTTCCCCACACATCAAAGGGCCAGATTTTCAACAGGTTCATAGCTCCATTGCATTCAATTGGCAGCAGCTGAAGTTCTGGCCCTGAATGTCTTGCCCTTCCATTGGTATGACAGAGAACAGAGGTCTCCATATATACCCTCAAGGTGAAGTACAGGAAGACCCATGCTGTGCTTTCCCATTTCCCATCTGCTCTATGATTCTCCTAAAAAATTAGCTCATTTTGTTCTTAAAGAACATGTTTCCAGGGACAAAATGTTCAAATACTAAGACGCCAATAAAATGAACTCTTTTTACACAAGAATTCTCTCTTTGATACTTCCATCTCTCGCATTTCACTTAGGTGCTAGCAATTTTGGTCTTGGCTCCAGGAGCAGAGGATGTGAAATATTTATAACATTACTCCTTTTATTTTCCAGGCCTACATATCACTCAAATTTGGAAAGCTTGTAAGGGGAAGAAAGCAAAGGATCTTTATTATGCAGTCTTTTATATATAGATAGAAAGAATTTACAGTCCAAATGAACCAATTTCGAAGAATAAGAGTAGAGGTTTTTAGAGGTCTTATCAGTTACTTTTCCTTGTTCCATTCTCTTGGAAGAATATGTAATATTTATAAAGGGAAGAGCTGGGTACATTTATGCAGCAGTTCAGAACCAACCTTTTTGTTTCTAAATATTCATGAAGGAAACTGCAAGAATATCAATAGCGAGAGACATACTTTTTAATATATTTTCCACATAATTCTCTTTTTACATTTATTACCTGTGCTGTATTTTTTATCTTTAAACCTTTTCTCTTCATTACATGGTTCTGAGATATGGAGATCTGTAAAATTGGCAATCTGCTATAGCGGCAAGCAACATACACTCATCGCGTCTCCAATTTCCCGCATCATATTGCACTGGCTGGCAGCAATCTGAAACCACTCTATCTACAGAGGTATATTACAGTAACCTGTGTGTTATGTCATTCACATCTGTTTCAAAATATCACCATACATGTAGACCATGTCATGCCCATGAACCAAACCTGGTTTTATATATTGTCTATAGACAGTGATAATATCTGTGACAGATATTGCAACCCTATGCAGGACCATTGTATTAAATTTATGAATGGTTTATGTATATTTGTGTTCTTCTCCATTGGGGGGAGTGACCACAGCTTCTCCAGGAACTAAAACAATAGTGGGTGATTACCCCGGAAATCGTAAATAACTCCAAAAAAGTTCCCCTGGGGTGGTTTGCATGGACTGGTACTGGCTGGGTTTTCCAGAGATGAGAAAACAAAGAAAGGGCTTTTGGTATAAAAGGATGAGCTTCCACGGACTCATGGCCTTAAATGTACATGACTCTTTGTCCAAGGGGAAGCCCAAAGCCTTGCCAAAGGGTTGGCACGGACATTGGCCTATTGGCCTCCCCATGTGGAAGACTGGTGATTTCTGGTAAGTTTAATATGTGTTTAAATTTGTTTGTTTTTTGTTTTCCCTGTAATGCTTTTACCCAAGAATAAATGTGCTTGCTTAGATAGAGCTGTGTGGTCACTTGTAACTGCTGGCCACACGCTGTTCATAGCCCTCAGAGAGAAAGCAGCGCACAGGCGCTAGCCACTAGGTTGACTGGCTTGCTGGGGATATCACAGCTTAAGGCAGGGAGCTGGGAAGTCTTAAAACCCCCAGTCACAGGGGAGTGGGACAAGGCTCCCTACCCAGAGACAGGTGAGTTCGAGACCTGACTAAGCATTCATGCAGAAGTGAGGGTGGATACAGGTACAGTTACCCTAAAACTGTGACATCAACTTGAAACCATCAAAGAATCCTACCCTACAACAAGGTAAAGAGTTCATTGCTTTCTTAGAGCTCCAATAAAAGGGCTCTGCTCCTTTGATGTTGTTTGGTTGGCAGGTAACATTTGAAAGCAGAGAGAATGGCAGTGATAGAACTACAAAGTCAAGCAAAGGTATTTTTCAAGTGGGATACTTAGAAGGCAGCTCCATGGAGCACCTCATAAAATCTTGCAGTAGAAAAAAGGGACATGGAAAACAATTAGAAGAATCTTCCTCTGCTTAGTGGCTCCTAGGCCACAGTACAAGTGACTAAGGGCCCAGTCCAGCTCCCAATATAGTGAGTGGAAGACTTCTGTTGGTATGGTATATTGATCAGACCACAACTTTAATATTTGGGGCCAGATCCTCAGCTGTTTTAAATGGGTGTAGCTCTACTGAAGGCAATATCAAACCAGATTTCATTCTTTGATGAGATTATAGGGTTTGCTGCATGGGTGTAATATACTTAGAATTCTGTATGGCATTTGACTTAGTACCACATGAGATTTTTGATTAAAATATTATCACTCTACAATATCAATATAAGAACATAAGAATGGCCATACTGTGTCAGACCAATGGTCCATCTAGCCTAGTATCCTGTCTTCCAACAGTGGCCAGTGTCAGATGATCCATCCCTTGTCTTCCAGTCCCAGCTCTTGCAGTCAGAGGTTGAGGGACATCCTGAGCATGGGGTTGTGTCCCTGATTATCTTGGCAATAGCCATTCATGGACCTACCCTCCATGAACGTAGCTAACTCTTTTTGGAGCCCAGCAATACTTTTGGCTTTCACAACATCTCTTGGCAATGAGTTCCAGAGGGTGACTGTGTGAAGAAGTACTTCGTTTTGTTTTAAACCTGCTGCCTATTAATTTCGTTGGGTGACCCCTGATTCTTGTGTTACATGAAGGGGTACATAACACTTCCTTATTCACTTGCTCCACACCATTCATGATAGCACACATGGATGAAGAACTAGCTAGGTGACATCTCAAAAAGTAATTGTCAACAGGGAATCCTTCTCAAATAGGAGTATTTCTAAGGGGGGGTCCACAGGAATTGGTACTAAGCCTGATGCTAATCAATATTTTTATCAATGCTCTGGAAGTCAATATAAAATCACTGCTGATAAAACTTGCAGCAGACACAGAGATTGATGGAATAGTAAGTAATGATGAGGACAGGGCTGTCACATAGAGCAATCTGAAACACGTAGTAACCTGGGCCCATTCAAACATAATTCACATTAACACAGTCAAACGCAAAGGGATAGATCTAGGAACACAGAAGGACGGCCACACCTACAAAATGCGGGACTGTATCCTGGAAAGCAGTGTCCGCTAAAAGGATTTAGGAGTCATAGCGGACAAATAACTCAACATGAGCTATTAGTGTGATGCTGTGGCCAAAAGGGCTAACCGATCCTTCGATGTTTAAACGGGGGAGGAGGGAATAGGGGCGGGGAGGTGATTTTTACCTTTGCATATAGCATTGGTGAGACCCATCCAGGAATACTGTGGCCAGTTGTGTACATATTTCAAAAGGATGTTGAAAGTGGAGAGGGTGCAGCGAAGAGCCACACGTAGGATTCGAGGGCTGGAGAAAATGCCTGATGGAAAGACTTACAGAGCTCAATCTGTTTAGCTTCTTGAAAAGAAGATTGAGAGGTCTCTTGATTACAGCATATAAGTATGTTCCTGGGAGATAATACCCGGTACTAAAAGGCTCTTTAGTCTAATGGAGAAAGGCAGGACAAGAACCGATGGCTGGAAGCTGAAGCCAGACAAATTCGAATTAGAAATCAGGCACAAATTTTAAACAGTAGGGTGATTAACCACTGGAACAAGCTACCAAGGGAAGCGGTGGATTCTCTGTCTCTTGATATCATCAGATCAAGACTGGAGACCTTTCCGGAAGATGCTTAGTCAAACACATTTATTGAGGTCAATGCAGGGGTATTGGGGTCAATGCAGCGAGTGAAATTTAATGTCCTTGATACATGTGTCCTGTAATAATGTTCTGTGTGGCCGACCTGCTCCTGTCTTTAAACTCTATGAATCTATTAAACTGTAGCCAAGTCCTTGCTAGTATTCATGTTGCCTCAGAAGTAGAGGTGGTCAGTGTCAATAACTGGGGTGTGGGCAGTCAGGCCCACTGGTCAGAGCCAGAATCAGGAACCACACAAGGAACAGAGCTGGAGGAGACCAGGACAGGAACAGGGTTGGAGCAAGACTGGGAGACAAGGCAGGCATAGGAGTGATTGCAGCTCTGGGTGTAACCATTGAGCAGCTGGTGAGCTTAAAAGCAAGGCTGCTGGCTCCCCTCAGCTAATCAGTCAGTTCTATTGTAGCTCAGATGTGTTCAGTTGTCTGCCTGAAGACTAGTTCCAGGCTCAGCTGCAGACTCTCATTCCTGACAGTTAGAACCAACTTTGACAGAAAATGCAACTCTGTTAAAAGCAAAACACTTTGCAAAATCTTGCCGATTTTTGCCAACATTTCGTTTAAAAGACAAAACAGGGAAAAAAGTTCCCACAATATTTCAGAACAAAATGTTCCTTTTTTTGGTTTGGAAACATTTAAAAGTTGTATTATATTGTATATGACAATATAATTTGCAATTTTTAAAAAGTCACTATCAAAATTAAATATTTGGATCCATCTGAAACAAAGAAACAAAACATTTGGAGTTGTCCTTTCTGGAGAATTGCAACATTTGGGGGTTTTGTTCCAATTCAGAATGAAGCCAAATTTCTAAACCTCGACATCCTTTACGAAACGGAATTTCCATTCTCCAAAAAATTCTACTTATAAGTATTGTCCTAGTATTGAGGCTCGATTGCGTGAATGTGTTCTTGGATGGATTGTTGCGGCAAAGGGGATAAATCATTAAATGCAACTAATAGTGAATTACTGAAATGAACATATAAGGTGAAACTTTTCAAAACAGGTTTGAACTTGAGTCACTGTACTCTAATATGAATAGCTGTGATTTATGACCCAATAAGGACACCTGGCTAGATATAAAGTACACAGCACAAATGAACATAGAGGGTGCTGCATAATATGTGGTATAATGAACCCTTTTCTATATGGGGTTTTTTTTTTTTTTTTTTTTTGGTATTGGAAACATATATAAACTGGCTATTTATTAAAGCTGGTGAGAAAACCAAAATATTTGCTGTGACAAATTTCAGCTAAAAAAACACTCATTCAAAATATTTCTGTTGAAAAGGTTTGGTTTTCCTACAGGAAGTTTCTGGCCACTTCAAAAGGAAAATTTTATTTTTGAATCAACATTTCTATTTATTCTTTCTTGGCTCTTTACCTTAATCAGAAATAAAAAGTGATTTATGTATGGAAATATATAACAATATGTTCTGAGAAAGGACAGCTAGATACTTGAGGTCTAATTAAGACTCAGGCCTAGTCATGAAAAACTGAGACCGACTAGAGTAAGATAATCATAAAACAGTTGCAATTAACATTGTTGGTCATGGAGACTCTACCCTAATTTGCAGGGAGGTCTCCCCCGTTCAGTTTCAAGAAGGTGAACAAGCTAGTTTGACATAATTGCTAAATCTGCATGAGAAGCAGATTTAAAACAATAGTAATAATTAATAATAATATAATCGATCTATTTTGTTCTGTGCATGACAGGAACTCACTTAAATTGAACTATCAAATTAAAACAACATTTAGCATGCTGTACAATATTGTTTATGAAAACATCTATCAATACCTGCAATCTGTTATGTAAATATGAAGTATGCAATGAAGTTCTACAGTGACCTTGCGGTGCATCATACAAAGGAGATGTAAATGGTTAAAGAGCAACTAGAATTTTCTAGGGTAAAAATACCCCAGACAGGACATATCAAAATAACAGAATTATTTACCTGAATGTTCAAATCATGGCCTACCCCTACACTGCTGAGTAGTTCAGGTTCACTCTCCAGCATAGGAAGCATTATTGTTGAGACCTACAGTGAGTCAAAGTATTTTTCATCTAAACTTTTTTTACTTTTTGTTTTAAACAAAAAATAGCTTTTCAACAAAATAAATGTTTCAAGGTCAGTTTTCTTTTTCCTTGTAATTTTCCAGTTTTTCACTGAAGAAACATAATCTGGAATTTTGTTGGTAAAAATAGTCAGTTTTCGGGAGAAATGTTTTTTGAAAATCAAACGTATTTGGGTTGTGGGTTTTCAATGAAAACCCTGACATTTGGGAAGGAAGTCAATTTTTCTTCAACATTTCCTGTGGGGGAAAAAAAGTTGGCATTTTTCAAACTGATGTATTGATGTATATGAATGACTTTGCTGTGTTACTCCAGAGATCAAATTATGTTACTATAGAGATTAAATGTTGCTCCTTGGAAACGATGGGTCAAATTCAACCCTGGAGTAAGCAGGAATAACTCCACTGAAGCTTGGATCAGGGCTGAGTCTGTCCTCTACCATACCTTCTGCCCCAGCCTCTATTAGCATAATGGAATCAGCGAAACCCCTTCCTAACTTGAAACTGGAGGGTTCTCTGGGAAATATGCCCTGGCTTGGTAAGTATAAAAACAACAGCATGTTAAGAAGCTCGGTCTATTTAGTTTATCAAAGAGAAGGTGGTTAAGTGACTTGATCACAGTCCTTACACGGGGAGGAGATTGCTGATGTTAAATGGCTCTTTAATCTAGCATATTAGGCATGACGAGACCCAATGGTTGGATGACAAATGCACACTAGAAATAAGACGTAAAATGTTAACAGTGAGGGTAATTAGCCAATGGAATAGTGTACCTAGACATGTGGTGGATTCTCAAAAACTCAGTGTTTAAACCAAGACCAATTTAAAAAAAAATAATATATATATATATATGCTCTAGCTCAACCAGAAGTTATGGGCTTGATGCAGAAATTACTGGGTGAGATTCTCTTGCCTATGTAATGCTGGAGGTCAGACTAGGTTAGATCATAAAATTGGGTCTTAAAATCGATTATTTTAAATCCCCAGTATTGTAGCAATCCTACAATACCTGAATACCCATGACACCTTTCCACTGTGGACACCACACCTTTTTCTAAGGTGATGCTTATAGGAACTACATAATAGGTCCAGTCAGTCCACATCATCTGAGATTGTTATATCACTGCTAGCAGTCACGCTCACAGGACAGCCTCATTAACAGTGTATGAGTCATTTCTTCTATATCATGGTTAATTTGGTGAACAGCGTATACTTGCAGTGCATGAATTTTAGCTTAGGGAGGGAGCAAGAGCAGGTCACATACATAGCAGTGATGGGCCCTATCTGATTAGACCCTTTCTCAAGATTTACAGGATGGATTCCTGTCTTCTACCTCATAAATGATGCTATCATAGAGATGCTAGCTGAAGCATTGACTTCACCCTCCACTGAGTACACCTGTCAAAGTACTCTGCTCTCTTGGGACTGCTCATAGACACATACATTGGTATAATGCGAAGAAATACCTTCTTCAGCCACCCCGGAGGCTTTGCCCATATCTTTTGGATGAAGACATACCCACAGTATCCAGGTGTTTATCATCACCACGTTACATCACCGCATCTCTAGATGGGAAAGCTATCCAGATACTCCAGCTGGTACAATATAAAACAGACAGCCTCTTACAGAAGAAACACTGAACGGGGTACCTAACACCAGTCTCCTCTGTGGCAAATCACCTCACTTTTGGATTCAGATCCAATTCAAGGCCCAAAGCCTCATTTTAAAAGCCTTTAAAATGCAGCTGTGCTCTGAGAAGGGACTGTGAAATTATAGCACTTTCCCCCGCTGTCACTTCCGCTAGCTTTACTTACTAAAACAAACAGGTGCTGCTTTTTACTCTTGGTTGTCCTGCAGCCAGCTCAGCGAGGTGACCTGGAGCTTGCTGTGCTCTGAACATCAGCTGAATTGGTAATTAAGTTCCACCTGCAGAATCATCACTGCTGAGGGTGACTCTCTGGCTTGAGGCTGAGTTTGCAGGGATACACCAGCTAGGAAAGAGACATTTTTTATTTATAAACTAAGCAGGTTTTGTCTGGAGTCCCAGTGAGATAATAAACATGAAACCGCACCAGTCCAGTGACTTGTAGAGTAGAACCACATTCTAACAAGCTCAGACCTAGCTGCCTTTCAGGCTGCATCCCAGCGTTCCATATCACCCAGGAGCATGCACAATGGATGGAGGTACCCTCACATGCTGGCAAGGCAAGGATACAGGGGGCTGACCAGACTGTAAATCAGTCAGCAGGTTATAGGATCATAAACTAGGATAGCTAATGCTGAGCACAGGGTTACAACTTGAGAGCCTGAGACTGAGCACTCATTCACCTCTGCAGACCTAGGGTCAGAACCTCTTTGAGTCACAGATGAAACGACTCTACTAGCCTCATTTAGGGCCTGACCAAAGCCCACAGCTAAACTCAATGGACATCTTTCTACTGACTTCAATGCATTTTGGATCAGGATTCTCATTTCCCACAGTACTGTATATAATAGAGAAATACTGTCCTGTTCTGTTCAGGAGAGGCACTTGATCTTCACAGAAAAACCTTGCGTAGCACCTACCACTAAGCTCTGTTTGAGAAAGTGCCATTGCTGCATCAGTTTCATGGGCACTAAAATTCACTGTCTGTCTCCTCTGATTTTTGTTTTCAAACACGGCACGAAGAGCTGACTTTGCCATGAAGAAACAAAAATGTGTTTTTCTCCTATGTCGTCACATGAGAGAGTCTGGATTTTGCCACCCTGGAGCAGCCTGAAGAGAGGAGAAATGTACCTTACAATGATATATGTCGCTGAGCTAGGATGAATCGAGTTCACATCAGGGTTAATGTAACTACTTTATACAGATCAATAAATCACTGATAAACATAATGCAGAAAAGTTGCCACTCCTGTGTACAATAACAGTCACACAAGCAAAGATAGAGACCATCATCTGGCCTGCTCCGAAATGGAGTAAAAAGCATAGAAGACTTTTGCTCTTGTCCTCAGATTATCAGGTATAATAGCTGGGGCTGACTGGATGATAATGTTCTAAACTTAAGGCATCTTTGTATTCTGTGGCCATGGCAGGGCACACGCTGTGCGCTCCCTGTGGTTTATGACCCTAGCAGAAGCTTTTTGATTGATTTACAGCCCACTTATCTCTTTGACCCTGTTCATTATCCCAGGCAGAAAGCCTAGCACTTATGCTCAGTACAGGATACAGTGGAAAACTCTCAGAAAAACAGGGCAAATTCTGTTGTCTTTGCCACTAACCTGAAACACCTGCAAATAACCAGGAGAAACAAAAGGTATTGTTCTCATCTAGGTTTCAGAGTAGCAGCAGTGTTAGTCTGTATCCGCAAAAAGAACAGGAGTACTTGTGCCTGTTCTCATCTAGGTTAGTCCCTAATTACGTGCTGCAGTCTTCAGCGCCTTCCTCTGAAACATTTGATACTGGCAACTGTCCGAGCCAGGTGACTGGACTAGGTTGGCCCCATGTCTGATCTGTTATGGGCACTTGTAATTGCCTGATCACTGGAGAAAGTGAACAGTACAGCTAGTTGAAAATGAAAGGGAAATTTCAGTTTCATTCAAAACCTTTCAACAACATGAATGAAAATGTTGATTAGTTTTGAGAGGAAGACTGGTCTAGGGGGAATGGTTCTAGGCTGGCTCTCAGGAGACCCTAATTCAGTTCCCTACTCCCTGACGGGCTTCCTGTGTAATACTGGGCAAGATACTTAGCCTCTGTTTTCCATGGGGATAACAGTACTGCCTTGCCTCACAAGGCATTGTCAGGATAAATACGCTAAAGAGTGTGAACTGCTCAGATGCTACGTTAATGGGGCCAGATAAATACCTTAGGGGTAGACTGAGTCCATTTCAAATACAACATTTTCATTTTATTTTCTCCTTTGCCCCACCCACCCCAAATGCCTAGAATCATTGCACTGTTACATTCTCCTCTTTTCCCTCCTCTTCATCTCTTTCTAGAGTCATAGATTTTAAGGCCAGAGGGACCATTCAATCATCTAGTCTGATCTTCTGTATAACAGACCAGAGGATTTCACCCAGTTCCCCATGTACTGAGCCTAATACCCCTGCATTGATACTAATGCAGCTTCCAGAAAGGCCTCCAATCTTGATCTGAAGACATCAAGAGATGGAGTATCCACCACTTCCTATATTATTTTATTCCTGTGGTTAATCCCGCTGTTGTCTCATTTTGCATCTTTGGGGGCATGGATTGTACTTTTTCTTAAATGTGTATTCAGTGCCTAGAATGATAGAGGCTTGATTGGGATTGCTGGGTGCTACTATACTATTATTAAAATTTATTTAAACACTAGAGCTGGTTGAAATGTTTTTGCCAGAACAGCTTTCCAGAGGAAAATGCAGCTCCATCAGAATCAAAACCTTTCGGAGAAGTGTTGATTTTGATGGAATTTTACACATGCAAGTGGTGAGATGAATCATTCTGATGTTCTCGTTTCATTTTGATAATGTCCGTATGTTTTGTTGTGATAAAGGAAAGTGTTTCATTTGGACTCTCCTGTTTAATTTCATTTTGACTTGGATATTAGAATAAAATTATACATGTAATATTATGTGGCATTTAATATCTCATGTTTTATTATAATATTTCTACACTATCAAAATAAATGTTTTGATGTTTCCAAATCAAAGTTATTCAAAATTTCTATTCTGCAAAGATTTATCCAAATTTTACCCTTTGGTTCCAATTCAGAACAAAAACAAATTTGGGGATATCAGAATTTCCTATGGAATGGAAATTCTGGGTTTTTTTTGACCGGCTCTAATTAACACCTGCTTGGGTCAAGATGAAAGCTCCACCATCCACTTCATCCTCACTCCCCAGACCCATACTTGTTTTATGGGAGAGTATTGAATTCAAGCAAGTACATTTTCTTGTGTTTTGTTTGATTCTGTTCTCTGAAGTATCCAGTTTGGGCAGCTGTCAGAGACAGGGCAGTAGATTAGATGGGTCCTTTCTCTGCTATGACACTGCAGATCCTATATTCTTCTTTGGTGACCTGTGGAGAATGAGACAATGCTCACCAGAGTGCCTTTTGGGGCAATATTTTAAACTTCACTGTCAGATAATTATGATAACCGCACAGTAGGGGTGTGAGTGCAGGGCAGCAGAAACAAAGTTTAATCTCCAGTTTTATTTAGTCCTTTTCAGATGACCATACCATGAACTGCCTTTTCACAAGCCATTTGCTATTGCTGTAATTATAGCATGGTAATGGCCATCATTGCTTTATAACTCACAGCTCTTCAAAACTGACATGGACTATCAAAACAGAAGACCAGACACTGAGCCAAACCTGGCTCTGCATATCTGGCGTCTGGAGCTGAGCAAATGCACACAAAAAGCTTCTGATTTCCTTTACGGACCATTGCAAACCCACTCATTAGTGAGCGTGCCAGTGAAGGAGACTGTTTGGTCACAAGCAGCTTAGTGGAAAGCAAAAAGTTTGTGAGCATGAGTGTGAATAAATATTACCCACAGCAGACACGTTGAAAACACTCCCCCAGCTGTTTTATTATTATGTATATTCCTGTAGCACCTAGAGGCCCAAATGAGACCATGGCCCCATTTTGCTAGACGCTGTACAGACACATCAGACAGTCCCTTCCCTGAGGAGTTTGCAGTGTAAATAGACACTGTAAGAAAGGGTGGGAGGAGAAACCGAGGCACAGAGACTGGCCTACTGCCTCACAGGCAGGGAGTAACAGAGGCAGAGATAGAACTCAGGATTTTTGAGTCCCAAGTCTGGTGGGACATGCTGCACTTTATATTTCTCCCCAGGAGTAGATTTGTCCTAGCCTGTCTGACCTCCTTCCAATGCAGCCCAGTGGGAAGCTGCTCAAGGGACACCGGCAGCCTGGCCATCCCATGCTCCAGCCAGGGCACTGCCACCAGCACCTGTATGCCAGGGTGGGCTTTCCAAATCCCTGGCACACTTGGGTGAGCCCTGCAGCATCAGCTGTCAGTGGGGGGAGCAGGGAGGAGTCTCCTCACAGCCTCTCCCCTTTGCTTCTCGTCTGCCACTGTCCTTAATGTCCCACCAGCCATAGAACCATCTCAGGACCAGGGCTCCACTGGAAGGAGCTTTTTGGCTCAGAGCAGCACCTCAGCCCTGCCAGGCTCCCAGGGAAGGAGTTTGCAGGGGCTTATGGGCCAGTCCATCCATTACCTCCATACAAGAGCCTCCAGGTGCTACAAAAGCAGCAACGCGCCTTTCCACCAGCCCCCAGATGCTTCAGGCTTTTGAGTTTCCCCAACATCAACTGACTCTCTACTGCCACCTGCTTTAATCCACAGGCCTTTATTGGACCCAGCTCATCACCCTGCATGCTGTCTACCTGCCTTTGCCTTCCCGGGGTGTGATTCTACATCTCCTTGGATCTTCTGCAGTCATTCCCACCAGTGCAGAGTTAGTTCAGTTCAGCATGGCTGCATTTTACATGCAGCTTGCACAGGTGTAAGTGATGAGACAAGGTGCAAGGCAGTGGTGAACCAGACTACAAATCCTTCTGTCTTCCTGCCCCTTTCCCTCCTCCACACCAGTCCTCAGCCCACCCCTCTTTCCTTCCTCTCCCTCACTTCCCTCTCCTGTCCTCGCCCCACTCTCCCCTTCCCTGATGTCTCCGCTCCCAGCTGCATGGTTTCACCCCGCTCCATCTCCGCTCCCAAACCCCAGCCCCCAACTTTCACTTATACGCAGTTGCGATGTGTGAAATAAACAGAGGCAATTAAACTACTTGTATAAACTCTATGGAGTCACCGGGCACACAGCTTACTTGAGTATCCACACCACCATATTACTACTACCTTGTCCTAGCATCCCCATTTTGTAAGCTCAGTCCTTGCCTCTTGTCTGAAATTAGGGCCAGAACTTGATACCCTTACTCAAATTGAGGAGCAGCCTACTCTCCAGTACACTTGAGGCAGGCTACTCAGAGAGTAAGGGACAATGTGAGCAAGGGTGGCAGAATCTGGCCCATACATTGCAAACTCTTTGTAGAGAGGGAACATGGGCCTGATCCAAAACACTCTGAAGCCAATGCAAAGACATTCCATTGGCTACCATGGGCTCTACAATGTCTTTCGTATGTTCTGTAAAGGCCTTGCTCACTTTGGAGTTCTGCAATAATAATTAATAATAAATAACGTAGAACCCCAACCACAGCGAGGACTTTACAGAACATCTGAAAGACATAAGACCTGATTCAAAATTTAGGTCTACTTTTAACTTCAGATGTTTTCCCCTCCCTACTAACAGGCATTTGTTACTCAAAGGAAGAAGAAGAATCTGCTGGAATGCGGGGAGAAAAGACAAACCAATCATCTAAGGAAGGTGATTAAAACAAGAATTATAGCCATAACACTGAAATTAATCTTAAGAGAATATATAAATGAATAAAATAAAATGACTCCTCTTCCTCAGCTTATCTGTAATACAGTCTAGTTATTAGTTTCACCACAGTGCACATTATCACATTGTCAGGAAAATCAGTTCAATAGTTTCAAAGTTATGAGCATTAGAAAGAGCCAATTTCACGTGCACACAGTAGAAATGTTGCTTTATCATTTGTTTGTTCTTTTTCTGTGTAACTCTTAGACATTTGGGATTTATATGCCAACTTGTACAGTCGTCACTTTAAAAGTATCAAACAGCTTCACTTCAAGTGTGGATTAATTTTTAAGTCTCAGACATGCCTAAGTAACCTACTTATTATTCATTATTATTATTTATTCGTATTACCGTAGCTCCTAAGAGCCCTAGTCATGGACCCGTCATGCTAGGTGCTGTACAAACACAGAGCAAAAAGATGGTCCTCTGCCCCAAAGGGCTTACAGTGGAAATTAACCTCTCTTCTTGAGTTCTGGGTGGAATCGGCACTCATAAACCATTTACATGGCTAGAGGGAAACAAAGACCCACAACTTCCTAGTGTAGCTGATATCTAGACAAAAAATGAAAGGATGGTAGGGATGGAGGAAATAGGCTGCCTTCCTGAGGATTCTGGAGAGAGAGGAAGTAGGTTGTGTGGAGCAGTAGGGCCAATCAGAGAATGGGAGAATAGAATCCAACATTTTAAAGGGAGATGGAGGAGTCCTGGGTGCCTACAGGAGATTCACACACAAGGGAGGACAGGGCCTCATTCATTATGGACAAGATTCTTTTATCATATGCATGAACATTTGGCTGCTTCACAGATTCAAAATGAGCCTCAACCTCCTGAGGTTTGCCCATCGTTAATTTAATGGGTCCAATTCAGTGCCCCATACTAACGCAGTGGAAATCAATGGGGTCATATGGAGTGCGTTTTATGAATTCATTAAGAGCATGACATCATACGGAGTCTATTAAACAAGTAAGGGAACTCTTATTAATCCCAGTGTAACAGCGGCTTTCCATAGGCTGCTTTTCAAGGGCAAACTACGGTATGGTTGTGTTCATGCATCTGGGTCTGATCTTAGCCGTTCCTCTAGCACGCACCGCAGTACATGACTTCTGTAAAAGCAAAATACCTTGTACGGATCAATGAGTGAAATCACACACCACAGGGTAAAGGAAAAAAGAAACAGTAAAAAAAAAAATCAATAGCTCATCATGTTTTTATTTCAGTTCTGGTAAAAGCCCAAGATCGTTCCTGGGGCCCTCACAAGTTCATAAACACCTTTATTTGTGGCTTCCAATCTGACTTTGTTCAAAACTGGAGGGTCAGAATGTGCTCCTGTCGCCAACTGCTAAGGTTGCTGCTTCTCCAAAAAGAAATGGCCTGCCTTTTTTTGTGTCTCATAAAAGAGTGTAGGGCTATCGATTAATCACAGTTAACTCATGCGATTAACTCAAAAAAATTGCGATTAAAAAAATTAATCACGATTAAGCACACTTATAACAATAGAATACCAATTGAAATGTATTAAATATTTTGGATGTTTTTCTACATTTTCAAGTATATTGATTTCTATTACAGCACAGAATACAAAGTGTACAGTGCTCACTCTATATTATTATTTTTGATTACCAATATATGCAGTGTAAAAATGATAAACAAAAGAAATAGTATTTTTCAATTCACCTCAGACAAATACTGAAGTGCAATCTCTTTATTGTGAAAGTGTAACTTACAAATGCAGATTTTTTTTGGTTACATAACTGGACTCTAAAACAAAACAGTGTAAAACTTTAGAGCCTACAAGTCCACTCAGTCCTACTTCTTATTCTGCCAATCGCTAAGCCAAACAAGTTTGTTTACATTTACGGGAGATACTGCTGCCTGCTTCTTATTTACAATGTCACCTGAAAGTGAGAACAGGCATTCGCATGGCACTTTTGTAGATGGTATTGCAAGGTATTTATGTCCCAGATATGCTAAACATTCATATGCCCCTTCATGCTTTGGCCACCATTCCAGAGGACATACTTCCATGCTGATGATGCTCATTAAAAAAAATAATGCATTAATTAAATTTGTGACTGAACTCCTTTGGGGAGAATTGCATGACTCCTCTTCTGTTTTCCCCGCATTCTGCCATAGCATTCATGTTATAGCAGTCTTGGCTGATGACCCAGCACATGTTTGTTTTAAGAACACTTTCACAGCAGATTTGACAAAATGCAAAAAATAGCTACAGCACTCGAGCCAAGGTTTAAGAATCTGAAGTGCCGTCCAAAATCTGAGAGGGACAAGGTGTGGAGCATGCTTTCAGAAGTCTTAAAAGAGCAACACTGAGATGTGGAAACTACAGAACCCGAACCACCAAAAAAGAAAATCAATCTTCTGCTGGTGGCATCTGACTCAAATGATGAAAATGAACATGCGTCGGTCCATTCTGCTTTGGATTGTTATCAAACAGAACATGTCATCAGCATAGACACATGTCCTCTGGAATGGTGGTTGAAGCATGAAGGGACATATGAATCTTTATCACATCTGGCACGTAAATGTCTTGCAACGCCAGCTACAATAGTGCCATGTGAATGCCTGTTCTCACTTTCAGGTGACACTGTAAACAAGAAGCGGGCAGCATTATCTCCTGCAAATGTAAACAAACTGGTTTGTCAGGGCGATTGGCTGAAGTAGGACTGAGTGGACTTGCAGGCTCTAAAGTTATCCATAGTTTTATTTTTGAATGCAGTTGTTTGTACATAATTCTACATTTGTAAGTTCAACTTTCATGATAGAGATATTGCACTACAGTACTTGTATTAGGTAAATTTACAGTGCAAATATTTGTAATAAAAATATAAAGTAAGCGCTGTACATTTTGTATTCTGTGTTGTAATTGAAATCAATATATTCGAAAATGTAGAAAACATCCAAAAATATTTAAGTAAATGTTATTCTATTATTGACAGAACAAGAAGCAATGGTCTCAAGTTGCAGTGGGGGAGGTCTAATTTGGATATTAGGAAACACTATTTCACTAGGAGGGTGGTGAAGTACTGGAATGGGTTACCTAGGGAGGTGGTGGAATCTCCATCCTTAGAGGTTTTTAAGGCGCAGCTTGAGAAAGCCTTGGCTGGGATGATTTAGTTGGTGTTGGTCCTGCTTTGAGCAGGGGATTGGACTAGATTGGACTCTTCCAACCCTAATATTCTATGATTGTTTAACGGCGCGATTAATCACGTGATTAATTGCGATTAATTTTTTTAATCGCTTAACAGCCCTAAAAGCGGGATTAAGAGCAGTTGTTTTAATTTAGTTTTGTAATACTGTGGCCCCACACCCCTTCAATCAGCAAACTTTAGCACGACTTGACAGACTAAATTGCCATTCCTTAACCCACAGGACAAGAAGCATCATTTGCACATGGTCAAGCGGCAAGCGAGAAAGATTCATGCTGCTTGCTAATTGCCTCTGGCACCGAGATCTCTTCAGTGCTGACTGCTTTTCTTTTCACAATTCCATCTATTCAAATGCCTGTTTCTGTATTTTAATGACTTTGAAAAGCATGCATCAAGAAACCATTTAAAGAGGTGGATGAACAATCTCTGATAGCGCGTACCTAGGAAGGACACAAGTGGGAAATGTTCTGAAGCAAAAGCAAGTCTCAAGTAGACAGAAGAGACTTTCTGGAGCATGATGTGTAACATTCCACCGTACACATTGCACCATTTACATCTGTGGAAATAGGTGCAAAGAGGTATGATGTAGTGCTAAAGGTTCAAGTCCTGATGATAAACAATGTAGGTACTGATATGAAAGTTCCTGTGGTGGTCAGAGGAAAAGCTACAAAGACACACTGAAAGCATATCTCAAGAAAACTGATGTGGACATCATAAGCTGGGAGGAGCAAGCCACCAACTGACCCCAATGTCACCACATCCTCCATCAGGCAGTGGCCCGCCTTGAGGAGAAGCGCCTTGCCCTCAAAGCTGAAAAGAGAGAAAAGGGAGGAAAAGGAAAGAACTTTCTTCCAGAAGGCAGCTGGCCACCAGGAAATGTCTATATCTACTGCGGGCGGATCTGTGGTTCCAGGATCAGACTCCTGAGTCATCTCAGGATCCATATGTAAATCCGTGGTAGAGATCATCCTCGAATCGAGGGATCGTTGCTGCTGATGCTGATATGAAAGTAATGTCTAATGATGTTCTTGATCTCTGGTGGACTTCAGATGGTTGGAATGTCTCACCCTAAAAAAGGGAAGTTGCTATTTCAGTGGATTGTGAGTCACTTTCAAGTAACTGCTGCATGTAGGATACCAGCTTGCTACAGCTGCCAGCTGACAACAGTTATTCCTTTAGCTCAGGTGGTAGATGTCTATGCCATGGAATTTGAAAGTGCAGGGTTCAAAGCCTACTAATGACCCATGCAGAGATCTGTCACAGCTACATGTAGTAGAATTTTTTTTCATTTCTTTAAACCCTAGAAAACTCTGTACCAGACCTCTTCCTATTTGTAGATATACTAACCATACACAACTGCACTAATATCAGTGGGAGCTGCAAATGCTTGGTCCATCAGGAAAATTAGGTCTCAAGTACGCACCAAAATTAGCTGAAATTTTTGCAAGTTTTGGCCTGAACCTCTTTGCGTCTCAGTCCCCCACTTTAGTATGGGGATAATATTTCCCTACCACCTAGGGGTGTTGTGAAGGCAAATTCATTAGTATTTGCCCATGATGAGTGCCACAGAAAACCCATGAGGAAATGAAAAATTCTGTATTCAGTACAAGGCTTGGATGGTGTCTCTTAAATAAAAGAGGGGATGCATGTTGGATGATGAGGATAACAAGATACATTGAGCAGCTGCTTCATTCCCTGAGCGCTCCCAACCCTGTACCTTGAAGGTCCAATGATGCTGATCCAATGCCATTCAGTCCAGAGTATGAAGCAGGGGCCTATGGAGAAATTGGCATGGTCATGTCATTAGAGATTGTCTCATAATACACACAAAAGGGGGCGGAATAAAGGCTACACAGGCAATGTTAATTCAGGCATTTCCTACATTGTGTGTGCCTGACTTTTCAACCTTAATAACTTTCTTTTAAGGAAGTTTTGAGCATGTTTGCCATAATATAATGCAATACTGTGTATACATATCAAAGAAGAATTAAAGTAGCTGGAATTATTCTTTCTGAGAAAAAACATCACATATGGAATTGTTATTAAAAGCATCCTTAAAGGAAGGTAACAGAAGCTGGAACCAGCATGACTTGTTAAGAAATATAATCTGTTTGTTTCTCAAGAGCAAAGACCTGACAATGAAATATATTTCTCTTCTCTTTTTTAATGAGAAGAGAGGAGCATGGACCTTGAGTTACTGTATTTATCCTTTTTTTACAGATGGTGTTTACAAAGAACTGCTTTTATGGACTCTCTGTTAATTCATATCTGAAATATTTTTGTGAGTATGATAACCTGAAGTATCAAAATGGAAAAAGGAATATGTTTATAAATATAGACATTCATATAAAATATGGAATTTACTATTGTATAAAATGAACTATAAGGATACAGGGAAACAGATTTAAGTTTGATTTTAAATTGTGAGTTACATTTTATTTTGTGATAGGCACCCAACAATTAAAGAAATGCATACAGGTCTTGAACCAGAAAAGAATAAAAGTTTGTAAAATGACATTAAATGTACAAAGGATGTCACGTAGCGTGAACTTTGTGAAGATAATTATGGACTGTACAAAGTCCTGAAAGAAAATATTTCTGAATCTGTGCCAGCATAATTTATGATCCAGATGCCACATGCTGACAAAAGATTATTCTTGCTGCCAAAGCAACATTAACCAAATGTGCATATGAGGTATTCCAATAAACTAATGCATTCCTCAGGTAACCCAAACCAGAGATGTTCTGTTACAGCCTTGATGCAAATAAGTGAAAGACAGATGCAATAAAATAAGACCTTCTAACATCCGCTGATCTCCATTGAACATCTGTCTGGACTTTGCAGCTGCCAGAGAACTTGAAAGAGAAGAATTTTTAATTCAGCAGGTACTCAAGACAAAGCAGTTGTGGAAAAATCTCCAGCTATGCATGCATGAAGACGGCTTCTGCAAGTAAGTAGGAAAAGGTTTGTCTGGAGATACACCACATTCGTGCTCAGTATTGTGAAGGCAGGAGCCATGTTCACAGGCTGCCAATGCGGCATTCACAAGTTTATGGAGTTTGGGCAAAGTACCACAAAGGAATTAGTGAACTTCAACAGTTTTCTGTGACTTGTTCAGTGGGAGTCAGGTATCCATAGCTGAAGAGATCTGAGTAATGGGACACTTTCTGAAAGAAGACACAAATACTATTGATTATAATTGCTTGCTCTAGCTAGAGAAGGATGGTCAAGTGGCCAGGGCATTACGGTAGGACTCTGGAGACCTTGATTCCATTCCTAGCCCCCCTCCCCCCAACTTTCTGAGGGAACTTAGGCAAGGCACGTAGGGTAGGCGGACATGGCAGCTGGGAGTTGTAATTCCCAGTTCACGTAGACTACATGCAATAGCTCTGCTTGAACCAGCTCACTGAAACAGCAGTGTGGTCACAGCAGCTCACGCTAGCTGCCCAAGTACATATCTAGGATTTCTGAGGGGGTTGTACGCAGGCAGTTTACCACGGCCACATTATTTTAGCATGCAAGCTCAACAGAGCTAGTATGAGTATGTCTACACAAGCTGGGAATTACACCTTTCAGCTGCAAGGTAGAAATAACCTTAGTCTTTCTGTGCCTCATTTTCCCACCTGTAAAATGGGGATAATAGCACTAAAGTACCTCACAGGGCTGGTGTTAGGAGAAATACATTTAGGGCATGAGGTGCTCACATACTGTGGTGATGGGGGCCTGACAAAGTAGCTAGCGTTTTGGAAGATAGCTAGCAGTTTCAGAACACAGTCTCGGGGGCCATTAAGAACAACAATCAAATTAAAGTCATTAAGTCGTTTCTCTCATTAGCCGTTTATAATTCTGGTTTGATATTTTCAAAGCAGGCCAGGGATTAGGCACACATCTCCCATTAAAATAATTTCAATGCTTCTGCTTTGTTAGGACCCAGGAGAGGACAAGCATAAGCGACTCATGTAATAGAACAGAGGTCTGGTCTGCTGAAGTATACAGCTGGAATGCAGGGTTACAAGGTATGCACAGCTTATTGAAGCACATATTGAAATACAAAGCGGAATATATTAAACTGAGATGGGCTTGACCACCAGTGATCACCTACCGATAGTTAATAAAATAATTATTTAGTATTGAAATGTCACTTGTTCTCTATTAATTAAACACTGGTAGCTGAAAGTCTGTGCTGGTCAAGTAATCCACCATCTGTGAGATTCCCCCTCATATAACAAATGGAATTGTTGCATGCAAATTAGTCATAGAGTAAGGGTGGTGATTTGTTGAGTTACCTCTGCTATCACAGTGGTCTAGGACTCCTCGCATGGCATAGATACATGTTTTGCTGTAACTGTACACTGCATGGGTATAATTCATAAATGAAAAATGGCTGAGAACTTAACAACTGGACAGTAACAGGCCACGAATTCCAGTGAGAGTGAACCTGGTGACATTCAAAACAAAAGGAGCTCTCAGCCACGTTTGTAGCTGTTTCCATCGCTTCACACTGACTCAGACACTGTAGGTTTCAGGGTGATCATGGAATCTTACTGTACAGAAATACTCATAAGGTCCAAGAGTTCACATAACTCAGTAAATGATTTTGGGAAGTGACGGTGAGAAATGAATTGAGGCATTAGCAAATTGGTTCTTATTGCTGATTATTAATTATTGTTTATTTATTAAGTACTTATATTCTTGAAAGGACAAGCCATGAAAGCTAGTGTGTTATCATTTACTGCTAAGGTGCTTTTTACATAATTTGCCTCCAAGATCCCTCAACTCTTCTTGCATAACATTGGTTCAGTAATTTCCCCTCTCCCATGTTTCAATATTAACCCCTATGAATCCAATTTAAGCACTTTGCAGGGACACAACTGTTGTTAGAACTTTCTCATTCCCATCTGCTCATTCTAACTCCAAACTAGGACTGGATGAATAAATGGATTTTTTGCTTCAATGGCAATTCCCAAAAATCAGAAAAAAATTGTTTTGGGTTGAACATTTAAAACAACACATTTTGTTTAGCTTTTGAGCATTTAAACATTTTATTTTTTTTAAGTTTTGAAAATCTTTCATTTTTAAAAACAGGCAAAACGAAAAATTGATTTTTTAAAAGGTTTTTTCCCCTGCTGAAACAATTTTGCAAAACTAACATCAATTCAATAAATGTTTTGGTGTGACTGAATCTGAATTTTCTGTAGTGGAAAAAAACTGGTAAAAAGAATGTTGCCCAGCTCTACTCTAAATCTCCTTTATTATATTTCTTATTATTTATTTATTTATTTATTTTTTATTATTTTACATTTCTACCAGGTGCCAACAACAGCAACAAGGGTCAGTTCACTATGTCAAGGGGTCCTTTTTTAAAATAAACAAACCTTTGACTCCAACCCCTACCCAGACCCAGACCCCTACTTCTAGCTTTGGGAAATTAAAATATACCTTGCCGGTCGCCTTTGCAGGTGATTCTTCCCAACTCACAATAATTTAGTCCTTTGGGAATATGAACCTTAAATGCCTTTTATTTTGGGGGGGGAGGGGAAACACACACACATACATTATACTTACACACAATAAAATGAGCTAGATCCAATCAGTGTGTTGGGAGTGTGGCCAACCCCTTAGCTCCGAGTATTAATTATCCAGATCATTAAGGTTCATAACTTAGTCACCCAACAATCCCCATCCATCTAAAACCTGACTTCTGGGTCATATTAGACTCAATGGTAGTCAGGGCAGTGACAGCTGGTGGCTCTCCTCTGCCGGTCTGCTCCAGAGAAGTCCACACCACCAGATCCCGCTCCAAGTGCAGCTACATGATCAATTTCTGTTACATCAGTTTTGTCACTGCTGATCTGATCAAGCCCTGGTGTGATGTTCAGCTCTGCACTGCAGCTGCCACTGCCAGACCAGTCCCGCAAAGTCAGTCCAGGGAATGTAAAGCAAAAGAGGGACCATTCCACAGAGATCGTGGTCTCTAGGACAGAGCCCTGTACTCTTTCTTGTTGTACTGGAATAAGATTTCCAAACCAGAGTACACTGTCAGCTCCAGGGCATATCTTGCACAATTCCTATGCCCTTTCATAAGTGCAGTCTCCATAACTCTCTCTTATAGGGTGGCCAATTTTGATTGGATGTATTCCTGGAGGTTTCATCACATGACATAATATTTCATTAAAGATTCATCTTTAATTCCTGGAGACTCTAGATCAATCCTGGAAGGCTGGCAACTTTAATCTCTGATCAATTTATCATTTGTACAAACAGAGCAACAAAGCACAGTATGTGGAACTATGGGTAACAACATTTAATTCAGGTAAATGAGGCTGTCCAGAACTGACTTTTCCCCTCTAGAGGGATCAGAGAGTTCCAACCCTCTAAGCCTTATAATTAATTTACTATTATTATTGCAGTAGCTTCTAGAGACCTCTATCAGTTGAGGCCCCATAGTGACAGGTACTGTAGAAACATGTAGCGATAGTCCTTGTACCAAAGCATTTACATGCCTTAGTACCTAGATTCCTTATATAAAAATGAGACTCACCCTGATTCTGCTCCTGAAGTCTCCACCCCTCCGTAGAGTCAATGGCCTTTTCAAGCAGATTTTAGTACTGTCATCGGAGGCTGTCATCGGAGAGGTACTGAGAGCAGAACTTGGCAAACATTGCTAGACATTTTCCTTGAGTGCTTGCTTATATTGGTAGATGAATCTGTCAGTTCTACTGAGAACCCGTTTGTTCTGTTTTTTTGTAGCCAAGAATAAAAGATATCAAGAATATTTAGGATAAAGGGGTGAAATATAAGTATGAATTAATTAATAAATTAATTAAAATTGCAATACAGGTCCTACAGGCCTCAGGCCTGTAAAATATTCAGCTTAGCCACATAAGGCCTTAGGTCTGAAATCGTTTGGCATGACTAGTTTACCGAGCTATGACCCTGCACCTGTAAAATTGCAAAATTAGAGTAAAAGATGTGTTAAATGCTGATGTTACAGAAAATATTTTGCAATGTATCAGTTAATTCCACAAGATGACCAGTAGGTAAAATCTTGGGGACGTCTAAATTGACCACAAGTTGCTATGGTAACTATTTGATGTAAAATAGTACAAAAGGAACTAATGAGATAGCCTAGGAAAAATGGGGCACCCCTAAATTAGTGGGGTGTGGCAGTATGGGTAAGGAAAAAGGGGTTGGAACCCTGATGCCTATGTATGAGCCTTGGTGGCCGTAAGCGTAATTCAGAATAAGAAGTGTCGCTCAGCCTGTGTGCTGTGAGGAGGGGGGGAACACACAGGGAAAGGCCTGGATGACAACCACAGGTGATGATGATGACAATGAAGATGATGAGGAAGATAATGACTGGTTTCAGAGTAGCAGCCGTGTTAGTCTGTATCCGCAAAAATAACAGGAGTACTTGTGGCACCTTAGAGACTAACAAATTTGTTAGTCTCTAAGGTGCCACAAGTACTCCTGTTATTTTTGAAGATAATGACTGACACTCCAGGGTCCCCATAGTCATAGGGTTCAGGGCTGCCCAGAGGGGGGGGCACGTGGGGCAATTTGCCCCAGGCCTTGGGCCCCGCAGGGGCCCCCACGAGAGTTTTTCAGGGCCCCTGGAGCGGGGTCCTTCACTCGCTCCGGGGGCCCCGGAAAACTCTTGCGGGGCCCGGGCCCCCGGAGCTTCTTCCGCTCCGGGTCTTCGGCGGCAATTCGGCGGCGGGGGGTCCTTCCGCCCCGGGACCCGCCGCCAAAGTGCCGGGTCTTCGGCGGCGGGGGCTCCCCGCCGCCGAAGACCCCAGGCCCCCTGAATCCTCTGGGCAGCCCTGATAGGGCTAAACACTTTGCACTCTGACTGCTGTTGTATTTCACTGTTTGTGGGATTGTTCATCTGCTTAGAGGATTTGTTAATAAAGGGACCTGTGATAAAATTGCAGTTGTTACTTGTGTGCTTGTATGGTCTTATTCTAACAATACTGATAATAATATTCCTGATGCTGCAGTCCTCAGAAGGCTGAACCTTTATTGACCACTGCAGTCTAAGAGATTAATCTATAATCAATGCACCATCAATAAGGTTACACTTTCCATCAAGATTCCAGGGAATGATGAGTGGCTAGCACGAGTATGGCTCACATGAGTATTTGGAGAAAGTGTAGTTTAAGACTGCAGGTACAGGAGATCAGAGACAGTGAACTTTCCATCTGAGATTGAACTGTTTGTGTCTCCCAAATGTAGTTAATCCACAGAGGAGAACAACCTACTAGAGCTGCCTGCTAAAGGAGTTATTCTTTCAATTGAAAAAGGTAGACATATGTCTATACTGTTAGCTTGAGAGGTATGAAAGTATAATTCATTTGTGTGTGTGCACAGAAGCAATGCTGATTAACCCAGAACAGGACACTGCTCTTCACATCATTACCTACCATAAGCAGACGAGACAACTCCTGAGAGAAATCCTCACACACTCATTCCCCAGCCTAGAGATCACCAACCAAATGGATTCAAACATCCCCAGTAGCTGCAGGTTCTGGACAAATTGGCAGCCATGCCCATATGTTCTAAGCCTGTCCTCAGACCCAACCATTCTGGTGATGTATACTCAAAGCTGACAGAAAATCTTTCACTTACCAAACCTTCACAACAGCTGAGAGTGTTCCTTGCACAAAGTATTAAAAAGAACTGCAAGGAAATGCATTTTCACTCTGGGGCTCACCAAAAGAAGCCCTGCAATTGAGGCAGCATTGCATTAAACTCAAGATCTTAAAGAGATGTATAGCAGGCTGCAGTCTTGAAGCAGGAGTTTCCCGGTTGCCTCTTTAAATTACCCCCCTCCAGTGCCGCCCAGACTCGCAGCAAAGCCTTTCAAACAAAACTCAAAACTGAAACTTCATACCCAAAGTCCTTTCCTCACAGGTGTCTCTGCAGGGATGCCATCTTCTGTCCTTCCACCACCACTTGGAGGCCAGTGCAAACCATCTTAGTCCTTTCTCCCCTTGGCTGAGAGGTAAGCAGTCCTTCTGCTGCTAATGCTCCCCCACCCCCATTACAATGGACAAGGCAGATTCCATGCTGCCCTCTTTCCCAGAACTTGTCCTAGTTGGCTGAGACAGAGTGGAGCTTTGTCCTACCGTACACTATACGACTCCTAATCGCAGACCTTAAAGAAACACAGCTTTGGATTTTAACTCGGACACTGTCACCCCAGGACCACGTCCTCTCTTCCAGTATCTGCTCCTGTCATTTCCTAGGTCCCCGTATGCTCCAGAATTCCTGGAATTGGGTAGCCTGGCCTCCAGAACATCTCCCTCTGGCAATAAAGGGACAGTATACCCAGTTACAAGATGCAGTGACTCACAGCTCAAATTGGACAGTCCCCAAATCTGCTGAGAAATCACTGGGCTGTAGACAATATTGTGCTTACAATATGGCAGAGACAAAGTTAAACATCAACAGCATAAAGCTGAAATAAAGGATGTTGCACTGGACCCAGACGAGATGTGACCTTGTCATATGCTGATACCAACACACACACACACACACACACACACACACACACACACACACACACACACACACACACACACCCTGACCACACAAACCATACTCCATCGTGGGCTACACTATTAGCACCAGAGTTTCTGCCCTCACAAGAAGAAAAGCATCCTTATCACCATCTAATGGTTTGAAGAGATTATTTAAAAGGCCCAGTGAAGACAGCTTTGCTATAAAAGGCCGTTGAGTCCATATTTATATGGTGTACTAGTAGAATAAATAATAATATTAATAATACCTAATACTGTACTAAGGACGAGTTTGGCACCAAGGACAGTGTAAAAGGGGAATGCTCACTACCAGTGCCACCTAGGGGTCAGGCAGAGTGCAGCATGTGGTCACCCCTTTTCAGTTGTAGTCCTGTCCATCAGCTTCCCCCAAGGACTTCAGGGCTTTCACCTTAGTATGGGGATTTGGGGGTCTGGGCCCTTGAACAGTGAGGGTATTCCCCAGCTGGCCTCTCTACCCAGTTAACAGCTTCAGTCGATGTCCCATCTTTTGGAAGCGAGTAGGGAAGCCCAGGCCCACCATCTCCACTGGGCTCCAATCTAGGGCCCTATGGTGGCCAGCTATGTTCTGCACCTTGGGGTGATATGCAGCTAACCCCCAGATCACTTCCTACTCAAGTTTCCCTTCTCCCCACAGAGTAAATTACAGAATCGCAAATAATGTCTCTGACCTTCCCAACCAGTCCCCAGTCCCTCCTTTGCAGATCCTATCAGGGCTGCTTTTCTAGCTCTCAGGCCATGAGAGCTCCTGGGCAGCACTTCCCCAGAGCTCAGGGGCTTTGCAAGTGCAGCTGGGCAGGGCGATCTGGGCCCAGAGCTGCTCCTTAACCCCCTGTTCTCCAGTGTGAGGTTTGTACACCCCATCACAGACAGTAATACTGGCCCTTTCTGGGACCTGAAGGAAGTCAGAGATCTAATAAGTAAATTGCAGGTCACAGTAGTTTGATCAAGCCTCAAATAAGTCACCAGAGGAGGCCTTAGACTAATGTGGATGAATAGTGTAGTACAGTCCGGTGACAGCCTATGCTAGGTAAGTTAATCGGAGTGAGTTCTCTCAACTAATTTAGGAAACATTTTGGCTTAGGTGCCTGGTTTAGTTTTTCCTCTGCTTTCTTGTTTATTTAGTGACCTCACAATCCCCATGGTATCACAGAGCTCTAGGGGATGGTTGTAGTATACAAGATTAAAAAATTGAATAAAATAGTACATGAGCATGTCATTAAAAAATGCATATGCCCCCTCCCCGACTCTCCTCCTCCCTTGCCTCTATGCCCTACCTCCCGGGATTCTCCTTGCCCCGATCCCAAGTAGAGAAGTCATGCCAGTGCATCAGGAGGAGGAAAGTAGTGCTGATGGGTCCACGGCCTCCCTGACTCTGACTCTCCACTGTTTCCTTCTGCCCCAGGACCCTCACTTTGCTATATATTGAACGCAAGGCTCAAAGGCCAGTGCAGGTGTCCTCAGCCCCGAGTCTCTTGCACACAACTCAGCCCAGCCCTGAGTATCACAGGATTGGAAGAGCTTCTTGCTTCATCGGTGCGACAGCACCTCCTGCAGGCACCAAAATTCCATGCTTTGTGATCAGTTCACCAGTGCCAGCAGCACTGCGACATGCCTTACCCTGGCTTCTCCTCCTCCACCACCACCGGGCTGGGGAGCTGCCATCTGACCCCCTCCATCTCCCACCCCATAACTGTCCTCTGCACCCTCTCAGCTTCCTTCCTGCCCCCCATTTCTTTGCAACTCCCAAATCTGCCTCCTGCTCCTCTTCACTCTTGCCATCCCCCTTTCACTGTGTCTTGGCAGCCATTTTGCCTGCGGGCATGGCTTCAATCTCAGTGAAAACAGTGGGAGGTGGCAGCCAACTTTATTAAAGGCAGACTCACTTCCACATGCAGACAGACTGTAGGGAAACAGTGGCATTTTGGGGGCTTCTGTCCCATGGACAGTGGTAGGAGATGATGGCCATTTTGAATACAGGAAAATTCATTAATTGGCAATGGCGGTTGGCAGGTGTTGCCAACCTCAGAAATTTATTTTGAAATGGCAAAAATTCTGTTTTTTTCAAGCAAACTGTCATTTGGCGAGTCTGCATGTGATCAGCAAAAACTTGAGCTTTGAGATTGGCCGTAGTGTGGCAGCTTTTCATCATATTTTCACAAGACAAGGAAAAACACAACCCACAAATCACTACAGTCATGATAAAATTGCAAGAGCTAGCAATACTGGAATGGAGCATGCTCAGTCGCTGACTAAGTTTTGCACCCACACCTAGTTGACAGGTAGGAGCTGTGGGGGTATAGAGCATGCTCAGTGCAGACAGAATCTTTGGGGAATTTAGTTGCAAAACTCTATCACGCCTGTACAGAACATGTGTGAACAGAGGTCTTCGAAAACTCATAACTCAACCACATTTGAGCAGAATTTTACAGGGAAGCAACAGACACATCCCTGAGACCAGGACAACTGCCCTGCCAAATATCAAGACCCTGCTCCAAACCGTGCTTCTCAATGAAACAGTTGTAATAATTTATTTAACATCAGCAAAACAACATATTTCCCCTAATCTCATTCTTGTAAATGGCTGGACCATTTTAGCTGAAATTTTCCCAAAAATTTCAGCCTGAGGCAGACATCTGGCATGGAAAATTTCAGCCCCAATGGTAAACTTTGGCAAAGTTAAAAGCAACTGAAAACAGGGTCTTAGAATGGAAAGAGGGCAGCACTCTTGTCTTCACATGTAATAGTGGTCCACCTACTACTGAAAAGTAGAATTATTTTTTTACTGCATGTAGTAGAGCTGTGCCCAGAAGCCTCAACTGAGATCAGGTCCCCTTGTGGTAAGCACTATAGAAACACATAGCAAGATACACTCCCTGACCCAAAAAACTTACAGTCTAAAGAAACAAAACAGACACAGGGTGGTAGAAAGAAAGGATTCTCTTCATTTTTCAGGGTGGAAAACTGAGACTGAGAGAAACTCATCCGAGGTCACACACTAAGTCTGTGCAGAGCTGGGAATATAGCCCTGATCTGATAGGCCAGTCAAGTGTCTTCAATACAAGAGCTCCTATCTCATTGATGGGTATTATGTTGGAAGCACACACTTCCCCTCCCCTGCCAAGCAAAACAGGATATGGCCAGAGGGCAGATACAATTTAATTCTGAGTGCCTCTGTTGCTCACTTACAAAATTACAATGTGCTAGTTTTGGCAACTAGAGTGCATGCAGACTTTTCCTTTTCAGCTGTGCTATGTACCTCTTTTCTTTGATGCTGTAAGGTAATTAATTCATACACGCTCGCATGCACACATACACACACACACACACACCCCTACCTCCACCTTCCTAGGACACTTACATTGATTACCTGACAAATAGGAATAAAGAAAAGCTGTATGGAAAGGATTAATGGATGATGAGATTTATTTTCCAAGCACTTGTTTGCTTTGATTGTAATTTGACCATATAAACTCCAACGGCAGCATAACTGGTTATTTGCACAAGAATGTCATTCTTTTAGGAAAGAACAAATTACAAAGCAAAATATGGCAGGAAACCAGAGGAGGGAGGGCAGGGGTGGACAGGGGGAAAGCTAAAACAAATGACTAAACAGCCAATCGTTAAATACAGATCTAGATGCGGGTAGAGGCAGAGTGTAGGAATAAAAGACGATGTATGCAGACACAAGCGTGGACTCTACTGATCTATCAAGAAAGAATATGTACACTGTATAATAAAGTGAAGCATTTAAATTTGTATGTTTTCCTGGAATTTTTGGAAGGATAGTTTTGATTTTAAAGGGAAGTCTGGAGGCATAAATATCATTAGGAGCTGAGAGTTTTTTGTTTGTTTGTTTAATTACTATCTGTGGTTTTATCCATGCATGATCCATGTATCCCAGACCATTCCAAACCAAGCAATCATAGCTGCAAGAGGGGTGTGTATGGGGGGACTCCTATCTCCTGTGTTTAGCAACAGAACATCTGGTCCCAAGCAGGAGATGGGAAAGACTCCCAGAGTCCTTCAGTGTCAGGTCTCTGCTATGGGAAGACCTAATAAATCTACCAGAGGGTCCTGGAGCAGTTTGGAACCAGTCATAGGTCTAAGATACAGACCCACAACTAGGCCACCTTTGGGATCACCCACACCTGAGGTGAAGAAAGGCTCCTCTTCCCTCACATTCTGGAGAAACAAGGAGTGGACTGAAGGCTATACAGAAATCTCCCCTCGGGCCTGATCCAAAACCCATGGAAGTCAATGGAAAAATCTCCCACTGATTTCAGGGAGCTTTGTATCGGCCCCAGCAGGAATTCTGCAATCTCCATTCCCACTTAGTTTCCGATGGTGGTTTATTAAAACAGATCTTCTGCCCCAATAGAAAAGATGCCCCTGGACCACAAACTGCAGAACTGTCAATCTGCCAAGAGCCATGGACAAGCTTCTGTCTGGTGGGGCAGACCTCTTTCTCTTTCTAGTTGGGTCTGGCCTTTATGCAATATGATACAGCTGCCGAG
The DNA here is from genome assembly GCF_028017835.1 of Emys orbicularis. Classification (NCBI taxonomy): domain Eukaryota; kingdom Metazoa; phylum Chordata; order Testudines; family Emydidae; genus Emys; species Emys orbicularis. Next base: position 53,131,068 of record NC_088691.1, read on the forward strand.
AAGGAAGGTTGGATCTTTGTTGGCCAACAACACTCTTTGGACAGTATCCTACTTTCCCAAGGTGAAAGAAAGGGGAGGTAGCTTTAAATTTTCAGTACATGGAAAAAGAATGTTTTTTCTAAGTCGCATTTCTTACAGCTCATTTTGCCATAGCACATTGGTGACTTTGCAGGCTGTGACAGGGAAGGGGAAAGGTCTTGGCTTTGCATACATAACTCTTTAGCCACGGGGTTGTTCTGATGCAAAAGCTCAAGAGATTAAAATAAATCTTGCCTGATTAGACTAAGGTAGAGCTAAACCATCCGGCGCTTGGGCAAACATTGAGGAGAAATTCTGAATGACACAAAGCAGTCTTTCCTCCCCCAGCTCCACATTTGCTGCCAGCACAGCGCCACCAGTCACGGCGCAAGCTGGACTGGTGTGATGGGCGGGAGTTTTTAAATCAGAAGAGTTTCCTGGCCCTGCACAAAAGATGAGCCAATGTTGTCAGTTTCACAAGGCTGAAAACGATCCTTGGAAGAGAAATAAGCACTTGAGAATGTTTGCTACATGCCTCCATTAACAAGCGAGAGAGCTTGTTTGGAGCTCAACATGGATAGGAGGGAACCTCCTAAGGTATGCATGAATATTTACACTTCTGGGGGAAAGGCAAAGTCTGCCATTTACTGCATCTCCCTGTCTGTTGACAGTATATTAACCTCTGGGTGAAATGATAGGCCTCAACAACTTCGCAGTGGCCTTTATTCTGTCGGCAGTGACTGCTAACTACTGCAATGGGTAATGTTATTTATTCAGCACATTGCTAATGTCAGATTACAAAGGGACTCCTATCTGGAAACAGAGGGGACCCTCTGCAAGAGGCTGGCATGAGTTCATTATAAATCTGTGCTGCTAGAATAAAGCGTCTATTGAGAATATCTAAGCAGTGACCTTCATACAAAATGTATCACATAAAGCTTTCTATTAATATAATAATATACACAGTAAGCAGTAAACAAAACAATCAAAATGTGTCTTGAAAATGAATGAGGCGAGTGGAGGATAGATGGAGAGGTTTTCCATTTCCATTAAGGTACCGTATGCAATGAAGGAAACTTTTTTCAAACGATGTTTCTAAAATCAATAACAGAGGGACGGCGATCGTTACCACGGCGGGTGAGTGCACTGACTTGTCACCCCCGGGATTCAAAGTTAGGGCACATGTGGCCTGAATTTGTTTGTCTCATCCCATCCCCAGTGGGTAGTTTTCCATAGTACATTAACCATCCTGCAATCTGGCTGAATTCTACGAAGTATTTTGGATCAGATGCCTCATCTGCGCCAGCATCTGTCCCTCTTATTATTAATATTATGCTTAGACCGAGGGGCCTCAGCCAAGGTCAAGGCCCCTGTGGCGGGGCAGCGACTCACTGCTGCTGTGCCCCCTGCTGGTTGTCCAGGGAATTAGCTCTCCAGCCTCTGGAGTGCCCTCTGCAGGCTGGTGTCTTGCCTGCCACTGGCCTCGTGTCCTTCCCAGACCCCGGTGCCCTTTGCCCAGGGGTTCTGCCTACCACAGTACCCCCTCGCTCTGGGTCTCCCCTCCCAGGGGAACCCCAACCCCCTATCCCTACTTTGCCTCAGTGGCTACTGCCAGCCATCATCTACCCCCTGCTCCCTGGGGCAGACTGCAGTTGGTAAACCACTAATCATCGGCAAGGGGGGTTGGACCAGCTGCCTCTGCCTATATCTAGGCTGCCCCTCTGCAGCCCTAGTACCCTTTTGTGGGCCCTTAGCTTGGCCTGCAGCCTGGGGCTTTGCTCGGCTGGAGCTCCCCAGCTCCCTCTGCCCTTCCCCAGCACTGCTCCACCCTAGGTACCCTCCTCAGCTTCCCAGGCAGCCAGGTCCTTCTCTCGCTAGGGAGCTAGAGAGAGTGTGTGTTTTTCTTCTGGCCCACAGCCCTCTTATAAGGGCCAACTGGGCCCTGATTAAGCTGACCATATCTGTGGCTGCTTTCCCAATCAGCCGCTGCAGCCCTCTCCAGGGCTGCTTTATCCCCTTCAGACAGGAGCAGGGTGACCACCCCGCTACAGCCCCATTGTACTAAGTGTTATAGACACATAGTAAGAGACAGCCTTTGCCCAAAGAGTTTACAGTCCAAGCAGATAAGGGAAGCGTTTGTATCATTTACCAAGCCCATGCAGGACCTGGTGATAACAGGTAAGATCAAACGCTGCTTTGCGGAGTACTGGTCCAGCACCGCTCTTCACTGCAAGACAAACATCAGTAGGAGCCAAAGCTACCACCGCTTGCCCTCTGTCTCACATGATACGCAAGCGGTGCTGATTTGCCCTCCTGCTGTAAACCTTTCTGCTCCCAGACTTATGCAAATCTGCTGGGAGGTGCCATGGAGGATACGCACATGAGCTGTAATGCAGCAGAGCATGTAATTCAACTCTGATTGTGATCACAGCGAACGCTGCATGAAGTCCCTGGGCCCCAACTCAAGAGCAGAAGCAATTGGCTGCTGGCCACCTGATTTCATGTGAGACACAGAGGGCTGTCATCAAAATGGTGTGATTGGACTGGAGAGTAGGGCCAAGCCTGGTATTTCCAGGGGGCAGAAACACTGCAGGTCATCACCTTGGTTTCTACAAAATGACAACTGTCAGCACTGGTGGCTGACGCAAAAGAATTCCCACCTGGCTAGTGCGAATTGAGGCTGGTTGGTGAGGTGCGTGTAGCTAAGCCTCGCACTGCTGGCACTCGGCTGTCTGCCTGCCTACACTAACCCCTTACAGCCCCTTTTCCGGCGCTGCCTGGGCGTGGCATCCAACTCCCTTGTTTTATTCAATTCCCAAACCCTGTCACTGCTGTTTCCACTTCCCTGGAGGTTCATGCTCACTCTTGTTCTCTCCATGGTCCTTAAATAATGAGTATCCCACCTTATCACCCTTCATCTCCAATTTCCTCATTTGTACGTAAGAGCAAAGTTTATTTGGCCCAGGGTAGGTAATAAAGGGAAATTCACAAACAAAACAAACGCAGCCAGGCTAATCACTGTGGAAATACCTTAAAATAACATTATCAGCCACTAAAAAGTTAGGAAATGCCAGTTTTAAGGTTGCCTGTGCAACCTTAATTCACCCCTTGTATGTATGTATTATGATTTAGAGTAAACAAAAAATTGACCAAACTTTTTTTTTCTTGGCTGAAAAATGCAGATTTGGGTTGACCAACACATTACACAAATTCATGTTGTAGTCACCAAATTGTTTTAGCCAAAAAAAAGTTTCATTTAAACACTTTTAAATAAAAAGTTTGTATTTTTTTTAATGACTTCCTTTCAAATTTTACTTCTATATTTTAAAAAAGATAAAACCCCTTGAAAATGCTACAAAGATTTCATTCTACCCAAAAATGATTTTAGTTTTGTTTTGCTTTTTGTTTGTTCGTTTGTTTGTGTTTGGGGATATGGGGGGTTACTTCTTTGTTTTGCTGAAAAAAATGGAAAAAGAATAATTTTGGATCAATCCAAAACAATTGGTTTTTCAATTCAGCCACCAAACCAAAAAAAATCAGTTATTTGCACAGCTCTATTGATGAGACAGCTTTAATTACATTATCACATGCTACTTTTTGCACAGGCAACCTTAATTCTGGCATTGCCTAGCTTTGAGTACCTGACTTTGCAACCTTAATCATATTCTTTTCACAGGTTTTTTATTTGTAATTCTATAGAATTTCACCATGCCCCCTCTTATTCATCTCCTTTGTCTCTGATCAATATGTTTCCACAGGGGAGTTTTTCCAGACCCTGGATCACTTTCCTCATCCTTCTCTGGACCCCTCCAGTTCTGCAATAGCCTTTTAGAGACGGGATGACCAGTACTGTGCACAGTATACCAAATGAGGCTGCACCATTTATTTATATAATGATGTTTATAGTAGCTTCCATATTATTCTCCATCCCATTCCTTACGCATCCTAACATCATTCTGGCTTTTTGATTGCAGCTGAACATTAAACAGGTCCCCACTGAGCTGTCTACAATGATGCACAGACATCTACAAAACTCATGCCTACGACTCCCTCAGTTAGCAGACAGGTTCCCAGATCACTGTGCAACTGGGGGAAGAAGGCCAGTAACCCATTCTGCCACTGATCTCCCTCCCAGCTGGCTCTCTGCTGCTATGCTGGACCCTCCACTGAGCAGCGCATGTGGACTCTGGACAGTACTAAGGTTATTGGAGAGAAAAGGTGGGTGAGGTAATATGTTTTATTGGACCAGCTTCTGATGGTGAAAGAGACACGCTTCCAAGCTGCAAGACCTGAAGATCTCCATGTCACCTTGAAAGTGTGGCTCTTTCTCCAACAGAAATTGGTCCAATAAAAGATAGTACCTCACCCACCTTGTGTCTCTAATATCCTGGGACCAACACGGCTACAACAACACTGCAAACAATAAGAAGGTTGGACGGTTCTGTGTGTGAGAGGCAGACTGGAGTGGATTATCACATGACTGAGAGCAAGTAACACCTACCTTCTAGTGCTGGATCTGATACTGACTCTCAATGCGGGTTTAGTTTAGTCTTCACCTTCCTGCCTCAATTTCCACATCTGTAAAATGATGACAGTCATGCCTCACAGGGGTGCTGTGGGAATTTAGTTAATGTTTGTAAAGCACCACTGCATTAATGCTGACATTCACCTGAATGCACACAGAGCTGTCCAGTGCCCCATTCTTATTCCTGCTCCTCCTTCCATAACAGTGTTTATATAGAGAACTGTCCCTGAAAAACCTTTTTGTATATCAGCAATTCTGCCCAACAGAGACCGCTGGGTCCCCCTTCTCTGGGAGGTGACCTGAGGAACAGCCCCACCTTTATATAAAATGCCATTTTAAAAATCCTTGCATCAAAACACGAAGTGAGGCACTCCAAAGTCAGGAAATGCCCTCACAACCTTAACTCTGCCCCTTTGCATGCACACGTCACAACTAGATTGGGAGCAATTTGGGGCAGGGAATCTCTGTATTACATTGTGCCTAGTACAATAGAGTCCTGATCCTCCAATAGGCACTACTGTAACACTCATAATAAAGTCTATAATTGAATGATAAGACGGAATTTTTTGGTTCACTTGCTTTATTCACAGGGATCAATGAATGAAGTAGCTGTTCAATATTTATTTGTATGCTCCCTGTTCAGTAAGCCCCTGCTTCATTCACTGCAAACCATCCAGCTTATGAAACAGATTTTATACTGAATATTATCAAGCAGTAACCTTATGTACTTTCCTTTTGCTTAGCACTAATGAATCTAATAGCATGTTTCTATCAGTGTTCCTTTATATTATATAGTTCATTGATATGCTGTGGGGCATCTTCTGTAATGAAAACTATGAAATCATAGAATCATAGAATCATAGAATATCAGGGTTGGAAGGGACCTCAGGAGGTCATCTAGTCCAACCCCCTGCTCAAAGCAGGACCAATTCCCAACTAAATCATCCCAGCCAGGGCTTTGTCAAGCCGGGCCTTAAAAACCTCCAAGGAAGAAATAGTCATGATAGATATGTTAAGTACTGATGTAATTCAATACTGACTTTAATTGTTGAGTTTTTCAGTAATAAAGCCGGATAGATGGATAAGACTTCAAAGCCACAGGGTTCCTTCCCGCCCCTCCTTCCCCCCACACTTTCCATAAAGGTGGCAAATTCAAAACCAATACAAGGAAATTAGGGCTGTCAAGCAATTAAAAAAATTAATCGTGATTAATTGTGCTGTTAAACAACAATAGAATACCATTTATTTTAAATATTTTTGGATGTTTACTACCTTTTCAAATATATTGATTTCAATTACAACACAGAATACAAAGTGCACAGTGCTCACTTTATATTTATTTTATTACAAATATTTGCACTATAAAAAACAAAACTATTGTATTTTTCAATTCACCTCATACAAGTACTGTAGTTCAATCTTGTTATCATGAAAATTGAACTTACAAATGTAGAATTATGTACCAAAAAAACCTGCATTCAAAAATAAAACAATGTAAAATTTTAGAGCCTACAAGTCCACTCAGTCCTACTTCTTGGTCAGCCAATCACTCAGACAAACAAGGTCGGTTACAATTTGCAGGAGATAATGGTGCCTGCTTCTTGTTTATAATTTCACCTGAAAGTGAGAACAGGAGTTTGCATGGCACTGTTGTAGTCGGCATTGCAAGATATTTACATGCCAGATGCGATAAAGATTCATATGTCCCTTCATACTTCAACCACCATTCCAGAGGATGGGCTTCCATGATGATGATGGGTTGTGCTTGATAACGATCCAAAGCAGTGCAGACTGACGCATGTTCATTTTAATCTGAGTCAGATGCCACCAGCAGAAGGTTGATTTTCTTTTTTGGTGGTTCAGGTTCTGTAGTTTATGCATCAGAATGTTGCTCTTTTAAGACTTCTAAAAGCATGCTCCACACCTCGTCCCTCTCAGATTTTGGAAGGCACTTCAGATCCTTAAACCTTGGGTTGAGTGCTGTAGCTATTTTTAGAAATCTCACATCGGTACCTTCTTTGGGTTTTGTCAAATCTGCTGTGAAAGTGTTCTTAAAATGAACATGTGCTGGGTCATCATCCGAGACTACTATAACATGAAATATATGGCAGAATGTGGGTAAAAAAGAGCAGGAGACATACAATTCTCCCCCAAGGAGTACAGTCACAAGTTTAATCGACACATTATTTTTTTAATGAGCATCACCAGCATGGAAGCATATCCTCTGGAATGGTGGCAGAAGCATGAAGGGGCATATGAATGTTTAGCATATCTGGCACATAAATACCTTGCAACGTTGACTACAAAAGAGCCATGCGAATGCCTGTTTTCACTTTCAGGTGACATTGTAAATAAGAAGCAGGCAGCAGTATCTCCCGTCCATGTAAACAAACTTGTTTGTCTTAGCGATTGACAGAATAAGAAGTAGGACTGATGTAGAAAAACATCCAAAAATATTAAATACTTTTCAATTGGAATTCTATTGTTATAAATAAGTGTGATTAATCGCAATTAATTTGATTAATCACAATTAATTGTTTTGAGTTAATCGCATGAGTTAACTGTGATGAATTGAGAGCCCTAAATGAAGTATGTTTTCGTGCAATGTGTAATTAGCCTGTGTAACTCATTGCAATGGGCAGTAATTCAGGCTAAGAACAAAGAGAGATTCAAAAAGGGGTTGGATATTTAACCAGAATTTACAGAGTTATAATAGTTAATACTTTTAAAAAATTTAGTAGGGATGTTAAACCTCCTGCTTCAGTATCTAAGCCAATTTCTAACTATTAGAGACCAGGATGAAACTTAATGTGGGGGATAGATTGTCCCATATCTGCCTCTTGCATGGTATTCCTTCCTCTGAAGCATCTGGTGCTGGCCACTGTCTGAGAGGTGATACTAGGCTAGATGGACCTCAGGTCTCATCCACTCTGGAGAGTTCTACAGTTCACATTTTCCTACATCATAGAACAGGATTCCAAAAGAAAAAAAATATTTAAGTTACTGATACTTCATTTTCTCTGTTTGTAATGGAGCCAAGGGAACATATTCATTTCTTTGCATTTATAACAAATAAAAATATCATGTTAGAACTTTCACTCAGAAGGAGACAAATTGGGGTTTAGGACTGCATCTGTAAAAGGCTCTTATCCTAACATGTACCCAATGGTAGAGATGGTTGAAATTTTATCACTGAAACTTTTTTAAATGTGAAAAAGGTTGGGTTTTGGGAGGGGGCGGGGGGGAGACAAGTTATTTTTTGTTGTTGTTCTTTTTTGCAGAAAATATTAAATTTGATCAAAATTTTCCATATTTTCAATGAAAAATGTTTTGGTTTTCAGTAAATTTTCCAGATTTGGGCTTTACCAAAAAATGAATTTTTTTTAACTAAAAATGTTTTCCAAACACAAGACAAGGTGAGAGGGATGGGTTTTAAATTGATTTGTGGGTGGTGGTGGGGGAATATTGAAGAAAATAATTTAAAAAAAAAATTGGCAGCTTTCCATCATCTCAACTCAGCATGCTGAGCTCTTTTGAAAATCTGGCCCGAGCTGTCTATCTTTGCAATAATAAACTCTATAGACCAACATCGCCAATGTGGAGCTCCAGTTACAGCTGATGTAACTAGTAACCTTGGTAAACCAATATGCTCTGGCTATTTTGTGCCAATCCAGCAATGCAAAGCAGGCTTAAACCTGGGTTTAAATCATTTAGTTAAGCTGGATTTAAAATCACTTTGCATCACAGGCAGCCGGATTTTACCAGTGTACGTGGCCCATTGGTTTCAATGGCATATTTAACTGGAGGAACACACTTTGGTGCCAACTCGCACAATATTATCACAAATCTTGTAGGTTTTACTTAACTCCCCAGCTCCTGGACTCGTGCAATTACATGAGCATCTCAACTTTCAATCAATAAAAAAAAAGAGTTTCTAGTTCTCATGGATGCAGGAAAGAGCTTGAAAATGCAACACAGGTGCCCCCTAAAATTCAGAAACCAAAAGGCAAATAAAAAGAACCCAATATCTATCAACCATGATCTGGGGGGCCTGTCTCATGCCTGGTAACCATTAAGGGTTGGCTGTACTGCATACTGGTGAATCAGGCCATAGAATGTCACCTGAAAAGTCTCCTGTACCAATTCAAAGGTCATTAACTAATTGTGTGCTGGGAAGTTTTCCTTTCGAGGGGCAAGGGGAACAAACCTATTATCCCTCTTTTCCATATGTCTCTCCCTGATTCCTAAGCCCTGTGGCGTATCTCCTCATCTCTCTCTCTCTCCCTCCGTTTGGATGCTTAGAAGCAGACTTGGCTTGGCCCTTCCCCTAAATTCAATCTTTAAGGGTCACCTAGCTGACAAGCAGAAAAAAGCAATGTCAGCCAGGCTAATTGCAACTTATTCTAATGGAGCAACACTGTCACCTAGTGGCCTGTGGGGATAACACCAAATATTCCCCAGGAGAGGCCAATCGCACCACCGGCATAAGACTAAAACGGGTACAATATTGCCAGCCGAGCCAGTCCTGGAGAAGTGCCAATAGCACAGTGATGCATGGAGCCATCTCGGTGGCCAGAGCCCTATGTTTGGGATTGGTGGCAAGGAAGGCAGATTGAGGGGACTTCGGGCAGCTATGAGCAGCAGGTGCAGCCTGAAGCAGGACGGGAGGAAACTCACACATCCCTCAGGTGAGTCTCACGCGACCATTGACCCACAACGATTAATCTCCTTCTATGCTGGGCCTGTTCAAAAAGACTCCACTTTCCAGTCTGTCTCTGCCCCCCCTCCACCACCCACACCTTTCCCTCTGTCTCTTACCCGCCTACCCCCCTCAGTCTTGCCCAGTCCCAAAAATACACAACTCCCACCACACTCGTCTTTAGGCTCTCACAGGCACATACCCTGCCTCCCTCTCCTGCCCCCCAGACATACAGATCTCTCCCAAAGCCCTCCCTCTCCCTCCAGTCCCTCATTCTCCAGTCCCCTTTCCCTCCCTCTCAGCTCTCCTCCGCGACCCCCAAGCCTGCCTTTTGGCCCCTCCCTCTGGTCCCTGTCCAAGTTCCACCACTGGCTTCCATCCTCTCACTTATAGGGAGTTGCTGCTGGTATGTGGTGACCAAGGCTTTTGAAGACTGCACTAAGACTCCCCGCCCTGCTCTGGCTGATGAAGCAGCCCCAGAACACAGGAGGTGCAAAGGGGGTATAAAGCCCCAGGTCCTATACTGAGCTGGTCTACACTAGGAACTTACATCGGCATAGCTGTGAAAAACCCATGCCCCTGAGCAACATAACTGTAATGGCCAAACCCCCGGCGCAGACAGTGGTAGGTCAATGGAAAATTCTTCCAAGAGCTGCCCCCCCCCCCCATCGATGTAGGTTGTATCTACACTGAAGTGCTGTAGTGGTTTAAGCATAGACATAGCCTGAGTAGAGCTTGTACAGACCAGTCATTCAGGACCAGTGTCTCTACCTGTTGCCAGAATGTCACCCACAAAACATAGGGTCTGGAGGAGACCCTGGAGCATAGGCTCCAGAGCACTGGGAGATATGGTTGGGGTATTGGAGACCTTCTCCATTTCCTTCAGAGATTCCAAGGCCAGAAGGGACCAACACAATCACCTAGTCTGACCTCCTGGATAGCACAGGCTATAGAACTCCCCCAAAATAATTCCTAGAGTAGAGCTTTTAGAAAAGCAGCCAATCGATTTAAAAATGGACAGTGATGGACAATCCACCATGACCCTTGGTAAGTTCTTTCAATGATTGGTTACTCTCACTGTTAAAAATTTACACATTATTTCCAGTCTGAATTTGTCTAGCTTCAGCTCCCACCCCTTGACTTGTATTATACCTTCTCTGATAGATGGAAGAGCCCATTAATAAATATTTGTTCCCCACATAGTTATTTACAGACTGTGATCAAGTCACCCTTTAAACTTGTCTTTGCTAAGCTAAATAGATTGAACTCCTTGAATCTATCACTCTAAGGCAGGTTTTCTAAATCTTTAATCATTCTTGTGGCTCTTCTCTGATCCTCCAATTTATCAATATCTTTACTGAATTGTGGACACCAGAACTGGACACTGTATTCCTGCCCTCTAGGCATCCAGAAAAGAACAATTTGCTTCCTTGGCATTGCTTAGTAAGACCTGCTGCCCACAATCCCATGAGCTCAATTGCAGCTCCATCTCTGAAGACCATGATTCTGCACCTGGGGTGAGGGTGACACCAGCCAACTCTGCAGTGTCTGAACTAGCATTCCTCAGCCAGCATGAGGATGTGTATGTGTGGAGTGGGGGAGTGTAACACTCATTGAGCTCAGCAAGCAGCCCCTAGGTTGGGTGGGAAAAGACCTTAGCTACTATCATCATTTGGGATTGGGGCTGAATTAATAAATAAAGACAATTTAAAAAAAAATAAATGGTGTCTTTGTCCACCAGAACTGAGCTGTAAGGAAAAGAGAGGCCAGCAGAACACTGCTCTGTGTGATAGGAACTGGGGGCCCTGGAAAATGCAGGGCAAGAGGAATTGGTTGTTGAAGAATGTACTGTTAGAAAACCCCTGGCAACAGGTGAAATCAGTGAGCAAGTCATGGGAAAGCTACTGGGGGAGCCATTCCCAGTTTGCAGGTTCACCCTGGACAACCGTCAATGCCCCCAACCCCCCTCCTCTTGTCCATCTGCACCCCCAATGCATCCAGTATATCCCTTGCATGCAGTGCTCCTGAAGAAGTGAAGCAGACTCGGCAAAGCCAGCCCTGTGCCTATTGTCTTCTATATAAATTTTCATACCATGCTTATCACCCTAGTATCGGAGCACCTTCCAGCAGTGTATAGGCAGGACGCTAAGCATCCTGCCTATACACCTGTTACATGTTCTTTGTTCTCTCATCGTCTTCCCAGCGTGTAGGCAGATGCCTTTTGCCCTGGAAGTAGTCCCCAGAAGGGGGCTTACATCTGCCCCATGCCTCCTTTGTGCCAACCTAACTGGAGTCTAAATGTCAGTGCCTTGCAACTCCCCCTCCAAGGGTGATTGGATTGAGAGGATTGAGGGAAAGGTGCCTGTAGCCCACTGGGACTGGACAGCAGCTTTACAGGTAGAAATGGCTCAGGAGTAGATGGAGAGGAGGGAACAATTGATCAGTGAGGGGCAGGGGGCATTGTCACACTGTAGCCATGTGGGATGGGTGCTCCACAGCCATTTAGCCATCAATGCAGGTATCACACATACACTGCACCAAGAGGCTCATGCTAGAGCCGGTAGAAGAGAGAGTACAAAATTCAAGAAGATATTTGGAAAAACTTTCTTGATTTTTTGGCAATCTGAGAGTTTGACTAGCGATAGAGCTACTTGAAAAATAATTGACCAAATTTTTTGTCTCAATTTTCTTTGCCTTTTTGGAGGGGCGGGGGTTTCAATATTTCAACAAATTATATAACCCCCCTACTGAAGATCTGTGCCTATGAATTAGAGCTGATTGACATTTTCCCAAAGTTTTCACAACCAGCTGCCATTCAGGAAGCTGTAAGCTTGGCATCCTGCCCTAGAAACCCGTAACTATTGAGAGCTGACAGAAGATTCTGTCTGATGATGATCTATCAAGAAAGGCATCTGAAAGTCAATGAGGATGAGAAATCACATCAGACTTTCCAGCAGGTGATAAGAAAACTGTTATCAGGTCAATGTCCCACTCTCTTACCTAGCCAGTCAGCTCATATTTATTTTAGTTATATTTCTCCTCCTCAGGCTGGCCCCAGCAAGGTGCTATCATCACTTGCCTCTTCAATCTGAGACTTATTGATTATTATTAATCACGTTTATTGGTCCTTAGGCACTACTGTAATAAAGAATGAGGCCCCATTGTCTTAGGCACTGCACCAACACAGTGTAATAGCCAGTCCCTGCCCCCCGAAAAGCTTACAATCTAAAGGATGTCTATACGTGCAGTGGTGCACAGACACTGCACGCCCAGCTAGCACAGGGACAAATAGCAGTGTAGATGGTGAGGCATGAGGTAGGCAAGGAGAATGCCCTACATGCCTGAACCCCCAGGGTATATATAATACATGGCTCTCTACGCACCCAAGGAGTGCCTCCCATATCTACAATGATGTTTTAGTAGTATCCTGCTGCCTCCCTGCTGCCAGAGCCTTTCACTGCGGTGTGTAACTACTATGTAGTGCCTGTACTGTACACACTGAAGTTAAGCGTAGATATAGCCTAAACCAGGGGGTTCTCAACCTTTTTCTTCCAGACCTCCCTCCCACCCCCCGCAACATGATATAAAAACTCCACGGCCCACCTGTGTCACAACAGCTGTTTTCTGCATATAAAAGCCAGGGCTCGCGTTAGAGGGTAGCAAAGCAGGGCAGTTACCCGGGGCCCCACACCACAGGGGCCCCCATGAAGCTAAGTTGCTCAGGCTTCGACTTCAGCCCCGAGTGGCAGGGCTCAGGGACCTGGGCTTCAGCCCCATGAGGTGCGACTTCCGCTTTCTTCCCTGGGCCCCAGTGAGTCTAATGCTGGCCCTGCTTGGCAGCCACCCTGAAACCTGCTCGCAGCCCCCCAGAGGGCCCTGGACCCCTGGTTGAGAACTATTGGCCTAAACAGACAAGTTAGACACAGGGTTGGGGAAGAGGTAGAATGCAGAAGCAGAGCAAACAATGGGATGGCAGCAAGCTGCATGTTAGTTCCACAATCGTTTTGGGGTCAGGGTGGTTAGTTCAAAGGGAAGCAGCTAAAGGGAAGGGGACAGAACAGGGGAGAAGAAGATCAGAGGGGAAGGTGTGGAGACTGTGAGAGAGGGAGAAGGAGAAGGAAACGGGTGTAGCAAACAGACAGTTAATGCCTTCTTCGCTTTTATTTCATACCTGTCCCCTCCCTCCACCTTCTATGAAACCATCCAGTATTTCACTTGTAAAATAGGGATTTAAATTTTTGACATCAACCAAAAAGCATCTCAAGACTATCCGGGAAATTGGATGCATTCACTAGACTCTAGCATCAGCTCCCAGATTCACATGTCACCTTCTGTAAAAAAAAATGGTTATGAAGATGGAGCATTAGGCTCATATACCATCCCGCATACCACAGTTGGGGAATGCCTGCCAGCTAGCGCATGGTGGAAGCTGAACTGAAGACATAAAAAGGGCAGTGTGAATTCCTCCCCTCCCCCCACACCAGTTTTATACAATGACTCACATGGGTTGCCATCTTTATAGGATCACAAGTAATGGACAACCACCTAGATTCTTTAAACATGTCACAGGAAGAATGACTGATAGCACCAGAAAGTGAATGCTTCATGTTGGTGGTGTTTAACATGGCGATGGGTGTTGTAGGGGAGAGTTACAAGCCACAATAAACCAACAACAGGCTATTTTGGGGGTGGCAGGATTTATTGCAGCTGTTGTCCATTAGCATCATTAATGTATGGCCATGGCAGGCGCCTTGTTCTTATTAGACTTTGTATTTCCCAGCTACACTATTTGTAGTTAAACATTATGTATCACAGCAATGGCAGCCTCCTGTAAGCTGCAGCCACAGTCTGGTCTCTTCAGTCCAGAGCCCCACATTCCAAAATGGAGGATGATCTTTCGTCTCTGTAGCCGCCCCCGCATTCCTACACAACCATGACAGCTACTCCACACAGTGTGAGGGAGGTGGATCATAGCTCCATGGGAAGGGGACCCTTTACACATGGATCTTCCCCTTATTGTGCAGATTAGGGACTCAGCTGTTTCTGTGGCACCTTTCCCCTGGATTCCCCAGAGTGCACCCATGGGGAGGGACTGAGCTGCCCTCCAACCCAAGTACTGTGTCTGACACCTTTTATCCCATTCTCTTTAGCACACTTGATAAATCATCTCTAAATTAGCAGCCCTCATCATCCTTTGTAAAAAATAAGGGTCTGATTCACTTCCCATACAAGTCAATGGGAATCTTTCCAGTGACCTCAACAAGGCTTTGGGTCAGCCCCTAAGGGCTAGAGGCCTAGTTAATCCCAGTTAAAACCCCTATAACTACGGTGGATTTCAGCCTGCTTCCAGCAGGCAGGCAGGGTGGGCTGTAATTAGAGTGCTAGCTTGGCAGTTGAAAGACCAGGATTGAATTCCCTGCTCTCCTACAGACTTCCTGTATGACCTTGGGCAAGTCATTTAATCCATGGCCTCAGTTCTCCATCTGTACAATGGGAATAGCACAGGGATGTTATAAGATCAAACAACATTAAAGGTTGTGAGGTGCAACGGGGGCCATGCAAGTACTGACAGTGGATAGAAAATCATTTGGCCCATAACTGAGTCTAATCCTCACAGATACAGCCAAATTGCCTGAGTACTGAGAATTAGTGCATGTTTTCTCCTTGTGTCCTTCTGTATTTGTGTCTTAGAATTTCTCTTACTGTTCATGAAAGTCATTCCCTGTGTGGAATTTGAGTATGTAAATTATTAAAATGTTATCTAGAGCATGCAGACTTGCCCATCTTTTCTGCTGGTTAATAAACTGATATATAATTCAATTGCAAGCCCACCCCCCACCCCCACCTCCAGTTTCTTCAGTAATATTTAGTAATCACAAACAAGCCTATTCTAATTTATTTAGAAGTCTATTCAGGCCAGGGGCTGTGTCTTCCTCACTGTCTGCAAAAGTGCCAAACAATGTCTGGGTGCAACCATAATATAAATAATAAATCCAGAGTTCTTTGTTTCTGAATTTATCTCCATAACAAATTATTAAAAAAGTGTATTTCCACAGAGAAAGAATATTTCATTTCTCATATACTGAACTATACCCATGAGACACATGATTATTATTCATTTTTATTAGTAGTAGTAGTAGCTGTTAAGAGAAATCTCTTCATCTGCCTGTGCTGCCATTGAGGACCTGGGTGCAGGGAGTTGCTATTTGTCTGGAAATTCACCTTTGACCTTGCCGCTTTGAGTGACCCTACTAGGAATGCAAGACTCCTGCCAGCCTGGCTCTCAGGATGACGGAAGCACTCAAGCTGCTCCACCATGCCACTGGGGCAGAAGGCGGATGAAGGATGCAGTAGGGTGCAATCTCCAGTCGTCTTTGTTCCCTTGCCACTTGATTCAGATCCTCATCCTGTCAATGACCATGCGGACATTGGTGTGCAACAGTGTCTTCACCTTAAAAGAAATCACATACAGACATCTTCCATATTCATGTCCAAGTCCTGTGGTGATTGGTGAATGGTGACAGGAGTAGGGCAGTGATGACCAGAAGCTCCTAGTCATAGACCGGCATGCAAGCGGCAGCTATCAGATGGTCATTTTGCATTTGGACAGAGGCAGGAGTGCAACTCGGCAGCTGCAACCATGACTGAGCAGCCCGCATGGAGAGGAGGATAGAAAAGGTGCCCTAAACATAGTCCGCCTCGCCTCCCCCCGACTGGATAATCTTACTGTGGTCGAAACCGAACAATGAAATTTAGAACCTGGAAAGTTCAAACCCTGATGCTCAAGCCAAACAGTAACCAGCCATAGCGAAGAACAGTGATTGTGTCCAGAGAACTCAGGAGACATGACATCCACATTGCTGCACTGAGTGAGACCTGATGTGCAGGAAAAGGACAGTTCAAGAAACAAGATGGTGGTAACATCTGTCTATGGACAGCAGCAGGCAATGATGAACAACGAATCCACGGTGTTGGTTTCACCCTCAAAAATAAAATCAACCAACTAGCTCTCGGAACTACCAGTTCGCATCAATGAACGACTCATGACCCTCTGCCTTAAACTTGCCAAGAACCAGCATGCAACACTCATGAGATTCAACACTGCTAGTGCAGCTTTTGGACACTTGAGAAAACGTGTCTTCGAAGATTGTGACATCAAGCTGATTGTGTACCGGACCATCGTTATGTTAACCCTGCTTTCCTGTATGGTGCTAAAACCTGGGTCATGTACAGTAGACATCTCAAGGCTCTTGAACTCTACAATCTATGGTGCTTCTGCAAGATCACCCGAATCAAGTGGGATGACCAACCCACCAACATCACTGTTCTGTACCAAGCCAAAACCTCCAGCATTGAAACTACAATCATCCACCACCAACTTCATTGGTCTGGGCATGTCCTTTGAATGCAAGACAATCAACTCCTGAAGCAGCTCATGTTCTCAAAACTGTCAGCTGTTTGTCTAACCTGCTCTTAAAAAACTCCAATGATGGGGATTCCACAACCTCCCTTCATAACCTATTCCAGAGCTTAACTACCCTTATAGTTACTATATTCCTCCTAATAGCCAACCTGACTCTCACTTGCTGCAAACTAAGCTGATTGCTTCTTGTCCTATCCTCTGTGCACATTGAGAACAATTGATGACCATCCCCTTTATAACAACCTTTTACATATTTGCAGACTTATGTCCCCATTCAGCCTTCTCTTAGCTATACCAAGCAAGCCCAATTCTTTCAACCTTTCCTCATAGGTCATGTTTTCAAAACCTCTTATTTTTATTGCTCTCCTCTGGACTCTTTCCAATTTGTCCACATCTTTCCTAAAGTGTGGCACTCAGAATTGTACATAGTACTCCAGCCGAGGCCTCACCAGTGCAGAGTATAGCAGGACAATTACCTCCTGTGACTTACACAGAACAGGCCTATTAATATATCCCAGAATAATATTACTCTTTTTTGAAACTACATTACATTGTTGACTTATATTCAATGTGTGATCTACTATAACCCCCAGATCTTTTTCAGCAGTACTACCACCTTGTCAGTTATTCCTCATTTTGTAGTTGTGAATTTGATTTTTCCTTCCTAAATTACTTTGCACTTAGCTTTATTAAATTTCATCTTATTGATTTCAAATCAAATCTTCAATTTTTCAAGGTTGTTTTGAATTCTAACCCTGTCTTCCAAAGTGTTTGCAACCCCTCTCAAGCTTGGTGTCTTCTGCAAATTTTATAAGCATACAAGTCATTAATTAAAACAATGAGTAGTACTGGAACCAGGATAGACCCCTGCAGGAGTATAGCCACAGAAGAAGAGGGGGCAGGAGCAGGGATGGGGAAGTGGATAGAAGTGGAGGAGGGAGGCAGGATTTTATTTGAGGGGTGCTAGACAGGAACAAGGGGGATGGGGAACAAGCCAAAGTGGAGCAGAGGGGCTAATGAAGTAATTGGTAGGAGTAGTAGGCTATCATCTACTCTGTGGAACAGTCACTAGAGGGATGAAGAGATACACACGTTGCTGGTAGGTTTCAGAGATAACTGGTAGTAGCAGAGGAATGTGGAGATTGACAACACCTGGCACTGGCCACTGTCAGAAGACAGGATAGTGGGCTGGATGTACCATTGGTCTGACGCAGTATGGTCCTTCTTATGGAACACAGACTGTCTCACCAAGTTTCCTTGACCTCCTTAGGTGGCAACAGGTCCTGCCACTTGCTGTTGGGGCAGGACACCAGGGTGAGGAAGTAGATGGTGTGAAGCATATCACATGCAGATTTTCTCAGGGTGTGGTACAGAGGAGGAGTGGCAGGATGCTGTGTGGCTGGCTCAGGTGGCGTCTCAGGGATAGCTGGGGAAGCTCTCAGGGCCGGGGCCTGATGAGGAGTTCCAGAGGGCATGGGGTGGGCAGGGAGCACCTTCCTACAGCACCCACTCAAGGAAAGTGAGAGAAACAGGAGGCAAAGCTTTCCTTGCCTCCTAGAGCACACAACAGGAGACACTGGGGCAATCACCCAGTCCCTCTGATCGTAGTCCAGGAGGTCTGAGTCTGGTAGCGCCCACCATGAGCATCCTGAGGTGCACCCAGAGGGACTCGGCCACCTGAAAGTTGGAAGGCAAGTAGTGAATGAGGCAGGGGTTTGCAGGAAGAGAAAGGATGGTCTTATGGTTAATGCAATTAAATGCTGCCCTGGGGAATTGGATTCTATCCCTGCCTCTGCCACAGAGTTCCTGTGTGATGCTGAGCAGGTTGCTTAGACCAAACTCTTCACAGGTGCTCTCCAATTGTGTGTCCCTCATTTTGTGTGAGCCCAATGAGACACCCCTTGAGTCTGATTTGCAGAGTACTCACAATGTAACTCAAATCTACAGGAGCTATGCTTTGGACATATGAAGTACAATAAAAAAAACAAAGTACTCTGAAATGTCAGGCCTGAGGTGTTTCAAATTGGGCACTTTTAATCAGTGGACACTGCTGACAATTTTGGCCTTAGTAACTCTGTGCCTCAGTTCCCCATCTGTACAATGCAGTAATAATACCACCTCTTCTCACAGACAGATTGTGAACATAATTCAATATGTATGTGAAGCACTCCAGTACTATGGTGAGAGGACCAGGGAAACACCCTGAAATAAATTAATTATTTTATATTCAGAGTAGGGTTTGGGTGGTGTTTGGTCAATAAGGACTGGGACCACACATTGAATGAGAAGAGTAAAAAAGAAATGACTATCTACTCATCCCTGAATGAGGGGGAAGGCCATGGAAAAAACTAGGGGCTTGTCAAGAAAGTTAATCCGAGTTAAATAACGGTGTGGATTTGAAGTGTATTGGTTAATCCGCATTAAACCCTTAAATGAATACCTTCATTCAGAATTAAAGTGGCCTTAATTCAGTTTAGTTGTGAATTAAACTAAAGCAAAATTAAACCACTTTCATTCTGAATGAAGGTGTTCACTCAGGGGTTTAATGTGGTTTAATTAATCCACTTCAAATCACACCTTTAGTTAATTTGGATTAATTTGTCTGGCTGTCCCCAGGTAGACAAGCTTTATGTAATCATGTAATTAATGGCTGTAGCATAATGAATATGCACATGGGGGCCAAATTAAGGTTGCACAGGCAGCCTTAATTCTGGCATTTCCTAACTTCAGGAGGGAGGGATAGCTCAGTGGTTTGAGCATTAGCCTCCTAAACCCCAGGATTGTGAGCTCAATCCTTGAGGGGGGCCATTTAGGGGTCTGGGAATTGGTCCTGCTTTGAGCAGGGGGTTGGACTAGATGACCTCCTGAAGTCCCTTCCAACCCTGATAGTCTATAATAATAAGGTTCTTTTAACTTGGTTTTTGGATGTAATTACTAACTACAGTAGCACCTAGAGGAGCCAAGCAGGTCCATATTGTGCTGGGTGCTGCAGGTACACATTGGGAAAGTTACTGCCTTGCCCTAAGAGCCTTCAATTGAAATAGACAAGACTTACAATGAGTGGGAAAAGAGAACTATCATTATCCACACTTTGTGAATGGGAAGCTGAGACACAATTGACTTGGTCAAAGTCAGGAAGTCTGTGTTAAAACTGGGAATTAAGATCAGCTCTCCTGAATTTCAGGCCAATGCCTTAACCACAAGGCCATCTTTCCTGCTGGTGTGGGATTAGCCCTACAACATGTAACAAATACTATCTCAGATGGAACTAACTGAAGCATATGAAAAATAGTGACTTTAGGGCAGAATTCCTATCTCCCTCCTCCCCTTCGCCTCCAGGATTATTGGACAGGTTGTCTACAACGGTTCTATTAACTTCCTCTCCTGCAACCCACTCCTGGATCTAATCCATCTTCTGTCCTCACCAAAGTCTACCAATAGGTCTCCCACCCACCACTGGGAAATTGCTTGGTTAGAAGGTGAACCATGAAAAGTGCAAGGCACATGTGCTGCATACATGTCAGGACAGTGATGGTGCCAAATGCTTACAATTCTGCAAATAGAAGCACCACCAGAGCTTGGTACTAGAACATACATGGAACTTAATAACAGAGGGGAAATATCCAGGCTCCAGTGCCATAAGCCCAATGACCTAATGTAAAATTACACAGCTGTATGGACTATGGCAGTTTCCTGGGAAACACAAGGGTAAAACAGCTATCCCTATGGATCTCATAGTACACACTCCATGACAAACCCCCAGTGCACTGTAAGACTGATTGGCTAAAAAGATTTTGAGAGTAGAAATGTTAGGGGCAATGGTGAAAGGTAAATGATGCTACAAACAGGGCCGGCTCTAGGATTTTTGCCGCCCCAAGCAAAAAATTTTTTGGCTGCCCCCCTTTTTTTTTCATGCCCCCCTGCCCCAACTCCACCCCTTCCCCAAATCCCCAGCCCCGCCTCCTCCCCCAGCGTGCTGCATTCCCCCCCACCCATTGCTTCCTGTGGGCCCCCCGCGACCTCCCGCCCTAGCTCACCTTCGCCCCGCCTGCTCCCCCAGGCGTGCCACCGCTCCGCTTCTCCCCCCTCCCTCTCAGGCGAGGGAGGGGGGAGAAGCAGGGCAGTGGCGCGTTCAGGGGAGCAGGCGGAGCGGAGGTGAGATAGGGTGGGGGGGCGCAGGAAGTAACGGGGGGGTAGAGGAACCACTCCCCGTTCCAGCTCACCTCCGCCGCCTCCCCCGAGCGCCCCACCACTCGGCTTCTCCTCCCTCCCAGCCTTGCTGCGCGAAACAGCTGTTTTGCATGCGGCAAGCCTGGAAGGGAGGGGGGAGAAGTGGAGCGGCGGCGGCGCGCTCAAGGGAGCAGGCGGAGGCGAGCTGGGGCGGCGGGTGCACTTTTTCTCCATGCCCCAGAGTCGGCACCTATGATTGCCGGTGCCAGACAGCCGCCCCTAGAAATGTGCCGCCCCAAGCACCTGCTTGTTTTGCTGGTGCCTGGAGCCGGCCCTGGCTACAAAGTGAGCAGGCTCCCCAATGGTAGCAGACAAACTACACATGGGAATACTCTGAATGTGCCTACAGCCAGGAGACTTGAACAAGGCAATCAAGCAAGAGCAATACCAGGTGCCCGCATTTAATAAATAAACTGAATAAATTGACTGGTGCCCAGTGCTTCAATATATCAGTTACCGCATCTGGATACTGGCAGATCAGACAGGATAAGGGAAGTTAATTGTTAACCACATTTACCAGTCCACAACATGTGAACTGATTCACTCACATTCAAATACTGCCTAAAAATGAGAGCCAAAGGGGAGGATATATTTGATTAATTGGAAACTGATGCATCCAGATGATTCTTGTGTTGCTGAGTAAATGTGGTCTGATTATTGTAACCCATCCTAGGTCACCCCCTTCCCCGTCTCCTGCTTATGAACCTCACATCTCATATTGTATAATATACAGACTGTAAATATGGGCCAACATCAGAGTTTTAATTTGGAACCTATGTTATGTAAAGCAGATCTTTTTGAGCTAAAGGAGTAACTCCATTATCAGACAGCTGTAATAGACTCTTATCCCATTATGTGGACCAGCCACTAGAAGAAGACAAAGACCCACATTCTACAGGTGTGCGTTACTGAAATCTTCAAGGCAGATACTGTGTTTTTATTAGGGTCCCGACTGAGGAGAGCACTTAAATCATGTTCTTAAGTGTTTTCCTCAATTAGGGCTTAGAGCTGCTTGAAAAATGCTGAAAATCTTTCATGAAAAATTGTCAATATTTTTCACAACAATGTCAAATTTTCAAGACATTTCTACGACCTTTAGCCTTTTGAAAAAATATTCACCATCATCACACTATGCGGAGACACTGCCACATCTATGATTATTTAGCCTAGAGAGAAGAATGAGGAAGGAGCTGATTACAAAAGGAACAATAAAAAATGATTGTATGACACTAAGCTGGGAGGATGACACTAAGCTGGGGAGAGAGGTAGATATGCTGGAGGGTAGGGATAGGATCCAGAGTGACCTAGACAAATTGGAGGATTGGGCCAAAATAAATCTGATGAGGTTCAACCAGGGCAAGATCAGAGTCCTGCACTTAGGATGGAAGAATCCCATGCACTGCTATAGGCTGGGAACCGAATGGCTAAGCGGCAGTTCTGCAGAAAAGGACCTGGGATTACAGTGGATGAGAAGCTGGATATGAGTCAACAGTGTGCCCTCGATGCCAAGAAGGCTAACGGCATATTGGGCTGCATTAGTAGGAGCATTGCCAGCAGATCGAGGGAAGTGATTATTCCCCTCTATTGGTGAGGCCACATCTGGAGTATTGTGTCCAGTTTTGGGCTCCCCACTACAGAAAGGATGTGGACAAATTGGAGAGAGTCCAGCAGAGGGCAACGAAAATGATTAGGGGGCTGGAGCACATGACTTACAAGGAGAGGCTGAGGGAACTGGGGTTATTTAGTCTGCAGAAGAGAAGGGGGGGGGGATTTGACAGCACCCTTCCACTACCTGAGGGGGGGTTCCAAAGAGGATTGAGCTAGGCTGTTCTCAGTGGTGGCAGATGACAGAACAAGGAGTAATGGTCTCAAGTTCCGGTGGGGGAGGTTTAGATTGGATATTAGGAAAAACTATTTCACTAGGAGGGTGGTGAAGCACTGGAATGGGTTACCTAGGGAGGTGGTGGAATCTGCATCCTTTTAGGTTTTTAAGGCCCGGCTTGACAAAGCCCTGGCTGGGATGATTTAGTTGGGTTGGTCCTGCTTTGAGCAGGGGGTTGTACTAGATGATGTCCTGAGGTCTCTTCCTGATAGTCTATGATTCTATGACACTGCCGTTTCCTACAAGCAACAGGATTCTCAATTAAATTAAGCCCTGATATTAAAACAAAGCAAAAGTGTTATTTTACCTAGGAGTGGGGCAGCCCTGAGGAGGTGGAAAAGCTCCCTAGCTGTAATTCAGTGCCATCCAGGAATAAGTTCTGGCAGAGCCTCTTACACTTCATCATTGAGCAATTTCTATTTTAGGTACAAAGCTGTTACATTGAGGCCTGTCGTTCTATTTACTGTGCAGACAAATGCTGATTTATTGCTGTGGACTAGCCTGCAAGTCGTTGTTTACTGTGATATCTGCTTTCCAGATAACAGGATAAATTGGATAAATGGGAGTTGTTCTTTACTTGAAGAAAGCCTTGTCAGTACACATGCATTATTGCTGTGATTAGCTGAGGGAATCATATTCATTTTTCATGCTTTTCTCATTCTACACTTCCTTTAATTCTCTCCTAAAAGCCCATCTGTTTAATGTGCTTGTAATGCCCTCTGATCAATAGTTTTCATTCCAAGGCTGCTGGGAGGGATTCTGTGGGGAGCAGGGAAAGCTGCTGCAGCATGGAAGCCATCGAGACTGAAGGGGAAGAGGGGACACTGGTGTTTGGGGCAGACAAGAGATTGGTGCTGCCTGAAGATGCTGAGAGTCTGTGGGAAAAAGGAAAAGTCTGATACACTCTGGGTGATGTGGGGTGAAGTGAAGCATCAGTTTTTGGGGAGAGGGAAAACTGCTGCCACCTGAGAGCAACTGTACAGGGAGAGGGATTATAGGGTTACAAATATTTATTACTGAGTGTAATGCTTACTACACAATCAGTGCCATGGACTACTCACAGCAGTGAGCACTACCTACCCTCAGTAGTAAGGGTTTGCAGGATTAGGTCCTTAGTTCCGAAGTACTAGGAGATAAGCAAAGGTTTAGTTGCTTACAAACTGGGGTTTTGCTTTAAGTTTGTGTTTTACCCATGGTTTGGAATGAGATGGTATCCCAGCTTGTATGGTGGAGGAGTGTCGTCTAATGGTGTTTGCTTCTCAAATTCCCGGAGTGTCGTTTTCATTTTGGTGGAAGGAGGGAGGGTATGTTTTATTTCACAGACAGCTGGAATCCTTTTGAAGGCTTTCTTTTATAATTGGAGCATTTCCTGGGGACACTGACAGCTCAAAAGCAGTTCCTGTACCTGTTTGCTGACAGCACAAACAGATTGGTTCTCTTGGCAGCTGTCGCCAATCCTGGAGCAAGCTTTTTGAGCTGGATGAGACTTTAGAGACTGCTTTCCCTGTTTCCTCAGTCTAATAGCCTGATCCTGCGGAATCTACAGAAAGAGCAGGCCTAAGCTTTGTGGGGGTTATTACTGGGAAATGCTTCAAAGTACTTATTGTGATGAAAATCTGATCAGCAAGTTGGATTCTATATGCTGGAGGATGTAAGGCTACTGGTGAAATCCACAACTTCTGAGGCACAACAATGAAACAGTCAGTCAGTTTTAACTTGCAAAAGAGGCAAGAATTAATCTAATGTGACTGCATGTCCAATGAGAACTCATTTCCTCTTTCATCCCAATCTGGGATTGTTTATACTGTAGATATTTGTACAGACTTAATTAAACGCCCTTCTATCTGATGCTCTTTAGCAAAGAACATAGTTTGCAGGCGTTTGCTTGAAGTGAACTGAGCAATGTTGGAGTCCTGGACCCTGAGTAAAGTCTTTCATTTCAATTAGAGATTGTGCCTAATGTTTGGCTAATTCGTTAAATGTCTGGTTTATTTGCCGACTTGAGCTCATCAGTGTAAATATTTGCCCTCTCTTGTCACATTCATTAAATCTTTCATGTTTGATTTGGAAATGAAACGAGGTAATTCATGTGTGTGTGCTGCAATTTATATTTATTTGTGCAGGATCAAATTCGCCTAACCACTGGTTAATTTCATGTTTGTTAAGACTGTCTGCTGCCTGGCGGATTTGAGCTGCTGAGAATAGTGTGGTTTGAAGATTGTCATCAACCAAAGCAAATCAAGAAACCAAACTGGAAACCAATCTCATATTTTAATTTCATCATATTAGCATCCTAGGTGTGGGTGTTTTGGCATGAACACAAGTGGCTCAGTCTTCCCATTTGTAAACAGAATTTAGTGAAGGCCTCTAGAGCCTGTTGAGGTAATTGTACTGTCTCCATATCACCACAACTGGAAATGTTCCAAAAGATCAGTTCAATGAACTAAGCCTGAAACCATCCACCCTCCCTCCTTTCTTACACTATTCTTAATCAGATTATTTTCTAGCTCTTTGTGAAACTCAGCATAGGGCAGAACTCTGTCTGAAATTCAAGCCAGCACAAATCCTAGGCCTCTGAGTAGCTCATGTTTTGTGCTCATTGTCCATGCAGGAGATAACCCCTTGCTCAGTAATATAGCGGACATGCTGGTGACAACTACCATTAAAAGCTGCTTAACATTGCCATCCCAAGCAGCAACTTTCAGCTGCTGGTAGCTTTTCAAAGCTTTCACCTCTCAGGCCCAGGTTTGACGTGCCTTGCATTTGCCCAGAGATTAATTGTTCCATGAACTAACTTGTGACTTGATCACCATGTGTCCACATAAAGGAGTGAGGGGGGAAATAAGGTTTTCTCTTCGGCGCCTCTTTTGGCTACCTGAACCTGGGGTCCAGGTGTGTCAAAGGAAGCGGGGATTGTGCTCCAGTTGGAAGTCTTGCTGAAATTTGAAAAGATATTTGTCTTTAAAAAGAGAAATGTTTTCACAAGCTATATTGGCCTGTTTGACAGTCTAAAGAGAAGGATGAAACATTCTGGATTTAAAAGAGTTTCACATTTTGAAAGTTTGAAAAATAAAAATAGGGGGGGGGGGGGAAATCCAAACACATGTTTGATTCCCTTATCCCCCTCCCCCCATTTCTCCCACCATCTCTAGTTCCTACTTAATCCTCATCCCTGGCCAGCTGCTCTGGATGGATGGACAGGAAATGGGTAGAACTTGAGCTACAAACTCCTCCTACTTGCCGCTCAGTGCCGCTGAGGTGTTGTAGGGTGTGAGGGAGTTGTACTTTACTGCAGGTGTAGTGCCCTCTGGTGCAAGGGATGGAGTACTGCCTCAGGAGTGTCTCTGAGCCATACTGCCTCTGATGGCTACTCCCAGGGTGGAGTAGTTTATGCACCTTCCTCAGGTCTATCCTAAGATCAGAATCGAGCCCTGTACATGTGTTTTGTATTGTAAGAAAACTCCACTCCCTAAGATGAGTAGAGAATTGATTGAATGTGTTTGGCTTGGTCCAGTTTGGATGGCGTGTGGAGGCAGGGCAGTAATCCAGTCCAGTATGGGCCCCATTCCCAGTCCTGCCTCCCCTGCACTGGGTTCCAAGTAGTTGTGTGACAGTGGGAAGTCAGGGGGAGATTGCAGCAGTAATACAGGCACTAGCAGTGAAGATTGCATGAAAGAGCCTATTTTAGGGTCTGATTCTGATATGAGGCTCCTGATTTGGAGGGCACAGTTTTTCAATTCATAAAATTAGCTGCTAAACTGCCCACTTGGCAAGTGCAAGAACAGATTATGGGTGCAATTATTGGCAGGAGGCAAACTGCACCATTGCAAACTGACTAGCAGCTTCAAAGGCTGTAGATAGATCAGGAAGACTCAGGCCAGAGCAGTGCCTCTGTGGTTTAGCTCGGAGGAGGGCAGATGTGACCTGCTGCAGGATAACTGTGAGGAAGTGGGAAGGACAGAAGCCAAATTAAAGAGAGGTACCTGACTTCATGTCTCCTGAGCTCCCAACCCCATACCATCACCACCAGAAGCAGAGTGGAAGAGCTTCCAAAATGTTGGCCAGCCAGAAAGCTCCCAGTCACAAACAAGAGATTATAACAGTCACATCAAAGCTGCATTTTTTGTTCCTTTTGATAATCATTTAACTGCCTCCCCCGTTTAATTCTTAGCAAAACCTTTGTTGTTCCTACTTTGACTGTTTCATTAATCAGACCAGTTTTCTGGTCCAAGAAGCTTTATTTAGAATGGGTTAGTGGGGGCTGAAGGGCAGGATTTGCCTTATATGGAAAAAAGGCATGGTAACACTTCATAATACTAAAATTTCCCATAAAATGTTTAAAAGGGGTATTTATCGCCTCTTCCCCCTGCAGGCCTCAGTAGTCATTTCCAAGGGAACATATGGCTGCAAGGGAAGAGAGCACCATTTCCTATACATAGCTGGGTGCATTTGCTGCAATGGAGGAGATAGTGCATCTCTGCTTCCTAAATAAGAAATGTGGACGAAGGCGTTAATAAGGTGAAATTTACAAAGGCAGTGGCTGCAGATGTTTTAAAATCAGTACAACTGTTTTTAACTATTTTATTTTAGGAGTAAGTGAAATAATGCAGACTTTCAACTTTGCTTCCTAGGCCCTGGTCTACACTAGGCGTTTATGTCGAATTTAGCGCCGTTAAATCAAATTAACCCTGCACCCGTCCACACCACGAGGCTATTTAGTTCGACATAGAGGGCTCTTAAATTCGACTTCTGTACTCCTCCCCAACGAGGGGAGTAGCGCTAAATTCGACATGGCCATATCGAATTAGGCTTGGTGTGGATGGAAATCGACGGTAATAGCTCCGGGAGCTATCCCACAGTGCACCACTCTGTTGACGCTCTGGACAGCAGTCCGAGCTCGGATGCTCTGACCAGCCACACAGGAAAAGCCCCGGGAAAATTTGAATTCCTTTTCCTGTCTGGGCAGTTTGAATCTCATTTCCTGTTTGGACAGCGTGGCGAGCTCAGCAGCACTGGCAACGATGCAGAGCTCTCCAGCAGAGATGGCCGTGCAATCCCAGAATAGAAAGAGGGCCCCAGCATGGACTGATCGGGAAGTCTTGGATCTCATCGCTGTGTGGGGCGATGAGTCCGTGCTTTCCGAGCTGCGCTCCAAAAGACGGAACGCAAAGATCTATGAGAAGATCTCTAAAGCCATGGCAGAGAGAGGATACAGCCGGGATGCAACGCAGTGCCGCGTGAAAATCAAGGAGCTGAGACAAGGCTATCAGAAGACCAAACAGGCAAACGGACGCTCCGGATCCCAGCCCCACACATCCCGTTTCTACGAGGCACTGCATTCCATCCTAGGTGCGGCCGCCACCACTACCCCACCACTGACCGTGGACTCTGAGGATGGGATATTGTCCACGGCCGCTTCCTCGGACATGTTAGCGGACGGGGAAGATGAGGAAGGAGATGAGGAGGACGAGGCAGTCGACAGCGCTTTCCAAGCTGATTTCCCCGACAGCCAGGAGCTCTTCATCACCCTTACAGAGATCCCCTACCAACCCTCCCCAGCATGTAACCCGGACACAGATTCAGGGGAAGGATCAAGCGGTAAGTGCTTTAAACATATAAACCTTTATTTTTTACAAAACTGGAATATTAAGTCTAAGAACAATGTGTGATTCATGATTCCTTCCCCCTGGGCGCTTAAGTAATCAGTAACAACTATTTAAAAAAAATCAAACAGTGTCCGGTTGTGCATGATTCTGCTGCCCAAGCTGCTCCACTCTTTAGTCCCTGCTACTGCAGCTATATTAGAATACTGTCTATATGTCCGGGGATAGAGCAGTAATCCTCCACGGACATCTCCACAAAGCTCTCCTGCAGATAATGGGAAAGCCTGTTCATCAGGTTCCTGGGGAGAGCTGCCTTACTGGGTCCTCCGAAGTACGAGACGTTCCCGCACCAGGAGACAAGCAAGTACTCCGGTATCATCGCCTTGCATAGCATGGCGGCATAGGGCCCCGGTCTCTGCAGGCTTTCTCGAAGCATCCGTTGCTTCTCGGTGTCCGGGAGTCTCATGAGAGTTATGTCGCTCATGATGACCTGCTTTGAATTAGGTAGGGGACTGTTAGTATTGGGACTGCTTGCAACAAGTTCCTTTACAGAACTGTGACCGCTGGTTTACAGCCACGCGGTAGGGGCGGGAGAGGGGCAGCATACAGGGATCTTTCCCTGGGACATCCGCGAGGGGGTGGGACAGGGCCAGAGTTCCTGCTTGGCCGATTGCTGGCAGCAGAGACTGGCAGTGCTTTCAATGTGAAAGGAGGCCAGTGGTACTCCTAAAGTTTTAAGCAGCCACAAGTCTACGGCTTACCATGTTTGCCTGCTACAGAGATTACCGTGTCCTGCCCCGCTTCCCAGATCGGCAGTGCAAAAGCCCAGGCACTGAAGGCGAGGTCCGAAAATTCGACCTTGTCCTGAGTGCGCATGTGATAGGTGTGGTTCATGGTCTTGTTCACAGTGAAAGACTATGTTCTTGGTTCACAACTACATTTATCTTTCGGAGGAATTCACTGCCTTTTCCTCATTCCCACAGCCACATCTGCAACTGTCTCCCAACCCAGCCTGGCATCACACTCCCAGAGGCTAGCGCACATTAGGCGGAGGAAGAAGAAGACGCGAGAGGACATGTTCTCAGAACTAATGGGTTGCTCCCGAGCCCAGGCAGCACAGCAGAACCAGTGGAGGGAGAATTTGTCCCAAATGCACCGGACACACATGGAACGTGAGGAGAGGTGGCGGCAGGAAGACCAGCAGGCGACTCAAACGCTGCTTGGACTTCTGAGGGAGCAAACGGACACGCTCCGGCGCCTTGTTGATGTTCTGCAGGAACGGAGGCAGGAGGACAGAGCCCCGCTGCAGTCTATCAGTAACCGCACTCCCCCGCCACCAACTCCCATACCCCCCTCGCCCAAAGTCCAAAGAAGGAGGGGCGGCAGAGTCCGTGAAAACTCTCACTCCACCCCTGCAGACTGCTCAAGCACCAGAAGGCTGTCATTCCCCAAAATTTGAAAAGTCCTTTCCTGCCCGCCTCACCCAAGCCCCCGTCCAACTTTCACCCCCCAGTTTCCTGTCTGGTTGTTAATAAAAAATACGTTTCTGTTCATTACTGTTTCAGTCAGGTTCTTTTGAGGGAGAGTCTGTCTGAAGGGGGGGAAGGGGCTTGGTAATTGGACAGGACAGTCACCTTTAGCAGGGTACAGAGGCAGGGGCAGGTCCAGCAGCAGGGCACATACACAGTGCAGTGACTAGTTACCCTGGTCAGTCTGGGAGGTGGTTTTCATGTTCTGTGGGGGGCGGGGGGGGGGGGTTGGTTGCTCTGTGACTTTGTGGCGGGGGAGGGCAGTTACAGATCTTATGCAGCGGTCCTTGTCCTGGATCACAGAGCCACGCAGCAGGGGATCTGTAACCCTCCTCCCCCTGCCATAAAGTCACATAGCCCCCACATACACGCAGTCCCGCTCAGGAGGGCTGGCAGGCTCCGTTGAAACAACCAGTCCGCCCCTGCGAATCCTGTCATTCCTGGAGTTTAGAAGGATCATTTGCATCAGTACACTACACCCGCTCCCCACCACAGTCTGCGTCCCAGGTTTCAAACATTCCCGTGAAAACAGTACTAAAGACAACGGTGTTCAATAACAAAATAAAACTGATTTTATTTTTTGGAAGGGGGTGGAGGGGGTCTGTGACTGGAGAGGATAGTCATCCTTAACTGGGTAAAGAAACGGGGGCAGGTTCAGCTTCTCTGTACAGAAACTTAAAAGTCACTGGTTACCCTGCTCACTGTGGAACCTAGCTTTCAAAGCCTCCCGGATGCACAGCGCGTCCCGCTGGGCTCTTCTAATCGCCCGGCTGTCTGGCTGGGCGTAATCAGATGCCAGGCTATTTGCCTCAACCTCCCACCCCGCCATAAAGGTCTCCCCCTTGCTCTCACACAGATTGTGGAGCACACAGCAAGCAGCTATAACAATGGGGATATTGGTTTCGCTGAGATCACAGCGAGTCAGTAAGCTTCTCCATCTCCCCTTGAGACGTCCAAAAGCACACTCCACCACCATTCTGCACTTGCTCAGCCGGTAGTTGAACAGTTCTTTTTCAGTGTCCAGGGCGCCAGTGTAGGGCTTCATGAGCCAGGGCATTAGCGGGTAGGCTGGGTCCCCAAGGATCACTGTAGGCATCTCCACATCCCCAAGACTTATTTTGTGGTCCGGGAAGTAAATACCTTCCTGCAGCCGTCTAAACAGACCAGAGTTCCTGAAGACGCGAGCGTCATGAACCTTGCCCGGCCATCCGACGTTGATGTTTGTAAAACGTCCCCGATGGTCCACCAGTGCTTGCAGCACCATTGAAAAGTAGCCCTTTCTGTTAATGTACTGGCTGGCCTGGTGGTCCGGTCCCAGGATAGGGATGTGAGTTCCATCTATAGCCCCACCGCAGTTTGGGAATCCCATCGCGGCGAAGCCATCTCTGATGACATCCACGTTTCCCAGGGTCACTACCTTTGAGAGCAGTACCTCAACGATTGCGTTGGCTACTTGCATCACAACAACCCCCACGGTAGATTTGCCCACGCCAAACTGGTTCGCGACAGACCGGTAGCTGTCCGGTGTTGCAAGCTTCCAGAGGGCTATGGCCACTCGCTTCTGGACAGTCAGGGCTGCTCGCATCCGGGTGTCATTGCGCTTCAGGGCAGGGGACAGCAACTCACAAAGTTCAAGGAAAGTCCCCTTCCGCAT
This sequence comes from Emys orbicularis, assembly GCF_028017835.1. NCBI lineage: Eukaryota > Metazoa > Chordata > Testudines > Emydidae > Emys > Emys orbicularis. The sequence continues at coordinate 53,162,631 of NC_088691.1, forward strand.
GCGAAAGTTTCGCAGCCACTGGGATTCGTCCCAGACCTGCAGCACTATGAGGTCCCACCAGTCCGTGCTTGTTTCCCGTGCCCAGAATCGCCGTTCCACAACATCCACATGACCCATTGTCACCGTGATGTCCTCGGAGCTGGGTCCCGTGCTTTCTGACAGGCCTGTGCTACTCTCAGACTTCAGGCCCTCACCGCGGTACCGTAGCCTCCTCGCCTGGTTTATCTGCATCTGCCTCTGGGAAAGGTGGATGATAACCTGCGAGGCGTTGAGAACGGCCACAACTGCAGCGATGGTCGCAGCGGGATCCATGCTCGCAGTGCTGTGGCGTCCGCGCTGTCACTGACCCGAAAAGTGCGCGAACTGATTTCCCGCCGGCGCTTTCAGGGAGGGAGGGAGAGCGGTAGTGACAGACGGATGACGACAATTACCCAAAAGCACCCTCGACCCTTTTTTTTTACCCAGAAGGCATTGGCAGCTCGACCCAGAATTCCAATGGGCAGCGGGGACTGCGGGAACTGTGGGATAGCTGCCCACAGTGCATCGCTTCCAATGTCGATGCTTTCCCCGTTAGTGTGGACTCACAAAGTCGAATTACTGTCCTTAGTGTGGACACACACGTTCGAATTTGCAATATCGATTCCACATATTCGATTTAAGTGAAATCGAAATACCCTCGTAGTGTAGACATACCCTAGGAAGACTAAAGACAAGCATGAGAAGGGTTTGTCTCCTTTACTGTATGTATGTATACAGTACATATAGTGTCTCCTTTTCTTTCGCTCTCTGCCTACTGTGATGCAGCATTTGGAGCCAGCAACCTGATTTTGTCTTTATGCCCTTCACATAAAAGGCTTGTGATTTGTCTGATCTTTCTGCAGTCTGCCTCAATTTCATGAGTAGCAGAATTTTTTTACCTGTATCTTTGAAGAGGTTCTAAAAGAGAATCTCCTAATTCGGGGGCACGGGGGTGGGGGAAGGGGGAGGAAGGGAGTCAACACGGTGTATCTGAGCAGTAGTAATCATAGATTCATGGTTGAAAGGGACCATTATGATCATTTAGCCTGACCTGCATATCACAGGCCAGAGAATGCATATTCCTTTTTATCCTCAGTGCATTTCCTCATTAGAATGTTTTAATTTTAATTCAGTCCCTGATCTCTTCCAGTTGTCCACTGCTCTCAAGGAGCAGTTAGCATATGGCATCTTTCACTTTTTCTGTGGGGACATTAACCTTGGGTGCTTAGACATCAGTTGTCCCTAACATGCCAGCTATTAATACTTTTCAGCATTATATGCTTATGCCCTCCAGGAATTAGCTCTAGCCAAGCCCTTTATACTTGGCTATTGCAGTGTGGAAATCCTTTCTAGGAGGACAGGGAACAGATCTATGGACTCCCATATTCCACAGGTCAGATCCCACAGAAGAATAGCAGTTGTCATGACTAGAACTGGTTGAAAACAAAACCCAGTTCACAAACCATTTTATAATTCTTTTAGTTTCAATGGGCTCAGAATAGATCCCTTTCCTTTTTTGGCACATGTAGCAGGGTGGACACCCGCTCCTGCCTGGCAGGGCTTGAAAGCAGCCCTGCAGAGGGCTGCAGCTCTAAAAGCTGGGCTGATTGGGGAAGTGGCCGCAGCTGGGCCACGCCCCAATCAGGCCACAGCTGGCCTGTATAAAAAGGCTGGGAGCCAGAAGCCAAACAGTCTTTCTCTACCTTTAGAGGAAGAAGGGCCTGGCTACAAGGAGACAGAGTACCTGAGTTGAGCAGGGCTTGGGACAGGCTGAGGAGCTGGGGTGCTCCAGCCTGGAAAGCCCCAGGCTGTGGCCTAGTAGAAGGCTAAGGAGTACTGGGGGTTGCAGAGGGCAGCCCAGGGGTAGGCTAAGGCAGCAGGTCCAAACCCAACCTTGCCTGTGATGAGTGGCCTATACTGCAGTCTGCCCCAGGGAGCAGGGGCTAGTTGGTGCCTGGCAGTGGCCTTATTCTGAGGTGAGGTAGGGATAGTGGGTGGGGGTTCCCCAGGGATGGGAGACCCTAAGACTGGGGGGTTACTGCCAGGGGGCAGCACCCCAGGTAAAAGGGTATTGGGGTCCAGGGAGGGATATGGGGGGCCAGAAGATAGGTGGATCACTGGCTTGCAGAGGGCGCTCCAAGGCTGTAAGAGCTAATTCCTTGAGACGATCAGCAGGAGGTGCTGCAGGGGTGAGTCCGCTCCTCTACAGCACATTTTATTGATACATATTTTTATTTGAAAACATCACTTTTGGTAAGTGAAAATGGTTTAACCATTTTTGACTTTATAATTATCAAGATAAAGGCACATTTGTCAAGAAAAATGTCCAACAATGTTGGTGATTTCTTTTCCTTCACACACTCAAAATTGTTTTTGAAGGCACGCAATTTTTTTTGGATGAGAAATCTTTTTGCCTCAAAAATTGGGACTAGTTCCACTCATGACGGCTAAGGTCTCCAACTTAGCTCCCCTCTTCCTTCTCCCCCCCCCCCCCCCCCCCGGAAGCTGAAGACTGACTTGATTTACATGGGTGGAGAAAGCAAAAGTCATTACTACAGGCATGTCACCCAAATGACTGTGTAATGTCCTGCAGTACAATGCCCTAGCGCTAAACTTTCATTCTTGCTCTAACCATTTCTAAATAAAAGGACTATGTAACCTTTGGTTTCTCTTACTTGCAAAGTATCTCTGGCCAGTATCGTGGGGAATAGAGTTTAATAATTATATTCTCCCATTAGAGTCTTCACATCTAGAGATTGTCAGTGGTCTTTGACTTCTTGGTGTTTCTTGGAAATTCCTGGGAAATTTTCCATTGTCTGCAGTAGCAGCAGGATGGAGAACCTAGATTTGCCCCTCCCTTTAAAAATATATGTTCTGGGAGGACTTGGGGTTTTGTGTGTTGACAGATGTTTGGCTGCATGTGTGTGTTCCCTCTATGTGCCGCCCCAGCCCTGCACAGATCGCTCAAGGTCTGCCATGAAAGCTAACTGCCCAATGACCACAAGATCCGTTAAGGGACAAAGGCACCTAATCAGGTTTATTGTTGACGAAGCATGGTATTAGTATCCCGCAGACTCTACCGGACCACTAATACGTGTATGCCCATAACACTGGACCAGCACAGTAAACGGCGGGACATTCTGTTCCTCTCTAGGCTAGACAAAGATACTTCCTCTAAGATACATATTTATACTCCGATGCAAACAAGTTAGTACTGCCCCTCTGACATAGTTAGTTACTGCCCCCTGACGTGGCTAGTTATCACCTACCACCTTGTACATGTTGGTTTGATTAAAACATTTTTATTATGGACTGTTATTTTGACCTTATTTTTTACGGGTGGTGAATGTGTTCATGTTATCCTTGGGAAATGTTTTTGTACCATCCTTAATATCAAAATGTGTTTGAGTAAGTATTCTGTAACTAGCACTACTTAGAAATATGTATTTTTGCAATATTAACCTTGTTCTTGCCAAATTCTATAAGCAGGTCCTGCCTCATACCAAGCCTCCAATACAAAGGCTTATGTCTCAAGCTGTCTTCCTACTACAGTGTCTTTGTTTTTAATCACCTTCCTCTGAAGCAGGAGGAATGGCCATGGCTGGAGATGGGACACGGGACAGACTGGGCCAGGGCTCTGAGGTGATAACAAGTATTCTCTCTATCAGGTGCTTGGCTGGCTGGTTCTTGCTCACATGCTCAGGGTCTGAGTGAAGACCACATGTGGGGCTGGGATGGAATTTCCCCCCAGGTCAGACTGACAGAGATCTTGGGGGCTTTTCACCTTCCTCTGCAGCATGTGGGTGCTGGTCACTTGCCAGCATTAACTGGGTCTCTCTCACTTAATCATTTCCCTGCCATTGCGGGGACCCCAAGCACTGCTGCACCTCAGTCTCTCCTATTCTCTGCCTGTAGAACATACTAGTCTAGTCTCCTTTGGGCTGTAATAGAATCGTAGGATTGGAAGGGACCTAGAGAGAGGTTATCTACTCCAGTCCCCTGCACTCGTGGCAAGACTAAGTATTATCTAGACCATCCCTGAGAGGTGTTTGTGCAACCTGCTCTTAAAAATCCCCAATGATGGAGATTCCACAACCTCCCTAGGCAATTTATTCCAGTGCTTAACCACCCTGACAGTTGGGAAGTTTTTCCTAATGCCCAACCTAAACCTCCCTTACTGCAATTTAAGCCCATTGAGTCTTGTCCTAAGCTCAGAGGTTAAGGAGAACAATTTTTCTCCCTCCTACTTGTAACAATCTTTTATGTACTTGAAAACTATTATGTCCCCTCTGTCTTCTCTTCTCCAGACTAAACAAACCCAATTTTTTTCAATCTTTCCTCATAGGTCATGTTATCTAGAGTGACTTTTAACCATTTTTGTTACTCTTCTCTGGACTTTCTCCAGTTTGTCCACATCTTTTCTGAAATGTGGTGCCCAGAACTGGACACAATACTCCAGTTGAGGCCTAATCAGCGCGGAGTAGAGCAGAAGAATTATTTCTCGTGTCTGGCTTACAACAGTCCTGCTAATACATCCCAGAATGATGTTTGCTTTTTTTTTTTTTTTTTTTTTTTTTTTTTTTTTTTTTTGCAACAGTGTTACACTCTTGACTCATATTTAGCTTGTGATCCACTATGACCCCCCAGATCCCTTTCCGCAGTACTCCTTCCTAGGCAGTCATTTCCCATTTTGTATGTGTGCAACTGATTGTTCCTTCCTAAGTGGAGTACTTTGCATTTGTCCTTATTGAATTTCTTCCTGTTTACTTCAGACCATTTCTCCAGTTTGTCCAGATTATTTTGAATTTTAATCCTACCCTCCAAAGCACTTGCAACCCTCCCAGCTTGGTATCATTCACAAACTTTATAAGTGTATTCTATGTCATTATCTAAATCATAGATGAAGATATTGAACAGAACCAGACCCAGAGCTGACCCCTATGGGATCCCAGTGGATATGCCCTTATAGCTTGACTGTGAAGCACTGACAACTACTCTCTGGGAATAGTTTTCCAACCAGTTATGCCACCCATCTTACAGTAGCTCCATCTAGGTTGTATTTCCCTAGTTTGTTTATGAGAAGATCATGTGAGACAGTATCAAGATCCTTACTAAAGTCAAGATATACCACATCTACTGCTTCCCCCCTATTCACAAGGCTTGTTACCCTGTCAAAGAAAGCTATTAGGTTGGTTTGACATGATTTGTTCTTGACAAATCCATGCTGACTGTTACTTATCACCTTATTATCTTCTAGGTGTTTGCAAATTGGTTGCTTGATTATTTGCTCCATTACTTTCTGGGTACTGAAGTTAAGATGACTGGTCTGCAATTCCCCAGGTTGTCCTTATTTCCCTTTTTATATATTGGCACTATATTTGCCCTTTTCCAGTCCTCTGGACTCTCCCCCATCTTCCATGACTTTTCAAAGATAATCGCTAATTTATAACACTTTGGTCTCATGTCAGTTATTGGGTTTAGTGTGCAGGTTCTGGGTGGGGCTGGTGTCCAGTGATATACAGGAGGTCAGACTAGCTTATCTTGTGCTTCCTTCTGCCTTAAACTCTGACAGCTGAGACCATCCACTAATAAGCCCCTGGCACCTTTTTGGGCAGGGCTAGAAACGCTCATGTTATGCTCTCTGAAGGTTATCTTCATTTTTAAGGGTGAAATGTATTTTTAAAAAAAGTCTATCATGACTTCATTAATCACATCAATATTTCAAGATGTTCACGGGCCCAGATTGAGCCACTACTTGGCCTAAGCTTTGTAACCTCATCAAATGACCCTCCTATGGTTTGTTTCCCCCTCATTGAGTCCCACCTAAAATAGGAACATAAACGGATTGGGGCACAAACATGAGGTCTCCATTCCTCCTTTGCTGGCAGGTACTGATATGAGCAGGAAGTGGCAAAGTGATATTTCAAACAGGAAAGAAAGCTTTGAGGGTCTCTCACAAAGCCTGATCTCAGTTGGGGCCTCTCAATGCTATTATGATCTAAATAACTAGAATGCATCTCCCATAAACCATGCTTGCTGACCTGCTGTGATGCTCTGTACCTCGGGGGAACACCCAGCACCCCCATGTTCATCCTTGTAAAATGATAGTGTGGTAGCCAATGCAAAGTTTGTCATGTCGGGTGTCTTCGGAAGCTCATGATGCACTGAGCATTGTTGTTATAGTGATGTTATAGTAATTGTTGTTGTAGGTTATAATTTCATGTATATAGTTATGAGGCTGAAAATGTTTCTTCATGACTTAAAATAAGCTCAGGAAAAAACTCTCCCAGAGCAGAGAGGCAGTTCATACCTCATCAGGGCATGTATGTGACAAACCCAGCCCAGCCTCACAGGAACAAAGGATCTGTTGGCCTCTTGAATGAGTCACCCCCCTTCCTTTGGTCAATTTGGAATTGCGATGAGGTAATGCTCACCTGATTCTGAAGGGGGAGGGCAAAGCCAAGAGGGAAGAAAAGACATGATAAAAGGGAGAGACATTTGCCATGCTCTTCCTCTCTCTTCCACCTACACTGCCACCAAGCGACTGAAGCACTGATGAAAGGGGAGAGCCTGGCTAAAGGGCAGCCAGCCAGCCTGTGGTGAGAAGCATCTAAGTTTGTACGGGCATTGAAGGTGTTAAGATCAGCTTAGAATGTGTTTTGCTTTTATTTCATTTGACCAAATCTGACTTGTTATGCTTTGACTTATAATCACTTAAAATTTATCTTTGTAGTTAATACATCTGTTTGTTTATTCTACCAGTGTGCTTGGTTTGAAGCATGTCAGAGACTCCCCTTGGGATAACAAGCCCAGCACATATCAATTTCTTTGTTAAATTGATGAACTCATATAAGCTTGCTGTGTCCAGCGGGCATAACGTGACACTGCAAGATGGAGGTTCCTAGGGTTGTGTCTGGGACCGGAGATATTGGCTAGTGTCATTCGCTTGCAAGTAGCTGGGAGCAGCTTACATGCCAGAGGCTGTGCGTGAACAGCCCAGGAGTGGGGGTTATCACAGCAGAGCAGGGTAAGGCTGGCTCCCAGAGTCAAGGAGTGGAGAGGCCCAGCAGATAACCAGTCCATATAATATAATAAAATAATATAAGGAGATATACCTCTCTCATAGAATTGGAAGGGACCCTGAAAGGTCATTGAGTCCAGCCCCCTGCCTTTACTAGCAGGACCAAGTACTGATTTTGCCTCAGCTCCCTAAGTGGCCCCCTCAAGGATTGAGCTCACAACCCTGGGTTTAGCAGGCCAATGCTCAAACCACTGAGCTATCCCTCCCTCCACCAGAGGGGAATGTCACACCTGGCAATGAAGGGATTGCAAGGCTATGGGAATGGATACAGTGAGCCGTTAAGAATTGTCTTAGGTTGCTGATAGGCTTTATATATCACTTCTTGCACCCACTCTTTCTTAAGAGGTCCCTTTCATTTGGCTTCATGGGCTCAGCTAGTGTTAACCCCTTTGGCTTTGATCAGAACCTTGGACTTTCCCAGGTGGTCCTAATTGCGTGCTTGTTGTAATTGCTGTTGATTCCATGGAGACTGTGTAATGGGTTTTTGAGAGTTGTCACATTTTTATTCACCATACATTGCCTCTGCCTTTCCTGTCTGCCACTGGAAGATAATCCCCAAGTGACCAGTGGGGGATTGCATCCATAGAAACTATTTGATATGCAGAAGCTCCAGAAGTGCTTCCAGAATTAGCAACTACTCCAGGTTCCCCTGATCTCTTTGAAATGTGCCACTTCAACTCCCTTCAAGAGGTTGATTTGGGAAGTAAATGGGATTCGGAGCAGGTGAAACATTAAGTAATTACAAATTATTGGAACACTTCACATTATAAGAGCCCTTCAAATAATTTTAAATTGCTCTGTGCTAATTGTGATCAGTGCTCCATTCACTTCCAAAGGCCTCTTCAGACAGACAGCAATGGTATATTTTAGGGTCTGGTACACAGGGCTTGGTTTAAAAAAGTCAATTATTTTAAGCTAAAATACTTCTGGAAATATAAAAAAAATAATTTTTTCAGCTTAACAGATGGTTTCTCTCCCCCCCCCCCCCCCATCTTCATTCTACCTACAGAATGGTGCATTAAAAGCATAGCAGGGCCAAATTCTTTCTTGTTGTAAATTGGTAACACTCCATTGACTTCAGTGAATTTGCACCAGCTTACACAGGAAATTTGCCCACAATATAAGGGGAAAGGGAACCTTTCAGAGTTCCATGTTCCTGGTAGAATTTCAGTGGTTCTCAACCTATTTATCATTGTGGGCTGCATATGCGACCCACAATGTGTTACCTGGGCCACAGGTTGAGAACCACAGCGTACCCCCTTCCAACTCCTCCCAGACCCCTATTCCCAGCGCTTCCTGCCCAGAGACCCCTCCACAGAGTGGGGCCAGGAGCAGAGCCCTGGGGGGCTGGGCGGGTGGCCCGCACCAGGCCAGGCGAGTGGCCTGGACCCTGCCACATGGCCTGGCAGCCTTTAGCACACAGCTGGGCCACAGCTGTGTGCTAATTGGGCCGCATGCAGCCCACAGGCTGCGGGTTGAGAGCTGCTGAGGAATGATTGGAATTTGGGGTCATGACCAAAGGCTTCATTTAGTTAACAGATTATTCACCAGTTGATACTGTAGACAGAGCCAGAAATGGCCAACTGGGTCACCCAGACTTGCACTGGCCTTCTTCCATCAGCTGCATTAACAGTCTAATTTTCTAGACTGCTAAGAACTCAGCAGTGGTCACTTACTTCAACAGGAACTTCTGGGTGTTCCATGCGTTTGAAAGTCTGGCTCAGACTCCTGACTGAGTAGACTAAGCCCACTGTAGTCTATGGCAGTCTATTGAGTTCACAGATATTAGGATCAAGGCCTAGGTGCCAAAATTTGGCTTTAGGAGCATAACTTTAAACCTCAAGCCAAAAATGGGTGACTAAACAACCCGCCCTCCCTGCACCCCGCACCCCCCCACACACATTCTTGAGTATTTTCTGAGCAGTTACCAGTGGTGGCTCTTTAACAATCTAGTTTCATATTCCATTGTTCCAACTACCAAGAATTGTTTCCTGATGTCTCACCTATGTTTTCCAACCTTAATTTTAGGTCACTGTCCTTGTCTTATCAATCTGAAATAATATGAATTATTCATCAGATAGGATTAGATTCACTGAATGTGTTTAGGAAATTTGTATTTATAGACAGACAATACAGAACATCCTAATCTATGGAGGCCAAATCTTCAGTTTTTTAGATCCAGTCACAACAGGTTTATATATTGCAGAATTATCTTTGTCTTTATTTCTGATGACTATCAAACACTTTTATTTTAAGCTGTTTCTCTCACTCATTTGTGAAGATATTAAATCTTAAGTATCCCTGTAATCATCCTTACAAGGTCTGTGTGTTTGACATCCAAAAGCTGACGGCACTTAAGGTCACACAGATGGTTGACACACTAGAGCTGACAGACCAGAAAGGCAAGAGGGGTATAATCAGTGATTCGAGCTGCCAGGCAGCTCATCATTAACCTTAACATTCCAAACAAAAATCAAGCTGCTTTTCAGGTGTCTCTCTTATTCTTTGCTCAGAATGTGGATAAGAAACAGTGCCTACTGATTTTGAGTGCCATTTCTTGGTCAGGTGATGGCCAGAAGTGGTTATAAAATTGAAAGCAGAAATCCTCTTTCTCTGAGTTATGCAGGACTCTATCCACTCTCTGATAACATTCTGAGGAAGCGATAGGAAAACCAGCCCCGGGAAAACATGACTTTCCTTAGAATGGTTATGGTAATAATTAGCTTTGAGTCAGCTTCAGCCAGGGTATGTTCCTATTGGTTTTCCAGCTTATCTTTCCAGCCTGAAACTGTTTTGTTGACCTCATCAATTCTCAACGTTTTGTACTTAGTCATGTATCCATGGCCAACCCTGCAGTGCCTCATGGGATGCTGTTCCTAACTGGAAGGATTTAGGGTTAATGAATATTCCATTTCCTGTTTGGCAGCAAAGGTCTGAGCCATGCTAGGATATTTTTACCTGCCTGGTATTTATCTACTTTTCAACGTGTTTTATGTGGCTCTGCATTACTCATGTCCAAATGCACCTCAAGGCTGCCCTTGTATGGAGCTGTAAGCATAATTTTGCACCAAAGAAACTGCAAGTGCAATTCAGTGCACTTAGGCCTCTACCTATGTGATTGCACCTGGGTACAATTCCATTGCGGTCAGGAGTAATACTGGCTCCCTCTCCTCTCCTGATGCTGCTGCTCCTCTGCCATCAGCTATGATGAATCTTCAGACCTTTCCCCTCCTATCAGCCATGAAAGAGCTAGGTGCTTCCTCAGGCAATGGGAAATACTAATGGTTTGAAAAGCCATGCCACTTATGTAGCATCCTTAAATATGGATTTAGGAGCCTACCTTCAGGCTCCTATTTTTTGAAAATCTTAGCCTGTGCACTGACTCTAGTTGTGCAATAAGGCAATAATGCTCATTTGTAAAGTGCCTTATCTACAGATGGGGAAAATACAATTTAAGTGCAAAGCATTCTCATTAGCTATATTTTTCAGGTGGGATAAGTAAGGCACAGGGAGGTCCACCAACTTGGTTTGGTGATACTGTGGTGTGGGCATTTTCATTCCATTCTTGGTTGTGTCACTTAATTTGCTATGATTTGTGAGCACATTTACCAACCTCTGAAGCAGAGGTAGGCCGGACAGGGCATGAATATATCTCCTGCTGGATCCAGAGCTGAACACTTGAGAGGTTTCATTGAGTTCAGCGGGATTACTCCTATGCTCAAAGTGGAACACATGCCCAATGCTTTGCTGGATCAGAGCCGTAATGAGTGTGTGTGTCCTGTCAGATGTGCATTAAACAAGGCAGGTCTCTGCACAAGCCATTATGAATGTAACAAGCAATTTACACTCCTTTAATTTAATAATCTATGACCTATTTAAACACTTTATACAAGAAATTATTTAGCTATACATTTTTCCCAGGAACTGGATTTAGCTCAAACAATAGTTAGGTAGCCCACACAGTATATGCAAAATTTGAAGAACCTAAGCTCTCATTTTTGAAAAAAAGAAAACTTGTAGCCCTAGTGGTTGTGAAGAAAACCATCCATATATGAACTGACTGTAACTGATGCACTGTTGTCCGTCTGAGTTTGCAGAGAGCCTGAAACAATGAACCTGAAAGGATCCCCTGCCCCCATCAATTCTATTGAGGTGTTAACACCGAAGCTGAATGGGTCTTTAAATGTCACCAAGAACTAGATCACTACTATTTTAGAAGTGAATTCCATGGTTGTGGGGGAGGGGTAGGCTGGGAATTGCTGCAGCGAAGGAAATGCAGAGAGATAAAGGAGAAGTGAGAAACATGGAAGGAGAAGAGAAATGGCGGAAGGAATGTGGAGAAGGAAGAGAAGCAAAGGGCAGAAGGAGTGGTGGTCTGAAAGGGAGCAGGTTTTCCTACTGGGTGATACTGAATGTGACAATAGACACATACTAAATAATATTACCTATACATTCAGGTGCCATGTAAAAGCCAAGCCTCACACACCGAGATCAGTGGGAACTCTGCTGTGGAATGAAGGGAAGAGTCCTACATTAGAAATCCTGGCCCATCATTAGAATTCAGTTGCAGAACCAATTAGATCTACTCCTTCCAGGGTTTGACATGAAAAAAAATGAGGAAAAGAAATCAAAACAAGACAGGGTAATTTACTAATATTTAAAAAACTGTTAAGTTTGCAACCTAGCAGCAATGTATATAGTTACCTGTCTCATCATTTACAAAGCCCAAGCCCTGAGAAGCATGTACATGAATAGTTCAAGCCAAAATTAATGCTTAGTCTACCCCCAGAACACACCTCCAGATGATCTTAGCACATACAAGGAAATTCATATTTCATCACAACCCAACAACCTTAACTCTGATCCAATACACATAGTATTCTGTCAACAGTAACTTCATATGCAAATCCTGTTGAAAAAGAAACATAAAAATGATGCAGGTACATATTAAAGACTCATTTATCAGCCTCAAATGTAATTCCACATACATGTGTAGTGTTACCATAAATCAGCCAAAACCCAAAAGATTTCAGCTGAAAAATCAAAGATTTTGGCTTTACAAAATTTTGGTTTTCCAATTTGCAGTCAAAAACTTGAAGAATTCTACAGAATTTTCCACCCCCTCCCCCATAACAGTTCTAGTACCTACGTTGTTGTCACTCGCCAACCTTAACTGAGTTATGAAACAAAGTTCTATTATTTAGTTTCTGATCAAATAATTGACTGAATGACCATGTTGCCAACTCATGCCTTTATCACAAGTCTCACAATATTTGATGTTTTTCTTAAAGCCCCAGCTACCACAGTCAAGTGATCACCTGAGAATCTCAGCTTTCATTTAAAAATAAAAATCAGTTTCTAGCCCTCATAGTTGCAGAAAAATATGAAATCATGACTCCTAAAGACTCAGAAACCAGAAAGCAAATAAAGAGAACCCACAGTTTATTCTTTTTTAAAACAAATCAATCATGATTTTTAAGCCAGTCACATGATTTTGGAGGCCCTGACTCTCATAGACTCATAGACTTTAAGGTCAGAAGGGACCATTATGATCATGTAGTCTGACCTCCCGCATGATGCAGGCCACAAAAGCTGACCCACCCACTCCTGGAATAATTCTCTCCCTTGACTCAGCTGTTGAAGTCCCCAAACCATGATTTAAAGACTTCAAGTCGCAGAGAATCCTCCAGCAAGCGACCCCTGCCCCATGCTGCGGAGGAAGGCGAAAAACCTCCAGGGCCTCTGCCAATCTACCCTGGAGGAAAATTCCTTCCCTGCCCCAAATATGGCGATCAGCTGAACCCCAAGCATGCGGGCAAGATTCTCCAGCCAGACCCTCCGGAAAAAAGTTCTCTGTAGTAACTTTTAATATCTCATCATTGACCATTGTTACTAATTACCAGCGATGGCACGTTATTGACCTATTGACTAAAATCACGTTATCGCATCAAACCATCCCCTCCATAAACTTATCAAGTTTAATCTTAAAGCCAGAGAGGTCCTTCGCCCCCACTGTTTCCCGCAGGAGGCTGTTCCAGAACTTCACCTCTCTGATGGTTAGGAACCTTCATCTAATTTCAAGCCTAAACTTCCCGACGGCCAGTTTATATCCATTTGTTCTCGTGTCCACATTAGTACTGAGCTGAAATAATTCCTCTCCCTCCCTGGTATTTATCCCTCTGATATATTTAAAGAGAGCAATCATATCCCCCCTCAGCCTTCTTTTGGTTAAGGTGAACAAACCGAGCTCCTCGAGTCTCCTTTCATACGACAGGTTTTCCATTCCTCGGATCATCCTAGTGGCCCTTCTCTGTACCCGTTCCAGTTTGTATTCATCCTTTTTAAACATGGGAGACCAGAACTGCACACAGTACTCCAAATGAGGTCTCACCAGTGCCTTGTATAACGGAACCAGCACCTCCTTATCTCTACTAGAAATACCTCGCCTAATGCATCCCAGGACCACATTAGCTTTTTTCACAGCCACATCACATTGCCGACTCATAGTCATCCTGCGATCAACCAGGACTCCGAGGTCCTTCTCCTCCTCCGTCACTTCCAACCGATGCGTCCCCAGCTTATAACTAAAATTCTTGTTAGTCATCCCTAAATGCATCACCTTACACTTCTCACTATTAAATTTCATCCTATTACTATTACTCCAGTTTACAAGGTCATCCAAATCTCCCTGCAGGATATCCCGATCCTTCTCCGAATTGGCAATACCTCCCAACTTTGTATCATCCGCAAACTTTATCAGCCCACTCCTACATTCGGTTCCGAGGTCAGTAATAAATAGATAAAATAAAATTGGACCCAAAACCGAACCTTGAGGAACTCCACTGGTAACCTCCCGCCAACCTGACAGTTCACCTTTCAGTATGACCCGCTGCAGTCTCCCCTTTAACCAGTTCTTTATCCACCTCTGGATTTTCATATCAATCCCCATCTTTTCCAATTTAACCAATAATTCTTCATGCGGTACCGTATCAAATGCTTTACTGAAATCGAGGTATATTAGATCCACCGCATTTCCTTTATCTAAAAAATCTGTTACTTTCTCAAAGAAGGAGATCAGGTTGGTTTGGCACGATCTACCTTTCGTAAAACCGTGTTGTAATTTGTCCCAATTGCCATTGACCTTTCTGAATGCTAGGAGCTGGCAATACCTGGCATATGTGTTTGGTCCACAAGTCTGGGTCCAATCTTGAAAACAGGACTTACTGGGTTGGGATTGGAGCAACACTCCTGATGACATGGTGGGCTCTAGCAAAACCAGTTTTTTTTTTGGAAGTTTGTTAGAACGGTGAGATACCAGCTCAGCTCTTGTTCCATCCAGCCCTGTGGGAAAGGGGGATGGGCAGGGAGCAGTCCTATATCTGCTGCTTTCTTTAAGAGGAACAAGGGGGAAGGGAGATGGGAGAGCAGACAGATGTGGCAGGAAGAGGGCTGGCAGGAAATTAATGGCAGGGGAAAGGGGTTGATGATGATTCTGTGCAGGGTTATGGCAGTTATTCAGCTACTCTCTGATTCTAGTATTTTCTGAAAAGGCATCTAGCCTTGGTGAGAAAAGGTGGCAGATTCTCCATTTCATCCATGTGCATCTCTCCTATTGAAGGTTAATGAAATTTAGGAGCGGGCATTGTGGGGGAGAACAGTGCCCCATACTATGAACAGCAGTATATTACTAATGTTCTGCAGCTATGTGGCTAACAGCTCATTAGTATTGAAATTGGTTCATACATAGTTCACTTGCAATTTAGGCTTCAATAAGCTTTCTATTTAGACCCTGCAATGCTATGAATTTATGTCCAACTGAAACCTCTTCTAACTCTACTGTGCAGACATGCAATTTCATACAGCGATAAGATACAGATCTGATGTACTCTGATGCTTCACTTTCAAAAGGGTACCTTGTCAGACCATAATTTGATACGCTTTTACTACTCCAATGGGGAAAAAAACCTTTAATTTTTTTTAAAAATCACATTTTCACTCTTTTGTTCAGTAAGACACAAATAGTAAAATGTTCAGATTACATCAGGGAATGGGAAAGCACCTGGAGAAAAGACACTGACAAAAGTTTCATTTTCTGGTGCAGTTGCATGTGGCTTGGGACATCGCACAAGCTAGTGGATCCCTCCCCCTCGATCCACACACAAAACGCTGAATATTAATAGATTTTACATGTGCATTCAAGAATACAGACCACAGAGAACGGGGTTTATGTTCTGTAATGCCTTTCAGGAATCTCAAAGTGATTTGTAAGCAGAGTCAGGATGAGCTCTACCCTGACATCTGGTGGTGAATTATGGTGAGTGTGGAAAAGAACTCCAGGGGCTAATCTTGTTTGCATAGGCACACCCACCCGCCTAGCCTGGGACAACAACAACTGAAAGTGGTTACTTTGGCTGGTGTGGGATCCCCAGTTTCTCTGTTATTGGGGCAGGAAGAATAAAGTTTTGTTACCCTGATTCTGTGAATCAAGGCCAGTGGAACTGTTGTATGACAGAAGGACTCACCATTACCTAAGTAGCACTTGCTTGACAAGGGGCATGGGTTACAAAACCTAGTGAATTGAGAGAGGTTGGGGCAGGTATTTGTACCTGATGGTGTGGGCCCCTTTTGTGAGCCTGAAACACCAATTGCCTCTCCTCCTCTCTCCACTGTTGAATGTCAGCGCTAACTTTGATTCTATTAGGAGTCTAGTTACAGGCTGCTGAGCTGAATTCACTTTGGGCCAATAGTGCACCAGCACTGGGGCTCCCCTACTACTAGCTGAAATCACAAAAGAGCTAAAGTTACTAAGAGCTGAGATCACTGAGGCTGTGTTAACTAGTGGGGGAGCCTGAAGCTATATTGTTAAGCAGCTGGTGGAGCAGTTTGCGGGGATGGCTGGAGGAGCAGCTAGCAGAGCGGCGCCTTGCGGGGACGGTTGGAGCGGAGCCAAGCTGAGCGGCTCACAGGTTGGTGAGCGGAGCAGAGTGGAGCGGCTGGAGGAGCAGCTAGCAGAATGGAGCCTTGTGGGGACGGTTGGAGTGGAGCGGAGTGGAGCGGAGCCGAGCGGCTCACAGGTCAGTGAGCGGAGCAGAGCGGAGCAGCTGGCAGAGCAGAGCAGTTCGTGGGATGGCAGGAGCGGCTCACGGGACAGCTGGTGGAGTGGAGCGGCTCGTGGTGACGGCTGCGGCGGAACCCCACAGAGAGGAGGCCGGTCGGCCTCAGATCACGTAAGGTGCCCCTTAACACCCTGCGCGCCCCCCCCCCTTTGAACTCTGGGGCTGCACTGACCAGGGACAGAGACTTTGGGGGGTTGTTAGACTTTTGGGACTTTGGTGATTCTTGGGTTGCTGGTTTCAAGAACCAACGGGAAAGGACACGGCCCAATTTGCTGGGGTGGGTCTTTGCTCATGGTTTGGTCTATGAACTCTAGTTGTGGTGTTTTCCCAATTTAATGCTATGTCATTTACCTCACGTTATTAAACATTTTCTGCTACACCGAGGCTCTGTGCTTGCGAGAGGGGAAGTATTGCCTCTTCGAGGTGCCCAGGGGTGTGTGTAAGATTTTCCCAGGTTACTGCGTGGGGGCTCGAGCTGGTTTTGTGTCACGCTGTTGGGAGGGGACCCCTATGTACTGAACCCGGCCCTTGCTGCTATCAACTTGGCCTGGCAGAAGGGTTACATTATAATAAGGTACATGCTGGTGGTTCAGAAATTGTATAGACCAATGCTCCAAGTTCGTCAATAGCTCACATCCAGCTTTGGGCATTAGGTGTACTCATTAAAACAGTTTCTGAAATTTTCCACCAATCATTTGTTTTAAAAGTACTTTGGTATTCTTAACTCCTACCTGGACAACCATCAGGTAGAGCCAGAAAGGAACCTTTAATAGAGGAGCATCACTCTCAAAACTGCACTCATTATGTATTTTGGGGTAAGTGCCAAAGTACTGGTGTAACAGGGTGTCAGGCATTTAAAGGCAGGCCTTGCCCGGCACACTTGGGCCCCCTTTATGGCCAGGACTCTGGGAGCTGTAATTTCCAATGGGTGACTCTTCATGGGACTAGGTTGAAAGCAAAGCCCCATGATGGGAAGGGGGAAGAGAGTCATTACACAACAGTGCCCTGTAAAAGATTTGATGCATGTAGTCCTCAGATGCTTAGCTGTGTGTGTTGTGTCATTCTCAGACCCATCCCCCCTCCCGCCACACACCTCTGTGGCTTGTTTGCCTGGAGGATAAGAGCCTACTACTGCTAACAACATGACCCCTTTAGCTCAACTGGCAACAGCCTGTGAATTTAGTATGGAAGGTCCAAGGTTCACTCGCCCAGATGTGACTGGGGAGGAGGGGTTGTTTCATGCACTCAAACAGCAAACAGATACTTGTAGCCAGAATGGTTGATATTCTAGATTAAGAGAACAGGCAGTGAAGTGTGCTCACAGCTCCTGGCTGATTAGGAATTGCATATTCATATTTTTATTACCCCATGTCCCCAACGCTCATCTCAACCTGCTGGTTTGTCTCACCCATCTGTTTTGTCTCCTCTGTTAAGACTGTTTTGGGCAGAGACAGCAGTTTACTATATATTTGTACAACGCCTAGCACAGTGAGGCCCTGGCCTGTCTGGCCTCTAGACGCTACTGCAATACAAGTATTAAATAACAACAAAACAAGAAAGTACCAAAGCAAAGTTCCCCCGAGAGAGCACACACAGTTCTTTCTCTACCTGTACTGAATGTTGAGAACAAAACGGCTGCTGCATGGTGTATACAAAGGGGATGCTTAAAAACAAAGATGAGTGCACAGAAAACAAAACAGTCCAGTTTCATTGTTACGTACAGTACATGGGTATTGCTAATCTTACAGAGCTAGGTCTTAGTGCACAGGCACTCTTCTGTGTGCACCAAGATACAAAGTTGACTACTGTTAGGCAGCCCTCAGTTGCCTCCAGAGTGGATTACTGCAATGTGCTCTCAGAGGGGCTACACCCCTGATGACTGCCTGGAAACTGGCTAATACAGAATGCAGCTCTCCGCTTAGTTCTCACAGCAAGTACATTGCACATATGCTCTTTGGTCTGTTTCCTAGACCAATACAGAACGCTGGTTGTGACCTATAAAGCCCTACTGCAAATGACTTGGGCCCTCGCTGTGTAAGAGCTGCCTCTCTCTCCTCCTCACATCATATTGCTCCAGCTGAGATCAACTTGAGCTAAGAGACCTCCGGACTAAGTGAGAGAGAACTTTACTGGGACTCCACAAGGAGGTGAGATTCCAGCCAGGGGAATCCCAGTACAGGAACAACATGTAACTGAACTAGGAGGTTACAAATCCATACTCTCATCCTGTTTCCTATTTCTAATGCACACACAGGTGTCTTGTCAGAATTTCATGTCTAATTCTAGTTAGGTTTTAAAAGATCCAGATGGTTTTAGTACTTCCAAGTTCCACACCCACATTTGTTTAGTTAATAACCCAAAACAAACAGGGACCATAGCAGACAGCAGCACAAGAAGCAAGCTAAGTGATCTAAGCACCATTGGACTACAACACTCCACATCTGCATGCCATTGGCACAGTACATTGCTAGTAGCGATGGATCACAGTGCAGGATCTTTTTTTTCCCCCATTGATGCCTCCTGATTTGACCCTTATCAATATGGCATGAAGTTCTGGTAAACTTTTTAATATATACCATGTGGGTAAGATTCACAAAGGAGGAATTTACTGCAGGAATAATAAAGTATTGATCAGGCTAGTGCTTAACTGCACAGTTTCGAATCAATACCAAACACAGATCGCATTCAGGTAGAACAGTCAGTTATTGTTAAAGCAGTTGAAAGTTCTCCGGGATGACAAATAGGAAGGTATAGCCACTTCATATTACTGTGTGTTGGACAGAAATACAGCAGCGGCCACAAGCTTAAAAGGGTATTTGAGTGCCAATAAACAAGAGTACCTCTCTCTTTCACCTTCAATGCTCAGAAAATGTGGCAGAGCCCTTTCAGCTATTCAAGCCACTTACCAAGTTAGAGAAATCAGCTTCCAGTGCATCAGAAAGAAAATGGATCTATTCAAGAAGCTTACTCTGCTGTTATATTTTCAATGTATGGTACCTAACTAAAATGTTTAGTGAAACAACGGAGTGCTGTTAAATAAACACACACTATAGATTTATTCCTTGGAAGAGTATATGTTTTTGTGTACTGGACTTTAAAGATCGGACTGAACAACACATTATTAATTGAGGCCCTGTAGAAGAGTGGATTCCCCGCTGGCATGCCCCGCTTGGCTGGATGTGGCATAGCAGGCGCTCTTCCTCTTGTGGCCCTGGCGACAGTCACTCTGGCTGTGTGGTGGACTGCTTCTTCTCATGGCTTGGCCCTCCAGCCGAGTCATGTTTTAGTCCCACTCCTTCTTGGGTAACAAACAGTCCATATAAATAATAGTCCCAATCCTTACACCAGGTCTTTGTCCCTTAACTCTGGGGGGGCCCTGTGGTCCTTATGTAACCCACACACCTATTGGGTGTGGTGTTCTGTCCCATCTAGTAGCACCAGGACCACTGAGACAGAGAGCTAAAATGAGACTGTTTTACAGCCTTAGCTAACAGCCAGTTGCCTTTTAGCTCATGCAGTAGAGGCTCATGCACTAAGCTCCCAAGGTCCCTGGTTCGTTCCTGCCTGCCGATGACCGGGGTCTGTCGGCATTAGACTTACACCCCCTTCTCTCAGGACTTTCAACTGTTCTTATCCCCTCTCAGGGAGTTGATGCTGCCTTCTCAGTGGCTGGTATCGGAACCCAGGCCCTCCTGCTACACCCAGTTCCAGTCCAGGGACCCTAGGACAAGCAGCCAAGATCTGCTCCATCAGATGCATAGCTGCTGCCTTCCTGGACTTCTTCCTACCACTAGTCTTCCTTCAGGCCTCTCCCCAGCCTCTTTGCATCAAACATCACCAGGGCTCCTCCCCAGATTAGACCTGGTTCCTGCCCCTGTGTGAGGACCAGTCACAGGAGTTTGCTTCAATAAATCCCGTGTCCGGCAGGTATCATCCCTCCCCACCCCGCAGGAGCCTTCCCGTTCCTCACAGGGCCCTTCATTCTCTACTACCAGAGAAGAAGTACTAGTACAGAGTATCTTTCTGCAGCTTCTTTCTGCTCCAGACTTTCTGGCTTCGTAGCAGCCACCCAGCTGAGACTCATCTTCAACTGGAGCTGGCCCACCCTCCCGGTGCAGCTAGGTGGGTTAATTGGCCTCTCAGGCCCACATTAACCCTTTTTGAACCAAGATGGGCTATGTAGCCCATCACAGACCCCAACTGAAACCAATTGCTGTGCACATGCATGGTTCCTGCCCCAGAGAGTTTACAATCTAAATAGAAAATGGGGGAAGGGGAAACAGAGTCAATGAGAGATTAAAGGCCAGGTCTATAAAGGTGTTAAGGTGTCTAAAGATGCACATAGGTACCTAGTGGGATTTAAATGGCCCTGTGTCAGTTGCCAAAGGTAACATATGTCAGGTTGGAGGGAGAGCCAGAAATAGAACCCATATTTTCTGAGTCTAATGCTCGATTCTCTAGGCCCTGCTGCTTCATGATTGTGTGCCTCTCATGATCTTTTATGATGCTGTCTTAAACTTTGTGTAAGTTTGTGTAAGACTTGAAGTTAGCAAGGGTAAAGTAATCGTGTGCATAATCTTAAATACCTGGGACCTGACCCTGCCATGTGCTGAATGCTTGTGGAGAGATGCTGAGAATACTTGACTCCCAACTAAAGCGCTGATCCTGCAAACACATAATCTAGATGAGTAAATTTGTGAGTTCAATGAGACAACTTTGGGGACGAAGGTCCTCATGTGCATAAAGCTACTCACCATGCACAGCTCTGCGCACACACACACACACAAAAGCCCACCTAGAAACTTTTTGAAAAACAGCTTTTATCCCTCCCAGGACTTGTATCTCCGGAACTCCTTTCTCAAATGATCCTAGATAGGGGTCTCTAAGCTTACTCTATACTCTCACAAGGCATAGCCATTTGCAAGCAAATCCATGCAAACATGCAGATTTTAGAGCACACAGGAGCATGGTTCTTTAAACAGGAAGGATAGAGGGAGGATGGAGGGAAAGGGCTCCATATCCTCTGCAGCATAGGAAACTCTGAAAGATGCCTGGCCCATTCATCCCAATGTGTTGGTCACAGCTGAATGAGAACACACCAAAGAGATGAATACAGCCAGAAACAACAGCTCTGAGATGGGTGAACTGCTCAATCCATCTCACGGGGTGTTCCCATACCCTTTCCTGAGTGCCCTAGAGCTGGTGTTTTGCATTAAGTATGTCAGCTCTCAGCTCCCCATGCAAAAGGGCAGGTCTTCCCCAGAGATATGGGCGCCAGGGAGGGGGGCCTCAGACCTTCCCAAAAGGGCAATGCCTCGCTTCCCCACTAAACCCAGCTCACATGGGGCCGGTTTTGTTCAACATCTTCATTAATGATCTGGATGATGGGATGGATTGCACCCTCAGCAAGTTTGCGGATGTCACTAAGCTGGGGGAAGAGGTAGATATGCTGGAGGGTAGGGATAGGGTCCAGAGTGACCTAGACAAATCGGAGGATGGGGCCAAAAGAAATTTGATGAGGTTCAACATGGACAAGTGCAGAATCCTGAACTTAGGACGGAAGAATCCCATGCACCGCTACAGGCTGGGGACTGACTGGCTAAGTGGCAGTTCTGCAGAAAAGGATCCGGGGATTATAGTGGACGAGAAGCTGGATATGAGTCAACAGTGTGCCCTTGTTGACAAGAAGGCTAATGGCATATTGGGCTGCATTAGTAGGAGCATTGCCAGCAGATCGAGGGAAGTGATCATTCCCCTCTATTCAGCACTGGTGAGGCCACATCTGGCGTACTGCGTCCAGTTTTGGGCCCCCCACTACAGAAAGTATGTGGACAAATTGGAGAGAGTCCAGCGGAGGGCAACGAAAATGATTAGGGGGCTGAAGCACATGACTTATGAGGAGAGGCTGAGGGAACTGGGGTTATTTAGTCTGCAGAAGAGAAGAGTGAGGGGGGGGGATTTGATAGCTGCTTTCACTACCTGAAGAGGGGTTCCAAAGAGGATGGAACTAGGCTGTGCTCAGTGGTGGCAGATGAGAGAACAAGGAGCAATTGTCTCAAGTTGTAGTGGGGGAGGTCTAGGTTGGATATTAGGAAACACCATTTCACTAGGAGGGTGGTGAAGCACTGGAACGGGTTACCTAGGGAGGTGGTGGAATCTCCATCCTTAGAGGTTTTTAAGGCCCGGCTTGACAAAGCCCTGGCTGGGATCATTTAGTTGGTGTTGGTCCTGCTTTGAGCAGGGGGTTGGACTAGATGACCTCCTGAGGTCTCTTCCAACCCTAATCTTCTGTGATTCTATGAATAGGGAGCAGGGGGTCCAACCTCTGGAGATGGGCAGTCCTCCCCCCTGATTCTGGCACACACATGGCAGAGGGATGTGGGGTGAATGGCCCCAGAGAGGCAAGTTTCCCCATGCCCCAGCTCAGATGAGGGGCTGAGAACTCTCTGGAGGGGCAAGAGCCCCCCAGCTCTGGGCACACAGATGGCAGGAGAGAATGTGGGGCTGACAGGTACCTTCGCCCATATTCTTTCCCCAGTCCACTGCCATTTACCCCACATCCCTCTTCCCACTACCAACCCTCTCCCCTAACTCCCAACCCTTCCTTACCTGAGCACCCAGCTTCTCTCCCCTCACTTCCCACCCATCCTAGGGTTTCCAGGTGTCCGGTTTTCAACGGGAACACTCGGTCGAAAAGGGACTCTGGCGGCGCCGGTCAGCACTGCTGACCAGGCCGTTAAAAGTCCGGTTGGCGCGGGCTGGCAGACTCTCTACCTGGTCCGCACAGTTCCCAGAAGTGGTGACATGTCCCTCGGTTCCCAGGCGGAGAGACGGCCAGGGGAGCTCCATGCACTGCCCCTGCCCCGAGCACCAGCTCCACAGCTCCCATTGGTCAAGAACTGTGGCCAATGGGAGCTGCAGGGGCGGTGCCTGCGGGTGGAGGCAGCATGCACTGCGCAGAGACCCCTGGCCGTGCCTCCGCCTAGGAGCCAAGGGACATCTTGCCACTTCCGGGAGCCACCTGAGGTAAGTGCCGCCCAGAGCCTGCACCCCGCACCTCCTCCCATGCCCCAACCCCCTGCCCCAGCCTGGAGGCCCCTCCCACACCCTAAACCTCTCATTTCTGGCCACACCCCAGAGTCTGCATCCGCAGCCCAGAGCCCGTACACCTCCTCACACCCACCCCCTGTCTCAGCCCAGACCCCCTTCTCACACTCCAAACCCCTTGGCCCCACCACCCAACTCAGAGCCCTTTCCTGCACCCCAAACCCCTTGGCCCCACCCCCCATCCTAGAGCCGCCTCCTATACCCCAAACCCTTCATCCTTGGCCCCACCCCAGAGCCTGCACCCTCAGCTGGAACCCTCACTCCCCCACACCCACACCCCAGCCTCCTGCCTCAGCCTGGTGAAAATGAGCAAGTGAGGGTCGGGGAGAGCACGCGACACCGGGAGGGGAGATGGAGTGAATGAGGGTGGGGCCTTGGAGACAGGGCGGGGCCTCAGGGCAGGGCAAGAGTGTTCGTTTTGTGCGATTAGAAAGTTGGCAACCCTAGAGCCAACCCCATATATCCCTTGCCCCGTAAGTCCCTCCCCTCGCTGCAGCCCCAACCCCTCCCCCCATTCCCCCACTCCTCAACCCCCTAATTATCCATCCCCTTCCAGGAAGCATTCATATGTCTAGTTTTTCCCCAAAGACTTTGGAGGATGGGGGGTGCACTGTCAGAGCTGTGGAGTGTGGGAAAATTGGGGTGCTCTGGTACAGCTGGGGAGGACAGGGGGTTGGGGTGCACTGTCAGAGCTGTGGGAGTGCCATGCCTCATTCACCTGATCCTGCAGCTTCCCTTCCCCCCCCCATCACCCATCCCCATTACCCCTCACCTCCCAGGAAGCATTCACATGGTTAATTCCCCACCCCCACCCCAAATACTTTGATTACACCCGTAACTCACAAATAGATGTAACCTCCAGCCACTCTGTTCAAAACTCCTTTTGTGTTTCTCAGGTGAGGGGTTGTGATTAATTTATCCTTAGACAACTCACTGAAGGGTGAGTTCACAGCAATCAAGAGGTCTGTGATTCATCCAGTCATTAGTACCTCTCGTTTAACAGTGCCAGGCAGCAGAAGGAAACTCATTTCTTGGGGAGAGCTGTAACTCAGAGACCCCTTCATCAAATGACCCCAAATTTAGAACACTGGTGCTGTGCTATGTCCCCACAAGGCCAACCAAACTTCAAAGCAATCCGATTAACCATTCGGATTTTAGAGCACTTACAAGTGTCAAGCTTTAAAGCATATAAAATGGTGGGAATGTTGTTTTTCTGTATTGCTGCATACACAGTATAAAAACGTACATTTTCTTAAATACCATTCTCAAATGGGGTCCCCCAAAGATTTAGTGGGTGTCATGCACTACCTTCGCTAAACAGATTGAGACCATTTTAACTCATAGTTTATCAATAGTTTAATCTTTAGCTCTGGGCATAACAACCAAAAACCACCTAGAACCTTATTTTAATGGCTATCTTGAGGGGGTTTACATCTCTGGAACCCCTGGCTCAAATGACTCCAGGTTTTTTTTTTTTGAAAGAACAGTTTGTTGTTGAAAAATGCAGTTTTGTTGAAATCAAATTGTTTTGCAGGAATGAATTGATTTCAATAAAATTTTCAAGGGAAAAAGCCCAAACTTTTGACTTTTTCTTTTCTTTTTGATAATGTCAAAATGTTTAGATTAATTCATTTTGGGGGTTATATTAGACTATTATTAGTTACATAATATATATAATATAATGAAATATATCACCATCCAAACAAGACATTTTTACTTTATGTAAATGAGACATTTCAACACTTTCTAAATAAAATGATCTGACATTATTGAAGCTAAAGATTTTGATGGAGTGGAGATTAAGGATAATCTAGGCATGGCACAATATCTAAATGAATATTTTGCATCGGTCTTTAATAAGGCTAATGAAGGGCTTAGGAATAGAGGGAGCAGGACAGAGGGGAATAAAGGAGGGGGGATTGACATTACAGTATCGGAGGTGGAAGCCAAACTTGACCACCTAAACGGGACTAAATCGGGCGGACCGGATGATCTTCATCCTAGAATATTGAAGGAACTGGCATGAGAAATTGCAAGCCCCTTAGCCATAATTTGTAATGAATCTGTAAACTCGGGGGTGGTACCGTTGGACTGGAAAATAGCTAATGTGGTTCCTATTTTCAAGAAGGGGAAAAAAAGTGACCCGGGTAACTACAGGCCTGTTAGTTTGACTTCTGTAGTATGCAAGGTCTTGGAAAAATTTTTGAAGGAGAAAGTAGTTAAGGACCTTGAGGTGAATGGCAATTGGGACAAATTACAACATGGGTTTACGAAAGGCAGATCGTGCCAAACCAACCTGATCTCCTTCTTTGAGAAAGTAACAGACCTTCTAGATAAAGGAAATGCGGTGGATCTAATATACCTCGATTTTAGTAAAGCGTTTGATACTGTACCGCACGAGGAATTATTGGTTAAATTGGAAAAGATGGGGATCGATATAAAAATCCAGAGGTGGATAAAGAACTGGTTAAAGGGGAGACTGCAGCGGGTAGTACTGAAAGGTGAACTGTCAGGTTGGAGGGAGGTCACCAGTGGGGTCCCTCAAGGTTCGGTTTTGGGTCCGATTTTATTTAATCTATTCATTACTGACCTCGGAACCAAATGTAGGAGTGGGCTGATAAAGTTTGCGGATGACACAAAGTTGGGAGGTATTGCCAATTCGGAGAAGGATCGGGATATTCTGCAGGGAGACTTGGATGACCTTGTAAATTGGACTAATAATAATAGGATGAGATTTAATAGTGAGAAGTGTAAGGTGATGCATTTAGGGATGACTAACAAGAATTTTAGTTATAAGCTGGGGACGCATCGGTTGGAAGTGACGGAGGAGGAGAAGGACCTCGGAGTCCTGGTTGATCGCAGGATGACTATGAGTCGGCAATGTGACGTGGCTGTGAAAAAAGCTAATGCGATCTTGGGATGCATTAGGCGAGGTATTTCTAGTAGGGACAAGGAGGTGCTGCTTCCGTTATACAAGGCGCTGGTGAGACCTCATTTGGAGTACTGTGTGCAGTTCTGGTCTCCAATGTTTAAAAAGGATGAACTCAAACTGGAACGGGTACAGAGAAGGGCCACTAGGATGATCCGAGGAATGGAAAACCTTTCCTATGAAAGGAGACTCGAGGAGCTCGGTTTGTTTAGCCTAACCAAAAGAAGGCTGAGGGGGGATATGATTGCTCTCTTTAAATATATCAAAGGGATAAATACCAGGGAGGGAGAGGAATTATTTCAGCTCAGTACTAATGTGGACACGAGAACAAATGGATATAAACTGGCCGTGGGGAAGTTTAGGCTTGAAATTAGACGAAGGTTTCTAACCATCAGAGGGGTGAAATTTTGGAACAGCCTTCCGAGGGAAACGGTGGGGGCGAAAGACCTCTCTGGCTTCAAGATTAGGCTAGATAAGTTTATGGAGGGAATGGTTTGATGGGATAACGTGATTTTAGTCAATTAGGCAATAACGTGCCATCGCTGGTAAAATGAGGGTCCGGCTGGAGAATCTTGCCTGTATGCTCGGGGTTCTACTGATCGCCATATTTGGGGTCGGGAAGGAATTTTCCTCCAGGGTAGATTGGCAGAGGCCCTGGAGGTTTTTCGCCTTCCTCCGCAGCATAGGGCAGGGGTCGCAAGCTGGAGGATTCTCTGCGACTTGAAGTCTTTAAATCACGATCTGGAGACTTCAACAGCTGAGTTAAGGGAAAGTGGGTGGGTCAGCTTTTGTGGCCTGCATCATGCGGGAGGTCAGACTAGATGACCATATTGGTCCCTTCTGACCTTAAAGTCTATGAGTCTATAAATCAACATTTTTGGAATACTCAAAAATTTCAGCTTTTTGTTCCTATTCTGAATGTTTTTCTCACCTATCAAATTTCAGAATTTTCTGCAAAACAGAAAATCAAGTTTCTGACCAGCTCCAAATCCAGGAGACTTTCTAAGAGTGGGGAATATGCTTCGTCTGAGTGAATCTGTATCATGTACCATGTTAATAAGCTGTATTTCTGTGTCATTCCATATTATGGCCAAGATTTCAACTGAATTACTTTCTCAGAACATAAAACATTCAGTCATGAGGCCCTGCCCTAGCTGCTTTATACTGCTCTGGGTCATGTCTTCATTTATATATGACATAGCTCTGAGAACACAGTCACTGCTTACCAAACATGAATTAGAATGAATCATGTGCTATGGACCATCCACCGCCTCGACCCAGTGCTTGAATTTGTTGTGCACACGGCTATGACATATCCACACGGTGCTGCTCTTGGTTGCAAAAAGATGTAAAATGTTGTGGCTGGGGGTGAAAAAAAGGAAGAGAAAGAGGGAAGGGAGAGCTCTGGTACTACCACATCCCTTTATTTTGCATAGCATCATTTTGCTCCCATGTTCCACATTGCCTGGATATCTGTATGTGTAATACAGGTCACGCCAGGCGCTCCCCATAGGACATCTGGTGGGGCTGTAGAGTACAATTATGCTTTGGTTTCCTGCTGTGCTAGTGATCTGGAGAGGGCTGCATTTCTGCACTGGGACTTGGAATCTCAGCAGCTGTAAATCAGCCTTGCACCATTGACCATCTCCATTGGAGTCCATGGAGCTATGCTGATTTCCACCAGCAAAGGAGCTAGTCCTGGGCTTTTACACCTCAGATTACCTGCAGAACAAGACATGATACTGTGTGAAACCTGTTCAATGGAGATGAGGTGTAATCAGTGGGCCAGATCCTCAGCTGTGGAAATCAGTGCAACTCCATGGACATGAATGGAGCTGACTTACACCAGTTCTGGGTCTGGCCCACAGCTATTAATCTCTCCAAAGGAGGGTATGTTTCTCTTTGATCTCTGTCTCTCTTGATGAAAATTACATGCAATTTTGTTTTTATATACGATGTGCATGAGCCACCCCCGTGCCTAAACTAGACAGAGCGGAGATCTCAAATAACCCTTTTTAGCAGTGCATTTACCATTTCCAAAGGCTTAAGAGAGCAGAAGGCCACTCATTCATTTATTCACTTGGACTCAAAGCTGTTAGACATGGATCTTAATGGATAGTATTGATTGAAAGTAACAAAGCAGTTTTTTATCAGGGGATTTCTAGGCTAAAATGAGAATATAAGGACATTGGCTGGCTCGCTCTCTTGACAGAGAAATACTGTCCTACAAGATGCACAAAAAGCCCTTGGGATATCACACCAGTGAAAGATAGATGTGTGAAGTATTAATGGCAATAACAAGTGAATAGAGAATGGAATTAACAGGAGAGTGTTTGGAACAGAGGTTTCTGAGGAAATACCCATTTTGGCAGTGCCCTGAAATGGGGACTCAGACACAATGGGATCCTTTTGTAAGCGCTAGCTGGGTAGTTGGCAAATCACCTTTGGTTAGGAAGGGGGCAGTCAGCCAGCTGGACAAATTTGTTTGTGAAGTGGCCAGAGTGAAGGCTGTTTTCAGGGAAACCCAGCTTTGCTCATGGGACCGAAAAAGCTAAAGTAACCCTGGCCAGTAAGCAATATGTGTATGTTGCAGTGAATTGTTATTTCATTCTTGCAATGTAGCAGGCCAGGCCTAGCAAATTTAAAGAAGTTCATTAGCCCTAATCTTCCTAGCTAAGTTTTTTCAGAGGTCAGTGGTTTCAGACCTTAGTATACAGAATTATCAAGGTCACCCATGATGAAATCTGAATCCAGCAGGGTGGGGCGCAGTCTTTTTACCAACTGTAAGCAAAGAGGGCATTTCTCACAGCCATGGCTACATCCAGCGGCAGCGTGGAAACCAGGTGAACAGTAATCCTGCACATTGTCCATGCAATCCGAGGGCACTGAATGTCAGTGCGTCACAGATGTGGCAAGAAAATCCATAGGCAAAGGCAAACTGGGGTTCCCCTGTGGAATAGACCATGGGACACATCCCCAAAGCTCAGGGATCCCTAGGGATCTGTATGGATGCAGAAGTTGTACAGGAGGTTTGAGCCACCTGTAGAGCATCTCTGCGCCTCTGCACCACCACTCTGAGTTGTTGGGCTTTTGCTTTTGGCCCCTAGAATCTACCAAATCCCAAATTGTTGGATAATTATTTAGATTATGTTCTAACCTGTGGTACCTGTGGTATTCAGATGCCCAATTTCCATTCATTTGAATAGGAGCTAGGCATGCAAATCACAGACAGCTTTGAAAATCTGAGCTCTTCCAAAGCTCATCCCGCACTCACTCCTGTGTTTCAATGTTCCCCCGGCACCAATATAATATTGATCTGAGATCTTTTAAATGTGCCACAATCCCTGGTCCTGTAATGTTCCCTCTCCAGCCACTCTTTACCAGCCCCCAAAGAAGAACCCTTCACTTCTACTTATTTGAGTCTCTTGACACTGAAGAACTGGATCAGGGGATGGGACATACAGCTCCCTTTATTAACATTGCTGGTTTTGAATGGATCATGAAGGTCAGAGGATTGGGAGGGAAAACTATCAGCCACTCATGGCAGTGGTGCTCAGTTGCAAGATAGACAATACTCTACAATATTTCCTCATGCACTACTAGAACTTGACAGTAGCCCACGTCCCTCTGCGTCTGAGTCACTCATTTCCTCTGTCCCTTGATCCTGTTAACAAGACAACTCTAAAGAACTGTGGCTCTAGGGGTCCTCATTAATTACTCCTAAATTTAAGCTCCTTTCCAGCTCAATATAAGTGTACTAGCACAGGGGTTCTCAACTGAGGGGTCAAGACTTCCTTCCTTCTCTTTATGACTAGATGAGAGGGGAGTCCTGAAACTTTATTCTGTGTAACATGGAATCCTGGTATGGAAGATATTGGGAACCACTGGGCTAGGGTTTCTTTATGGTTGTTTGTGATTTATCACTCACACAGTGCTCTAAGTGAGCTAGGTGCTTTAGAAAACATGGTCCCTGCCCCAAAGAATTTACAATTTAAGGGTTTGATCCTACAAAAACACATATGGCTGTAATTGTACATGCATGAAACTCTCAATAGAAAGGGCTGCACATATGTACAATCATGGAATCACAGAATGTCAGGCTGGAAGGGATCTGAAGCGGTCACACAGTCCAGCCTCCAGTGCTGTGGCAGGACCAAGTAAGACTAGACTCTCCCTGACAGATGTTTGTCTAAACTGTTCTTAAACGCCTCCAATGATGGGCATTCCACAACCTCCCTTGGAAGCCTATTCTAGAGCACCCTTTTAGCTAGGAAGTTTTTCCTCATTTCTTACCTAAATCTCCCTTGCTGCAGATGAAGCCTATTACTTCTTGGCCTAAATTCAGTGAATATGGAGAACCATTGATCACTGACCTCTTTATAACAGCCCTTAACATACTTGAAAACTGTTACCAGGTTGCCCCTCAGTCTTCTTTTCTCAAGACTAAACGTGCCTAGTTATTTTTAACCTTTCCTCAGAGGACAGGTCTAAATCTTTTATCATTTGTGTTGCTCTCTTCTGGATTCTCTCCAAATTGTCCACATCTTTCCTAAAGTCCAGCACTGAAAACTGGAGACAGTACACTAGCCAAGGCCTAACCAGTGCTGAGTAGAGCAGGGCTATTCCCTCCTGTGTCTTACATATGGCACCCTCTTAATCCACCCTAGAATGATATTAGCCTTTCTTGCAACTTCATCACATTGTTGACTCAGTCAATTTATGATTCACTATAACCCCTGAACCTGTCATTCAGCTCTGAGATCCAGACCTTGAAAATACAGTTTAATCAAACATGATGGGGGAGAAGAGCTGCTAGAGTGAGGAAGTCACATGACACACCCCATCTTGGCTGACACCAAGGATTGAACCAGGACCTCTGAAGTTAAACGCGTAAGTCTCTGCAGGTTGAGCTAAAGAGACAGGCTCTCAGGAGGAGAGCTGTAACAGACTCGCCCGCTCTACAGAGCGGGCACCAAAGGGGGGACACAGCACACAATAACCAGTGGGTTCCCCATGCTCTCCCCATTGTCAGTGTACAGGAGGCATGGGGCCTGGGACATATTCCCAAGCTGACCTGGCCATACCCTATTGTGCCATACAGCACTAACTGGATCCTCTGCTTGCATCCAGGAACTGCTGTTGTAGCAATCAGTCCCCTCATGTGTAGGTGCACATGGGGCACGGGTGTGGAGAGAACACTTCTCGTTTGGCCTGTACCGTTCATCTTAACCCCATCTACACTCCCACTCCCACATATAGCATTACTCTCCTTAGTATGATGCTCTAACACAGCCGCATGTCTCTCCTTTTCACACAGTTTTGTGTCACCACTCTTTATTTCTGATTCCTCTCTGCTACTAACTGCATATTTGCTATTTGTGAGCAATGGAAATGCTACCACCTTCAGGATCCATGGCATTTTTCCAATCCATTCACTTTCCGGGTGGGTCTGATGGATTTTGCATATTGCAAGCTAGAGCCTTCTGCACCATTGTTTCCCTAGAGGTTTATTACAGGCCAAGAAAAACCAAGTAGCCAAACTTTGGGCCTGATCCCAGAAATACTGCAGAGGGGGAAGTACCATGAGCACTATGACAGACCCTCAGCTGGTATAAATTGGCATAGCTGCATTAAAGTCAATGGTGCCACATCAATTTACAACAGCTAAGGACTTGGTGCAGAATTTAAGAATTTGGGGGGGAAAAACAGAAAAAAACCACACAACTAACCTCCCGCTCAAGCCTCTCCCCAATTACAATCCAGTGATTTATAAACCTCCAGTAATTATTGGGAGTCTATGTAAGTGAGGGGAGAAATAATTGCACTTGATGTGTTAACACTAGTGTAGAGGCAATCGCATATTCCTTACTCCCTTCTGTCATGCTGAATGCTCACACGGGCATTAAAAACACAGCTGGCTAGAAGTGCAATCACAGCCCTGAGAGGATTTGCACAAACAGCATTGCTGCAACAGCCGAGTCTTGCTTGTTACATTGGTCACATTCTTTGTGGAAATACCAACCTCAATTTAGAAAATGTCAAAATGTGAATCTTCAACAATTTCAAAACTTAACATTCAAAATGGGAAATTTGGTAAAACCGATTATCTCTCATGAACGCTTTCGACTTCAACTAATCAGCATTTCCTGACAAAAAACATTTTACTGAAAAATTCTCAATCAGCTCTACTTCTGGCAGAGTCTCAATTGCATTGCAGGTACAAAAGTATCTTATTAAAATTCTTCATGGGGCCCTAAGATGCCTCTGTTAACTGCTTTGACTGAGATATAATTAATGTGAGCAGGGTCTAAATGAGCTCTCCCCTGACATCTAGTGCTGAACTGGGGGGAAAGAGTTCAGGAGCAGACTGTATTTCCATGGACACACCTACTCTGCTGAGGTCTTCAGCAGACAGAGCTGCTTTGCAACATGATCAGTTTTGGCTGGTTTTGGGTTACAAATCACTTCCACATTTGAATGCAGGGGCAATAAAATGGTGTTATCCTTATAGTACGAGTAAACAACAGCAGAACTGCACTTAGCATGCCCTGATTGAGGGGATCACTCTGAATTGAGCCTCACTTTCTAAGCAGGGGGTAGGGATGCCAAATCACCATGAAGGGGCAGGGCGGGGACCAGGAGAAGAAGAAGAGGGAGAGGGAGACTCTGACCCAACCCAACCTGACCCGACTTGATGATGTATCTGTGATGTAAAGAGTCCCAAGACAACATTTGATCCTCTTCTCTCCATTGTTTAAAGACAGAGCTGATTAGACTCAATTAAAAGTCCTTGTTTTTGTTCAGTGACTAGTAGAGCTGAAGAGACTGATGAGCAGCACTGGGAGCTGAGACTTAGACCTGGTTTGGGGGCAGTGTTGCAGTGGAAGACAATGAAGAGGCAGTAGCAGAGAGGTTCCGCACTACTCAGTCACATCACTAAGAGCTGGGCTAAATGGTGGCACCTCAGGATGCAGCATCATGGAAGCAACCCCGATAACAGTGGCAGCGGGAGAGGGCATGGGAGGAGGTGAACCTATGTGGACAAACCTCTGAATTCTGGGACTTTGCTGACCAAAGAAAAACCATTGTGAGGGGGTGCAGTGGAAGGAGAGGATAAAGGGCCATTCATTTGTCTTGTGTAATTGTTACTATGATACCATGGGAAGGAAATGCAAATAAGGTGGTCCCCTTGAAGCCTATGGGAGTAACTAGGGAAGGGTAAGCGCATTGGGAGCCACTAGGAAATAGGTGTGTGTGTGTGGGGGGGGGGTGGAATGGGGTAAATTGGACTGTCTTCACACATATGAATGTGCCCCTCTCCTATGACTATGGAGGAGAAGGATCCTATTGCAAAGGGGGGGGGCATTTAGGGGTAATGTATATGGGTACAGTGTGTTCTGTTGGGAATGTATGCAATCCTGCAATATACAGTAACTCCTCACTTAAAGTTGTCCCGGTTAATGTTGTTTCGTTGCTGATCAATTAGAGAACATGCTCATTTAAAGTTGCGCAATGCTCCCTTATAACATTGTTTGGCAGCCGCCTGCTTTGTCCACTGCTTGCAGGAAGAGCAGCCAGTTGCAGCTAGCTGGTAGGGGCTTGGAACCAGGGTGGACCGGCAGCCCCGCTCTCAGCTCCCCGCTCCCCTAAGTTCCCTGTGCAGCAGCTGCCCAGCAGGTTACCAATTGCCAGCAGTTCAGCTGTCCCTCCCCCCACTGCCATGTGCTGCTCCTGCCCTCTGCCTTGAAGCTGCTCCCGAGAGCCTCCTGCTTGCTGTGCAGGGGAGGGGGGAAGTGAGGGGCTAATGTCAGGGTGTCCCTTTCCCCCCTATTCCTGCCCCCCGCTTATCCCTTCTTCATATAGAGCAGGGTGGGGACACAACAGGGCTCAGGAGGAAGAGAGCTTGCTGGCCGCAGCTGCTGTCTCAACTTCCTGATCTACTTAAAAAGGCAATGTACTTAGAAGTGGTGTCAGCATACTTTAAGGGGTAATGCACATCTCTCTCTCTTCCACACACACACGGTGTGTGGCTCTGTCTCTGTCTGCCATGCTGTCTCCCCTCCCTCCATTCATGTTGCCTTGTAGAGTGTGAGGCTACATTAACAACGTGTTAACCCTTGAGGGCTCAGCCAAATGCTAGTTCATCATTTAGCAGTAAGGCATTCCCTGGGAAATATCCCACCTTCTTCCACCCTCTAACTTCACCACCTCAACCAAGCTTCATAATCATCATTGCTGTGTACAGTACTAAATTGTTTGTTTAAAACGTATACTGTGTGTGTATATATATATATAATATAGTTTTTTGTCTGGTGAAAAAAATTTCCCTGGCACCTACCCCCCTACCCCCCCCCCCCCCATTTACATTAATTCTTATGGGGAAATTGGATTCGCTTAACATCATTTCGCTTAAAGTTGTATTTTTCAGGAACATAACTACAATGTTAAGCCAGGAGTTACTGTAGCACTAGGAGGCAAAATCCTTCCAGTATATGACCAAATTATGAACTTCTATACACTGAAACCTGGACTATGGTGCACCAATGTATCAGTGGACTTAATCATTGTAAACAATCGAACCAGTACCTACTACCCCATGCCGTACCAAGTAGTGGAATTGGTTTGGACAATATCAAATTTCACTGTGGATATTCAATGGACACACAATATGGACAAGAGTACACAAAGATTACAAGAGCAACTTGCTGCAAGAGCCAACAATTGGACACATTTACAATACACACTACAGGATGGCGCTGACAAAATGTAACCCTATCAAAGAAGGAGAAGCGGTGTTTTTGGTGGTGGCCAGGATGTTAGACCATACTGAAGTGGTCAGGACTCTCGGTGTTGCTGTGGATTAGTAGCTGGTGTATTGTTAACTGTATTTGCGTTACATTGCATATGGAAATTATCAACGGGGGCACAACCCCCTAGAGAACAGCCACTAATTATAATCTATAAGTAATGTAGTAAGCCCTCCCCCCGCCAGGGTACTAGACAACCTGGACCCAACCTTCTCGGGCCCACTATAATGGGAAGTCTGGAACACTAATTAGAATAGGTGTGGTATGCCCATACGGGAGAAGGTGCAGGGCACAGTACTACATAAGAGGCAGTGGCACAGATGGAATATCGACACCTTCCTCCTTGATGCCTGGCCCTATCAGGAAATGTGTCGCCATATGTCCTATGCTTTTCCAGGGTTACCTGGGCAGGAGGATCCCCAAAGAAAAAAAAAAGTGGGTGGAGTAATAGGATATAGATATTCGGCCTTTCTGTAAAGGCCTATACTTTAAGAATGTAGGTATATGTTTATCATTTAGCTAGTTATAGAGGTATAAAACAAAGAAGCAAAATCACAGTCCGCCTGTGTATGCGCCTTCTCTTACTAGGATAGTCTGAGGCCTGGTTCTTAGGCTAAGGCCTTTGGCTAAGCAGCAGAGGCAGCCATAAGCTGGGAAGCGTACAGGGCCGTTGCAACCACTTAGGTGAACTAGGCGGTCGCCTAGGGCACCCAGGGGTTGGGGGCGTCTGAGATTTTTCCTTCCTCCCCTCCCTTCCCCTCACACAGAATGTGGCGCGGCTGATTGGGCGCCTGGGCCTGATTCAGCCGCTCCCAATGGCCTCCAGCAGGCAGAGTCCCTCCCCCGCTCCCCTTGCCTCAGCGTTGCATCGCCAGCACGCTGGGGGAGGGGCTGTGGGCTCCGCAGCCTGTTTGTTTTGGCTGCACGTGGAGCCAGCGGCTGGAGCGGCATGGTGGTAAGGGGAGTCCCGGGGGGGGGGGGGCTGTCAGGGGGCGGGTTGGATGGGTCGGGAGTTCGGGGGGGGCTGTCGGGGCGGGGGTGTGGAAAGGGATCTGAGCAGTCAGGGGACAGGGAGCAGGGGGAGGGTTGGATGGGTCGGCAGTTCTGGGGGGGTCTTTCAGGGGGCGGGGAGTGGTTGGATGGAGCGTGGGAGTCCCGGGGGTCTGTCTGGGGGCGGGGGTGTGGATAAGGGTTGGGGCAGCCAGGGGACAGGTAGGGGGTAGGGTCCTAGGGGGGCAGATAGGGTGGGGGGGTCTCAGGAGGGGGCAGTCAGGGGACGAGGAGCAGGGAGGCTTAGGTAGGGGGTGGGGTCCTGGGGGGCAGGTAGGAGCCGGGGTCCCAGGAGGGGGGAGCCAGGGGACAAGGAGCGGGGGGGAGGGGTTGGGCATTCTGAGGGAGGTGTGGGAAGTGGAAGGGAATGGATGTGGGTGGGGCTCTCCCCCCCCATCCTCTTTTTTTTGATTGCTGAAATACGGTAACCCTAAAAAAGTGGTGCCCTGGCTCGGAAGGGAGGAGCTGCCTTCCGGAGGCCCCGGAGAGCCAGAGCGTCGGCTTGCGGGGGTGGCGAGCCCCAGCCATGGAGGAGCAGGCACGGCACAGGGGGGCAGCAGCCCTGCAAAGGCGGCGGCACCGCTAGCGGGGAGCAGCCGCACCTCCTGCCCAGGCTGCGGCCCGGTGCGCCCCCCCGGGGGCTCCTGCAGGCTGTAGCAGTTGCATGTGGTTGGCAGCCCCCGTGCGCCCCCCAGCTTCCCCCTCGCCGTGCTCAGGCTCTGCGGCTCCCAGGCATGTGAGCTACTGGGACGCAGGGCCCTGAGCCTACTCTGGGAGGGGCAGCGCGCGGCAGTGGCGGCTCACACTCCCGGGAGCCGCAGAGCCCGAGCGTGGCAGGGGGGAGTTGGGAGGCGCACGGGGGCTGCCGCCCGCATGCATCCACTGCAGGAGACCCTGCGGGGGTGCCAGGTGGAAGTTTCGCCTAGGGCGCAAAATTTCCTTGCACCGGCCCTGAAAGCGTACGGTCACATCCTCACATTCCAAACTAGTCACATTGAAATAAGGTGGTATTGGGCTGTTAGGAATACAATCCTGTCCTGATAATACCGATCACCACCAGATAAAGATGGTTAAAGAAAACGTAGTTTGATAGCATCCTGTCTGACAAGAAATCACTTCTCAATAGTTGTGGTTGTGAAACCCTCATTTCTGTATGTTTTATCTTTATGGCCCCCACTTTTCTATTGTTAATCTGTCTGGTTCTCTAATTGTTTCTGTCTGCTGTATAATTAATTTTGCTGGGTGTAAACTAATTAAGGTGGTGGGATATAATTGGTTAGCTAATCATGTTACAATATGTTAGAATTGGTTAGGTAAATTTCCGTAAAATGATTGGTTAAGGTATAGCTGAGAATATTACTATATAAATTAGGGGCAAATAGGAAGTAAATTGGGATTTGAAAATAAGAAAAAAGGAACTTGGATTTAAGCTTGCTGGAAGTTCACCCCAATAAACATCGAATTGTTTGCACCTTCGGACTTCGGGTATTGTTGCTCTCTGTTCATGCGAGAAAGACCAGGGGAGTGGGAGAGTGAAGGAATAAGCTCTCTAACAACCTGGTTTGGGGGCAGTGTTGCAGTGGAAGACATTGAAGAGGCAGTAGCAGAGAGGTTCCGCACTACTCAGTCACATCACTAAGAGCTGGGCTAAATGGTCGCACCTCAGGATGCAGCATCGTGGAAGCAACACTGATAACAGTGGCAGGGGGCAGGGGGAGGTGAACCTATGTGGACAAACCTCTGAACTCTGGGACTTTGCTGACCACGGAAAAACTATTGTGAGGGGGTGCAGTGGACGGAGAGGATAAACGAATATTAAAGGGCCATTCATTTGTCAGATTTTCTCATGGCAAGGTGGGGAATGGAGGCAAAGGACACTGCCCAATATACTGTGGGGTTGGTGTTTGCTTACGGCAGGGGATCTCAAACTTCATTGCATCACAACCCCCCTTCTGCCAATAAATTTACTACATGACCCCTGGGGGGGGGGTCAGAGCGCAAGCCCCGCCACCCTGGGTGGGGGGTTAGGGGAGCCACAGCCCAAGCCCCATCATCCCGGGTGGCAGGAGAGGGGGCTGCAGCCCGTGCCCCATTGCCCTGGGTGGAGGTGGAGCTCGGGCTTCAGATTCAGCCCTGGATCCCAGCAAGTCTAATGCTGACCCTGGAAACCCCATTAAAATGGGGTAATGACCCACTTTGGGGTCCCGACCCACAGTTTGGGAACTGCTGCAGTTACATGCTTTTGAATCACGTTTTCCCAAACTAATACTAGATTCCCTTTCCCATTTAATAAAAGTTCTCCTTTGTTATACACAGCCTCAGTGTTTGTGCCTGGGGAAATATTACCTCTGGGACATGCCCAGAGGTGGTGTTAGGTTTTCCCAAATAAGTGAATGGGGGTTAAAACCAGTTCTGTTGTGTATTGTTAAGAAGAACCCCTAGATATCAAATCAAACCCAGCCCTCATTGCTGACCATCATCACATGGTAGAGGGGTTACATTAAAATACTTTTTTAAAAGCATACAAAAGTTCTGCTCCAGCAGGAACATCTGGTTGCTTTAAACATGGGTTAACAGGCCAATTAGGATAGGTTTAGGGGTGCTTTGCATCACCAGAGCAGTGCAAAGCAGCCAGAGCACCAGGGTGAATCTGGCTCACACCACATAAGGACACTCAACTCTACATTGTACATTGGGTTTGAAAATCTCAGCCAAAAGCTCATCCCCACCCTTAACTTCTGAGCTTTTTAAAGTTCCTTTATCACTAATAAAATATTGACATGAGACTTTTTAAGCCCAGTAAAATCCCCACTACTCTAACATTCATATTCCATTAATTCTTTACCAGCCCCTAAAGAAAAATCCTTAATTTCTCTTATTTTTCCATTAAGGAAGGAAGGAATGCAAGGGCAGAGGGAGAATCAAGAGGAAGGTCTAGCTGATTCAAGTATCAAGGTGAGGTCTGAAACTCATTTGAGTCCTTGACTCAGCAAACACCTGCCTAGCTTTAAGCACAGGAATACTTTCACTGAAGTTAATATGGCTATTCACATGCTTATAGTCAGGGTCTTAATGCTTGGCTCAAATACATTTTCTGCTTTTCCTCAATGCTTAAAAAATGTGTTAGCACTTATTAGCATCAAGGGCCCCTTTCAGTCACACAGATCTGACATTTTGGTGCAATATAAGCTAAATATATTTGGCAGGCCTATACATTCATTTCTTTATATGCACAAAACACTCTCTCTCACACAAACTTATCCTGAACAATTTATTTCAGCTGGATTTTTTAAAATGGGAACTGTTATTTGATCTCCTAGCTCCTCAGGGAGCATACCAGTGAAGCCAGTTAAGCCTCAGGCTTCAACACATATGTTAAGAATCATTTGTCATTTGCTGTGTCACCTCCAAATTTTCCCTTTAAATTAAAACAGGAGCTGATTGTCCAACGCATACACAAGCCAACTTCAAAATGTTTTCTTCTACACTTGGCTCTGGGACACAGATTGAACACGGGAGTTTCTCTCTTGGAACAAGTACTGGACTGAACCTAACCAGAATTTCATATATATGTCGTAATATAAGAGGCATATGTATACTGAGCTAGAACTTTTCATTCATAGAGCAATAGTGCCACCCAGTGATACAAATGAATCCCTCCACTGAGCAAAGCTACATTGTGAGCAATATATAATGAATTGCATGTTTGCATGAATTGCGTTCAGGATTACCCACTCCAAACATTAAAAAATCATTAGTCAGACTACAAAAAATATCAAGGGATAGGCTTAAAAATCATGAGGTTTAAAAAAATTACTATGTTTTGGGTGTTCTTTGTTTGCCTTTGGGTTTCTGAGCCTTTAAAGTGTACTCAGATTGTGTTTTCAAGCTTTTCTCTGGATGTATCCAGAGCTCTTCAATAGAGAATTAACAGGACTAAATCTTTCAGATTTGTGGCTATAATTGGCCATTCTAAAGGTCAGACTATTTCATCACAAAGGCTACCAAAATGAATAACACAACGTATCTTGACATATTAACATCTGACTCACTCCAGCAGAGCACAAGCGACAGTCTCACCCTGCTTCTGAAACGTACCAACATCAGAAATCTGCAAGGCAGCTACATGTAGTAACCCACTTAACGCTTGTCAAACATTATACACTGTCAGGGCCAGGCTGTAGGCAGCCTGAGTGCACCAGTTACAGAGTTGTGGTCAAGAGATGAGTAGCAGGGTCAGGGTCTAGCCAGGTCAGGATACCAGGGAGTCAGGGTCAGGCATCAGGTTACAGACAGCAGGCAAGCAGTGGTTTCGAGACAAACCAGAGTCAGAAACCAGAGTCTATGGTCCACACCAAAGCAATGTGAAGAGCAGAAGCAAGAAGACAGTCTACAAATCATTGCTCAGACAGCTCCCTATGCTGCCATCCTGATTTATATACCAGCATGAGCCAATCAGTGGGCTGTAGGGGGCTGCCACTCATAGCCTGCTAGGCGATACTTCCTGTAGTGTCTTCCTGCAGAACCCTAGACTAAGCTTCCAATGGTGATGCAGATGCGTCTTTGGCCTAGAACTTCCTAGGTTCTAGTCCAGCAGGTTCTTACAATACACCGTGCTTAACTGCTAGATCAGATGTAACATTTGGGAGCACAGTACTCCAGTCTCTATTTGACTGATTCAGCTGACGTTCCTAATTCCCACCATCCTGTGAGGACACTGCTTGCTAGTCCCCTACAATGGGATCCATATTCATACACGCTCACAGCGGAGAGAACGGTTATTTACACTTCCGTAACTGTGGCTCTTTGAGATGTTGCAGTTTGTGTGGATCCTACGAGCCACCATCTGTTCGTGCTCTTTGGAGTCCTCAGCAGCCACAGGCTTTGATCTGTGAGGGAGCTGAGGGAGGGTCATGGACATGTTGCCCAAGGGGGTTTCGAGTTCCTCTGCCTGGGGCAGATGTGGCCCTGCGATGGAATCCACACTGATTACAACATCTCTAAGAGCCCGAGTCACAGGAGGGTAACTGACCATTCTCTCCATCTCTTGGTGTCTT
This sequence comes from Emys orbicularis, assembly GCF_028017835.1. Taxonomy (NCBI): domain Eukaryota; kingdom Metazoa; phylum Chordata; order Testudines; family Emydidae; genus Emys; species Emys orbicularis. The sequence continues at coordinate 53,203,796 of NC_088691.1, forward strand.
CTGATCCAGACTGGAGGCCTTTCTGGAAGATGCTTTAGCCAGACAAATGTTATTAGGCTCAGTACAGGGGTCCCTGGGTGAAATGTCATGGTCTGTGATATACACGAGGCCAAACTAGATGAGCTAATGGTCCCTTCTAGGTTGTCTGGCCCTTCTCCAAGGGGGTATAATTCCCCACAAAGAGGTCTGGCCTGCCCTGGGCTTTAACTCTTAATGCCCTAATTGGCTTGAAATCTGACTGATTTCACCCCAGCAATCATCAATGACTGAAGACAGGGAACATGAGCTACTTTTGAAACCAGAAGCTCAGCGTGAGGAGGTGGAGTAGAGTTTCAGGACAGCTAATGCAGACTGGCTAACTCTGAACACGGATTTAAAAATGAGGTAATGACACATTCGGGTAGATTTCCCCACAGTGTGTGGGGATCAAATGAAAAGCTGCTGTCACTGTGAAGAGAACAGATCTCATTTCACCAGAGGAGTCATGGTGAATTCATGTGCTCAGCTGTTGCCCTGAGAGCTGGGACCCAATCCGGGTTTTATTTACCAGTTAAATGAGGTTAGCATTTTCAGATTAGTGGCCAACATACATTTGCAGACATCATGCCCGCAAAAAACACCCTTGCAAAAACAATAAGGTGCTCATATGGCTTTAAAAAAGTGGCTCTCTATTTAGCCCTGGGTAAGCTGAGTGTTGTGATGCCTGCCTGATTACTTACCCATGGAGCTGGTGAAGTGGAGACGTGATTGCCGTGATGGGCAGTACAGTGGGGGTCTGCTACTATAGCTGGTGCTGTTATTATTATTGTGACAGGCGGTGCTGGTGGCACTGCCTACAGTGCAAGTTTCCTGACACTTTCTGTTATAAATCCCTGTTTTCAGTTGCTATAACTTTGCCAAAATACAACTGTTTGGGCTGAAATTTTCTATGCCGTGTGCACACATCAGGCTGAATAGTTCTGGAAAATTTCAATAGAAACAAGTCAGCCATTTCTCGAGATGAGATTAAGGGACAATATGTTGCTTTGCCCACAATACACATGCTCACAACCATTTGTGTTGAGAAGCAATAGTGCCTTCACATTTTGGAGCAGTGACTTCAAATTTGGAAGAGGAGGGGTCAGCTGGATGTCAGAAATGTGCCTTTTGCTCCATCTGTAAAACTGCCCAATCTATGGCCCTTTGAAAATCTCAGTTTGCACATGGCAGTAAAGGCTTGCAAGAGTTTGGCAGCTAAATTCACCAAAGATTCTGTCACCAAATTGCTCTGTTTGGGTAGCGAACAGCTGCCATGGGGATGGTTACAGGCCCAGAGAGCAGGGGATGGTCTCTCCTGTGCTCTCAGTGCTCCTACCAATGGGGCCCAGGCAGTGAGGAGGAAGAGAAACAGCTTGACTGGAATGCAGCAGGGTGAGGAGCTGAGCTTGGAGGGATGGCAAATGGGGAGCCAGGGACATGGAACTGAGAAGAGGACTGGGACATGGATGAGGAACCAGGTGGTGAACTGAGACAAAGACAGGCTGGGACAGTGGGGTGGATAAGAGACAGTAGGGTCTATGACCATTTGTTGCAGGGCCTGTATACCCCGTCACCCTTTGGGGTGAGGGGAAGGGCACTCGAGCCCCACACTCATGTCACTAGGCTGCCCTTAGCCACAGGGCTGTACAACATGAGACCGGAGCCAATAGGGGTTTGGTGGGCCACCACCCAAACAGTCTAGGGTGGGGTCCCTGGTTTGCGGTTCAGGCAGAGTAATAATGCATCTAGGAGATCAGCTCTCTGGTGGGGCAGACAGCAAACAGTCTTCCATCCTATCTTTGGGGGACATGCATCTTGTTCTCAGCAGGGGGAACTACCAGCCCAGGGGTAGGATGGCAGAGTGTAGGGGGACGCAGGCCCACCTGACTGCACTGCATCCCAGCCCAGGGCCCTGATAGTGGCGAGTGGGTTTGTCACTGTGTCAGTGGTGGGGGTGGAGTCCAACCAAAACAGGCCAACTCCCATGGGGACAATGGATACCCCCTGGGCTACTTTCTACTGAGATTCCTGTCATCATGGTCTGGGTGTCTTCAGTGTCTCTGGTATCCGCAGGCTATGCTGCTTCCAGCAACTGCAACCTCCCTGAAGTGTCCCCAACACTTAGGTGTCAGTCTGGGGCTTGGCACCTCCAGCTCTTGCAGTCTGGGATTCTGGCTGCTCCTCGGCTGGAGCCTGCAAGGTATGTCCTTCCTCCTCAGCAGTCAGCCCTGATTGAGCTGGGCTGCCCGTCCCTTTTATACTACAGCAGCAGTTGGAGCATGCCCAGCGGGGGTGAGGGTGTGTGGCTTCCACTGCCAAGAGTGCTGCTTTAACCCCTTCATCTCCAGTGCGGGGCCTGTATACTCCGTCACACCACTACAGCACAGTCTCCTCAGAAACTGGAATGGAACCCAGGATTCCTGAGTCTCACCTCTTTCCTGATAACAGATACCTGTGAAAACCATGGCAAAATGTGTGTGCCTCATCTCCCTCCAGTTCTGGCTCATACAGATGACAACAACCTACTATTGCGGTTGGTTACTTTGTTAGCAGAGGTCTTTGTGGTGACTCCAAACCCTGCTAATGACCCACATGGGGGCCAATACAGTTCCACATGATAGAAGTTCTGTTTTTTCAGTTAGCTTTTTAAAAGTCCTAGGACGTTACCCACATGGGGGGAAAAAAGAGATATTAAAGGAAAATTAAGCTTGCAAAATCAATCACACAAAGAAAGGACATGCTAAACAAGGTTGCCTGTGCAATCTTAGTTCAGCCTTCTTGTGCATATGCAGTACGATACAGTCTTTAATTACGTGGCCCCTTTACTTTTTTCCAGAGATGCTGCCTCATTCAGGGCACTGAATGGATGTGCTCAGGCAATGAATCAGGGTTGTGTAGTGAATTAGATTTTTGTCTGTACTGTAGGAACTCTACTTTATTTATTGCAGAAGATAGAAGGCGAGTAGTGAATGAGGCAGGGGTTTGCAGGAAGAGAAAGGAGGGTCTCATGGTTCAGGCAGTTGAATGCTGCTCTGGAGAACTGGATTCTATCCCTGCCTCTGCCACAGATTTCCTGTGGGATGCTGGGCAGGTCACTTACATCAAACTTTCCCCCCTCATTTTCTGGGTGCCTGACCTGAGACCCAATGATCTGAGTTGCAGAAGAGCTGAGCACTAACAGCAGCAGCTGAAGCCCATGGGAGTTGTGCTTTGAACATATAAATACAAAGTACTCTTAAAAAATCTGGTCCTAGGTATTGTTAATTAGGCACTTAAACTTAGTGGAAACTTTTGACCTTCATCTCTGCTACCAGCACTGGGTCAGTGCAGAGGGCGGTCTGCAGATCTGCAAAAGTCTCCTCGGCTGCGCTGGTCCATCTTGCTATGTCTGGGCCACGGGCTTTTGTTAGGTCTGTTAACGGGTATGTCCTGGTAGCAAAGTGGGGGATGAACTGCCTATAGTATCCAACTAGTCCCAGGAATGCTCTGGTTTCTTCCAGACTGGTCGGGGCCAATTCTGTATTGCCTCTAACTTGTTCAGTTGGGGCTTCACCATACCCCTCCCCACTATATACCTGAGGTATTTGGCTTCTGCTAGCCCAATCGCGCATTTGGAGGGATTTGCAGTCAGCCCCGCCTTCCTCAGGGTGTCCAGGACTGCTTCCACCTTCTCCAAGTGCGTCTCCCAGTCTGGGCTATGTATAATGACGTTGTTGAGATAGCCAGACACATACTTGCCATGTGGATGCAACAGTTTGTCCATGAGTCATTGGAAAGTTGCGGGAGCCCCATGTAAACCAAAAGGGAGGACAGTGTACTGATACAGTCCCTCTGGTGTTGAAAAGGCTGTCTTCTTTTTGTCGGCCTTGGCCAGGGGGATTTGCCAATAACTCTTGGTCAGGTCAAGGGTGGACAAAAATCGTGCTTTTCCCAATCAGTCAATTAGCTCATCTATCCAGGGTATAGGGTACGCATCAAATTGGGACACTTAATTCAGTTTCCGGAAGTCGTTGCAGAACCTCATACTGCCATCAAGCTTAGGTACTAGGACAACTGGACTTGACCATTGGCCATGAGACTCTTCAATGACTCCTAACTTCAGCATTTTCCTGACTTCTGTCTTGATCTCTTCTCTTTTTGCCTCCAGGATGGCTTGACATTCACCTTCACTCCAGGCGCTGTGAGCATGTGATGGTGAACCTCAGTAGTCCTGCCTGGCTTTTCCAAGAATACATCCTAGTTGCATTTGATCATGTTGATCACTCCAGTTCATTGGTCAGGGGTCAATTCCGGGGATATTCCCAGTTGGCTGAGCCGGTTGTTTCGGGGGGTGGTGACCCTAGAGTGACCACATGAGCTTCTCTGTCTTGCCAAAGTTTCAACAGGTTTATATGATAGATCTGTTCCAGCTTCCAGCGACCAGGCTGTCAGACCTTATAGTCTACCTTTCCAATGGCTTCTATTATCTTGTATGGCCCCTGCCACCTGGCCAGGAGCTTCCTCTCCACTGTGGGTACGAGCAGGGCCGGCTTTAGGGCAATTCAGCCAATTCCCCGGAATCGGGTCCAGCGCCCCCAAGAGGGCCCCGCAACGTCCCAAAGGAGCTGCCGCCGAAGTCTCGCCACTGTCATCATCGGCAGCTCAATCGTTGCCACTGTCTTCGGCAGCATTTCGGCAGAGGGTCCTTCCTCCACGGCAGAGATTGAGCTGCCACCGAAGACAGCGGCGGGACTTTGGCAGCAGCTCCTTCGAATCAGGCCCTGCAGTGCTTAAAGCCGGCCCTGGGTACGAGCACCATTACCCGATCTCCCACCTGGAATTTTTGGATCGTCGCTTGGTGATTATAGTATGTCTCTTGGGCCCCTTGCTCCCTCTCCATGTGTTCCTGCACTATGGGGGCGACTTGGGCTATCCTGTCTTTCATCTGCAACATATGCTCGATGATGTTTCTCCCTGGGTTCAGCTGTTCTTTCCAACCCGCTTTGGCAATGTCCAGTATGCCATGGGGGTGCCGACCATATAACAGCTCGAATGGGAAAACCCAGTTGAAGACTGAGGAACCTCCCTTATAGCAAACATTAGGTACGGCAGCAGGGTGTCCCAGTTCTTCCCGTCCCAGCTCACCACCTTTCGTATCATGTTCTTTAATGTTCTATTAAAGCTTTCAATGAGGCCATCGGTCTGCGGATGATAGATTGATGATCTTATGGTCCGTATGTGGAGCATTGCACATAAATCCTTCATTAATTTAGACACAAAGGGGGTTCCTTGATCCGTCAGGATCTCTTTGGGTATCCCTACTCTAGAAAAAAATTGGATTAATTCCTTAGCTATGGCCTTGGACATAGTGTTCCGTAGGGGTACTGCCTCAGGATATCGGGTGGCATAATCTAGCACAACCAGTATGTGCTGATGGCCCCGGGCTGATTTCTCCAGTGGGCCTACTAGGTCCATAGCTATTTGTTCGAATGGGACTTCAATAATCGGCAGAGATGCCAAAGGGGCCTTTAAGTGTGGTCAGAGGCCATGTAATTGGCATTCAGGACAGGAGGCACAATATCATCGAACTGCCGCATAAATTCCGGGCCAAAAAAACCTCTGCAGAATTCGATCGAGGGTTTTATTTACCCCTAGATGCCCCCCAAACAGATGACTGTGGGCTAGATCCATCATGCCCCTATGATGCTTCTGCGGTACTAAGAGCTGTTCCATGACTTGTTCCTGGATCCAGACTACTCTGTATAGCAGATCCCTCTTTATCATATAATATGGCCCTGGGACCCTTGGCTCTCTCTTCCACAGGGACCCCATTCACCTCAACTACTTGTTTGCGAATATTGTTATATATCAGATCACTGGCCTGATCCTGCCCAAAATTCTCCAGTGAAGATCCAATTTGCCCAAACTCAGGGGGATCTGTCTCCATCTCCCTCTCGGGGGGAGTCTCTGGGGAACTGGGTCCGGCTGCGGGTTCGTCGACTCCCTGCATAGTCCCCTTGTCAGTTGGGCCAACTCTTTCCCCTACAAGTGCAGGCTTCTGGTTCTGGGCCAAGATTCTCGTTCCCCTCCTCTTATCTGCCCTCCTTTCTTGCCAAGTCTTCCTGGGCTTCCCAGGAGGAGAGAACAAATCCTGGGCAAATTCATGGAAGACTGGGGGGGTGCTAACTATTGGGGTCATTCCATTGCTCTCAGGATTATTACCTTCTTCTGACTCCTCTCTAGGGAGTAGGCTGCCACACCCTGGGAAGTCTCATCCTATGAGGACTGGATATGGGAGTTTTGGGACCACCCCCACTGTCACCTTAGTGGGGTTTCCCAGAACTTCTATTTTTACTGGGATGGTTGGGTAGTAATTGACATCCCCGTGTACACAGGATATTCCTGTGTGCTTGGCCCAGGATAGTTGGTCTTGCCCGACCAGCTTTCCCAAGACCAGCGTGACTACACTTCCCGAGTCCACTAACGCGGTGGTCTCTATGCCGTTCAACTTAACTGGTCTAGTATACCTGTGAGTAACCATCGCAACCCCTTCTAGATTTATTAGATCTCATAGTCCTCCTAGATCTCCCAGGTTGCATTGCATGGGCTCTTCTAGGTTCGGGCATTGGGCAGCTATATGCCCTATTTCCCCACATGCATAACATCTGTACCCTGCGTGGGGCAACTCCCTATTTTTTGGGCTGTTGGGCCTCACCCCCTGAGTCTTTTTCCCCAGTCCCCAAGTCTCTCTGTGATCTCCGGTCGCTCTTCAGCCTCCTTCCTCCCCTCCATAGTTCTGCCCGGGGCTACAGCAACTCAGGCCCTTGACACAGAGACTTGCCTCCTATTCTGGCGCATTCCTTCCCCGGTGGCCCGAGAAAGTTCTTGGGCCGCTAGGTGTCTCTCTACGATGGCAACTAGCTCATCATAGGAGGAGGGATCATTTTGACTGACCCATCCTGGTATGTCCGGTGGTAGCCCTCTCATGTACCTGTCCAAAACTATGATTTCCACAATTTTCTCTGGGCCCTGGGTCTCGGGGCACAGCCCCTTTCGGGTTAGGTGGATCAGGTCAAACAGCTGGGACCTCGGTGCTTTGCTGTCCCAGTATTTCCACTCGTGGAATCGATGGGCCTTTATAGCTGTCGTCATGTCAGACCTCGCCAGGATCTGCGCCTTCAGCTGGGGGTAATCTGTAGCTGCTTCTGTTGTCATGTCAAAATACGCCTTCTGTGGCTCCCCACACAGAAAAGGAGCCAGGATACTGGCCCACTGGTCTTGGGGCCAAGCCTCCCGCAGGGCAGTTCTCTTGAACGCAAGGAGATATGCCTCTACGTCGTCGTCCATCGTCATCTTGTGTAAGTAGCTGCAGGCCCACAGGGGTCGGGTCTCTTGGGGGCTGTGCATCAGGGTGGTCAAGGCCTTTACCTGATTCAGAACCTCATGCAGGGTGGCTTGATCCTGGGCCACCTGGCTCATCAGTAATTGATTCATCTCCTGCTGTATTTGCACTGACTCCTGCTGGGTAGCCCTCTGAACCCTGGTAGCCTCTTGTTGGGCCATGGTGGCCTGCACCAACGCCTTCACTACATCCTCCATTTTTTTTTCTTTTCATTGGGGGTGATTTACCCTGCCCTGAAATGGTTTGCCACGAAGTCTCACTCAGAGCATCCCACCTCGGACACCATGTGTGGCAAGGCACCGTCTTGGTCTCACCAGCCTCAGCTGTTTTTAGCCTTGGCGAGACAGGCTTGGGGTAAAACAGTCCCTCTTAGCTGCACGAGGGCTGTACACTCCTTCTCTCAGCCAGTCTTTTAGGTTTGTTTTTCTCCCTTATGGGAGGGAATGTAGCCTCCCCTCCTGGTGAGGCTCACTGTCTTGCTGCTCCTCACCTACTGGCAGCTTGACTTCCCCCCTCTCTCCCCAACAGGGGAGGGTTTAAAAAGGTCTCAGGGAGCCCTTAGTTGGAATCAGCTGATCCTAATTGACCTCAGGTAAGTCTCTCTCAGCTGATCCTAATTGATCTCTGGTAACCCCTTCTCAGCTGAACCTGATTGACCTGTAGTCTCCCCTCCTCAGTTGATAGGAAGGAGGGCCTTTTACCCTTTTGGGACTGTTTTCTACTCCGCCCTTGCAGCTGTCTGTCCTGAGTTTATCACAAAACAGTGAGAGAGAGTGCCTGGCCTGAAGACTCACAATCTAAATTGACAAGGCAGAAGGTGAGAAGAGAAACCAAGGCACAGAGCAGTAACATGAACAAGGTCACACACATTTATGGCTAACCCAGAATTAGAACCCAGGCCTCCTGATCTCCAGCCACTTGGATAGTTAGTATTGGTTGATGAAAAACTAAATAATACACCCACACATGCACAGAGTGAAATTGACTTTTTTGTTTCACAAAACACTCATGGACCATCATCCACCTAGCACCACTGCTTAGAGGAGTTTTGGAACCTGCCCAAAAGGATGGGGGAATGAGGCATATAGTCCCTGATCTGATGTGTCTCTCAGGAGTTTGCAGCTGAACTAGGGAGTAGGCTACAATCTCATGAATCCCCATACACTGTGTCAATCCTTTCCTCTCCCTGTCTCGTTAGAGGCAGTTTGGATCCCCTGGAGCATTCACAGGGAGCCATCTATACTCCTTATAAAAATCTATGACGCCACTAGATTCTGCTCCTTCAAATCCCTCCTTACAATTCACTTGCCACACTGCCTACAATGCACCAGGCAGCTGGTGTGTGATGATTACTATTTACTGTACTAAACACACTCATTTTCACTGATACCTTGTCCCAATATTGTCTGTTGTCTCTGGTAATATGTTAATGGGTTGCGACACTCCTGTTGGGGGGTGTTGGTATCAGGGATCAAACCCATGGCTTTTGGGTATAAAAGAGTAACAAAATTGGGGGAATGCTCAGGACTGTGAGTCACCTTCTTACCATCCTGCTTCTGCTAAGAGAGAGACTTGCTGGTGCTTAGCTGGTTGTCAGTTTCCTGACATATTCCAGCCTGTTAGCCACCCAGACAATCTCCTCTGGGCTACACCAGCTCTTATTTTGCCTTTCAGGTTAAAAATAGGTGCACCCCAGACCCTGAGCCAATTCAAAGCATTCCCCTGTACCATTCAGCTCCTTAGCCACTGAACCGTCACAGCATTCCCAGGTCTTCTGTCCCCAGGGGTCAGTGTCCACACCAGCCTATTTGGTCCAACTGAGGATCAGCACTTACCCATATCTCAGTGCTGTGGTATTAAGTTATAATGAAAAATAATCAAGTTTATTGTCAAAGATCAATATTTAAGAAAGAGTGAATCAGGACAATAGGAACAGGTTACCTATAAAACAAAATCCTAACACAATTCCTAGGGACTTACTTAGACAGAAGGTTAACATGGTACGTTTATCTCAACCCAAATGTTCTTTGCAGCATTTTAACCAAGCCTGGTTGAGACCCTGTTTTCATGAATGTAATCACATTGCCCAATTACTTTCTAGATGCAGGATAAAGGCCTGTCTCCCTCCATTCTACTTACATTCCCCAAGTTCACTGTCTGTCCTCAGAGACACTAGTACTCTGATGGGTGCTTGTTCTTCCTGTTGACTTCATATGTAAATGACTCCCATTGTGTAACCTGACAAATACTTATTTTAGATGGGGACGAACAGGGAGAGGTGAATAAACATCCTTTATCTATCAGAAAACTGATAGTCAACTCTGCCTTAACAGACTCTTTAGGAACATATTTCTAGTATAAATACATAACTCATCTATAATAGTGGTACACATGTCCTACGACCGTATTCATAACCAGTGTGACACCAGCTTTCATTTAAGATCTCACCTGATAGTCTTTGTGGATAAGTACTATGCAAGCAGTGTGCTAGGTGTAGTGAGTTTGTCAGGCCCATTAGGAGTTGCTGTTACAAAACGGTGCCCCCTTTGCCAGATGGCACCAATGGCCCTCTGTCACAAAAAGCATGTGTCTACAGGTGAGCTGAAAGAGGAACCTCTGCTGCTCAAGACAACAGTAGGCTCATCAATCTCTGTGTGGGCCAGCCATCACTAAAAGGGGACAGAGCACCACACAGCGTAGGTGTAGGTTACACGGGAGTATAAGCTTCTTAAAGCAGGGGCCATCTTTTTATTATTAATTAATTCATGTGTGCATAGCACCCAAGACCACGGGGTCCTGATCCATGATTGGTGCTCCTCACACTACTGCACTACGAATATAAGGAAAATAATTCTTACTCTTTGGAACAGACCTGTTGTAAACTCTCATATGCCAGCTCAGAGGGCTGTTCACTGGAGAGTTGTCAAGCCCTCTGTGACCTCACAGGCTCACAGTTAGCAAGCAGAGACATACATGGTCAAGTACCAGACACATTTTAGCTATTGCGATTACTCAGACACTAAGCTGAGCCACTGGGAAAATGTGGCAAATCCTGTTTTTGAATTATTGCTGGCAGATAATGACATGACTGAAAACAAGGTAACACTGGAAATTACTGACTTCCTTGTGGCACTGCAGTATGGTAAGTCTGTCCATGTCTTGCATAATGCTTCCAGGTTAGTAAAAAAAAAGTTCAAAATGGACTGTGGGTATGAATATTATGACATGGTGGAATCTCATCATTTTTCATCCAGTAGGATACATCTCAGCATAGCTTCCCCTCTAGATTTCCTCCTGGACTCCTGTGCATCCTACATGCTTTGTTCAGCTTCTATGTGCATCACTGGGACAGGCATTCTGTATGGGCAAAGTGTTCTTGACAACATCTAACTCACACGGTGGGAAAGCATGAGAGGAAGTGGAGCAGAAGGTCATAGCAGAGTCGGCTCAGGGAGGGGCATGGCTGGCCCCGTGTGGAGTCCATACAGTAGGATGAAGTAATGAGGGATGGAGAAGTGCTGGCACTTCCAGGAGGTTAAAAAGGAGAAAGGCAGCCAACGGAGTGTAAGGGCAAGGTGGGCATGGCAGAGAGTCGGCGAAGGAGAAAGTCCTACACAGGAGGTGGTGCTTGTGCAGGAAGTGAATGGGTGAATGACTGGATAGATGTGGGAAAGAATATGGAAGAAGACATCAGCTGTGGCTAGGGGTCAAGAAAGGAAGGGAAGAAAATACAATAGGGACCAGAAGTGCATAAAAACACAAAAGGAAGATGAGGATAGCAGGAGGTGAAATGTAGGTACAGATGGGAACAGCAGGACGGAAAGAGGGTCATCATCTGATTTATTTGACTTAGGTCTGGGAAGTACATGCACTGTTCCTATTATTTATATTCCAGTAGCAAATACAGGCTCCAACCAAGTTCAGAGCTCTGTTGTGATAGGCACCAGATACACAGAGACCATCCACAGGGCAAGAAAACAGAGACACAAGGTGATGGAGTAATTTGCTTAAGGTCACAGCAGGACAGTGATAGAGTCAAGAATAGGACCCTAGTTTCCAAAGCCCCAGGCTAATTGCCTAGCCCCTGGTCCATGCTGCCTTATTGCACATACACCATGGGAGAATGAGACTTTATCAAGGCCATTGCAGACATAGGTTTATTTCTAGTTTAAAAATATTAAAAGTAAATTATTGTTACCTGCAGATTTCTGGAGCCTCTCCAGCTGCCAGTGAGGAAACAGATTATTGCTGGTATGTGACACTCCTTTGGGTTATTGTGCTAAAGCTGAACTTTGTTAACCTCCAAACAAGCCCTTTTGGTACTGTTGTACAAATCTGGCTGTCACAGTGAGCTCATGGTTGATTCTATCCTGCCTTCTCACCCTGTTTTCCCCATCCTCTCATTCACCCCTGTCCTTTATCTCCTCTGCTGCACATTATCCACGGGTGGGAGTTTTTCATCACACCCAATGAAACTGGGATAGTGTAGGTAAATCACTAATGATCTACATCTCTCATATTTTCTCCTCCCTGTTATCTGTTCATTTGCATACTTCAATCCTATTAGTTAAATTAAATGCCTTGCCCTTTTTCACTTGTGATATATAAAAACTATTCTATTTAGAGGTTTGTATCCCTTGCTTATCATTGCATTAGCTGATGGTCTCCATAGTGTTTAAGAGCCTTTGATTCATATTTTTAGTGGCAGCCCCCTTCTACAATAGATTAGATCTGAACTGTAGAGAAGTGAAGTATCAATCTGGACATAGTTCAGTATGCACACAGTCAAATTTATAACTGAACATTATTAACTAGCCATCTATATCTTGGATATAACATAATCACAGGTAGCTAGCCAAGAAGTCATATTCCACATTTCTGTTGATCATATGCAGCATCTTCTGTGGCACTTTAAAATTTTCTTGTCTATTGTCTCTGAAGTGCCTAAGTAGCCATGTTTCAGACTGCACTTACTTCTCCTAGCAACTCAGAGGACACAAGCCTTTACAAAGAGTATGGATTATGGGATAGTTTGGGGGATTATGTAGTGGTTCAGAGCATCTTTCAAATGAAGATCATCAGCTCAAACTCCACCTGGAGAGGTAGTGCATAAAATGTGTTGCTGTCTGAGGCCTTGGAGTTCTCACACTAGGTCTCAAGGGACAGGTGTCCACAGAACCGTAACTAACGTGAATTTTCCAAATCTGGCAGCAGTCTCAAAAGGGAGACCAAAGATTGAACGCTTATAGAGACTCCACGTCTCTTGGCTCCAAGTCAGGGTCAGACACACTAACAGAACAGTGCGGCCTTGCTTTGGCCATTGGAGTGGTATAAATGGCTACAGTTACAGTTATCTAGCACAGTGTGCATTCACTGCCCATGACCACACAGCCATAGAACCTCAGCATTATTTAAAAGATATTCTGTGGGAAAATACAGTCTATGCTTTGCCTATGGTGCCTCTGTGATGGAGTTACTGAGATTAGCTCCAAATTCACAGAAGCCCCCCACAATCAGGGGGAGTTTGGGTTCTAGTGTGTGTGTGCCAACCTCAGCCAAGATTCAGATGAAGGCCAGTAACCTGGACTGGAGCATCACAGCTCCCCCCTACACCCTTGCTGTCTCCACAGGAGCTCCAGTGATAGCCCCCCTACACTGCAGACTCTGAGATCCCTCCACCTTACTTCGGATGTCTTCTGCACCAGTCTACTGAAGTCACCCTGTGATCATGGTGACTCTCCACCAGCACACAGGTACCACACCCCTCAATAGGTAGGGAGAAGGATGTGCCTGCTCCTCCATAGGGAAGTACCTCCTAGGGCAAACGTGGAGACTCCTCCTCCCTCTGCCAGCTCCACTCAGCTGGGAACCCAGACACTCCATAAAGCCCCATGTGATTGGTAGGGAACCTTAGGGTGTCCTAGCAACCACCTGTTGGGGAAAAGAAGCCTCCTGTTGCCTAATACGCTGTTGTTACATCATTTTAGGGGTTTCCCAGCTATTGCACTAGGTATTATGGAGTCTCCACAGCCAGCCCCACTGCCAGGGGAAGGGTTTCCCAGCGGCTGTTGCCCTGTTTCTTCATACAGGTCTTTAGAGGCCCTAACACACCACTGGTGCTGTGTGAAGAGTAGAAATTAATGCCTTTAAAATTAGGAGCCTGAACGAATAAGAGACTCTGACTCTCTGGCAGTGAACTGTTTTTCTTCAGCTGGTGGTCGCTCTCCTCTCCTCCTCCTCCTCCCTCATCTCTCCCATGCTGTGGCACCTCTCTACACACTGTCTTTGTTTCCTTTGTTCTGTATCTTCCTCCTCCTCCCGCCTCTCACTCTGTTCCTCTGGCCACCACATTTCTCTCCCTTCACCCATAGTCTTTCTTTTCACCCCACCCCCACAGGTGGCCAGTCTCTTTCCATCCCTCATCTTAGGGCCCCAAAATTTTTCCTCCCCTCCCTCTCGCCCAAGGCTATCATTATTTTTCCCTCATCCCCTTCCCGTGCTCCCCTGAGTTTCATTTCTCACCCCTCAACTCTAGTCTCTTCCCAGAACCCTGAAAGTGGGGTGGGGTGAGATTCCTGGGGTCAGCACCTCCAGGAGAGCAAATCAGCCACTAACACCTCCCTCGCTCAATGACTCATTCACACAAACACTATCTCAGCACCATTCCCAACTCCCTGAGTGCCCTCAGCTGCCCAGGTTTCCCCCTCAGGATTCCCTCAGGCACTGAGGGCAGCTTCATGAACACACAGAGAATCTACATTGTCATTTGCACTGATCATTCGGGGGCTGGTTAGACCATCACATATCTGGTGCCCATGTCCCTGAATCTCAGAGGTCACACTGATTTCCTTCTAAAGTACCAGAGTGGGATTTTCAAAAGCACCCATGTGGTTTAGGAGAACATATCAAAGGGGCTCATGCGCCTATGTTGCTTAGGTGCTTTGGAAAAATCTCACCCCTGGAATGTATTTAAATGCATCTCCCTATATCTCTAGGCCAGCAGTTCTTAAACTGTGGGTCGGAGCCCCAAAATGGGGTCACCAGGGCTGGCATAATACTTGCTGGGCCTAAGCCAAAGCCTGAACCCCACCACCCAGGGTCAAAGTTTGAGTCCCATCGCCCAGGGCTGAAGCCAAAGCCTGAGGGCTTCAGTGCTGGGTGATGGGGCTCAGGTTACAAACCCCACACCCAGGGCTGAAGCTCTTTGGCTTTGGCTTTGGTCCTCCCACCCGGGGTGGTGGGGCCTGGGCTTTGGCAGGGCTTGGGTGGGCTCAGGCTTCGGTCCCTCCTCCTGGGGTCATGTAGTAATTTTTCTTGTCAGAAGGGGGTCGCGGTGCAATGAAGTTTGAAAATCCATGGTCTAGGCATTTACTCTACCCTCATCAGCATGGTACCTGAATGGGGTAGAGTTTTCTGATGCTGAGAATTTTTTTTGTATCTGTGCTAGGGACATCTGGATAGCAGCAGCAGGTGACTCAGTCTTCCAGTCCCAACACATAAACATGCTGCTGAAAAAGCAACTTCAAAGTCTGTGTAAGGAAGGGAACAATATCAAAACTAGCATTGGAGATGTAGAAAAAGCCATGAGCAGCATGGAAGCCGAGCTCAGCAGGTAAAGGCAAACAGCCTGGAGTTTTAGATGAACATCCCATCCATTGATGACATGTCCAAGGATGCCAACAACTCAAATACTCTTGAGCAAGACCAGATCTGCACTTTCCCTGATGAGCTAAGATAAGGGGAAAGATTTGGGAAGATAGTAAGTAGAAGCTGTCTAGGTCAACTGGCCCATCATTGCCCCCGCCTTTCATGTCCTTGTATTCATTTGCAGAGTATTTCTTGGTAACTCACATTTCTGTAAGTACATATTTCACTGATCTGCACAACTAGAATTCCAGGCCATCAGCCCATCAATTCCGAGCAACACACCACAGCACCCAGGGGTTGCATGCATAGCATGCAGGAGATCAGCTCTGGTAGGGCACAGATTTCAGAGTTAAGCTTCTAAGTGATTACTTGAAATCACAGGGAAGGGGAAAATGAAATAATGCAGTGGTTGGGCCTCAGTTTCCCCTGCCCCTGCCATCATCCATCAGTATTGTTCTGTGCCATGGACGAGCCTCTGCCAGTGACTTACTTACCATGCTGCATCGGACCAGGGCTCCTTCTCGTGGCCAGTACCAAGCGCTTCAGAGAAAGGAGGCAGAACCCCTGCCATGGGCAGCAATGGGAAAGTTTCTTCCTAACCCTTGTTATTTACAGGTTATTGACAAGTTGCCAAAATGACATTGGGACTTGATTCACCACTGCGGAGGCAGAACAATCCCATTGCCACCTTCCTGAACCAGCGGGGTCAGCACTGGACACCAGCTGTGGCTCTAAGGATACTGCCCCCTTCACATTCCTAGGGTCCCCTGGCCTCGGCCCCTGCCCTCTGGCTTACAGGCAGAGCAGCCTGGCTGCAGGCTCCCTGGCAGAACAGGAGACCTGGGTTCACGTGATTCTACATCTTCACTCAGGGCTAGTCTACACTTACCGGGTAGTTCGACGGCTGCGGATCGAAGTTCCGAGTTCGATTTATCGCGTCTGGTGTGGACGCGATAAATCGAACCAGGAAGTGATCCCCGTCGACTGCGGTACTCCAGCTAGAAGAGAGGAGTACCGCGAAGTCGACGGGGGAGCCTGCCTGCCGCGTGTGGACCGCGTCTGAACCGCGGTAAGTTCGAAGTAAGGTATGTCGAATTCAGCTACGTTATTCACGTAGCTGAATTTGCGTACCTTACTTCGACTTGGGGGGTAAGTGTAGACCAAGCCTCAGTGTCAGCACATAAAAAGACCCCAGAGGATCCTGGGGCAATAATAGGTTGGGGCCCCCTTCCCAATTCCCAAATCAGAAATTTTGCTTAACCCCAACATCATAGCCCCCCAAAGTCCCCTGGTCCCCCAGCTCACCCCACACCCCCACATCCCACACAACTTTCCCCACTGCACTGAACTCTTCACCCCATTGCCCCCCCCCAACACTTCCTACTCACCCATAGACCCCCAACAACTCACTCACAGCCCTTCACCTAGCACCCCCAGGCCTCTCCTGGCCGCTCACTGGCACCCGCCCCCTTCCCTCCCCCTCCAGCTCAGTGCTCTGCTCCTAGCTGGGCTGGGGTGGTTCCTACCGATCCTGGCTTGCCAAAGGCTCTATTCGCTGTCAGTGCCCACCTTGCACTTGCCCAGCACAGCCTGAATTTGAGTGATGAGTGGCATTATGACCTGGTGCATGGGCCCACAGTGCCACTCAGGTTTGGCCTGGCTGCCCATGTCATGATGGAGAGGTGAGTGGGCCAACCTGAGCGGCATTGCAACCCCTGTGTGCCTGGTCTCAATACCACTCAAATTTGGCCCAGCTACCCTGCCACCCAACAGTGGTGCGGTGGAGCCAAATTTTAGTGAGTGGCATTGCGACTCTGTGCACCAGGTGAAGTGCTGGAGTGCCACTCCATCTAGTTGGCCCCATAACTTTGTGGGCCCTGTTGCAAATTCAGCACTTGGACCACTGCAGCTATCCATGCAACATGGATTTTGTTACCAAAGGCTGTTGGCGGATCCTGGATTGTGATGTGGAAAGCCTTTGAATGCACAAGCTAGCATACCTCAGAACTAGGGCATTTTCTTTCATAGAATCATAGAAGATTAGGGTTGGAAGAGACCTCAGGAGGTCATCTAGTCCAAGCCCCTGCTCAAAGCAGGACCAACCCCAACTAAATCATCCCAGCCAGGGCTTTGTCAAGCCTGACCTTAAAAACCTCTAAGAACGGAGATTCCACTACCTCCCTAGGTAACCCATTCCAGTGCTTCACCACCCTCCTTTCATTTCATGCACGACACAAACATCTCCATCCATTATCTGTGCAATAGTCACAGATTGTACAGTTAGAGACCAGTTGCTAGAGGGAGATACGTTCACACCAAGCCATCTATTACACTTGTTCTCCTTCCGTGTGCATACATGTTCATGACTTCAATTTAAGTGAGCAATACGTCATCTTGACAGTCCATTATTCCGGGCAGAATTTCACCAAAATTCCAGGAGCGGGCAAAGCTGTGTCAGCAAACAGAACATTCTCCATCCCAAATAGCCTCACAAAAAAGAAAAGCTAGACAATTATTGTTTCCTAATGACCATGGTGAAAGTCTGGGTGAAAGGGAGAGTGCAAAAAGTGGAAGGTATAATAGAGCAGATAGACCTATGAAAAGTTTTTTTGGGGGCAACTGCCTGTCTTTCCCCATAGTATATGACATCCCAGCCCATGATTGGTTGGTTCCTTTTTCTCCCTCTTGTTCATTGTATATGCCCAATGCTGTATAGCAGGAGTTCCCAAACTTTTTGCTGGCTCAACCCCATTTTAATGAACTATTTCCTCCGGGGACCCCAGACAGCAGAGAGGATGCCATTTTGTAGGCAAAATGGCATCCTCCATACATCATGACCTCTCATGCAGCACACATGCAAGGTCATGCTGTGTGGAGGAAAATGGGATCCTCCGCGCACGACCCCATCTGCTGATGGTGCCACCCCCTTTGGGAGTCATGACCCACCGTTTGGGAACTGCTGCTTCATAGACTTACATTTGAGGCTGAAAGTCAATGGCACTAGTACTCCTAAATCACCTGGGTACTTCTGAAAACCCCACCTTTAAAGTATGCTGAAAGAGTCAGAAGCATCAATGATAAACTGAAATGAATAAATAAGTGTCAGCCAGGGATTCACAATCTAGCTCAGCCTTTGAGAATCTGTAGTAAACTGCTACATTAGCAATCTTTGGATTATAATTTTATTGTCTTGAGTTTCTTTTCCCCCTCTGATGCATACAGGATAAAACAGGCAGAAACCATGAAAACGCTTTTAGAAGCAGAGATCCAAACAGCCAAGAAAAATCTGGAGGAGGAGCGTGTGTCAGCCTCACAAAAGGAACTTTACCTCAGGAAGCTGGTAGTGTTACATTGTACCTAATAATGGAATTATTCCACATTTCTTATTTCAATAAGATTAACAACAACTACAATTTTATTATTGTGTAGATTACTCTTTTAGGACACTATGCTATTATTAACAGCAACAATAATAAGTGGTACCTAATAGAAGAATATATCCCAATAATAAAACAGATTATTATTATTATTATTTATTATTATTATTGCTGTAGTTTTAAAAATAAAGTCTCTGAGATTAATTTTGTTAGAACATATGGGTATGAGATGTCCTGGAAAATGAGAATGAAAGCAAGTAAAATAATCAGGTGGATTTCAGTGCAAAATTCAAATGCAGTGTTTCTAAAGGAGAAGAAAAAACGGATTTCTCTCAGAAAGTGTGTATTTTGCTATTAAAATCTCTATACAAAGTTTCTGATTCTCCTGTCCCAGACCAGAGAGGTGTGATCCCCGTCCTTACTTTTACATCAGAGTGATGATTTTTTTTGTCCCATCCCACAAGTTGTATCTATATGTGTTAGTTTGGAAACTCGGAGGAATCCAACAGAAAGCAACAAACTAACTGGTTAGTTCAACATTGGCAAACAGGGTAACAATAGGCCCAATAGTGTCTAGCACCAGATGCTTCAGAGGAAGGTGCAAGGAACCCCACCTTAGGCAGATGCAGCTCAGAGTAATACCCCTATTGTACAACTAACAAAATACCACACTCTATAGAAGGGTTGACTCACCACTGGCATGCCCCCTTGTGGCACGGCATGGCATAGCAGCTCTTCTCTAGCACCCTCAGCAGACAGCTGCTCCGGTCCTGCGGTGGTCCCTCCTCTTCTCGCAACTCAGCCCTCTGACCAAGTTATGCTTTAGTTCCACCCATTCTGGGGTAACAGAACCACAAATAAGAATACAATGTCCCTACAAATGGTCTTCAGCCCTGCAGCCCTTACACCTTTCTCTCAGGCTTTTAATCATCCACCTCCCCTTACATCAGGGGCCTCATCCTTCCCCTGTGGCAGGTAGGGGAACCCAGACCTTCCCACAACACTGGGATCTAGCCCAGGGTACCAGCAGCCATGAGCTGCTCTAACAGACTCCTTACTGCAGTCTCCCTGGACATCTTCCTACCTTAGCCCATCAGCAGGTCTCTCCCAGAGATGTCCTAGGTTCAGCTTTCTTTCAGGGCCAGAACTCACAGGGCTGCTCCCTGGATACTCCCAAAAGTACAACTTAACCTAACTTCTGCCCTCCTCGGGCTTGACTTGTCATCCCTCATAAGTTTCCCTTGTTCTTTTCCTCCACTGAACACCTCCCAGGGCTCCCTCCCTGGAAATCTAGATCCTGCCTTTTTATCAGGGTTCACCACCAGAGCCTGCTGCACCCCAGAGGCTGCTCTGTGTCTCTCCTGGCCTCCTGCCAGAATTCTCTACTCAGGTGAGGATCCCAAGGATCAGCTAACTCTGCCCGGGCTTCCTCCTTGCCCCTCCCAGCTTCTCCCCTCTCTAGTGCCAAGAGAGGAAGTACAGAGTTCTTCCCTCTCTACCTGCAACCCCCTTCTGCTCTGGGCTTCCTCTTTTTATGGCGCCACCCATCTTTTCCTCATCTAGGCTTCACCTTCAGCCTGCCCCCCCCTCATGGTGCAAGCAGGTGGGTTAATTGGGCTCAGGCTCCTGTTAACCAATGTGGGGTTTATATACCCCATCACCATTGATATTTGAAATGTCAGTTTGCACAGCCACCATATCCAGTCCACAGAGCCAGCAGCAAGCCCTTTGCACTTCAATCAAGGAATATTTGTTCCTCCCACAGGAAAAGGACAATGAAGATTTAAATTTGAGGCTTCTCATGCTCTCGGAGGAGGTATGTAGGAAAAGTGGATCATGCCCCTTGGGACTGTTTCCTTTTCACTCTAGCACAAAAGATAAACAACTTGTCAGCATGTATGTATAAAACCATGAGATGTAACACATTCCAGTAACGCACCTAAGAGGTTTGGAGGAAATCATGCACAGCAATGTGCTGAGCTGTGTTTGCAAATGAAATGGGTTAGCAGCCCCCTCTGCCTTGTACCATTCATTCTATACCACCTTCCATTCCCCAGATACAGGGAGCTACCCCCCCCCACTCCCCAAGGGGTGCAGGCTGATTAGCTTTATTATATTAGCTTGTATAGCCACAAATGTGGCTGCTGATCACACAGTTATTAAGTCCTTTTTAAGATCCAGCCACAGTGTTTCAGTATGCAGGACCGAGTCCAGTCTCGCTTACTTTGGATTTGCACAGTGTAACTCCACTGAAGTCAATGGAGATATCCCAATATAAAGCTAGGGATCTGTGTAGCTACTTATATGGCCTGCATCACCATGGTATCTGAGACCCTCACAAACATTAATGGATTTCACCTTCACCACACCATCTTACTAATGCACAGAGATTCTGTGACTTCCCCAAGGTAACACAGCACATCTGCAGCCTATGTGGGAATCAAACCTAGTTTTCTTGACTCCCATTCCAGCACCCTAGCTACCAAACCACCTGGCCTTCCCTGCTGTGAATATTCTCCCCTGGTGTCAATGGAATCTGAGCTAGACACTTGCTGTCCTTTTATTTGATGAAGTCAGGGACTGATTAAAAAGGAGGATTAGAACGGTGTTCCTGATGCCCTTCATAATTCGGAATACCCAGTTTGCTGCTCTCCTTTCAGTCCCCAAGGTTGATTCCATCATGCCTTACACCTTGGGCCGTCATTGACATCTCTGAGTGGGTTTAAAACACCATCAGATCAGAACAGATGCATTTTACATCTACATTGCACAAGTGTCAAGGATGGCACGAAGTGCAAGGCAGGGGGGAATCGGGCACCATATTAGATCAAATCCTGCTGTCCTGAATCATTCCTTTCTGTGTTGACATCAAAGTGAATTTTGACCTCAGGGGAAGCTTGGTCTGATGAATCCTGCAGAATCTGGCTTAGCTTTTGCAAGATCTTGCATATGTAAAGCCTGCTGGGAATTATTGCTACCTTTCAGCCTCTGCCCTACAGGACATGGTCCTCCAGAGCAGGGTTTGCTATTGTTCACTATGACGTGCCTATATCCTGAGTATTACCAATGCCTGCTCTCTTCACTAGGATGGACTTTGATAGCAAACATGCTAATAGCTTTTGGCTACTCATCCTCTCCTCCTAAGGGAGGAAGGATGGTCTTTTGATTAAGGCAGAGACCTGGCAACCTGGGTCAATTCTAGCTCTTTTATAGACTCCCAATGTGACTTTGAAACAGTCACCTGATCTTTCTTGCCCTCAAGACCCTAGTTATAAAATGGGGTAATAATCCCTCCTTTCTTCCAGTCTTTGTCTTGTGGGTTTAGATCCTAAAGGACTTAGACTCAGCATTGTAGCACCTAGGCACTCTGTCACCTGATGGAATCCACAGCCCCGAGCTAGGTGTCCAGGCTCCCTGTCCAATGCCTGGGGGGAGCGAGGCACCTGAGAATAGGATACACCAAGGCTCACACGCAGAGTGGGGAGCCCCCTAAGACAGCCATTATGAAGTGCCAAGGGGAGGGTTGGAGCCAAAGCCACACCTTTTCAAAGGACTTAGATGCTTAAGCCCAGTTTGAAGGGAGGTGCCCATCTCTGCGTGGGGTTCACAGCCATGAACCCTGTGCTGCAGTGAGGTGCCTAAATCCTTTCCCATGAAAAACTCAGACTGTTTCCCCCCTTTAGCCCAGTGGTTAGTGCGCTCATCCAGGATTTGGGAGACCCTGGTTCACACATGCACGCCTGATGTAAAGCCAGGGTTTGAACCCATGTTTTAGGAGAGTGTCCAAACCACTGGGCCATGAGGTATTCGGGACGGACTTTTAAAAAATAATTCTCTTAATTGAAGTTGTTCTGCTCTTTAGAAATAATTAAATATTCATTGGGACAGGGACTTGTGTCTGAGGGGAGTGCCCTAACCACTGGGTAGTACAGTCATTCTTAGGCTATGTTGTCACTAGAAACATGGCAGCAGCACGGCTGTGGTGCGTCAGTGTAGACACTCGCTACATCAGTGGGACGGTTCTCCCATCACTGTAGTTAATCCACCTCCCTGAGCGGAGGTAGCTGGGTCAGGTTAAGGGGCTAGGTCGGCTGAACTACATCGCTTACAGGTGTGGGTTTTTCACGCTCTTGAGCAACGGAGCTGGATTGACTTAATTTTTTTAGTGTAAACCTGGCCTCAGTTTTTCTCTTGCCCAATAAATATTTACATGTCTTTTACATTCATCTGTTTATTGCAATTAATTACTGCATCCTTTTAATTAAAAGGGGGAAATTTTCAAAAGCTACTTTTTTAAAAGTACCATTTTTAAAAGCCACTTAGGCACTTGAAAGTCAATTCAAATAAAAAGAGACTTTTAAAAAGAGACTTTGGCTTCTAAGTCACTTAGGTGCTTTTGAAATTTTTACCCCCAAGCCTATGTCCATAGTATGTGCATCTGCAGAGACATGTGTTTTGCATTCCACCTCAGCTCCCTGGAATAGATCACAACAGTAGAAGTAATTTGGCTTCACCTACAGACAGTACCTACAAATAGCAATGGAGACCACAGGGCATTACCACATATTGTAGATCATGCATATTGACAATTACATACCAGTCTGAGTGTCAGGTGCAGGTCATTTACACTGCAAGCAAAGCATCCATGGATCTCCGCTTTCCCTTTTGACAACTGAGAAATTGGAGAAAAATTCCATGGTGAGATGGTCTGAATTACTCCAGTGTCCCACCTGGCCTGGCGCCAGCAGAGATAATGGACCTGATTTGCTTCTTATCAGCACCTGTTACCACTCTGGTGAAATCAGTGAAATTACTCCTGATTCAGACCAGTGTAAGTGGGAGGAGAATCAAGGCCAAATTCTGATCTCACACCCCTTATACACCAGTGACTTCCATGGAGTTATGCTTAGATGAGGATCAGGCCCATAACAGCAACATTTGTTGGAAGAGTAATGACTTTCCTTGCATGCAAGATATTTGGCCCTACAGCAATTGAAGTACAATGGCACCATCTGATTTCAGAACTCATCATTGACCGTGTCGAGAAGAGCCAACCAGCGCAGCCACATGCAGCTTTGGGCTGATGTCCACAAACTAGGGGTGAGTAGAGCTGCCACCAGCAAAGAGGAATGCTTGAAACACAAAAGGATCCAGTTCATGTAAAGGAATTGGGGGCCTGACCCACAACCCAGTGAAATCAGTAGGAATCTTTCTGTTGACCTCAGTGTGGTTTGGGGTCAGGCACTTGATGCCTGTAAATGTCATTTTTGTCAGATCAAGTGAGTTAGGTGCCCAATTCCCCCTGAAATCCAGGGGGAATTGAGAACCTCATTCCCCTAGGACCTCTAAATCTCAGCCTGTGCCCCAACTCCTCCATTGCTGTAAAAATTGTCATAGCTCCATTGATTTCAACTGAGCTCTGATGCCGCACAAGTTCAGGATGTGGCCCTATATGTCTTTGTTAGATGTAAATCAAGGAAGCATGTGAAACCACTCACTATAATCAGTCAAGCCTTTTTTTTACCCTTATTCTGTTACTCAAGAATATTGCAATTGATGCCAGAGTTGAAGAGAGGACTCAGCCATGTGAATATTCTTTTGGAGATGCTTTGGGTAGTTTTTTTCTGAACCAGCCTGGATATGAACGTTGTGGGAAAAGTATAAAGATACCTAAAGCTGTGTCTAGATCAGCTAGCATGCAGGTAGCAACACTGTACTCATACCAGTGCCACGGATTCAAGAGAGGGCTTAAGACTTCCCTTCCTTGGCTAGCAGAAACCACAGTGGTGCATGGAAGTGTATGTTTTTGGGGGTCAGGGGAGGGACTGTTGGCCAGGAAGTTGTATTATCAGAACATATTTATGGAATGTTTGTCTCCTATTAGAAAAAGCTACAGGAATGCAAACTGGCTTCTGGTGTCGAAGATGAGATTTTCAGAAAGGTACAGTAAACTCATTTATCTAGGCATTATTTATTTAGGCTAGCGAGGCATGTTAGTGCATAGACAACTCAATATCACTAGCTGAATATGATCCACAGTGTATATGCAGGTAGATCAGGGTCTTAGCTGGGCCTTCAATACAAGCTACTACAGCTCGTACGCAATATGAAGGATATTTTTGGAAAGTGGGTAAAGCCGAATGAGACCTAGAGAAAATAATCAACAGCATTGTTTGTCATCTAGCATAAAAACCCAGTGCAACTTTGGGCTGCAAACTCAGAGGCATCACTTCACAGAACTGGAAGGCTCCTTTCTAAATGGTATGGAGGGGCCATATCTCACAGCACAACCAGAAAGCTTTTGATTAACTGAAAGGAATTCAGAGACTAGCAAGTATAACTATTTTGGGGCTCGAGGGAATGGACTGCTTACATATACATAGCTAGACTCAACAAGGACTGGGGGGGAAGGTATAATAATAGTCCACGTGTATCTGAAGGAGGTGACACCAAGGAAGCAGAGGAATGTTTGGGGTGCTCTGCAAAGCATAACTGGAGAGATGGGAATGAAACCAAGCATTAGAAACGTGAATATAAAACATTTAATCAAAAGTTTGCACAGAGATTTTTTTCACATTTGAGTCCCTACAGCACCAGCTGTTGGCTAGTTGACATGTTGGTTTTTCCTTGAAGGTTGGGAGAGTAGAAATTCCCACTAGAGGAGTTCTGCCCAGTTTGAATCACCCTCTGTTGTGGAGGGAACAATATGGGCTTAAATAATTTTTCGTTCTGTATAGATATTTGCATTACTGAGAAGTGATTTAATAATTCCCAAGCAATATTTACTGCTTTTCAGTCATTCTTAGTAAGCACAAGTAACAAGTCATTACTTTACTATTCACCTGTAATTAAAGATCACTGATTCATTTTGCAAAAAAAAGTAATTCTAAGCAATGATGAGTGAGTAAGTAGCAATTATTGCACTTATCATTAGCATTTAATAATGCCAAGCATTTTGAATTCCTTTGTGTGTGTGAATACACAGAAGGCTACAGTCTTCAGGGCTATCAAACTAGCACCTTTCACAAACAATAAATTCACCCATATTTCTTTCTATACAAGGTTAGGCACAACCCTCTCGTCTATATAATTTAGAACTTTAGGGCCTGTTCCAAAGCCCATTGAAGTCAGTGCAATATCCATTCAGTGGGCTTTGGAGCAGACACTTATGTAGTAAAAATAAACCCTGGAGCCCCAATCCTGCAATGAACTGCACGAAGACAAAGCTCATTGCACAATAGTAACCTTAAAGAGCACATGCTGCCATACAGGCAACATAAAGGGAAAATTGGTTCTCACCAGCGTTCCTGGGTAAAGAACCTTGAATTCCAGCTGTCACACTGGGTGCAGTTTGCTATCTGTAGCACTGTTCAATGGTAACCTGAGACAAAGGGCATTGGAGTAATGTAGCCTATGGGCCACATGAAATTATACCTGAATTTGTATTTTTTTAGATGAAACACCAAACCCGAGAATTGGAGGAATCCATAAAAGAATATGAGGCAGTAATCCAGGTAAAGCTTCCACATGATAAAGTGCCTAAAGGTAGCATGTCTTACATAATTCAACCTGTAACACAGAAGAAGGATTTTGTAATTAAGGCACTGGATTAGCACTCCAGAAACCTGGGTTTGTTTTTTGGCTCTGTGACTGTGTCCCTTGGTTCTCCGTCTGTACGGTGAGGGTGCAGTGCTTCCTTTGTCTATTGTCCTCCTGTCTATTGATATTGTTAAGTTCAGTGGGGTAAGAGTTGTCTCTTGCTGCGTGTCTGAACCGTACCTAGCATGACTAGGCTGCCATGTCAGCTGGGGCCTTTAATCATATTAAAGACATAATCATAGCTCTCCCCAACACTTGTCTTTGGGCTGAAATTTTTGAGCCTTGCTGTCCATCCAAAGGGACTTTGGAAAGTGGGGATAGGGTCTCTTCAGAAGCTTCTGCAGTTCTAGGACAGTAACAACACACCTTTTCCCACTGTAAACAACTGTTGCGATTTTGGGAGGTGTGGAGGGAAGAGTGGGAGTGACAGAATAGCACCATAATGGCTGAACCGATAAACTTTACCATGGCCATTGTCACAGGGCGCATCACTCACTGCCGGACTGACGCATCCTCCTGGTACTCTGGGGATTAGCTTGAGGCCAATGCTCCCCCGTCCACAGTTCATAGTGTCACTCCGTCTCTGCTGTCCACCTGCAGCCCCTCTCGCAGCCTCAGGAACCGCAGCATCCTCTTCATGGCTCGGCCCTCCAGCCGGGTCACTGTCCATGTTCCCTTCTTCTGGGGGGGATTTAGGTCCTCAGTAGCCTTAGGCAGTCTTCCCATTCACTGCCTCAGTGCCACTTGCCAAGTGGCTGATAAGGGAACCTGGGCCCACCCTCTTCTCTAGGTTCCAGCCCAGCGGCCCTCAGCTCTTTTTCTGGCCTTACTGCTCTAGCCCTGGGCTGCTTCCTACTACTGGTTCCCCTTATCTTCCTGGGTCTATCGCTCCCAGAGCCTCCACCCTCTTCCCAGGGAGTGACTACAGCCTGCAGTCCCCACTCACTCTTCCCTTTCTCCTGAGAGTGTCTGCCTTTTCCCAGCAGCTTCTGCTTTCAGCTCCTGGACTTCGTAGGCCTCATCTATTCCTGCCCAGGTGAACCTCCTTAATCAGCTGCCTAATTGGTTAATTGGCCTATCTGACCTGCATAAAACCCTGCAGGGTGAGTGTGGGGTAGACACCTCATCACAGTCATGTGCACAGTCGAGTCCTGAGTGTGTAGAACAGTGGTGCCCACAGTGGTGCACCTTACGTACAGTGCTTTCCATTCGCAGCAGCAAGGAGAAGCAGCGCTCTCCACCCCAATGCCCACTCAGGTTTGCCCCACCGGCCCATCATGATGTAGGTGCCATGGGACCAAAACTGAGTGGGTGGCATTGCAACCTGGTGCTGGGGGTCACAGCACCACTCAGGAAGGAGGGGCAGCAGGGCCTCTCTGAGTGTCGGAGTGATCCCCGGGGACCAGGTCACAACACCACTCACTCAGTTTTGGACATGCCACCCTCCAATCATAATGGAGGGTCGTGGGGCCAAACCTGAGTGGCCGGTGGGGCAACCAGTGCTGCTACTCTTCACTGCTGCTGTGGGGCTGGCTCCTGCACCTGGAATGGATGATTCCCCCCAGTGATCTGCCCAGCCTTCCCGCTTCCAGGGTCCCCTCTCCGGGGTGGGGAATGACACTGCACCTGGATGGGCAGGGCTGGAAGGCAGGGGCTGAGCATGGCACGGACTTGGTGGGCAAGCCACTGAGATGCTGTTTTAGTTTCACAAGGAACTACCCTGGCCCCTGGATTGCTCTGAACTGATCCAGAGAACATTCTGGGGATTTCGCTTTTCTCTGCAAAGTTCCGGGTACCACACTGTCATTTACTGAACATCCTCTACTTGTTGTCAAACCCAAACTGTAGCCATGTGGGTTCGCTGAGTTTAGTCTTTTGTCTGATTCATTTGCTTAGCCTCGCTTTGGCAGCCAGTGCAACCAACTTGTTCTTGAAGCAGATCTGTAGGGAAAATACCCTCAGCATCTTATGGAACAAAATCAAACTGTTGAGATATAAAACACGTGAAACAGAAACTGAAGCAAGGGTGATTTAATGGGTTTGCTGTTTCTAAGGTTCTTCAGAATAAAGAGAAGTCTCTTCAGGACCAGCTCTCAGTTGCTGAGGAGAAGGCTCGGTAAGTCTGCTGTGTGCAAACCAAAGCTTTTTATGGCCAATGACTTACCGTACGTCCAGACTACCCGCCGATACGGCGGGTAGCGATTGATTTTTCGGGGATCGATATATCGTGTCTCGTTAAGACGCGGTATATCGATCCCCGAATGCGCTCCCTGTCGACTCTGGAACTCCACCGGAGCGAGCAGTGGTAGCGGAGTCGACGGGGGAGCCGCGGTCGTCGATCCCGTGCCGTGAGGACCCAAGTTAAATCGATCTAAGATACTTCGACTTCAGCTATGCTATTCACGTAGCTGAAGTTGCGTATCTTAGATCGATCCCCCCCCCCCCCCCCCCCCAGTGTAGACCAGCCCTTAGTGATGAGCATTACATGGGGAAAAGTAGTTTTGTATGCAAAGTTGAGAGTAAGTCAGTGTAAGGAATTTAAATTATAAGTACTTAGTACTGCAAAGGCTCCAGAAAGTGACTGGTTAAGAGCCTGATCTGAGTCAAGTGTAACATGGTAGTTCTTGTACAAGCGCCTACCATAGCTCTTTCAGTTCACCAGAGTTGTAATCTGAGTTATGCTTCCTGTACGGATACTGGGCCTCTCTCAAACAGACTTCTTAACTGCAGGATGGTTTTGTGATGTGCTCTAACGGGAGCTAGGATAAGACTGTCAAACTCCTATTCAGTTGTGTCCTATCCAGGATTGTTGCCTGGACTCTCACACTGGCAGGTGAGACTACAACCCTACTGCACTGTTAAAGAGACCATATCACTTGGGGAACCAGAGACTTTTAGATATCAGCACACGTAGCCCTTCAGTCCATTACGATAAATGGCTGGTGTTGTCAAAGGAACGTGAGGCTCATTTCCATCAGCCAAATTTCTCAACTCACCCAATTCCTTGATAACCTTAGGAGAACCTCCTCAGCTTGTACTTGGGTTCTCTTGAGCTCTTTCTCTCTTCTTCCCAGGCTACCCACCATGGTGACTTTTGCAGGCCTAGGACTGTACCATGGTAGCATGCCTTTGTCTCCTCTTCCTCTTACATGTCTTGTTATCTTTTTAGTTTGATGGCACTTGTAATCACATGGGGCCTAAGCTTCATTAACCCCATTCACCTGGCTTTCTGTTTTGATGGCTGAATTGGGCGGGGTCACAGAAGGCCTGCTTGTTACCTCTGCTTATTACACCTGCAGAGAAATGTCCTGCAGCATGGACAAATCCCTCCACCAGTCATGGCTAACCCATTTGTACTAGTGTCTTGGAATGTACAAGGCCTAAATAGTCCCACTATATGTACAAATATTCTGTCTCATTAGAAAAAGACTGAGCTCAGACATTACTTTTCCAACCCATGTGAACACCGTGTGGCTCACTCTCCCCCTCTAGTGGTTAGACCATGTATAGAGGTTTATGAGTCCATGGCAGACTTTGAGCTAAACAATCTGGGTTCCATAAAGACTCATGCTTTTAGATCTTAGGCCTGGTCTACACTACGAGGTTAGGTTGAATTTAGCTGGATTAGGTCGATTTTATAATGAATGCATCTACACAACCAACCCCGTTCCACTGACCTAAAGGGCTCTTAAAATCGACTGCTGTACTCCTCCCCGATGAGGGGAGAAGCGCTAAAATTGACCTTCCTGTGTCTAATTTGGGGTAATGTAGACGCAGAGCTGTGCAATTTGATGGTATTGGCCTCCAGGAGCTATCTCAGAGTGCTCCAATGTGACCGCTCTGGACAGCACTTTCAACTCCGATGCACTAGCCAGGTACACAGGAAAAGCACCAGGAACTTTTGAATTTCATTTCCTGTTTGGTCAGCATGGCAAGCTCAGCAGCACAGGTGACCATGCAGAATTGCATACAAGCTCCAGCATGGAGTGAACAGGAGACACTGGATCTGATTGCAGTATGGGGAGAAGAATCTGTGCCTGCAGAACTCTGATCCAGCAGAAGAAATGCTGATATATATGCCAAAATTGCACAGGGCATGCTGGATAGAGGCTACACCAGGGATGCACAGCAATGCTGCATGAAAATTAAGGAGCTCAGGTAAGCCTACCAAAAGACAAAGGAGGTAAACGGTTGCGCTGGGTCAGAGCCCCATACATGCCGCTTCTATGAACCACTGAATGCCATTCTAGGGGGGGACCCTACCAGTATCCCAACACTCTCCGTGGACTCCTGCAAGGTGGCAGCCTCATGCAACACAGATGAGGATTTTGTGGATGAGGAAGAGGAGAAGGAGAATGCACAGCAGGCAAGCGGAGAATCCGTTCTCCCCAGCCACCAGGACCTTTTCCTCACCTTGGAGCCAATATCCTCCCAGGGCCTATTGTTCCCGTACCCTGAAGGTGGAGAAGGCACCTCTGGTAAGTGTACATTTGTAACGACACTACAGGGGTTAAAAGCAATAGTGTTTAATGTTTGATTTGCCCTGAACAATTGGGATTCATTCATGGCCAGTACAGCTAATGGAAAAGTCTGTTAATGTGTCTGGGAATGGAGCGGGAATCCTCCAGGACATCTCCATGAAGCTCTCCTGGAGGTACTCTGAAAGCCTTTGCAGAAGGTTTCTGGGGAGTACTGCCTTATTTTGTCCTCCACAGTAGGACACTTTCCCACACCAAGCCATTTAGCAAGTGGTCTGGAATCACTGCAGCACAAAGCATGGCAGTAAATGGTCCTGGGTTTTGGTTGCATTCATGCAACATTCGGTCTTTATCTTTCTGTGTCAGCCTCAGGAAAGTGATATCATTCATGGTCACCTGGTTGAAATAGGGGAAGTTTTATAAGGGAACAGTAATCCCCTCTGTTTGCTGATCCCTGACACATTAGACCCTGGGCATGGTTGGCTGTTTGTGCTTTGCTAAAAGCAGGGCCGGCTCTACCATTTTTGCCGCCCAAGCAAACTGCCGAAGCAAAAAAAAAAAAAAAGCCTCCCGGACTGTGCCGCCCCAAGAATGGATGGAATGCCGCCCCTTAGCATGTGCCGCCCCAGGCACGTGCTTCCTCCGCTGGTGCCTGGAGCCAGCCCTGGCTAAAAGGGATCATCCTGGAGAATAGCCACGTTGGGGGGGGGGGAGGAAGGTTTGCTGCACATCCACCCCAAAACCGCAGCCCCTCCTTTTAAACGGCAAACACAACTGGCATTGGTTGCTATGGGAAAGGAGGGTGCTGCAGTTTGAAACCATTCCCACATGTTATGAACGCAGAAGAAGCCAACCCCATATACTCTTTGGCTTACCATGGCTGCCTGCAAACCGAATTCTGTTGCCCAGCCATGTGTGATGTGTCACCATACCGGCAGGCGCTCAATATAAAAGGCAAAATGCAACCTTGTACCTAAAACACATGTGCTGTCTGCTGTAAATTGCTTGATTCACTGTGAAAGAGTCTCCCTTTTGTTCTCAGAAATTTATCTTCTTAAAAGTCTCCTCACCCTTTTCCCCCCCTGCAGCTGCAAATGCTTCTATGCTCCCTGCATCAACTCTGTCCCTGAGGTTATCGCAGATTAGGAGGAAAAAAAAACTCACGATGACATGTTTTCAGAGCTCATGCAATCCTCCTGCACTGATAGGGCACAGCTGAATGCATGGAGGCATTCGGTGGCAGAGGCCAGAAAAGCATAAGTGAGTATGATCGGAACACACAGGAGGAGATGCTGAGGCTAATGGGGGAGCAAACGGACATGATGAGGCATCTGGTGGAGCTGCAGGAAAGGCAACTAGAGTACAGACCCCACTGCATCCATTGTGTAACCGCCTGCCATCCTCGCCAAGTTCCATATCCTCCTCACCCAGATGCCCAAGAACACGTGGGGGGAGGCTCTGGGCACCCAGCCACTCAACTCCAAGCAACAGAAGGCTGTCATTCAAACAGCTTTGATTTGTAGTGTGGCTACAATAAGAAATGTGGCCTTGTCCTTCCCTCCTCCCCCACCCCACACTGTTATCAAACCCTTTGTACACCCCAGCTTCCTTTTACTAGTCAGAGATCTCAAGTTTTTTTTTAATAAAAAGGAATGAATGGATTCAGAACAATAGGGACTTTATTTCCTGTGCCAGCTGTGGTCAAAGGTGGGAGGGGGGTTGGCTTTCAGGGAAGTACATTCACCAAAGGGGGCGGGTTTGCATCAAGGACAAACACACGCAACTGTCACACCGTATCCTGGTCAGTCATGAAACTGTTTTTCAAAGCCTCTCTGATGTGCAGCGTTCCTCGGTGTGCTCTTCTAATTGCCCTGGTGTCTGGCTGTTCAAAATTGGCCGCCAGGCGATCTGCCTCAACCTCCCACCCCGCCATAAACATCTCCCCCTTACTCTCACAGATATTATGGAGCACACAGCAAGCAGCAATAACAATGGGAATATTGCTTTCGCTGAGGTCTAACCTACTCAGCAAACTGCGCCAGCGAGCTTTTAAACGTCCTAAGGCACATTCTACCACCATTCTGCACTTGCTCAGCCTATAGTTGAACTGCTCCTTACTGCTGTCCAAGCTGCCTGTGTGTGGCTTCATGAGCCATGGGAGCAAGGGGTAGGCTGGGTCCCCAAGGGTAACTATTGGAATTTAAATGTCCCCAACGGTAATTTTCTGGTCTGGGAAGAAAGTCCCTTCCTGCAACTTTCCGACCAGCCTCCAAATTGATTCCCAACTGACCGGTAGCAGTCAGGTCTATTGCCACTCACTTCTCAACTGTCAGGGCAGGTCTCATCTTGGTATTCCTGCGCTTCAGGGCAGGGGAAAGCAACTCACAAAGTTCCATGAAAATGGCCTTATGCATGCGAAAGTTTCGCAGCCACTGGGAATCATCCCATACCTGCAACTCTATGTGGTCCCAACAGTCTGTGCTTGTTTTCTGGGCCCAGAATTGGCATTCCACTGTATCAACATGCCCCAATGCTGCCATGATATCCCAATTGCCACATCCCATGCTTTCAAGAATGTCTGTGTCCATGTCCTCCTCACAATCTTCCTCATGCTGGTGGCTCCTAGCTAGGCACTGCACATACTTCAGGATAATGCGCGAGAGGTTTACAATGCTCACAAAAGCAGTGTGCAGCTGAGCGGGCTCCATGCTTGCCGTGCTATGGCATCTGCACAGATAACACAGGAAAATGATTGTTTGCCGTTGCTTTCAAGCGGGGGGAGAGGAGACAGACGACATGTACCTAAAACCACCCGCGACAGTGTTTTTGCCACATCAGGCATTGGGAGCTTAACCCAGAATTCCAATGGGCAGTGGAGACTGTGGGATAGCTACCCACAGTGCACCACTCTGTGAGTCGATGCTAGCCACGGTATTGAGGACGCACTTTGCCAACCTAATGCGCTTAGTGGGGACATACACGATTGACTGTATAAAATCTCTTTCTAAAGATCGACTTCTATAAAATCAACCTAATTTTGTAGTGTAGACATGCCCTTAGGTTCAAGTCCCCCGCTGCCAGACCATCCAGGGATGTCATGTTATTCAGCCTTACAAGAAACATATCTACTTGACCCTGAAACCACTAAAATAAAAAAGAGAGGCTGTGAGCGTATGTGGGAAGTAATATCCAATACTTTCTCCTCCAAAGGGGGGAGGGATAGCTCAGTGGTTTGAGCATTGGCCTCCTAAACCCAGGGTTGTGAGTTCAATCCTTGAGGCGGCCACCTAGGGATCTGGGGCAAAATCAGTACTTGGTCCTGCTAGTGAAGGCAGGGGGCTGGACTCAATGATCTTCCAAGGTCCCTTCCGGTTCTAGGAGATAGGATATCTCCATTAATTATTAATTATAATTATGAACTGCAGCAGGGCGTCACAAGAAACACTGAGTCAGTATTTCCTAGCGGTGTTTGGCTATACTCATAGCCAAATGACTTATCTTGCCAAGGCGGAAATCCGGTTCATTTTCCAAGACTGCTGTCAAGGTTTATCAGAAATGGCAGCCTATGAGAGAACTCACATATAAACAACAGCAAGAACTTAAAAAATGTCATGACTGAGGTCTTTACATTTCTTAGCTGAAAACTAATCATTGCCTTTCTTTGTGTAACGTTGAAAAACTGTACTTAACATACAAGCCTGGCTGATAAGCAATACACTTCCTGGATCGTTATAATCTTCTAACCTCTTCCTCTCTGTTCTTTTCATTTTCTTTTGTCCTCCACTCACTTTTGCTTCTGTGCTGAAGTCTCTGTGGTAGATACATGGCACTCTCTTGTTCTCTTCTAGACCTTTGTCTTTCTATCCATCTTTTTTTCCTATAACAGGGAGACACAGGAAAGATATAGCAACTTAGGACACAGGACTGGAAGGGATCTCTTGGGTCATTGAGTTCAACCTCCTATTGCAGGCAACCCCTAATTTGCTCTGTCTCTTTGATTGTCTTGTGTGACTTTATACCCTGTAAAATTTTTAAAAAAATAATTTAGAAAATCCCCAACTAAAGATAGGTTGGTCGTGGGCTGTGAAGGTGCAGTCTGAGCATTTGCTTAGAAATTCAGAGTCAGAGAAAACTATACAGATCTGCCAAGTGCCTGGACAGACAATCTTACAGATGTAAAGATGGTAGCCGAGATGCTCTGTATGAGGTTATTGCTCAGCAAGACGTGAAAAAAAACCTGCCTAATGAGAATAGTCAGTGCAAGGAAGGGCACCAAAACCTTATAACAGGGCAAAACAGCAGCAGGAGGTATCATTGCCTAGGGGTAAAGCAGAGCAGCTGAGAGAGAGAGGAGACTTGACATTCTCTT
This sequence comes from Emys orbicularis, assembly GCF_028017835.1. Lineage (NCBI taxonomy): Eukaryota > Metazoa > Chordata > Testudines > Emydidae > Emys > Emys orbicularis. The sequence continues at coordinate 53,238,665 of NC_088691.1, forward strand.
AAGCAAAGTAGGTCTATATGTACTATCAGGTGGGTTCACAACTATTGAAAGACTGTATTCAAAGAGTAGGTATCAATGGTTTGCAGTCAAACTGGCAGGGCATATCTAGCGGAGTCCCAAAGGGGTCAGTTCTGGGTCCGGTACTATTCAATATTTTCATTAATGACTTGGATAACGGTGTGGAGAGTATGCTTATAAAATGTGCAGATGACACAAAGCTGGGAGGGGTTGCAAATACTTTGGAGGACAGGATTAGAAGTCAGAAGGGCCTTGATGAGTTGGCGGGTGTGATTGCAGAGCCATTGGCCATCATCTTTGAAAACTCATGGCGATCGGGGGAGGTCCCAGATGAGTGGAAAAAGGCTAATGTAGTGCCCATCTTTAAAAAAGGGAAGAAGGAGGATCCGGGGAACAGGCCAGTCAGCCTCACCTCAGTCCCTGGAAAAATCATGGAGCAGGTCCTCAAGGAATCAATTATGAAACACTTAGAGGAGAGGAAAGTGATCAGGAAAAGTCAGCATGGATTCACCAAGGGGAAGTCGTGCCTGACTAACCTAATTGCCTTCTATGATGAGATAACTGGCTCTGTGGATGAGGGGAAAGCAGTGGATGTGTTATTCCTTGACTTTAGCAAAGCTTTTGATATGGTCTCCCACAGTATTCTTGCCGCCAAGTTAAAGAAGTATGGGCTGGATGAATGGACTGTAAGGTGGATAGAAAGCTGGCTAGATCGTCGGGCTCAACGGGTAGTGATCAATGGCTCCATGTCTAGTTGGCAGCCGGTTTCAAGTGGAGTGCCCCAAGGGTCAGTCCTGGGGCCAGTTTTGTTTAATATCTTTATTAATGATCTGGAGGATGGTGTGGACTGCACTCTCAACAAGTTTGCAGATGACACTAAACTGGGAGGCGTGGTAGATACACTGGAGGGTAGGGATCAGATACAGAGGGACCTAGACAAATTAGAGGATTGGGCCAAAAAAAACCTGATAGATTCAACAAGAACAAGTGCAGAGTCCTGCACTTAGGACGGAAGAATCCTATACACTGCTACAGACTAGGGACCGAATGGCTAGGTAGCAGTTCTGCAGAAAAGGACCTAGGGGTCACAGTGGATGAGAAGCTGGATATGAGTCAACAGTGTGCTCTTGTTGCCAAGAAGGCTAATGGCATTTTGGGCTGTATAAGTAGGGGCATTGCCAGCAGATCGAGGAACGTGATCGTTCCCCTTTATTCGACATTGGTGAGGCCTCATCTGGAGTACTGTGTCCAGTTTTGGGTCCCACACTACAAGAAGGATGTGGAAATATTGGAAAGAGTCCAGCGGAGGGCAACAAAAATGATTAGGGATCTGGAGCACATGACTTATGAGGAGAGGCTGAGGGAACTGGGATTGTTTAGTCTGCAGAAGAGAAGAGTGAGGAGGGATTTGATAGCTGCTTTCATCTACCTGTGGGGGGGTTCCAAAGAGGATGGAGCTCGGCTGTTCTCAGTGGTGGCAGATGACAGAACAAGGAGCAATGGTCTCAAGTTGCAGTGGGGGAGGTCTAGGTTGGATATTAGGAAACACTATTTCACTAGGAGGGTGGTGAAGCACTGGAATGCTTTACCTAGGGAGGTGGTGAAATCTCCTTCCTTGGAGGTTTTTAAGGCCCGGCTTGACAAAGCCCTGGCTGAGATGATTTAGTTGGGAATTGGTCCTGCTTTGAGCAGGGGGTTGGACTAGATGACCTCCTGAGGTCCCTTCCAACCCTGATATTCTATGATTCTATGATTAATCGGAAAACAGGTCTGAATTCAACAAAATGAAACTTAATGAAAATAAGTATAAAGTACTTCACTTAAAAAGGAAAAATCAAGTGCACATCTGCAAAATGGGGAGTAACTAGCTAGGTGGTAGTACTGCCAAAAGGGATCTGGGGGTGATAGAGAAGTATGTGTCCAATTCTGGGGACCATGCTTTAGAAAAGATGTGGTCAAATTGGAGCGAATGAAGAGGAGAGCAACAGAAAGATCAAAGCTTTGAACTAAGAGGAAAGGTTAAAAAACAACAACGTGGGCATGTTTAGTCTTGAGAAACAAAGACTGAAGGGGGACCTGATAGCAGTCTTCAAATATGTGAAGGACTGTTATAAAGAGGACTATGATCAACTGTTCTCCATGGCCACAGAAGGTAGGACAAGAAGTAAAGGACTTAATTTGCAGCAAAGGGAGATTTAGGTTAGACATTAGGAAAAACTTTCTAACTCTAAGAGTAGTTAAGCTATGGAATAGGCTTCCAAGGGAGGTTATGGAATCCCCATCAATGCAGGTTTTTAAGAACAGGTTGGACAAATACCTGTGAGGGATCATCTAGATTTATTTGGTCCTGTCACAGTGCAGGGGTCTGGACTTGATGATTTCTCAAAGCCCCTTCCAGCTCTACATTTCTATGATTCTATTCCCAATACTGCCCTTTATTTGCAATATAATGTTGGGCAGTGTACTTAATCTCTTTGGGGCTCAGTTCTCCATCTAAACAGTGGGGATAAAAACACATATCTCCAGTGGCCCACAAATTGCATATAAAGGGGACACGTGTTAAAATCAGCACCCTGCATAGCTGTGGTGCATCAAGGCAAAAGTAACCTCAATTAGTGAAAAAGACAAATGTCCCACCAGTGTGCTGTACAATAGCCACAACAGACCCAATCTCAGTTTGAGGCATAAGGAATGGAAAGAAAATATGCCTTTGTGACTGTCCTAAGGGACAGAATACCTTTTCTTAGAACTGGAATCAAGCCGTTAGGACTGAAACATACATTCTTATACCAGGACACTTGACAGAAAACATCACAGCTTTAGTGGCAAAACACATGGCAGTGTTTACAAGAGGAGAGATATTCATAATAGATAAAATAACTGCAAAGAAAGAAGTATAATCTATCATAAATGTCTTCAGGAAAATAAGCATATCTCTGAGAGCAGACTACAATCAGAACAGCATATCTATGGATGAAAATGACAGAGCTAAGAAACCTGCCAAATGAGCACATGGGAATGGGCACCCTACCCAACAGAAATGCACTCAGGATGCAAGTTTCAAAGGTACTCAGCATTGGCTGTACCAGGGGTGGCCAACCTGAGCCTGAGAAGGAGCCAGAATTTACCAATGTACATTGCCAAAGAGCCACATAATATGTCAGCAGCCCCCCATAAGCTCCCCCTGCCACTCCCAGAGCCTCCCACCCACCGGCAGCCTCGCCGATCAGCACCTCCCCCTCCCTCCCCACACCTCCCGATCACCTGTCTTGTGGCATGCAGGAGGCTCTGGGGGAGAGGGGGAGGAGTGTGGGCACGGCAGGCTCAGGGGAGGGGGCGGGAAGGGGTTGAGTGGGGGTAGGGCCTGTGGCAGAGCCAAGGGTTGAGCAGTGAGCACCCCCCGGCACATTTGAAAGTTTTCGCCAGTAGCTCCAGCCCCAGAGTCGTTGCCTATACAAGGAGCCGCATATTAACTTCTGAAGAGCCACATGTGGCTCTGGAGCCACAGATTGGCCACCCCTGGGCTATACTCTGAAGTCAGGGGCAAAACTCCAATGGGAGCAAGGTTAGATCAAGGCTGGGAGCTTTTGAAAATCCCACCCTGCATAGTGATAGGAGAAAAACAGTGAGATATCTATGCTTGTGCTAGGATCCAAAGGAATCAGATGCCAGCATTATAAGGCATTATATGTCATCATATGCCAACCAGTTATGAACCTAGAAGAAATGACAGGTACCACATTTTTCGCCATTCCGGATGCATCGTGTGTTATTTATTTATTTACTTATTTATTGGTGAATTTCCTCTGCTAAGCAGAACACAGGAACCTTCACTCCTACTTTCTGAATTAGCTTCTCACAGTGTATTCCCTACAACCCTGCAGGAACTCCTGGGTGATATTGGAAGTGTCTGATAATCCAGAGAGGATACTCTCATCTGTGAGAAGAGGAAGATGATACATTTGTCATGGACTGACTGCTGCCTCCTGCAGTTTGATGTTTGTGCGCATGTCTCCCATTGGGATAGGAGACCCATTTTACTGGCCCATCCTCAGAGGCTGATGAATCCAGATAGCTTTCAGAGGCTTGGACAAGGATTACTGTACACAGAACACTATGTGGTTAAATTCCTGAGCTGAAACTGATCAGTTACAATAATGAAGAGTGTTTGAAATCTTCTTCCATGGCTGTGCTAGACATAAAGGAGAGGCTCTTTGCTTCTTCTGTAACATCCATGACTTCCCAGGCTGTGACCTGCTCAAGCTGGCAAAGCCTCACTCCATTCTGTAGCAGATACGAGCACTCACTTCTGTGAGCTCATTTTATTTTTTTGATTGAGGTCGTTCAGACTTGGATGAAGCTCTCAGCATCTGTGGGCTCAGAGCAATTCTAGAGGCAGCTAATGCAGGGTCTTCTCTGCTTGTATTTTGGCCAGTGAGATTCTGCAGTAGGGAACTTCAAGTTTCCACATACAAGCCAGAGCCCTGTTGCTGTAGCTGACCAGGTCATGGGCAGTCAGGTCTAGTGGTGGAAGTGAGAGTGTGGCTTACCAGTTAGAGCTGGGTCCAGGGTGGGCAAAGTCTAGGAAATGAGCTGAGGGTTAGTACCAGAGGGACCCAGAAGCCAAATGCCAGAGCTGGAAGGTAAACCAGAGTCATAAGCCAGAGGCAGAGCCAGAGATTGAAGCTAGAAGTCTGAAGACAGAGGGGAGCAGGGACTGGAACAAGGGCAAGCACAGCTGCCGGCATGCTGTGCATTGAACAGCCGCTGATCTGCTGTGGTGGCCAGGCTTGTAGGCAGGGCTGCTAAACCAGAAGCCGACCAGGCGCTGTGGCCACTCCGTCAGTCCCAAGGCCGTGCAGCTGGGCCTACCAGCAAAATTAATCAGGGAGCAGGCCAGCAGCTAGTCCTAGCTGGTCTGGTCCCTGACAGCACCCCTCTCCTTTTGGGGTCACCTCCCAGAAGACCTCAGGCTGGGTTTCTCAGGATAGGCCCAGTGGAAGGCATACAGGAGGTCTGGGACCTGGACACATTCCACAAGTTTCCACTAATGTTCCTCTGGGCTGTATCATTCCCAGTCAATCAGGTATTAGAGTCTTCCCCAGACTCAGCAATAGTCCAGAATGTGCTGGACCAAGTACTCCTCTTGGCCCTGCATGGTTAAAATGTCCCCGAAATTATATGAGCTCAAAACAGAAAGAGAACTTTAGTTAGGAGAAAATGCAAACATCTCTAGCCTGTGATAACAGATTAACCTGCCTTCTTGGGGCACTGAAGAATTTACCTGTGAACTCACTTGTATGATGAACTATGGAAGTAGCTGTGGTCATGGCAGTGTATTAGATAGGATTCAATCTGCTGTGACCACAAAGGATATGGCTTTACCTGACAGAGGACCAGTGGACTCTGTTGGTGATGATGTGTTGAGTACAACAATGCAAGAAGAGAATGCAGTTGCTTCTTTAAGACTTCTTGCTGACAGGACTATCCCAACTACTACAACAATGAGTAATGGCAAAACATGCAAAAAATCCAGAGACTCATGGGAATTTGTAGACTGACTCTTTGTGAAACTATATGGATTGCTTTATTCTACAATAAAACCTTCGTGGATTGTATAAAAAGGGTGATGAGTCACTCACCTTTGTATACGCCCGTAAGCTGGGGCAATGCATGTGGGAGTGGCTACAGAAGCAAAGATTGTCTATAATTTTAGACTGGTGACACACCCAGGAACTGTCTCATCCTGTGAACTGGAGACTTCAGCTCATCACTTTGGATTTACGTATTCATCTTAAAAATGAAAATCCTTCATTTGCAATCAGGACTTCCTGCTGGTTTTGAGAAAGGAAAAGAACACTGTACACTGTACACTCAGCAAGAGTCTTTCCATTGTCTGCAGTGGGCTATGGATATAGTGGGCTTTGGATATAGAGGGCTCTAGTCCTTCTGATTGATTGAGTCCATAACAACATTGAAATTCTACAAACAAGCCACTCATGAGTGTGAGTGCGCAAAATGAAAGGGATAACACCTTTTTCAGGCATGGTATTCTGCAAACTTTGCGAATAATTTCACCTACAGCTTGAGACCAAACATACGAATTTCTAGTCAGATAGGGAAGAGTTTCCTTAGAATGTAAGAAAGTGATGGGGAAAAGGGCATAGAACAGAGATGGGCAAACTATGGCCCAGGGGCCGCATCTGGCCTTTCAGACATTTTAATCTGTCTCTTGAGCGCCTGCCAGGAAGCAGGGTCCAGGGCTTGTCCATGGCTCCATGCGGCTCCCGGAAGCAGCAGCATGTCCCCACTCTGGCTCCTACGTGTAGGGGCAGCCAAGGAGCTCCGCACACTGCCCCTCCCCCAAGCACCGCCCCTGCAGCTCCCATTGGCCAGGAACCACAGCCAATGGGTGCTGCAGGGGCAACACCTGCAGACAGGGCAGTGCACAGAGCCACTTGGCCACGCCTCCACGTAGAAGTGGAGAAGGGGACATGCCACTGCTTCCAGGAGCTGCTTGAGGTAAGCGCCGCCCAGACCCTACACGCCTGATCCCCTCCCACGCCCCAGCCCTGATCCCCCTCCTGACCTCCAAATCCCTCAGTCCCAGCCCGGAGCACCCTCCTGCACTCTCAACCCATCATCCCCAGCTCCATTCCAGAGTCTGCACCCCCAGCCAGAGCCCTCCCCCTCCCCCCCACACACACTAGCCCTCTGCCCCAGCCCGGAGCTCCCTCCCACATCCTGAACTCCTCATTTCTGGCCCCACCCCAGAGCCTGCTCCCCCAGCCAGAGCCCTCACCCCCTCCCGCACCCCAACCCCCAATTTCGTGAGTATTCATGGCCTGCCATACAATTTCCATATCCAGATGTGGCCCTCAGGCCAAAAAGTTTGCCCACCCCTAGCATAGAAAGAGATTCCATCTGCAGCCTTTGCTATGGCACTGCATTGCATGGTGAGCTTGGTACCCATGCTGCTAGAAAGTTTTTTACATCTGGTCCCTTCTAATGGTCCTTTCTTCCATTTTCCAGTGCTCATAAAGTGGTTGAAATGCATCATCTTTAGAAGAATATGATGCTCTTCAGATCCATATGTTCATAGAGAACAAATTGGACAAGTGAATATTATAATTATTGAAATCCTCAAACAAATCAAGTTCCTTTTATTTTTACAGAACTCTCCCAAGGACACCCGGTAATATCCTGAACATCAACCCAAAGAGCCTGATGTTTGAAATAGTCAAAGCTGAGTTGGTAAGTACTTTTATCTTAACCTGTAGAAGAGGAACTGTAACTGAATCCACCCTTTCTTTAGTTTCTTGATTTTACGTTAGGAATGGATGCACTATTGTGTTACTGCATTACTAATGTATACTGTAGGTCAGTGGTTTTCAACCTTTTTTGATTTGCTGACCCCCAAAAAATTTCAAATGGAGGTGTGGACCCCTTTGGAAATCTTAGACATAGTCTGCGGGCCCCATAGGTCTGCAGACCACAGATTGAAAACCACTGCTGTAGGTGCATGCAGAGACCTCACTTAAAATACTTTTTAAACAGTTTACATTACATTATTCCCTACTTACTCCCACTGCAACCTAGAGGACATACCACGGAGGTGACAAATTCATGTTTATATGGTTTATTCATGTTTATATATCAGGATGCTCCTTCCATGTCCATACTGGAGCTAGACATGCCTGTTTTAGGGGCAGCTGTCAAACAGGTCAAAATTCCAAATTTAACATCTGTAGGAAATTTTGACATTTCAAAATTTGCTTTCATTCCAAATTGGAATGAAAACATATATTTTCTAATTTTCCCGTGAATCAGAATTTCCAAAAAAATTCATTATTGGAAAAATTTCATTTCAGAATTCTAAAATATTATTTTTATTTTTATTTTTTCTATGATCTTTCATAACATTTCACTTCCACTACAGAAAGCCATAATATGACATAATTTAGTAGTTGAAATATATTATTTTTATTTTATAAATCATTAAGGGCAGCTGCTACTTAGTACTGACTGAAATATTTTATCTTCTTTTTTATTTTTATTCCTTTTTGTGTTGTATGAAACAAATTGACACTATATTACACACTACCACCTCTACTGACATGTTTTGAAATAATGTAAAAATAATAAAATATGAAACAAAATTTTGGAATTCCCTGAAATGAAAATTTTCTGAAATTAACTTTTATTCTTCATTTTGCAATATATTTTTCCATGGGAATGTTCATCAAAATTGACACATTTTTCAGAATGTTTTGATTTTGACAAAAATGGTATTATTGGTCCAAAGAGTTGCAACAAAGAAATTCCAACCAGCTCTAGCTGTGAGCCTCAACTCCAAAGGCCTTCATGAGGACAGACAACCAGTTTTTTTCAGCCATGCCTGTCACTGTGAGTGGCTTTCACAGCACACCCACCTCTCAGGAGACTGTATCATAAGGCTATTTACCTGTATCTGAGTCAATAGCTGTATGTGCAGTCAGACGGAAAGATGACTTTGTGTTTAGGGCACCGAACTGGGACTTGGAACTTCTGGGTTCAGTTCCTTGTTCTTTGTGATAGGCTGAGTCTTTACCAGGTTTCATGTGGGCATTTTCAGAGTCTCTCTTCCCCTCCCAAAGTCCTTTCCCACTTTGGAACATCACTTCAGTCTGTCTGGAGTCACAAGCAGGGGGTTCTTCCAATTAAAGGCAGTGTTCAGGCTCTATGTTTTCCTTTAAAAGAATGTACAGAGATGTGGCTTGTATATGGTGGTTAGATATGGCTAAACTTTGACTCAGAGTTTATCTTCAACCCCTACCAGCAGTGCTCAGCTTGTAACTAGTCTGGTGAGTCCTTATGGGTGGCATAGGTTTACAAGCTGTCTTCCTCCTGGTGACTCAGTTGCAAGAGTCAGCAAATCCTGGGGTGCAGCAGTTTTCCTCCTGGTTGCTGCCCCTTTCTATTACAACTTCTCCCTTTTAAGCTTGCTTCCTCCAAGCGGAGCAGGCTCTGCAGGTGCACCTATTTAATACCAGATGAGCCTAGAGAAGTGCTTAGGCTTCTTCTGATTAGGATGGAGTGGTGCCATATCAGTTTGCTACAGACTCATGTGACATTGCATCACTGAGTCTCTCTGGGCTTCAGTTCCCCATCTGTAAAATGGGTATCATAACATCATTCCCTATCTGTTAGACTATAAGCTCTTTGGGGCAGAGACTATGTCTTACTATATATGTGTACAGCTTCTAGCACAATGTGGCCGTTATCTTAGTTTTTATGGGCTGCTATAATAGTGATGAAAGAGACTCAGGGATAGAACATAAAAACATTAAGAATGGCCATACTGGCTCAAACCAATGGTCAGGGCCGGCTCCAGCTTTTTTGCCGCCCCAAGCGGCGAAGAAAGAAAAAAAAAAGGAAAACCCGATTGAGCGGCTGCCAAAGTGCCGCCAAAGAGGAAGACGGAGTGAAGGACCCACCGCCGAAGTGCCGCCGCAGACCCGGACATGCTGCCCCAACAACGGACGGACTGCTGCCCCTTTCTATTGGCCACCCCAGGCACCTGCTTCCTTTGCTGGTGCCTGGAGCCGGCCCTGCCAATGGCCCATATAGCCCATTATGCTATGTCTGGCAGTGGCCAGTGCCAGATGCTTCAGAGGGAATAAACAGAACAGGACAATTTTGAGTGATCCAGTCTCTGTCATCCAGTCCCAGCATCTGGCAGTCAGAGGCTTAGGGACACCCAGAGCATGGAGTGGGATCCCTGACCATCTCACCTAATAGTCATTGGTGGACCTAACCTCCATGAACTTACATAATTCTTTTTTGTATCTCTTATACAACATCCCCTGGCAACGAGTTCCACAAGTTAATTGTGTGTTGTGTGAAGAAGTACATTATTTTGTTTGTTTTAAACCTGCTGCCTATTAATATAATTGGGTGACCCCTAGTTCTTGTGTTACCTGAAGGGGTACATAGCGCGTCTCTATTCACTTTTTCCATACCAGCCATGATTTTATAGAGCTCTATCATATCCCCCCTTAGTTGTCTCTTTTCTGAACTGAACAGTCGGAGTCTTGTTAATCTCTCCTCATATGGTAGCTGTTCTATACCCCTAATAATTTTTGTTGCCCTTTTCTGTACCTTTTCCAATTCTAATATATCTTATTTCAGATAGGTTGACCGGAACTGCACACGGTATTCAAGGTGTGGGAGTACCATCGATGTAGACAGATAGTGGCATTATGATATTTTCTGTTTTAATATCTAGCTTTTTCCTGATGTTGCCTAACATTCTGTTAGATTTTTTACTTCTGCTGCACATTGAGTGGATGTTTTCAGAGAACTATCCACAATGACTTACAGTGTTTACCTGAAGGGCACCACAGAGCCCAGTGGTCAGACACACAAGTGAAAAAGACAAATCTATTCTTTTTCGAGCAACATACAAAAGTAATCAAAGGGCATCACTTGTGAAAATGTAAGTAGAATCCTTTTGGTTTTAAGAATATTTTAAAGAATCTATCATTGTTAGCCTGAGAGTCCCTTTAAACAATCTCTTGCTTGCTTATTTGCAATTGAAAGTGTTTTAAGTCTCTTAAAATTTTCTTTATCTGCAGGAAGACAAAATACGAGGAAAAGAAAAGAACCAAATGAAGCACATTTTTGGTGGTAGGTTAGTGAAGATCCCTGTTTACATTTATGAAACAGCTGCATTTTTTAAATATTTTTATGACCACACAAGAATATGCACATTTAAAGAAAGAACAGAATGGTGCAAGGGCCAGCTTTTGAAGGGTATTTAGATACATAAGGATGCAGGTAGGTGCCTAGTTGGTGCCTGGGTACTTTTGAAAATCCCATCAGACACCCATTGGTATCATTAGGCACCTAAATACCTTTGAAAATCTGGGCCCAAGTCTATACAAAAGAACTTTGCTTAGTATGAGCAAATTTTAATGGATAGGGCCCATTAAAGGGGAATATCTTGGCCTAAGACTTTCAAGGCTATCTAAAGGAATTTAGATGCTGGATTCCTATTAAGTTTAATTTGTGCATCCAGATCCCTTCCACAGCTTTGAAAATTGCAGCTTTAAATCTTCCATTAAGTTCAAACTATGGGAGATTGCATTGTAAGTGCGTTGGGGGCAAGGACTGTCTTTTCATTCTGGGTTGTACAGAACCTAGCACAATGGGATCCTGGTGCGTGACTAGGGCCCCAGGTGCTTCATAATATAGACACCAAATACAAATAATAATCGTAGGGAAAATTAGGATGTAAACCATTTTTTAAAAGGGGAAAGTATAATTTTAACCATAAGGTAGCAGTAATAATCAGCCTTACCAATCGATGTGAAATGAACAGGGATAAAGAGGATGAATGAGAGTGAAATGAAAGAGAAGAGTGTGAGACACACAAGGGAAAGCGGCGAGGGAGGAGAAAGAGGCAGTGAGATGGGGAGGAGTTGCTGAGTTGCAAGCCTGAGCATGGGAGCAGGTACCATAGCCTAGGGAAGGCTGTGCCTCCCCAACAGCCAGGCATGGCCTCGCCCACGCTTCACCCCCAGGTCCCCCTCCTGCTTCCTGCCTGCTCTGCATGAGGCAGTGTGACTCCAGTCCTCCTGTCCCGTGGCCCTGGCTCAGGCTGGGGCTGCGCTGCCTGCCCTCATGGCACTCCGGAGCTGGTGGGGGGTTAGCCTGGGGCGGAGGCCAGGGGCTGCAGTGGGGAGGGGCTTCGAGCTCCAGTGGAGGGGATGTGCAGAAGGGGCGGGGCCTTGGGCAGAAGCGGTAGGACTGGGAGCTAGTCTCCTCCAGCCTGCAGTTCACGTGCCGCCTATGAGCCTGAGAGACATGGACTTACAATAAGATGTGGTGTTGAGAGCACAGGAATGTCTTGCGAAATCCAGAGACTCAGACAGCAGACCGCTGTTACCTCAGCTAGAGGGTTTTATCCTGTTCCACTGAAATCACTGGGAGAGTGATATTTTCCCTCGGTGATTGTAGATGCTGTCTTATTTCCATTCTGAGCCTGGAGGAGGATGTGGACCATTCCAGTAGGAAGAGCTGTGAGGACAATTTTTCCAGGTCCATTTATACAGGTTTCTCTTCACTGAGTCTGAGCAGGCAGTTTAACAGAAGGGTAGGGCTGAGCAAACCATTCATAGTGAATAATTCTTTCAACAGTTTGCCTTTGTCTCTTTGCCAGTTGCCCATAAGCAGCTTCTGATGATCTCAAATCTATTCATGATTCAGAAGTATATGCTGCTGACTGGATGAGTGTAACCCTAAAATCAGGTTTCTGGTGCAAATATCCACATTGAGGAGTTCAAAATTCAATTAGCAGCCAGTCCAGCTCCCAATGAAATTAGTGACAGTCTCCCGCAGACTTCAGTGGGTGTTGGGTAAAATCCTTAAGGCAAATAACCCTGCTATTGTTTAAAAGTTTTCATGAATATTCCTGCCAACAAATTTGTTTGTGTCACATGCAGTCTGTCAGTGTGTTTGCGTAATATGTAGTGTGTCTGTGTAACATGCAGTGTGTTTGTGTAATGCGCAGTGTGTCAGTGTGTTTGTGTAACGTGCCCTGTGTTTGTGTCTCTTTATCCTGCAGGCTGAGCCCCAAGTGGATTCTGGTTCTGTTGTGGCAGCTCACTGGTGTGCTGCTGGCCATCCTTCTGGCTGCCACCCTAGTCACTCTCTTTGTCCTCTATACCTGCTTCTCAGATCACACAGTGACAGAGGCCTATCACCAACCACCGTGGCAGTTACTGGACTATTACCTCTGGCCTTATATGAAGCTGCACAGTTCTGGCATGTTACCCAAGTAACCCCCAGGCTTTGCAGAAGCTATTGACCAGTGCAAGTGCATTCACAGCAAAGCCTTGTCACTCTACAACCTCCAGGCATTTGAAATGACTATTTCCCTCAGATGGTTTGTGATCTGCAACACCCAGAGCTCTAATTTTACACTGTCCATTCCGCAGTAGTGAAGCGCACAAGAAATTCAAATGTCAAACTCCTGGGGCCCTGGTGGTCACCTACACATTCAGATGTTTAGTGAATCACTGGGTAGGAAGAAGCTGTCATGTTAGGCCAATACTGTGCTAGATAAAAGCTAGAATAGAATGTTTAATAAGATATATCATCTGTTCCTATACATGCCCCCATATTATTCTACAAATGTATGCTGTAAGCTCAGCAGACAGTACTGATGTTCATTGAGAAAAGACAGACATTAGCCACGTTCCTCTCTGGTGTAACTCCACTGGTTTCAGGGGCTGCATTCAGACCATCGTATTTTGTTGCAGAATGAACTGGAAATTGTGGGCCCAATCCTCAGGTCTGGCCAAGCTAGGACCAAGCCAGTTTTTTAGGCAGATTCCCATGTTGCCATTTTTACTGCGCTCTGGGGTGCACTAAGGTGTTTCTGGGCACGTATATACTCATTTGCAGTGTAAGCAAAGCTATAGTCAGTGTAAATTAAACCCTCTTGGCCTAATCCACATGCCATTATTTATCCATTAAGAGCAGAATATCTAGATAACATATCATGGCAAGTGTTTGCACTGTTCTGTTCTGGCAGCATGAACAATGCTACATCCTCCATGAGCCATTTGAAACAGGAACCACATGTTTCAGAAAGCAAACACAACAGGAGCTAGGCCACAATATTGGGTTTCCAGGAGCATTGCAAGGTGGGGTGCAACATAGGTATGGAGGAGTGGGGCGAGCGGAATGCATTTGTATTTCAATGGTAGTAATTTCTGGCTTTACTTGGTTGCTACTGTATATCTGAATACCTGTGTGCAATGTGTAACATCTTCTAGTGGGCTGGGAACTGGCCAATCCAGTGGTCAGAAAGGAATGAAGAAAAGAATGGGTGAGCCCCGGTAAGGATGCTATGCACAGCTTCACTGTACAGCTGCCTGTGAGATTCACTTGGTGCAAATATTTGCACCAGAAATTGCTTCTGTAATGCCTGAACCAGAGAGCAGCCAACACCAGCTGCTGGGCATGGCCTCATTGCACCAGCCAGTTGACACTCAGCAGCCAGAGACAAACCAGCAGCACACTCCCACCTCACATTATGGCCAAACTCAGCCTCAGAGAGGATGGAGAAAGGGAATGAAGGGGGCACAGTCTCCATGAACAGGACAGGAGCTGATCCAACTCCCAGTCAGCATTTAAATACCCTGGGTTAGCTTCCTCAGTAGGATATAGAAGCGATACTTACAAAGGTGCACATGGGCACAGGGTACCCAGAAGCCCTGGTGGGAGTTACAAGGTCAGTCTCACTCACAGGAGCCAGGCTATACCTGATGGGTTATGGGTCAGTAGGCCGGGCTGGCAGACTACAGGCTTCGGTCAGAGAGCATGCGGGAACTTGTTAGCCATTGGAAGTTGATGAGGCCTGTCTGAGTGCCCTTGTAATGGGGCTTAATCATTGCAATATCCTGTGACAGGCGAGTCAGGAGAAAGCTTCCTGGTTTAATCCAAGCCCCCAATCCTGGGTGCTGTAGTTCACAGCCCTCCAATGGCAGCCTCCTCTGGGGTGTGAGGTGGCCTATGGCAACACAAAGGAGTTCTGTTCTATCATCACCAGACACCTCCACATAGCCATAGTGGTCCAGGATCCAGGAGCATGTCATGTGTCTCGTCTTCTGAAGAGGTCTAGCTTCATAAGAGACCTTTGAAACCAGGCATTTGTGTAGTGGTTGAATACCAGGTGTAGTGGCTGAATATGCAGGAGACACTGCCACTCCCTCAGAGACTCCTGGTTCAAATCCTTCCTCGAAAGCAATTCATAGCATTGCACACCATAGCACCCAAATGTACCTCTCCTCCCCAGAGAAAGTAGCAGCTCTCCTTCCAGGACATTGTACAAATCACAAGTGACAACACATCCCTGATTCCCATTTCAGGTCCAAGGAGGAACAGTTAAATGTGCTGAAGAAATTACATTCACACCTAATTTCCATGTGCCCACAGGTAAAACTGTGCCCCAAATAGGTGAACATAAGCTATAATTTTGTGCCCACTTCAAGAAGCAGCGCCAAGCATCTGTTCTAGTCGCAGGTGCAATTTTCCACTGTGCACATATGCTCCTCCATTTTGTTAGCAGTGCAACTGTGCACCTTCAAAGTAGCAGTGCCTGCATTTTTTCATTGGAAAGTACTCATCGTTGCACTGCAAATGCACATGTTTTTGTGCAGCATCCTTTCTTGTGCTCATAGTCCTACACATTTGCAAATGTAGCTCTTTGTGTTTCCTCCTCTTATCTCAATGCAAATAGAGTGCAAACGCCAGCACGGCTCAAAAGCAAGGCAAAAGATACTGCTCTGAAAGTTCCACCTGGCATGAATGTACTGCATAGGTAGTCTGTATTCTTAGGCACCAGGTCATGGACTTCTATGACCTTCCTGCTAATTCTAGTGCCTGCTTTCGAAAGCATCCTAATTCAAAATAATTCAGCATTGGTTTCCAGCAGACTGCAAGCTCTGTCTGGCTTTTCTGATCAAAGAAGGTGAGTTTTGATTTATTTATAAATATGTCAAAAGTAAAATCAGAAAATGAGATGGAAATTGTATCATAAGAGTTGACATAATTCACATGATTTGTTTTAGTTTCATAGATATATAACTATGCTATATATTAAATATTATATAATCTAGAGGTTTTCCATCAGACAGAAATTTACTGTGAGCCTGGGTTTAAATCTGAGATGCAGCTGGCTTTGAAGTGCATGTGTGGGCTCTAACTCTACTTTTAATATAATCTGTAATTTAATCAATAATTGACTATAGCAGATTCAGAAAAGAGATAACCGACCTATGCAGTTCAGATGGTACCATGTCTACTACAAATAACAGTGTCTCTGGGAATCCACTGCCAGAAGAATTAAGAAAAATCACTAACCTTACTGCATGCAGAGCCAAATGTAAAACACACCCCTTTATCCAGACAGTCCCACAAGAGAACCTGTGTTTTCATAGATTCATTCCTAAAAACAAAGCAAAAGCCTAAGCCTGTTTCTTGTTGTCAGGGAAGGAGAGGAGATTCAGAGAGCCGATTATTTTACTAGGAGGTGCTCAGATACCATGGTGATGAGCCCTGGATAGATAGATGAGTATGCATGGTGATGGAATGTATGGCAATGACAGATAGCTAGATATGGATATTATTTATCTTTTCTTGCAAATTATATGGATTTATATTTATGATGTGTGCGAATCAGTTCAGATAAAAGAGGAATTTACAGTAACTGCTCCTTAGTCCAAACCTCAAACCAAATCTGACCTAAAAAAATTGTGTAGATTAAAAGTTTCAGCTGATTTAAAAATATCCAACAATATTCTGAAATGGTCAAACAAGAGAGGGAACCCCCACGAGCATATATATGATAGCCAAGGCATTATGCGTTGACCTACCCATTCCATTCTAGACTTATATGTTATAACTAAGCTTGTCGGGAATCTCTGGGGAATTATTCTGAATATATTCGACTGCCCCACCCCGTCACATTCTGTGGAGAGTTTGAATTATTTTTAAAGCAAATACAATCAAAACAGTTACGAAAACAAAATATACTAGTGGCATATCATGCTCAGATGAACCATGTGCACAGGGGACTCAATGTGCATGGTTCTCTCCCACCCAACAGCAATTCCCCCCTTCCCAGGACCCATGGAGGGCTCTCCATGGCTCTGGGGATCTGTGATTGGGGATGAGGCAGCAATGGGGCAGAAAGGATGGAGCTGTGAGATGCATGTCCCCCCACATCCAGCTGTATTAACTTGCATGCTTATCCCCTTGTGTTGGGGAACCCCTTCGCAGCAGGGTTCTAGGGATAGGTGCTGACTGGGGGAGTCATTGGCAGCACTGACAAAGACCTGGAGTGAAGTCACAGATGGCCTCCCAAAAAGATGCAGGGACACAATGGCCCCTTGCCGCTGAGAGATCCCTGAGATCTGCATGGAACTTGGGGAGCCTTCAGGACATATGGGCCAGGTCCCTGGTCTCTTCCACAGAGGTGGCAAAAAATCTGCCCCAAAGCAGAATTCAGTGGCAATTCCTTGAGAAGAGAGTCACAGAGCTTCCTGGCCCCAATGAAGAAAAGCAGAGATTCAGAGCAGGCTCTAGAGATAGCACCCCAGTACTACACAGCACCCTCCCCATTTCCTCAGCAGCTGCTCACCAGGAAGATTGCTCAGGACAGTTGGGGCCCTTCCACAGCCTTCTTTGGTTAGTAGGGTGAGTCCCGTGGCTAGTAGGCGTCTGGTCAACTCTCCAAGCCTGATGTGGGAGTGGAGGGTGTGCATGGTGGGGTGTGAGTCGGAGAGTGGGACAGAGAGAGAGAGAATGACTGGATATGTTAGAAAAGAGAACTATGCTATTGAGCTGGTGTCACTCACACTGCCCGGGTCCTGGCCACCGGTCTGGGGGGCTCTGCATTTTAATTTAATTTTAAATGAAACTTCTTAAACATTTTAAAAACCTTATTTACTTTACATACAACAATAGTTTAGTTATATATTATAGACGTATAGAAAGAGACCTTCTAAAAACGTTAAAATGTATTACTGGCACACGGAACCTTAAATTAGAGTGAATAAATGAAGACTCAGCACACCACTTCTGAAAGGTTGCCGAACCCTGCTATATACCCTCCCTTCACAGCCAGTGCAGGGGTGGCCTGCTGTACTGGTTTAGCCTGGAGGTAAAGATGATGTGCATCACCATGGCTCGTCTTGCATCTAAGAAAAAAGGGGGTAATCTGCTGGCTGGACAAAGACAGAAAACAACATTCTTACCTAGGACCAGTGAAGTCACCAAAAGAACCCCAAGATGACCTTGCACCTTTGTCTATAAGGAATCAGTGCTCCAAATAGAAAGTGAGGTTGTAGTTCCTCACAGTTCCTCAAACTTCTTCCCTCTTCCTACCAGCATCACCTCTGTAATACCTAGCCAGAGTCTGAGTGAAATGTTTTCACTCAGGTTCCAGGGTCCCCTCAAACACTGCCTTTGTCTGATGAGAAAGGTTGTCATCAGCCTGTTAATGGCAGAGCTTCCCATAGCATCTCATGATCCATGACACTTCCAAGACATTGCAGAAGTATAATTGTCACAAATGTTGGTAAGATGGCAAATGTTAGATGTAATGAGTGGGCCAACTGACTTGCCCCTCCACTTGTGGAAGTTGTCTACACAAAGTGGTATTATTTACTGGCGATTAGATTGTACCTTTCTTTAACAAGTATTTCACAGACTGAGTTGAGGTAATTATTGCACCAGGGCTGTAACAGGTTGGCATTCTTGCTACTCTTTCTCACAGCCTCATCCCCTTTTCCCTATTGTGTTTGAAATATTGAAACAACCAAGAGAAAAGAAATATCTTGTCAAGGAGGGCCTGCAAGTTGGCATCTTGTCTGATGCACAAGAAAAAGAAATCACTTCACAGGGTAATCTATTTAATGGCTGGCATGTATTTTTAATGTTTGGTTCTGCAGCCTTCTTAACTTGAGAAGAGAAGTGAACATTTTGATAACAGTTGCCTCCAGGTCAAATGTGAATTGAATACGTAACTCACCGCCTAGTGGCTTTGGAACACTAACCACAGAAAACAATTCTTCGGAATAAGACAACAAAGATTCATTTTTTTTCTTCACGTCGTCACACACAAAACTGATATCTGTTGGCATGTCGGCTTATTCTGTTTCCACAATTTGCCTTCTGGAGTATTTTGAAATTTATTGCAACCACACTTTTGTTGGCATCCTCAGAAAGAATTGAGACATCAGATTTTAGTTTATGCATTTTACAAGAACTAGAAATATTACAGAAGGGGAATGTGTGAGAGAGACACACAAGGAGAGAGTTTTTATTTGAGGGTCAACATACCTACCTCTATTTATTATTTCTCATGTCCTTTTCACACTTTGGTTCATTGTTCTCTAGGTCTCACTGGCAAATTGTATTTACGTGACAAGTACAGGCTGCTGGAGGTGCAGCAGTCTACAGTGCACTATGGTCTGTTTGAAAAGTTGAGGCTGGTTGATCGCTGAGTCAGCTGTATGCACTCCCCCTCACCTTCCCTGAACCCCCACACAAATTAGGCATTGGCAGGCTAGGCACCATCTTTCACAACAGAACTGGAGGGTCGAGCTCCTCCAACATCAACCCCTCTGGATGAATTATTAGCTAAGTGGGAATGAAGATTTAGAAAGGAAAGAAAAAAAATCAATGGAAAGTTTGTATGTGACCCTGAGATTCCAAATCACACACATGCATCCATGCACCAACATAAACACAGTGTGCATGCACATACATATAAACATATTTGACTCCTTCTCCTTCTGCCTTCACATTGAGGCTGCAACCAAGTCCTGCCATTTTTTCCTCCAGAACTTATAAGGAAACTATCTGTTGCTACAGTGTAATCACTGCCAAACCCTCCAGCTTCCCCTGAACAATTTCTCTGATGCCGTTACAGCAGTCAGTGGCTTACTTGAAAATTGAATAGGTGGGAACAACGTAGAGCAAAGTAAATTTAACATCCAAATAAACAATCCAGGGGGAGGCTGAATTTCCACCAACATGCCAGAGTATCCAGGGACCTCACAGTAGAGTTTTGGTGTAGCTTAAGAACGTAAGAATGGCCATATGTAGCCCACTAGCCTGTCTTCTGACAGGTTGTGGTGCCAGATTCTTCAAAGGGGATTAACAGTATAGGGCAATTATTGAGTCCACTCCCAACTTCTGGCAGTCAGAGTTTTAGATACACCCGGAGCATGGGGTTACATACTTCACAATCTTGGCTAATAGTCATTGAGGGACGTATCCCGCATGAATTTATATAATTCTTTTTTGAACCCAGTTATACTTTTGGCCTTCACAATGTCCTCTGGCAATGAGTTCTACAGGTTGACTGTGTGTTGTGTGAAAAAGTGCTTCCTTTTGTTTGTTTTAAACCTGCTGCCTATTAATTTAATTGGGTGACCCTTGATTCTTGTATTGTGTGAGGGGCAAATAACTCTTCCTTATTCACTTTCTCTACATCATTCATGATTTTATAGACCTCTATCATATCCTCCCCTAATAATCTCATTTCTAAAATGAACAATCCCTGTTTTTTTAATCTCTCATTTGATAGCTGTTCCATACCCCTAATCACTTTTGTTGTCCTTCTCTGTACTTTTCCCAATTCTAAAATATCATTTTTAGATGGGGCAAACAGAATTGCATGCTGTATTCAAGGTGTGGGCATATCATAGATTTATATAGCATCATTATGATATTTTCTGTTTACTATCTATCCTTTTCTTATTGGTTCCTAACATTGTGTTAGCCTTTATGACTGCTGCTGCATATTGAGTGGATGTTTTCATGGAACTATGCACAATGACTCCAAGATCTCTTTCTTGAGTGGTAACAGCTAATTTAGACCCCATCATTTTGTATGTATAATTGAGATTATGTTTTCCAGTGTGTATTACTTTGCATTTATCAACATTGAATTTCATCTGCCATTTTGTTGCCCAGTCACCCAGTTCTGTGAGATCCCTTTGTAACTCTTCACAGTCAGCTTTGGACTTAACTATCTTGATTAATTTTGTATCATCCTGTCACATTTTTCTCCCAGGGATAAACAATGAACCACTAACATTGACTTTGTTTATTTTTTAAGGAAAAGCAAGAATGTTGAAGGAGATCCAAATAGTGCTCTGTTTCTTTTTTGTCTTTGTCTTTGCCATTTTGTATGAACTCTCCCTGCAGTCTGGCTGTGTCTTCTCTTGCATGCCTATTGCTAAGCGATTCCTGACGCAAGAGGATGTTATGAGCCAGAGCAGAAGCATCATCTTTGTGGAGACCACAGATCGCCTTGAGCCTCCTCCACTGGTTTCATGTTCTGTGGAATCTGCTGCCAGGATCTACCATGACAGACCTGTTGTTTTCTTCATGAAAGGACTGAACAATAGCACATGGCTGGATTCAAATTCCACTTACGCAGCCTTCTCACTTTTATCTGCTATGAAGAATGTCTTCATTTTTCCTTTACAGATGGAAACCTTATTCCAGGAGACACCTCTGCTCCCATGGTATCATAAGGTGAGAGGAAATATTAAGGGGAAAGTGTTTTTGAACAAGATTTAAAGTAGAGGTTGTGGAAAATGAAAAGAACATTTTTGCACATTTTATTGAAGTTTTGAAGCTGTTGTCATTTTGTTTCACACAGTATGGATCCCTGGTTCATGACAGTTCACCATGAATTAGTCAAAATATTTATTGAAATTGTTATGGACATTTTCCATTTCCTGATGACAGGATTTATGGCAAATGGAACATGTCAGTAATGATTTTGATAACCATATTTTATCAAAATGGTTAATCACCATCTTTTTTAAAAAGGCAATTTTTTTATAAAGAAGTTGTATTTGAAAAAATTTAGTCAACATGAATTTAAGGTGAGCATTTACTGTTTGGGAAAATGATTTCAGTGCTTGTTAAAAGTGCCAGACTGATAGCAATGAAAATGTCTAGGGGCAAACTCTAGAAGTGAGAGGGTCATTCAGAGGTCAATTTTTTTGGGGTGGGTGGGAGGCAGTGATGCTCTTCCAGCCTCCACCCATGCCTCTCAGAACTGTTGTTCAGGGAGTTCACACCCCTTTGAGTTCTTGTTCTGAGTCCCTTGAGTCCTGTCTGAAAACTCAGGCAGGCATCACTGCATTAGTCTGCACTTGTTTCATGTGTTCATGGGTCTATTGGCAACCATTACAGCTAAGGACTTCTTTATTTTATTTATTTTTAAATGAAAGTGGAGAGTCTGGAGAATAAACAGGGAGCTGGCTGCTATACTGGTACTCCAGCCCTCCGTGCACCAGCATAACCCAAGGCCTGAATTTCTCTCTCACTTTTTATCCTCTTTAGAGATTGCCAGGAGGGGCCAGTTCCAAAGCCCACTGAAATCAATGAGAATCTTTCAATTGATTCCCATGGACTTTGTATCAGACAGTGAGTGTGTAAATTGAGATGCAGGGTTGTTTTGTGGAAATAACGGTTAATGATTCATATTCTCATTATTTCATAAACATTGCTTGTTTCTTTGGAGTTTACTGCACCTTGGAAACACTTGTAGAATCACATTGAACAAAGCCTACATCTGCTCTTGCCTTTTTCCAGCAAAGTTTCATAGCTAGAAAAGAAAAATGGCCATTAATTTTTAAAGGGATTAAAGTGAGGATAGACACTGCTGAGAGTTTTATAGAATATATAGCTAATGGGATCAGGTGTTTAGAAATTTTAAAGTGGAGTCCATTGCATCTCTGTGATCCCTTTCCAACTCTGCAGGTAAATGCAACCCAGGAAAAGCACTGGGTTCATATCAGCTCTGACGCCAGCAGACTTGCACTCATCTGGAAATACGGTGGGATCTACATGGACACAGATGTCATCTCCATCAGGCCTATTCCAGTGGCAAACTTCCTGGCGGCCCAGGCTTCCCAGTTCTCCAGCAATGGGATTTTGGGCTTTCCTCATCATCATTGGTTCATTTGGGATTGCATGAAAGATTTTGTTCAAAACTACAATGGACGTATTTGGGGAAACCAAGGCCCCCTCTTAATGACAAGAAGACTGCGAGCCTTGTGCAACCTGACCAATTTCCATAATGTGGAGGATCAAAGCTGTCAGAACATTTCCTTCTTACATCCTCAGCGTTTCTACCCTATCCCTTACCCAGCATGGAGGCAGTACTATGAGGTCTGGGATACAAGCCTTGACTTCAACAACTCCTATGCTTTGCACCTGTGGAACTTCATGAACAAGGAACACAAGCCTGTGGTCGCAGGAAGTAACATATTAGTGGAAAATCTGTACAAAACATACTGCCCCACCACTTATAAGGACCTTATTCAAGGCACAGAAGGCACTGGTCATATGCAACAAAACAAGACTGAATGACTGGATCTAGCAGAACGAGGTGTTCTTTCCAGCCCTGATAGTCCTGTGTCTAAAATAAACTGCACAACGTGTACCTCCTCTTAATCAGTGTCTCTCAGCCATTTTCTATCTGCAGACCACTTTGTAGGAGAGAACCTCTCAGAAACCACCTCTTCTCCCAAGTTTTCCCAGGACCTAATTAAATGTGTAGGAAGGTGGGGGGGGGGCAAATATCATGTCATCACCAATGGTAAGTATGTTTTGTCCTTTAGGGTAAAAGTTTCCAAAGCATCTAAGTGATCTAGAAGCCTGAATCCCATTTTCAAAAGTCATGTTGGCTTTGGGAGCCAAAGATCCATTGAAAATCAGTGCGACCTAGGAACCCAAGGGTCACATTTTCCAGGGTATTTGGTGCCTACAGATGCAGATAAGTGTTTTTGAAAGTCCCATTAGGCATCTATCTGCATCTTTAGGGGTCTAAATGCCTTCAACAATCTGGCTCCTTAGATGCTTTGGGAAATTTCCCCTCGTCATTTGCTGTGTGCTTGTGCAGCACTTTGTGCAATGAGGCCCCAAGCTGTCTCAGGCCTCTCGGTGCTACTGTAATATCAATGTTCAGTAATAATGAATATAATGACACTCAATCGTAACCCAAACTTCCCCCACTCCAAGTGTTCATTAACATTGTTTATTTTTCCTCTCTTTTACTTCAGCTATGTACCCTACCTTCTGGACAGTGACATTTTAAATGCACATGTAAATAAAATATCTAACCCACTGCAATGGCTCTGAATTTGTATTCCCCTCTCAAGCTTCTGGGATGGAGTGAAGAGGAAAGGGGGTTGTGTTTATTCATTGTTTCTTACTATAACTTTCTAAGTACTTATATGGCCCTATTCTTACAGTATTTGGGCAGCTCACTTAAATTATTGAATTTCATCTCCCAACAACCTTTTGAAGATGGGAAGTGCTATTCTCCCCATTGTACAGCTGGAGAACCAAGGCCTCGATCCACAAAGGAACCAGGCACCTAAAGCCCAGTTTTAGGCACTACCACAATTCACAAACCCCCGATTCAGCTACTGCCTAACCCTGTAGGTGCTGAACTCATGATTTAAGTTCCCTTGGCACCTAAGTTTCTGCGTCTAGTCACATGTGCTGCCTGCAGGGCCCAGCCTGGTAGGTGTGCTCTGAGTACGCCTAACTCAGCACAAAACGGGCAGGGGAAGGAGGTCTCCCTTATAGCCTTTAGCCCAGTGGTTAGGGAACTCACACTGTCTGAAAGGGATGCCAGTTCAATTCCCCCCTCTGCCTGGTAAGGGGAAGGGATTGTAACTTAGGCTTCCCACCTCTCAGGGGTGTGCCCAAGCCTCTGAACTATGGGTAAGGGTAAGATTTTGCACTCATATTTTTAGTAAAAGTCACGGACAGGTCACGGGCAATAAAGAAAAATTCACAGAAGCCTATGACCTATCCCTGACTTTTACTAAAAATATGCATGACAAAATGGGGAGCTGAGGGGTCCCCACACCACACCAGGGGGCCCTGGCTCGGAGCTCCCGGGGTTTCCCCGCCACCCACGGTGGCTACAAGCTGCGGGGCACCTGGGGAGCTCCCAAGGACCTCGCAGTTCCCAGCCTCTACAGGTGGTGGGGGGACCCTGCAACTCCCAGGCACCACGGGCTCAAGTCACAGAGGTCTCTGGAAGTCATGGATTCCATGACTTCCATGACAAAATCATAGCCCTAACTATGGGGTATTCTGATGTGAGAGTCTCTCCTGATGAAGCTTGGTCCACTTTGTATGAATAATTAAATACGCATTGGGGCAGAGAAAGCATCATCCTCGGTACATCCTCAGGCAGTTAGTCTCTGCCAGGCTGTGGCTACTCTGCTATTTTTAGCATGTTAAATCAATCAGAGGTAGCACATGTATATTTACATAATGTAAGAGACCACGGCACAGGCAGTGTGACCAAGCAGTTACAGCTGGACTGGGATCCAAATGGCAGGGACAGTGGTCAGAGGAATTGCTAGAGCCAGGTTCAATAAATAAGAGTCGGGATTGAAGTCAGGCCACGGTCAGAGACCAGAGATAGCGCCAAGCTGCAGTCAGGAGGTAAGGGTCGGGGTCAGGCTGAGATCAGAGGATGGAGAGGAGGCAACAAGGTGAGGTCTGGAGTCAAAGCAGGCCCAATGTCTACATAGTTGCCCAGTCAGCTTCCTGGGGCACCCTCCAGGGTTAAATAGGGCTCCTGGCCAATGAAACGGCCACAGGGTACTGTCACTCTGGATCTACGATCCACCATGCTCCCTGGCTTACTCCTGGGTGAATTCTGTGCCAAAAAATTAAAAATTCTGCAACAAAATAAAATAAAATAAAATTCTGCACACAATATTTTAAAATTCTGCAAAATTCAGCATATTTTATTTGTCAAAATAACACAATATAATCACACCATTTTCAATTATATTGGTCATTTATTTCAAAATACCTGTCAGTAAGTATGTCTGTAACAATACAGAAAACAAAAAAGATTCAGAAAATGTTTTTTGACCAATAGATTCCTTACTAGGCATATTAATACAGAACTCTGAGTAATAATTCATTTAAACTACAATACAGAACCGTATTTCCCGCACCCCTCAGAAGCAGTGAAAAGGCTTGGGGGAGTCCGGGGTAACGGAGGAGTTGAGGGAAAGGGAAGTAAATTGCTGGGAAGGAGCCTGGGAGTGAACTTGGAAGGTTGTTGGGTATGGGTGGGAAAAGTATGGAACAGCGCTTTGGGGGGGGATAGGAAAGGATTGTTAGGGAGCTTCCCCCGTGCAGACCCTGGCTGACCCCTAGCCTCTCCCATTCAGTCAGGCACATCTTCCCCTGTCCCATTGTGTTCCTGCACCCCCATGTGTCCTTGCACCACCTGTCCACATGTGTCCCTCCAGCCCCACTCAGACACCCACTCCCCTCATCCCCATGTGGCCCTGCACCCCCTTCCCCTATGTGTCTCTCTCCCTGCTCCCCCATCCCCATGTGTCTCTGTGCCCCCACCCAGCCACCCCCTGTCTGTATGTAGCTCTGCACCCCATCCCCCCTCACCATGTGCCCGGCACCTCTCTCCCACCTGTTGCTCTGTGCCTCCACTCCCATTCAGCCCCTGCCCCAGTCTGTCCTCCCAGACTAGCCCTTATGAGATGCTGTCTGACTCCCCCCACCCCCAGCACCCCACGCTATCTGTCTCCCCATAGCCCCTGTCACCTGATCTGGCCTGACAGGTGCTGTGAAGAAGGCAGGTTTTCTCTTCCTTAGCTGCCCGGGAGCCGCAGCTTTGGTCTATTGCCACAGTGCCCTCTTGTGGGAAAAAGGCAGAACTATAGACGTTATTTTCCGCCAGGAGCTACTGCTGTTCTTGTGCCATAGCACCATCTGGTGGGCAAAAGACAGAACTGCAACATTTCAGCAGAAGTTTTTTTTGTTTTTTGCACATTAAAATCTGTGGTGCTCATTAATTATGCCTGTGTGCAGTAGCGCAGAATTCTCGCAGGAGTACTGGCTGTGGCTTTGCATGGGCTCCTGGTGGTGATGTGGGACTATATGTCCCAGGATCTGCAGGCCTAGGTTCTTATCCCTGAATCCTTACACTTATCCTGGTAATTACAGCTGCAGTGTAGCTGCACCCTGGGAGAAGAATGACAAGATTTTTCACCATCCCTTCCCATCACCCCTTGTTATTCACCATGATGCTTCCCTCCACTCTGTAGTACAAACAAACCCTCCCCCGTCTTCCCTGTGGTACGATTTGCAACCCAAAACAGCAGAAGGTTTTCCCACCATTTAGTCTCCTAACATTTTATGAGGGGGTTAAATTTACTTAGAAAGAAATTTAAGCTGGATTCTTTCCCAGTGTTAATTCAAATCCTTTCAAACCCGGACCTCTAAGAAGTCTAAATGACAAATCCCTTCCTGCTCTGCTTGAAAGGCTGTTTAGAAATCCAAAGCCCAGGGGATGGCAGTTTAATAACCCATTATCAAATGTTTGCCATTTGCGATATGGTATCTTTTGTAGACACAGCCGCTAACAAGCAGACTGCAAACTGTAGCCTTTTATCTGCTTCAGCAAGTTACAGTAGAATTAAATAGGGGGAGCATGTACACTAGGGTTACCAACTTTCTACTTGCACAAAACCGAACACCCTTGCCCCACCCTCTGCCCCACCCCTCCTCTGAGGCCCAGCCCCTTCCCCAAGGCCCCACCCCCACTAACTCCATCCCCCTCCCTCTGTCGTTCACTCTCCCCACCCTCACTCACTCGCTCATTTTCACCAGGCTGGCTCAGGGGTTTGTGGTGTGGGAATGGGTGAGGGCTCCATCTGGGGGTGCGGGCTCCAGGGTGGGACATAAATGAGGGGTTCAGTGTGCAGGAGGGGGCTCTGGGCTGAGGCAGTGGATTGGGATGCAAGATGGTGTGAGGGCTCCAGCTAAGGATGTGGGCTCTGGGGTGGGGCCATTGATAAGGAATTTGGGGAGCAGGAGGGGGCTTTGGTTGAGGGGTGGAGCTGAGGGGGCTCCGGACTGAGGCGGGGGTTGGGGTGTGGGAGGGGGTTAAGGGGCTCTGGGCTGGGGGTGCAGGTTCTGGGGTGGGACCAGAAATGAGGGGTTCAGGGTATGGGAGGGGGCTGTGGGCTGGGGCAGAGTGTTGGGGTGCGGGGGGAGTGAGGGCTCCGGCTTGGGGTGCAGGCTATGGGTTGGGAACCCACACCCCATACCCCTCCTGTACTCCAACCCCCTTCCCCAGCCTTGAGCCTGCTCCCACACTCCCAACACCTTACCTCCACCTGGAGCCCTTCCTGCTCCCCAATCCCCTCATCCCCATCGCCATCCTAGAGCCTGCACCCCCATCTGGAGCCTTCACCCTCTCCCACACTCCAAGCCTCTGCCCCAGCCCAGTTAAAGTGAGTGAGATGAGGGAGAGTGAGCAACGGAGGGAGGTGGACTGGAGTAAGTGGGGGCAGGGCCTCAGAAGGGGTGGGAAGGGGAGGGACCTCCAAGAAGAGGTGGGGTAGGAGGAGGGGCAAGGGTGTTTGATTTTGTGCAATTAGAAAGTTGGCAACCCTGTCAGACACACACACACATTACCAGATTTGCCCGTTACTTTGGGGTATGCTCATTTATTAGGGTTACTCTTCGGGGGGGGGGGTCTGTAATTCTATCAATGTACTGCTTGTGCTCTCATATGAAGCACTATTTCTCCCTTCTGCAAGTTCCCTCCCAATGGAGCTATCTTGCAGGTTCCCCAGGGCTGGGTTCTTCCAGCCCCAGAATCAGATGAACACACACACACACACACACACACACATACACACACATTAACAGAGTGCGTCTGAGAGGATCGGGTTAATCAGTACTTCCAAGCTGGCCCCTTATATGTCCCTGGACTCAGTAGGCTGGGTCGAACAGCACCTCCAACCTGTCACCCTCATATGCAATGGGCACCACACCGGAATAGAGTACGCCTGAGCAGGCTGGGTCGAGCAGCACTTTCAATCTGCCACCCTCATATGTCCCAGGTTCAGCACGTCCCTATCCCCACTTTCACATTACAATTGTTCTGTTAGTAACCCATGTGATGAGCAAACCCCACAGGATTTTTGGGTGCTGCAGGGATCTTTAGCTTAGGTACGAGGAGAGTTGCTGCAGAGTGAATGGGGGAGCCAAAAAACACCCTCGGGGGGAGGAGGGGAAGGGGGAGAGAGAGAGAGGCAACCAATTTAACCATGGAAGTTATTTATTGCCAGGTACTAACCATAGAGGAGCCAAACAAACAAAACAGTTATAATATTAAATCTAACTTAAATTTGATTATAAAAGTCAGGTTTAGAAAACCATAACTGATCACACAAGTCAGGGTCAGAAGGCTATACCTAGAGAGAGAGAGAGATGGGTTCTCACTACTCCGTGAAGCTTGAATCAATCGGGGTTCCCAGGTGGTGGTGGTAGTTGAGGGTCCAGAGTGCTGGAGACAGGCAGAGCCCCCAGCATTATCAGTCAGGAGAAGATGAAGTCCCAATGGAACTGATGCAGATTTTGGATCCAGGCATCAGAACACTTACTTGAGCATGGGTAGGGGGTTTTGTAGGGAAAGAACAATGGTTCAAGGGAGAACACTAGATTTGTTTGTGAATAAACTGAGTATACCAAAGTTGTTTTGTTCATGCTAGACAATAGGAACTGATCATTCCTGGCTATGGGCCATGTTCCTTGGAGGGAGCTCACAATTCAATTAGGGAGTTTCACTATTTTGGATACCAATAAAAGATTTATTATTAGAATTGGTCTGATAACTACTGAGCTGGGTGTGTGCAGGCGAGGGTTCATTAGCATCTGGAGCAGAGATCCCCCATCATGCAGTGCTTCCCTGCTTTTCTGGTCCCAGAGTTCCGTGCGGTTCTTGCCTTGGAATCTCTGTTCTCCATTCTGTATGTTAATGGAGATGCCTCCCTGTCCCATCTCTGATGCAAATGAGGCTAGGGGAGTTTTCTTAATCCTGTCACCCTTGTCCCAGGGGTCTAGGTGTGTCTCCCACGGCCTTTTCATTGCTTTTTGTAAGTCTTTCTTCTGATCAGTTTTGGTTCAAGCAGAGGCTGAGGGGGGGAAGGTCTTTTGTGAGTCAGACAAGCTGAGTACTGCGCCCTGGTTCCCCAAGAACTCTGAGCTGATAGGTAACACACGCTCAAAAAATTTCAGACAATGAAAACATGTTTATTTTAACCACCTGGAGATCTCAGGATGGCTGTGATATCCTCTACAACAGGCTGTGCTTAGGCGTCTTATTACTATTGCACTTGACACACCTAGTAAAATGCTGTTGCTCTACACAACCCACTGTTGTCAGTCCTCTTGATGAGCACGGCTGATCTGAAAATATGGTACGTAATATTTTATAAATGGAATTTTTTCTAAATATATTTTCGTACTCCTGGGGGAATTCTGCGCCACTGTGCATGCACAGAATGTATTTCCCCTGCAGATTTATTTGCTTCCCCACAGAAAAATGACTTTCTGGTGGGGAAACAAAGGGAAGTCACAGGAGCAGTCATGCGACCCTCCCCAGCAGTACGTTTTGGGTGCCCAGGGCAGCTGGCAGAGACATAAATCACTGTGGGGCAGGAGGCGGAACTGGGGAAGTCCTGACTGGTGGCTCCTACCCTGTGCTGGGCTCAGCTGCTAGTCTGGGCTGGGCTGGGCTGGGGATGATGGGACTTCCTCTTCCTCTGCATGGCATCCAGGGCTGGTCAGACCCACCCCCAGATTTCTCCCCCGGCTGCAGGAAACTCTGCAAACTGCTTCCACCTCCCCCCCCCCTGCTTCCTGCACCCATTTCTCCTCAGCTGTAGGGGGAAGGATCCCTATACAGGGAGCTGCTCCCCCATCCGCCCAACCCCTGTGCATGAAGACCCCTTCATATCCATACCCACCTGCCGAGCCTCAACCCCCTGCACACAGAACCCCCCTGATGAGCCCCACTCCCCCTGCACCTGGACCACCACGACAAGCCACACACACCCCGATCCCCACCCCACAAAGCCCCAACCAGTTGCACCTGGATCCCCACCCCACTGATCCCCACTCCCCCAGCATTTGGACCCCTCACTGAGTCCTCCACACCCAGACCCCCCCGCTGAGCCCCAACCACCTTCACCTGAACCCCCCTGCAGAATCCCATTACCATTGCACCAGAACACACCCCCAACAAGCCCCTGTACATCCAGATCCCCTCCACACCCAGATCCCCCACTGCCTGCACCCTGATTACCCCACAAAGAACCCTCTCAACCCACACCTGGATTCCCCCACACTAAGCCCCTCCACACTTGGATCCTGTCTTGCTGAGCCTACCTGGTGCACCTGGCATGGAGAAGCAGGACCCTGGGATGTTTCTGGGGCAGGCCCCATCCTTGCATTTTATCAGGGTTGGGTACAGTCTCACTGCTGAGTCCGTGTCGGGGGTGGGAGCTGCACACAGTGATCTCCCACCTCTGTGCAGGCAATGGCCTGCGCTCCCCAATGCCATGCTGGAGCCTCCACATTTATTTGACAAATAAAATTTGCAAAATTTGGGAGAGTTTTAAAATATTGTGTGCAGAATTTTTTTTTTTTTTTGGCGCACAATTTTTATATTTTTGGCACAGAATGCCCTCAGGAGTATTCTCTGTAGGAATGTACAACAGCAGGTATCCCATCCCATTGAGGATGATTGTAAACACTGAGAACAGAATTTTAGAATCCTGCAACTGATGTCTTGATTTTAACGGTTAAATAGTTGCCACATTTTACAGTTTGTAGATTTTAACCCACAACAGAATTTCCAGCTACCAAGGCTAATTAAAAAGATTCCTTGAAACTATATAGAGATGTTACAGATTTTTAAAATATCTTTTAAGCCTGATTAGCTAATTGCTCTAATATGTATGTCTCTATTTTAGGACACAAGCAAGAAAATGACCAAACACTGTCAGAGAATAACTTATATTTAAGTTGGAGCTCTGTAACACAGAAAAGTGTTTTTGGCCTGGTTGGCTAGGAGTTGGTTAGAAGTAATTAAAATAAAATACAGATGGATTTTCCCCTTTATAGTGGAATGCTAAACGATATTATACTGTTCAGCCACTCGGTGGTGCTATGTGTAAAAATACCTTATTTTAAATGAACTTCGGCCGTACAGGGCAGGGCCTTAATGGACCTTGTGTTGAACAGAGCTGGGATGCAGAAGTAAGCTCTGTGACCAGCCCATAGGTGGTACAGGAGTATGACACCCTTTAAGCTCCCCACAAGGGATAGGCATACGATAGAAAAAAGAGAAGGAATTAGGACCTTCTGGAAGGCTGTCCAGGCTCCCTGGAGGACAGACATACCTGCAAGCCAAGATAAGGATTAGCAGTTAGTCAAACTCAGGGTACGTCTACACTTACCTCCGGGTCCGACGGCAGGCAATCGATGTTCTGGGATCGATCCCGGAAGTGCTCGCCGTTGACGCCGGTACTCCAGCTCGGCGAGAGGAGTACGCGGCATCGACGGGGGAGCCTGCCTGCAGCGTCTGGACCCGCGGTAAGTTCGGACTAAGGTACTTCGAATTCAGCTACGTTATTAATGTAGCTGAATTTGCGTACCTTAGTCCGAAGTGGGGGGGTAGTGTGGACCAGGCCTTAGAAAGAGAGATCACCAAAAATCAGGAACAGTAAAGTCTAGAAAAAGATTCAAAGGAGATGTTCATCCAAGATGAGATACAGGAAAGTAATGAGAGCATGAGAAACAAAGCAGTGTGTCCCCTTTGCTTATGAAGCTTAGCGTATTCCTCCCACCCCCAGATATTTGTCCTTTTCAAAAAGGAACAGTGCCCCAGCTTCACATGGGGCGGGTCAGTGTCAACATCCCCGTAGAGATCACCATACTGGAGGAGAAGGAAGGTTGGCTGGATCCATCTGGGACCTAGATAATTCTCCACATTGTAAAAAGGGAAAGGATTTCCCCCTCCTCCCTTGCAGTTCATTTTGGAGGCTTGAGGGATTGGCAGGGGAGAAGGAGAAGGAGAAGATGGGGGAAGGGATTGGGGCAATTAGAATAATGTTCTAATGTTTAACTTGATATTTATAGTGAGTGTGTTACTTTTACATGGGAGGAGTGGACAGGCTGGTTGGCAAGTGGTGTCAAATGAAAAGAGAAAAGGGAGATAAAGTTATAAGGGGGAGTGTGATAAATGAAGGGGGGGGGGTTAGCTTCCTTTTATGGACATCCAGCCAGCCAGTTAGCTATAAAATCCCTCTTGGTAGCTGTTCTATACTTGCTTTACCTGTAAAGGGTTAAAAAAAGCCCTTAGATAAAAGGGAGTGGGCGCCTGGCCAAAAGAGCCAATGGGACTGCTAGAACTTTTTAAAATTGAAACAAGACTCCCCTTTGTGTGTCTGTTGTTGTTCTCCAGAGAGAGGAGATGCAGAGCAGGAACAGGACTAAACTATGCTGTAGAAAGCTTTATGCCAGGTATGAAAAACCATCAGATCATACCTAGAGACTACTTATCTGAAACCCCAAATATGTAAGTAAATCAGGGAATATCTAGGAAGACACAATTAGGGTGTGTGATGTTGCACTCTATATGATTTTATGAAAATATGCTTATGAGTGTGAATATAATGTAACTAAAATATGCTTCATGCAAAAGGTCTCTTGGAAGGTATCATTACAAAGCTTATAATCTACTGAGTGTGTTCATCCTATTTGTATAAATGTATCACTCTTGTATCTGAAACTAGAAATATGAAATATAACTCTGAGTGCCTATTGTAATTATGCAAAGTGTGGGTCATTAATGGTGGTTTAGAACCTTGATGGCTCCCATGAACCAGGACAATTGACTGTAGATGGCTCTGTTTGCAGGCAGGCCTTTCTGTGAGTCAGGCTGGGAGGAATGAAGGCTTGGGGTATCACAGGACATGTGACCATGTCACCTGGTACTGGAATCCATCTTAAACCTGGTGCTTTTCCATTTAGAAGGGGGGGGGGGTGTGGACCCAGAGGGATAAAAGATTCACGCCTTGTGCCAAAGCCATATAAGTGGGTGGAACAGAACAAAGGGGGATGCAGTTATGAGAAATCCCCTAGCTACCACCTAAACTGGAACAAGGGCTGTACCAGGGGAAAGGATTGTGCCCAGACTAGGAAGGCGTCCAGTCTGTGAAAGAAGCTTATTGAAACATCTCTGAGGGTGAGATTTTATTATTGTATTAGGCTTAGACTTGCATGTTTTATTTTATTTTACTTGGTAATTCATTTTGTTCTGTCTGTTACTACTTGGAACCACTTAAATCCTACTCTCTGTATTTAATACAATCACTTTTTACTTATTATTTAATGTATGTATTAATACCTGGGGGGGCAAACAACTGTGCATATCTCTCTATCAGTGTTATAGAGAGCGAACAATTTATTAGTTTACCCTGTATAAACTGTATACAGGGTAAAACGGATTTATTTAGGGTTTGGACCCCATTGGGAGTTGGGCATCTGAGTGTTAAAGACAGGAACACTTCTTAAGCTGCTTTCAATCAAGCTTGCAGTTTGTGGGACGGTGGTTCAGACCTGGATCTGTGTTTGTGGCCAGCAAGCGTGTCTGGCACAGCCAGGCAGGGCTCTGGAGTCCCAAGCTGGCAGGGAAAGCTGGGGCAGAAGTAGTCTTGGCACATCAGTTGGCAGCCCCAAGGGGGTTTCTGTGATCCAACCCATCACAGGGTTATTTCTTTTATTTTTATTGGCTTGTGGACTTATCTGTGCTAACCCCCAAATGCTTTGGTTTTGCTTGTAGCCATTAAGCTGGACATTAAGAAGGTTATTCTTGATGTTTAATTTTTTGTAAGTGGGTTTTTAAAATCTAGCAAAGCCTAAGTTCTAGATGTATTTTCTTTCTTTTTGTTTTTAATAAAATTTACCTTTTTTAAGCACAGGATTGGGTTGTTGTTGTTTTTTGTTTGTTTGTTTGTTTGTATCCTAAGAGGTTTGTGCATGTGTTGTTTAATTAGCTGGTGGCAACAGCTGATTTCCTTTGTTTTTCTTTCTCAGCTCTTCCACCGGGGGGGGGGGGGAAGGGCTTGAGGGTACCCTACAGGAAGGAATTCCTAAGTGTGCCTTTCAGGGTTCTCAAAAGGGGTTTTTTGCACTTGGATGGTGGCAGTATCTACCCATCCAAGGTCAGAGAGAAGCTGTGACCTTGGGAGTTTAATACAAGCCTGGAGTGGCCAGTATTAATTTTTAGAATCCTTGCGGGCCCCCACCTTCTGCACTCTAAGTGCCAGAGTGGGGAATGAGCCTTGACAGGGAGGAAAATTGATTAGGGGTAATTAAAATTAAAAAAATAATCTCAAAAATTATTTGGATCTAAAGAATGAAAATTGATATTTCATGTTGAATAACATTTTTGATTTCAGTGAGGGGAGAGACCTACCATGGCACAAATAGACTTTCAATTAAAAATCTGTATTCTAAAAAAGTCTGATAGATAAAAATTCCAAAATGTGGCTTTATTTTTTCTTCATACAATCATCTCTACCAACTAACAGTTTAAATCTCTTTGATCATGGCTAATATGATTGAATTGAATTCCGTAAATGCCACCGGTCCTAACTGTAGTTTAAAAAGAAAAAAAAAGGTTTCCAAGCTATTAAAGCTGATGCCCCAGATATGTTTTCTACAAAAAAACAAAAACAAAACCCCACACCTTAAATAGGAACATAAATACTTCAAAGGTAACCGGTTCCACACTTCTTATATTTCTCCAGGAACATCAAATAAAAGAGGAGTAGCAATTATTATTGCCAGACATACCTTTCAAATTAAAGAATAAATATATGGATAATATGGGCAGATGTCTAATAGTTAAAGGCACAGTTGGTGATAGACTGCTAATTTTAGGAAGTATTTATGCCCCATATCAAGGTCAAATGCCTTTTTTTTCAGAAAATTCTCTCAGATTAGAAGATTTTAGAGAAGGAGCTGTATTACTGGAGGTGATAATTGTGTTCTAGATGCAGACAGCAGTATAGTAAAGTAGAAAATTCAGGCAATTTGTAATCTTTAATGACTAAAGATGATTTGTGTGTCTCCTGAAGGTGTCTTAGTCCAAAGGAAAGCGACTACTCCTTTTCAATACCCGATAGAATATATGCAAGAATTTATTATTCTAATCTCTAGATCTTTGCTTAATACAGGAACATCAGAGTAGCAAGGCTGCATCTCCTGTTCAACTCATGGCACCATTTTTTATTAGAAACTGGAAGGAGACACCTAAAAAAAAATGGAGATTAAACACCAAACTTCTAGATGATCAGAAAAGCGTTCAAGATATCAGGTATAAACAATTTAAGAAAAACAATGCTGACCAGATTTTAAAAAGCACTCTGTGGTAGGCCTTCAACGCAATGATTGGGGCAGCTTAATTAACAAAGAATCTTATCTTAAAGTTAGAGAGAGGAAATGCAAACATTACTCAATGAGGTTGAAAAACTGAAGTTATATCAGAAAAATCAATCACAGAACATATTAAAAAAAATTGAGGCCAGAAGGAAGTTAGATTTACTACAAACAGACAAAGCTGAACAGGCAATCAGATACACAAAATAACTGTGTTATGAAAAGGGGAACAACAGCTATAGATTACTAGCTAACAGACTAAAAACACTTAAATAAAATTATACCTTCAGTCTGGAAAACTCCAAATCAACTGGCAACTAGTTCAAAAATATGACAAGTTGGCAAAAGCCTCAATAGGGAGCTTTACTCCCTAGAGTCAGCTGACCATAAACTGATAAAGGAATATTTAGCTAAAGCTATATCAAAACTAGAACATGCAGACCTAGAATCCCTGGAGGAAGATATTAAACCAGAGGAAGTCCTAGAGGTTATTAAGTCCCTTAAAATGGTAAATGGCCCGGCCCTAATGGATTTCCTCCAGAATTGTTAGAGTGTTTAGGGTATATCTAATGCAACAATTAACAGATGCCTTCAGTGAAATATCAAAAGAAAGATCCTGGAGAGAAGCACAAATTGCAGTTATCCCAAAACCTGGTAAGGGCTTATCCAAGTATGTATCTTAGAGGACCATCTCCTTATTAAATCAAGTTGCACAAACATATATTTCAGTCCTAGCAAACAGACTGAAAAAATTACCTAGATACATTACAAGAGACCAGACAGGGTTTGTACTAAACAGGTAACTATTGGATAATGTTCACAGACTTTTAGACCAGACCCTCTCAGACTCTACCAAAGAGCCCCATCTATTTTTATCACTTGATGCAGAAAAAGCTTTTGACAGAGTAAACTGTCAGTTCTTAAAATATACTCTAGATACATTTGGTTTAGGCCCTAAATTTTAAAATAGCATATGGGCTGGAGTATAAGACAAATGCAACTATACAAGTAAAAATTCCCCCTCCTTAGAGGTACATGCCCATTATCACCTCTTTTTTGCTGTGATAATCACCTGTTTGAAAGGATCAAGTGGACAAAAGGGGAGGGGGAGTAGCACATTATGTCAGAAATGGCATCACCTGTCTCCAAGTCACCGACCACTTGGAAGAAAATGATCTTGAATGCTTGTGGATCAGTGTCCTAGGAGATAAGGCACAAGATGAGGTACTAGTTGGTGTCTGCTACAGACCATCAAATCACACTAGGGAACAGGATGATGGTCTGCTTATGCACCTATCTACAATGTATAAGGGAAAAAAACCTGATTGGGGATTTTTCCAACATATGTCACTCAAAATTGGTCTCATGCTGCCAGTTCTAAACCATCCCTGGACGTCCTAAACATAATAGATGACAATTTCCTAACTCAGAAAGTGTTGCAGCCAAACATGGGGGAATTCTGTATTAGACTTTATCCTAACAGACAAAGAGGAACTGGTCACAGAACTAAAAGTTAATGGTAGCTTAGGTACAAGTGATCATCACTCATATGTATAATGTGCAAGCAGAACAAAGTCCAGACCAGTTATGTATATACTTGGTGCTATAATAGGGCCAATTTCACACAGCTGAAAACAGTTATAAGCCAACATCAGCTGGGAGCAAGAAATGAACCAGCAAAATGTGAATAATAATTTAAAAACATTTTAAAACACCTTACTAGATACCCCAAAAGCCACAAATCGAGGGAGAAAGTTGTGCTGGTTATAAAAAAAAAATCCTGATTTAGAGGAGAAGTGAAGGTAGGTATATTTTTTTTTACAAACTAATAATATAACAAATGAAAGAAAGGGGAAGTAGATAGTAATTAATATAAATCAGAAATTATGAATTGTAGAGAATTGATAGGGGAAGCCAAGGGAGACACAGATAAATGTATGGCCAGCAGAGTTAAGAACAATAAGGTGTTTTTAAAATATATTAGGGAAAAAAAGAATCCTGACAATGGTATTGGTCCATTACTAAATGGAAATGTTAGAACAATCAGTTATAATGCAGAAAAGGGAGAGGTGTTCAAAAAGTATATCTATTCTCTATTGGGGGGAAACCAGTGATGCAATGTCATCATATGGTGAGAACACTCTCTCCATTCTGCTAGAATCTTTGGCGGATGTTACACAGAAACTACAAAAATTAAACATTTAAAAATCAGCAGGTGTGGATAACTAGCTGAGTTACTCACTGGACTGTTAATGCTGATTTTTAGTAACTCTTGTAGCACTGG
This sequence comes from Emys orbicularis, assembly GCF_028017835.1. Taxonomy (NCBI): domain Eukaryota; kingdom Metazoa; phylum Chordata; order Testudines; family Emydidae; genus Emys; species Emys orbicularis. The sequence continues at coordinate 53,276,853 of NC_088691.1, forward strand.
AGACGTTCCAGAAGACTGAAAGAAAGCTAATGTTGTGCCAATGTTTAAAAAGGGTAAATGGGATGACCCAGGTAATTATATGCCTGTCAGTCGGACATCGATCCCGGGCAAGATAATGGAGTGACTGATATGGGACTCGATTAATAATGAACTAAAGAGGGTAATGTAATGAATGCAAATCAAGATGGGTTCATGGAAAATAGATCATGACAAATTCACTTGATTTTTTTTATTGAGATTACAAGTTTGTTTGCTACAGGTAGTAGTGTTGACTTTTGTAAGGCATTAGACTTGATGCCACATGACATTTTGATTAAAAAACTAAAATAATATAAAATTAACATGGCATATTAAATGGATTAAAAACTGGCTAAGCTGGGTCTCAAAATGTAATTGTAAACAGGGACTCATCATCAAATGGGTGTGTTTACAGTGGGGTCCCGCAGGAGGCAGAAGGGATCTGATCTTTCTGCCCCATTTTTTGGCCCCCACAGCTTTGTGCCCTGGGCAGCTGCCCCGCTCACCCTGCCCTGGTTATGGCCCTGCTCTCAAGTAGGAGTAGAGAAGTTATTTTATTTCTGTATCTGGCACTGGTGCGACTGCTGCTGGAATAGTGAGTCCAGTTCTGGTGCCCACAATTCAAGGAGGTTGATAAATTGGAGAGGGGTCAGAGAAGAGCCACAAGAATGATTAAAGGATAGAAAACCTGCCTTATAGTGATAGACAGAGCTCCATTAGTCTATCTAGCTTAACAAAGAGAAGGTCACAGAGTGGCTTAATTACAGTCTAAATCATCTACACGGGGAACAAATATCACTGCTCTACAGCCAAAATGCTTCTGAAATAAATGTAGTCAAACTTTACTAATTCTGGGTCACTGAGAATGAAAATGATGCTTACAATTGTTGATTGGCTCTAGTTTTCAAGATATGCTATTGGGTCAGTATATACAACCCTTGACTTGGGAATGGCGGAGGATAAGTGACTTATAAAGGGAAGGGATCTCAATTTAAACCAGAAATGACTAAAATACATCTTTGACTGGATCTATGAATAAATCTATGACTGGGTTTGGACAGTACTTGCTTTTTAGGCAAAACAATGAATGATGCAATCTGAAGCTGGTATTGCGTCATACATGATATGAATTGCATCATGTTATTCCTAGAAGTCATGGATGATGCAATCATAACGAAGCTTACATCACTCTGCTGAACAAATTGCCCTATATCAGTTCTAGAAATCATACAGTGTCGTGCTCTCTTATTTGTCAGTGTTTGATTTTGCAAAGGGACACATTTCTGTTTAGCCAAAGTGAGCAGAGATGCCTCGTACTTGTGTGAACAGTGCAGATAACTTCTGCTATGTTTGTGGTGAAGTGACTTTTGCATCACAAAAGCGCAGTATAACCACTATGGTTAAGAAAGCCTATCACCTTTATTTTGGCTGCAAAATTGGAGATCAGGACAAGAGGTGGGCCCCACACATATGCTGCAACACTTGTGCAACAAATCTTCGCCAGTGGTTGAACAGGAAAAGGAAATCTATGCCTTTTGCAGTGCCAATGATTTGGAGAGAGCCAACAGATCATACCAGCAATTGTTACTTCTGCATGGTGCCTCCAGTTGGGAAAGGTGTGTCAAAGAAGAAAAAGTGGACTGTGCATTATCCAAACATTCCATCAGCTATACGCCCAGTACCCCACGGAGAAGGACTGCCGGTTTCTGATGCACCAGAAGCATTCTCACTTCAGTCAGACGAGGAAGAGGAAGAGGATGAAACTTCTGGTCCTGAACCATCAATGTCACAGGACCCACATTTTCTCCCATCCTCCTCCTCTGAACCACACCTCATAACACAAGGTGAACTGAATGACCTTGTCAGGGATTTGGAACTACCCAAGAGTAAGGCAGAGCTGTTGGGCTCCAGACTACAGCAGTGGAATCTCCTGGCAGGTGATGTTAGGGTTTCCATGTTCCGCGACCGTCAAAAGCATCTTGTCCTATTCTTTTTCATGGAAGGTGATCTTGTAGCCTGCAACAACATCGATGGTGTGATGGCAGCCCTCAACATCGTTCACAATCCAGATGAGTGGAGACTGTTCATTGATTCATCGAAGAGGAGTCTTAAAGCTGTTTTACTGCATAATGGCAATGTTTTGCCATCAATTCCAGTTGGTCATGCAGTCCATATGAAGGAAACATATGACAACATGAAACAACTTTTGAGGTGCATAAACTATGACCAACATCAGTGGCAGCTTTGTGGCAATTTGAAGGTTGTTGCTCTCTTGCTTGGTCTGCAGACTGGATACACAAAGTACTGCTGTTTTCTCTGCGAATGGGATAGTCGTGCAAGAGATTCCCACTACATCAAGAAAGATTGGCCACTCCGACAGTCATTGGAGCCTGGGAGGAAAAGTGTTCAGCATCCACCACTTGTTGAATCAAGGAAGATTTTGTTACCACCCTTACACATCAAGCTGGGTCTGATGAAGAACTTTGTCAAGGCCATTGACAAAACACAAGCAGCTTTCAAGTACCTCCGTGGAAAATTTCCAAGGTTAAGTGAAGCTAAGATAAAGGAAGGTGTCTTTGTTGGTCCTCAGATTCGTGAACTTCTTCGAGATGATGCATTTGACCATGCACTGCGTGGCAAGGAAGAGACGGCATGGAAAGCCTTCCAGTTAGTGGCAATCAATTTTCTCGGAAACAACAAGGCAGACAACTACAGGTTGTTGGTGGAAAACCTCCTCAAGGCATACAAAAGCCTTGGTTGCAACATGTCACTAAAGATACATTTTTTGCACTCTCATCTAGATTTTTTTCCACCGAACTGCGGAGCAGTGAGCGACGAGCACGGCGAGTGATTTCACCAGGACATTGCAACAATGGAGAAACGCTATCAGGGCAAATGGAGCCCATCAATGCTTGCAGACTATTGCTGGACAGTGACAAGAGATGCTCCATTCAATGAATACAAGAGACAAGACAAGAAGCGCCGAGTAGACACTGAATAGGACTAAACTATGTACAGAATAGTTTTTTGCCTTTTGTTTCATAATAAATTTTATTTATGTAACCCTTTTGCTGTTTTTTAAAGTGTTACATAAACAGGACAGGTGAAATATTATCATGTAAAGCAACCATAAACACATGAAAAGACCTAGGTTTACAATTTATGATTAAAACTCTACTATCTACACAATATACATAGACATAAAATGTAAAAACTTAAATATCTTAGAAACAGTAGCCAATCAGTTGTTTTAATTGTCATATTTGAATTCAGCACATCAAAATACATAATAAATAGCACATTTTATCTCTGAAGCAGACGACTTCTCAAAAATTGTAGACCAGTGTATTTAATAATGAGCTCTTCAGTCTAGCAGACCAAAGTATAACACAATGCAATGGAAATTGAGACTAGACAAAATCAGACTGGAAATAAGGAATAATTTAACAGTAAGACTGTTAAATCATTGGAACAATTTACCAAGGGTCATGGTGAATTCTCCATCACTGACAAATTTTAAAAATCAAGATTGGCTGTTTTTCTAAAAGCTCTGTTCTAGGAATTATTTTGGGGAAGTCCTATGGCCTCTGCTATGCAGGAGGTCAGACTAGATGGCCAGAATGCTCCCTTCTGGCCTTAGAATCTAATGGAGTCAATCAATCAGAAATAATTACAATACGAATCAAGGAACACAAATTAGCCTTATATGCAGATGATGTCATGGTATTTTTTTATTAATCCAGCTAACACGCTACTAGAATTGCAAGAGGATTAACATTTGGTGAGGTGTCAGTATTTAAAACAAGTCAGAACTCCTGCATGTAGATGTGGGAAAAAGATCTAAAAGGTAAATACAAATGGGTAACTACTTTGGAGGTAATCCCTACCTCCCAGGATTTGACTTGGTGCAGGGGCCATTTGGAGCCTCTTTCAGCTCTGTTCCAGCAGCTCCCCCTGACCCACCCTGAACTAGTAAGGGGAATAGCCTGACAGATGCTATGGGGGTCAGCAAGGAATTTTTTTCTCTCATGGGCCAATTGGCAGAGGGCCAGGAAGTTTTTCGCCTTCCTTGAAGCACCTTCAAGCCACAGTGAGTTAAGTAGGAACACACTTAGTACCTAACTGAGGCACTTGGTTGAATTGTTAATTCATCACAGCTTGTGGCCGGTTTCCAGGGTGGTTAAAAAGATTATATGAATAGTTCCCAGAGTTAAAAGACCTGGGATTTTGCTGAGGGGCCTTGGTCTCATGAGATTGGGTGAGACCTTGTGGCCTTCATGGGCTGAGGTCTCCACCCTTCTGCACCTTCTGTCCCCCTGGCTGGGCAGGAAGCATGGTCGGCCTCAGAAAGCTGAGTCCTGGGGCACAGGCTGAGGAAAGCCTACCCCAAGTTACAGGATATCTGGTAGGAGCCCTGAAACCCCTCACTGAAATCAGTTAAATGCCCGCTATAAGAGAGTATGGGTGATGGACAGGTAACGCCCCTCCCCTGTTTTTAAATTTAATAAGAGTTGTAGCCTGCCGCTTAAAATCCATCCACATGTGTTCTCATTTCACCACCATGTCCACATCAATGCCCCTTTGTTGGGTCATACAAAGTTAAGTGGTTTCCCAGGAAATCTCTAGTGACGGGTGAATGGAAATGTACCACCCCGTTGTGCAAAAAACCCAGCCTCTCAAAGCTATGCGCTGACTAGAGAGCCTTTGTCTGTTGACCTGTTACACAAGGACAAGATCAGAGGCCCAAGTGTATAAAGAAACAGGCTGATCTACACGGTCTGGGTTCTTGTTCTGAGAAAAAGCTGTTATGAACTGGTAACCATGGAAAAAACCTTGTCTGGGATTTGAAGGATTGATCACTTACCAGAGCCCTAGGTTGGAATTGGGGGTGATCTAATAATTGGGGGTGATCTCATAAGAGCATAAAACCGGCCATACTAGGTCAGTCCAATGGTCCATCTAGCCCAATATCCTATCTTCAAGTGATCCATCCCATCATCCAGTTCCAGCTTCTGGCAGTCAGATGTTTAGGGACACCCAGGACATGGGATTACATCCCTGACCATCTTGATGATAGCCATTGATGGACCTATCCTCCATGAACTTATCTAGTTCTTTTCTAAACCAGTTATACTTTTGGCCTTCTCAACATCCCCTGGCAACAAGTTCCACAAGGTGATTGTGTTGTGTGAGGAAGTACTTCCTTTTATTTATTTCAAACCTGCTGCCTACTAATTTCATCAGATGACCCTGGTTCTTGTTTTGTGGAGGGGTAAATAGCACTTCCCTATTCACTTTCTCCATAACATTTATGATTTTATAGACCTCTATCATATCCCTTCTTATTTGCCTCTTTTCTAAACTGAACAGCCCCAGTCTTTTTAGTCTCTCCTCTATAGGAGTTGTTCCGTACACCTAATCATTTTTGTTGCCCTTGTCTGTACTTTTTCCAATTCTAATATATCTTTTTTGAGATGGGGCAACCAGAACTGCAAGGTGCGGGCATACCATATATATATATATATAGTGTCATTATGTCATCTCTGGTAAGCTTCCTGGTATGTATGTAAGTTCTTTTATTGTTTATAATAGGGTTTTCTCCGTAATGCTTTCACCTTGAGAAAAGGTGTGCTTGGTCTGTGTGATAATTTAGAACTGGGCAATTATGCTTTTTATAGCCTCTGAGGAGAAAGCAGAGTGGAGAGGCTGGCCATGTGGGAAACAGTTTAGGTAGAGAGCTGTGTAGCCTGGAAATATCCCAATCAGGAGGAAGAGAGATGTGTGTCTCCACCCAAGAGAAGTGACGGGTGAGGAGCTTAAATCCTGAGAGTGGGGCCTTCAGTGCACCATGGAGGGGCAATACAGGTGTAGTTGGTCTGGACTGTGACACTTCTTCATAAATAAAACGTTTTAAAAGTGGCAAGAATCTAAACTGCATGTTATCTGTTTAAAATGTCAGAACCTGACTAAGAACACAAGAACATAAGAACAGCCATACTGAGTCAGACCAATAGTCCATCTAGCTCAGTATCCTGTCTTCAGACAGTGGCCAATGCCAGGTGCCCCAGAGGGAATGAACAGAACAGGTAATCATCAAGTGATCCATCCCCTGTCTCCCATTCCCAGCTTCTGGCATACAGAAGCTAGGGACACTTCAGAGCATGGTTTTGGATCCCAGTCCATCCTGGCTAACAGTCATTGATGGACCTATCCTTCATGAACTTATCTATTTCTTTTTTGAACCCTGTTATTCTAGCAGCAGTCATACCAGTGCCAAATAGAGAATGCAGCATGTGTTCTGCCTGTGGCATTGGCCAAGATCTGCCTCTCTGAAAAGTATGTAGAAGAAAAACAGAAGGAATCTTCCCTACCAGTTATGACAAATGGAGGATTTGTGATTGAAATCAGTTTACAGTTCAATAGCTTTCATATCTATTTGGAACCAGTGGGCTGATTGATGGTCCAGGCCTTGGGGTTCAAACCATTTCTACATTTGGGAAGTAAAATACCAGGGCCTGATTCTCATCTCATTTAAGTTTTACACTAGTGTACTTCAATGGAGGTGCTCTATATTTACATTCATTTCACTTATAGAAGAATGTGGCCCCAAATCAGTAAGGAACAGCCGATGGAGTTGTATCACCCTCACAGTGATAGTATGAGTTAACTCTTTGTGCTAATGAAGGAAACAGGACTTCCCCCTCTTTAAAGGTCAGCTGAGTTGCCTTTTAAAAAAACTCTTTAAGATCTCAAACCTTTACTAGAACATGCATAGAGTTAAAAGTTATAAATAAATGTTAACAAAATAGTTGCAAATTTAACTTACCTCTTTTACTTACCTGCCAAGATCTAAGCTCAGAGTTCTGTTTCTCATAATAGTGTTACAACTGAACAGTAAACACCTTGTAAAACTTTAGAGCCTTCCATCAGACTGGAACAATGCCATTAGCTTCAATAGAGCTGTACTGACACGTAGCTGAAAGGAGAATTTGAGTACCAGTGTTTCCTGGTCCATTAAACTTGTAGGGTCAGACTCTGCTCTCAGTTCCACCCTTGCAGCCCCATTGAGTTGGACCTCAGGCATAGGTGTAATGGAGAAGTCTGACCCATGAACCTTCTGGGGGGAATAGCCAGCTACTCTTTATTGGAATTATGTCAGCAAAACACTACTTGCCTGACTCTCAGCCAGCCCAGCCTCCTGGGGATGCATGATGACAGGCTGGGGTAATGCATGACTATCATGCCCGGTGCATGACACCAAGGGACCTTGCTAAGATCAACACTCAGCTCATACAAAGCAGTGCCCTGAAGAGCTGCTCGACAAGGGCTGGGATGGGCTCTGGTGGGGCGAAGGGGAGGAATCCTATGACCCAGCTCAGAAAGGAACTTAAACAGAATATTCTGGAGATGGCCATGAGCCACTGGCAGGTGGTCTCAGAATGAAGTGAATTACTGGAGCCCCACAGGGCCAGACTTTTGAGAGCTTGTGGAGGTCTGGCCTATCTTGCCCAAAGGATCTGAGACCCCAGAGCAGGAATCTAGTCACATGGTGTCTTTGGAAGAGACAGGCCAAGCTGTCATTGTGAAGTGACGGCTTCTTCAGCAGAGGACACACACATTTTCTTATGCACACTTGGCAGCCTGCCCACCTTAAAGGAGGTTCTGACAATCTCCATCAGCAAAGCACCCAGTACTTCCCCACTAGCCAGGAAGAATATGAGTCCACAGCATTAACTATGGAACAGAGATCCGCAGCACTTCTAGAATCCCAGCAAGCAACACCAATCTAATAAAAAAAAATCAAGCTAAGGAGATCTCACCTCCATCTCTTCAACATCCTGCTCTCCTTCCACAGAGCTCAGGCTGAATCCCAGTGATTTTTCACTGCAGCATGTGTTATACCAATAGAATAAAAACCAGCAGGATCTTATTAAGAGGGATAAGGCAAAGATGCCACATTTATTGTAAATATACTGATAAAGCAAAAGATAAAAGTAAACAACGTTGTTTGACTACTTATTTCTTATACACACACACACACACATATATATATATATATAGAGAGAGAGAGAGAAAGAGGTTCATTCACACAATCATTCATTCAAGTTCTGTATAGGTGTTATAGTTACCAGCCTAGAAGTTGCTCATGCCAAGTTACTGGCCAGGTATCTTGGTCATGAGGATGGAGCCGAGACTGTGTCAGATGCACCTGATGCTCCTGGAGGTTGGCAGCAGAACCAGAGACTCAAAGTCATCAGTCTTTAGAGTCCATTCTTATAGGAATTAATTCCTATGTTAGTCTATGGGAGCTGTTTCATCCTGCTGTTGCTGACTCAATCAGCAGATGGCACATTCCTGTTCAAAGTGGCACATTCCTGGTAGCTCCACACTGTCCAAAGTTTGTGTTTCTCATCCTTACAGGTGATGGGGTGGATCCCAGTTTACCCTCAGGGGGTTGTCTGGTGGTCCTACTTGACACATTCTTCGGCCGATGGATACTCCCTTTCTAGGCTGGCACCTCCCTAACCATTCATGTATATCAAGCATTCATCAGCATACATTCCATATCTTAACCATATTTTAATTTACTGTCTCCACCACTTTCAGGGTGTGTGCTAATTCATTTGAGACTCCCGGCCCTTTAATCACAGAGGGTGGGGGTCTGTCCTAGGAGCCCTTGAATGAAGTGAAAGTCACTAAACGGCTTATAGTGTTTGTTTACATTGTATCAATTACTTCAAGAACAAAGTCAATTAACTTGTTTGTAAATTTTACATAGTAACAAAGTATCTTTCACAGGATAGATATAATCAATGGTTTCTACAGACAGTAGCTTACAAGTTTTAACAGAAGACCCAAGAGATTTTTGTACTTGGTGAAACTGTTGGATTTTAAAGTGTGGGGGACAAATTATGAGGGGGTCACTGTCACTTGGGGGAATCACTGTTAGTACCTTCTTTTATATCCCTACATAATCCCCCTTTTGACACTACAATATTTATATAATCGTTAGTGTCACTTTCTTTTTAACCTGTTTAAGAGAAGGTACTGTGAGGCAACATGTGTTTGTGATTCCAATTTAGCGTACATTCTTTTTATCTGAAAACACATGCCACACATACCAATTATACAAATACAATTTAATATCAAGACTACTATCAAGGGGTGTAGCATTACTGATAGGATGCCAGTGGTAGTCGGGGACCATCCAGAGAATATATCATACCAGTGGTAGGTTGTAATTTGTTTTTCTGCATTGGCAATTTGTAACATGTTCCCATTGGCATGTATAATATGAATAGTTCGATTTCCTACTTGGTCATCTGTCTGTTCTAAAATTTGGTCACTTCTTTGCTTTTAATGAGGCTATCAGTAAGGTCTTGCCATCTAATTCCAAGGTCAATTGAGAAGTCAGCCAGCTCAGCTGTTGGTGTTAGCTGGGACTTTTTTGGCCACGGTAAATAGTAAGTGTGATTTCTAGTGAAAACAGTACTGACATTGCATTTACATTCATCTACTGGGGGGTTGCTAACACTTCCATCCTCCCAAAATACTTCCTTCCACGAGTGGATACATACACATTGTCCATTGTACAATACTTTGGTGTCATTGTCCAATTCATCCCACATACATGATCCCAATGAAACATCTTTACTACAAGGCTCTGGGGCAACAGGTAAGGTGAGGCATACCCACTTTTGAGGAGTCCATTCGGTACAACCTCTAGTGTCCAGTAGTTTTCCTCCCTCCCCAGCCCACTGGCTCGAGGTCCGAGGCAGCCAGAATGATCCCATGTGTAATATGGAGAGTGGGCTAACCTTCCATACCTTTGCCTCCAGAGACTGTTGTTGTGCTATTTTTACAATTATTTCCCCAATTAACAAGTGTGATTTCACAGTGCTGGAAACATACTGCATCCAGTCATATTGGTAAGTATCAAACAGAGATCATTTCCTTTGTTTTAACAAATGCATTAAAACCTTAATATTACCCAAAATTACCCAAAACATTTCGTGTTCCAAAGTAGATAGGGCAAGTATCTGCATTTCAGTGCATCCCATAGCTATAGCCGTTTGCATACAGATCACTGCTGCTCCTACAACACTCCGCCCCTTGATCTATGATCATTACAGTACAGTAGTTCTTGTCATTGTAGGGCACAGGTGATCTGTTGTAAACAAACCAAACAATTATAAGCAGGTGAGTATAACTAAAATCATTACAATTGACTAAACACCAGATATAATATAAACAGAAATGCAAACAATTAATTATAATAATTGGGAATACAATAAAACCTAAAACCATTACAATAATTAGGTACATTGACAAATAAAATGAGGCCCAAGTTTGATGCTGCAATAGTCATCAAACAATAAATGTTACTGAGGTTAGGACCTTTTTAATGCAGAATCCCCTATTTTTAACAGTTGTTCTTAAGAGGTTTCTGGGGACCTGAAAGATGGGGCCCTGCAATCATGGGCTAAGGTTTTACAGGTTATGGGGGCCCAAGAACTACCCTTCAGGGCTTGGGGAAGTAGAATACAGAGTGCATAGAGGAAAGTGTGGAATTAACAGTACAAGCAAATGTAACTAACAATACAAATGTATCAATAACAAAAATTAATAACAAGATGACTATTAGAGAACCTAACAAAAAATAAACCTGATGCACTGGGGACCAAAGTCTTTTGGACACAAGTGGTGATTGATAAGTTGGATAAGTTGGGGGAAGTAGAGAGAAGAAAAGACATTTGTCCTGTCTAGTGTAATATCCCCTTTTTCTCTGGACCCAATGCTAGCACAGGACACCACTAGAGACAGACACAGAACATGCAACACAACACAGAACATGCAACACAGAACACTGAAAACAGACTTTGTCGCGACACTATAACCATGGTATTTTATAACTCTTCAGCTAGCACCAGCTCTCCTGATGTTCTGGTTCAGATCCTGAGAGATAGAATCTTGGAAACAAATTAGCACAGTGCTCCCACCATGGCAGAACCTGATTAGTCTCTGCCACAGTGTGTTCAGTACTTGGGGCTGCACAAATGCTAATTAAGTTGTGCATTTCTTTGTGAGTTTACATTTTTTTTTTCCATTTTAAAATTCCTAGCCACTTTGCCATGGCCTGGAGGTCTGAGGCAGAAGCAGGCACTATTGTTACTGTTGCAATGGCATTCTGGCCCTGGGAGGAGGAATTTACCCAAATATTCCCAATATTCCCCTTCCCAATCTCCAGAGGGGTCCCAAAAATCTGCCCCTTCTGGGGTCTTAAATGTTCCTTTTTCTGATGTTACAGTTACTGTAAGATTTGAGAGTGATGTGTTAACTCTCTGTACCCAACCTTAAGGACATTTAACTGGATTTGGGTACTAATGGACATACATTTTATTTCTCTGCTTTTGCAGCAGAGGCTTGTAAATCTTGGTGCAGTTTTTCATTTTTGCATTTAGCCAATTGAAGGAATACCTTGTTACAGGTTTTCCATAGAAGCCAAACTGCAGCTGCTTCCTTTTGTTTTTACAGAGTTTTCATGTACCCTTGTTAAAGTGACAGTCTGATTACACAGAGCCATATTAAAGCTCAGTGTTTCTAGCAGTTCTTCTTTTTGTTTTGTGCACCTCACCCCTGCTGTTGCTTCAGAGAGCACTGTTAATTTCTTATTCTTTTACTATAGCTCTCATCTGCTATTTTTTTACACATTAAAAACAAAACAAAACTAATTTATCTTAAACCTACAAAACAGGAGTTTTACAAACCAGACGTGTTGGTTTAGGTTCTTAGAACCTTACATATTTCCACAGACAAATAGACACATACACATTTTCTTTTCCTTAACATCTCTTCTATATTGCTGTTTTTACATAGCTGTACATAGATTATATTTCCTTCATTCATTTGGGTCAGTTAAGTTCCAATAGAATCCCCTTATGTTTTTAACAAATTTGACTAAATTGCTCATAGTCAAATGATTTCAAATACCTGGATCATTTACAGACATTCCTTTGGAAAAGGGCCCATTTTTCCTTCAGAATGGCTGCAAAGAAACCAATAATTCCTTTTCTTTTTAACATGGTACTTTTTAACATTTTCACAAAGTTTAACTGCTTAATTCTGTCCAGCCTCTACTAATTCTGGGTCACTGAGAATGAAAATGATGCTTAAAATTGTTGATTGGCTCTAGTTTTCAAGATATGCTATTGGGTCAGTATATACGACCCTTGACTTGGGAATGGCGGAGGATAAGTGAGTTATAAAGGGAAGGAATCTCAATTTAAACCAGAAATGACTAAAATACATCTTTGACTGGATCTATGAATAAATCTATGACTGGGTTTGGACAGTACTTGCTTTTTAGGCAAAACAATGAATGATGCAATCTGAAGCTGGTATTGCGTCATACATGATATGAATTGCATCATGTTATTCCTAGAAGTCATGGATGATGCAATCATAACGAAGCTTACATCACTCTGCTGAACAAATTGCCCTATATCAGTTCTAGAAATCATACAGTGTCGTGCTCTCTTATTTGTCAGTGTTTGATTTTGCAAAGGGACACATTTCTGTTTAGCCAAAGTGAGCAGAGATGCCTCGTACTTGTGTGAACAGTGCAGATAACTTCTGCTATGTTTGTGGTGAAGTGACTTTTGCATCACAAAAGCACACTATAACCACTATGGTTAAGAAAGCCTATCACCTTTATTTTGGCTGCAAAATTGGACAAGAGGTGGGCCCCACACAAATGCTGCAACACTTGTGCAACAAATCTTCGCCAGTGGTTGAACAGGAAAAGGAAATCTATGCCTTTTGCAGTGCCAATGATTTGGAGAGAGCCAACAGATCATACCAGCAATTGTTACTTCTGCATGGTGCCTCCAGTTGGGAAAGGTGTGTCAAAGAAGAAAAAGTGGACTGTGCATTATCCAAACATTCCATCAGCTATACGCCCAGTACCCCACGGAGAAGGACTGCCGGTTCCTGATGCACCAGAAGCATTCTCACTTCAGTCAGACGAGGAAGAGGAAGAGGATGAAACTTCTGGTCCTGAACCATCAACGTCACAGGACCCACATTTTCTCCCATCCTCCCCTTCTGAACCACACTTCATAACACAAGGTGAACTGAATGACCTTGTCAGGGATTTGGAACTACCCAAGAGTAAGGCAGAGCTGTTGGGCTCCAGACTACAGCAGTGGAATCTCCTGGCAGGTGATGTTAGGGTTTCCATGTTCCGTGACCGTCAAAAGGATCTTGTCCCATTCTTCTTCATGGAAGGTGATCTTGTAGCCTGCAACAACATCGATGGTGTGATGGCAGCCCTCAACATCGTTCACGATCCAGATGAGTGGAGACTGTGCATTGATTCATCGAAGAGGAGTCTTAAAGCTGTTTTACTGCATAATGGCAATGTTTTGCCATCAATTCCAGTTGGTCATGCAGTCCATATGAAGGAAACCTATGACAACATGAAACAACTTTTGAGGTGCATAAACTATGACCATCAGTGGCAGCTTTGTGGCGATTTGAAGGTTGTTGCTCTCTTGCTTGGTCTGCAGACTGGATACACAAAGTACTGCTGTTTTCTCTGTGAATGGGATAGTCGTGCAAGAGATTCCCACTACATCAAGAAAGATTGGCCACTCTGACAGTCATTGGAGCCTCGGAGGAAAAGTGTTCAGCATCCACCACTTGTTGAATCAAGGAAGATTTTGTTACCACCCTTACACATCAAGCTGGGTCTGATGAAGAACTTTGTCAAGGCCATTGACAAAACACAAGCAGCTTTCAAGTACCTCCATGGAAAATTTCCAAGGTTAAGTGAAGCTAAGATAAAGGAAGGTGTCTTTGTTGGTCCTCAGATTCGTGAACTTCTTCGAGATGATGCATTTGACCATGCACTGCGTGGCAAGGAAAAGACGGCATGGAAAGCCTTCCAGTTAGTGGCAATAAATTTTCTCAGAAACAACAAGGCAGACAACTACAGGTTGTTGGTGGAAAACCTCCTCAAGGCATACAAAAGCCTTGGTTGCAACATGTCACTAAAGATACATTTTTTGCACTCTCATCTAGATTTTTTTCCACCGAACTGCGGAGCAGTGAGCGACGAGCATGGCGAGCGATTTCACCAGGACATTGCAACAATGGAGAAACGCTATCAGGGCAAATGGAGCCCATCAATGCTTGCAGACTATTGCTGGACAGTGACAAGAGATGCTCCATTTAATGAATACAAGAGACAAGCCAAGAAGCGCCTAGTAGACACTGAATAGGACTAAACTATGTACATAATAGTTTTTTGCCTTTTGTTTCATAATAAGTTTTATTTATATAACCCTTCTGCTGATTTTTAAAGTGTTACATAAACAGGACAGGTGAAATATTATCATGTAAAGCAACCATAAACACATGAAAAGACCTAGGTTTACAATTTATGATTAAAACTCTACTATCTACACAATATACATAGACATAAAATGTAAAAACTTAAATATCTTAGAAACAGTAGCCAATCAGTTGTTTTAATTGTCATATTTGAATTCAGCACATCAAAATACATAATAAATAGCACATTTTATCTCTGAAGCAGACAACTTCTCAAAAATTGTAGACCAGTGTAATCCCAGCCCCCTGCACTGAGGCAGGACCAAGTAACCCTAGACCATCCCTGACAGGTGTTTTTCCACCTCCAATGATGGGGATTCCACAATCTCCCTTGAAAGCCTATTCTAGAGCTTAACTATCCTTACAGTTAGGAAGTTCTTTCTATATCTAACCTAAATCTCCCTTGCTATAGGTTACGCAAATTACTTCTTGTCCTTCCTTCAGCAGCCATGGAGAACAACTGATCAGTCCTCTTTAGAATGGGCCTCAACATATTTAAAGACTATCAGGTCCCCCAGTCTTCTGACTCTTCTTTTCTCAAAACTAAACATGTGCAGTTTTGTTTAACCTTTCCTCATAGGTCAAGTTTTCTAAAGTTTTCTAAATCTTTTATCATTTTTCTAACTTTCCTCTGGACTCTCCAATTTATCTGTATCTATCTTATAGTATGGCACCCAGAACCGGATGCAGTACTCCAACTGAGGCCTCACCAGTGCTGATTAAAATGGAACAATTACTTCCCATATCTGCCATATGACACTCCTGTTAATACACCTCAGCATACTATTAGCATTTTTTGCAACTGTGTCACATTGTTGGATCATGTTCAATTTGTGATCCACTATAATCCGTAGATCCCTTTCTGAAGTACCACTGCCTAGCCAGTTATTCCCCATTTTGTAGTGGTGCATTTGATTTTTCCTTCCTAAATGTAATACTTTGCACATGTCTCCATTGAATTTCATCTTGCGGATTTCAGACCAATTCTCCAATTTGTCAAGATCATTTTGAATTTTAATCCTGTCCTCCAAAGTGCTTGCAATCCCTCCTAGTTTGGTGTCATCCGCAAGTTTTATGAGCATACTCTCCACTCCACTCTTCAAGTCATTAGTGAAAATATCAACTAGAACGAAACGCTGGGGTGAACAGGACCAAAGACCATTTGGGAAGGTCATTCCACTGGGAGGGAATGGGCAAGGACATTTCTACTTATGTTCGGTCTTGTGAGCTGTGCCAAAGAGTGGGAAAACCCCAAGACCAGGTCAAAGCCCCTCTCCAGCCACTCCCCATAATTGAGGTCCCATTTCAGTGAGTAGCTGTGGATATTCTGGGTCCTTTCCCAAAGAAGACACCCAGAGGAAAGCAGTACATACTGATTTTCATGGATTTTGCTACCTGATGGCCAGAAGCAGTAGCTCTAAGCAACACCAGGGCTAAAAGTGTGTGTTGGGCTTTGGCAGACATTTTTGCCAGGGTAGGTTGGCCCTCCAACATCCTTACAAATTCGGGAACTAACTTCCTGGCAGGGACCATGAAACATCTTTGGGAAGCTCATGGGGTAAACCACTTGGTTGCCACCCCTTACCACCATCAAACAAATGAGATAGTGGAAAAGTTTAATGAGACTTTGGGGGCCATGATACATAAATTTGTGAATGAGCACTCCAATGATTGGGACCTAGTGTTACAGCAGTTGCTCTTTGCCTACAGGGCTGTACCACATCCCAGTTTGGGATTTTCACCCTTTGAACTCGTTTATGGCCATGAAGATAAGGGGTGTGATGAAGTGGGGGATTTTCTTGTGTTTTCCTTGTTTTTCCAATGGTTTGCATGCAGCGGGAGTGGGACTCAGTTTCCCTGGGTGTTACTGGTTTAATAAGGTGAGGGGAGAGTGAGTTTGTGGTTACAGAGGATCGGTGAGGGAATTTGGGACCCCAGCTGATGGCCTGGAGGATGGATACCCCAGCGACCTGGTGACCTGATGACCGGAGGACCCAGCTGAGGAGTCGCAGCCGGTTCTGGCCAGTGGGAGGACAAAGGGCTGTGGAGAGAAGACCCCGTGACCTAACCAGCCGGTTCCAGCCAGAGGGGGCCAGAGGACAGAAGAGAGGAGGCCCAGGGGACCCGGTTTATGACCCTGTTTCCCTGGAGAGAAGACAATGGACAGAGGCAGGGCTTGGGGATGGGAATCTGAGATGCCCATCTGGGAAGCAGGGGGGCTCGGGGCTGGAGAGGGGGAACAGGCAGAGCCCATCTGGATGCAGGGGAGACTGGGATGTGCTGTGCTGAGGGAGGCCAGGCCTGAGGCCCTGAGAGTTTCCTGTGCTGTGTTCAACGCTCAATAAACCCTCCTGTTTTACGCTGGCTGAGAGTCACTCCGGTCTAGAGAACAGGGTTGCATCAACCCCTTTGGGGGGTGGAGGCCCCAGGAGTCCAGAGCGAGTGGACTCCCTGAGGGGGCCCATGGAGAGAGACAGATGTGCTAAGGCTCAGAGAGGTGCGGCTCCAGGAGGTGGAGGGGCCTGTGACAGTGTACCCCATAAGGCTTTATGTGGGGTGCTTATAAATGTATGTATGATATAACTGGAATAGGGTTTTGCTACATATGCCATGTAACATATCTATGTAAAGGTTATGATCTACTGCTTATGTTCATCCTAGTTGTATGTAGGCACCATTTGTGTGTTCAAAGTTATGTATACTTGCTTGATTTCTAAGTAAGCTTTGTGAGGCATTTGGTCAGCTTCTTTAGGAAGGAATTAGCAAGGTTAAGTGCCCGATCAGGAAGCATTTGGGGAACAATACATCCTGGAATGCTCCAATCCACATAAGAAGTCTTCCTGGAGACATACAAGATACCATGTGGACAATGGTTTCTGCCTGTAAAGACTGAGTCATGCATGGACATGTGACTTGCCCAGGTGACTCCAGAACTCCATCTTGGAGCTGGACTTCACATAGAAGTGAGGAGGGGGTCTCCACTCACAAGAGAGTCTATTTAAACCCGTGGGAGACCCCTCCATTTTGTCTTCAGCTGGCTAAAGAAGGAGCCTCTCTACCCCCCAGAATACTGGAAGGAAACTGGAACAAAGGACAGTAACTACAGGGGGTGTGAGTGCTTGCTGGACCCAGGCTAAAAGGAGATTAGCCTGTAAAAGGGAGCATTCTGGAACTGGTGAGGATCTTATCTGTATTTAGTTTGATTAGACATAGATTTGCGCATTTTATTTTATTTTGCTTGGTGACTTACTTCGTTCTGTCTGTTACTACTTGGGACCACTTAAATCCTACTTTCTGTATTTAATAAAATCACTTTCTACTTAGTAATTAACTCAGAGTATGTATTAATACCTGGGGGAGCAAACAACTGTGCATATCTCTCTATCAGTGTTATAGAGGGCGAACAATTTATGAGTTTACTCTGCATAAGCTTTATACAGGGTAAAACGGATTTATTTGGGTTTAGATCCCATTGGGAGTTGGGCATCTGAGTGCTATAGACAAGCACACTTCTGTGAGCTGTTTTCAGGTAAACTTGCAGCTTTGGGGCAAGTAATTCAGACCCTGGGTCTGTGTTGGAGCAGACGGGAGTGTCTGGCTCAGCAAGACAGGGTGCTGAAGTCCTGAGCTGGCAGGGAAAACAGGAATAGAAGTAGTCTTGGTACATTAGGTGGCAGATCCCAAGGTGGTTTCTGTGATCCAACCCGTCACAGGGCCTAACCCCGAGAGAGAGTGGACCCCCGAGAAGGGCTGTCTCACTGAAAGGGGAACCCCCCACGGACCGCACGGAGCCAAGAGTGGGCACGATCTGTGAGTCCGTGACAAGGGGCCATTACAGTTCATGAAGCAGCAATGGGAGGGGGTTACATCTTCTGTAGGAACTAACAATTTCGGACTTTGTAACCAACCTACAAAACACCCTCAAAAACTCTCTAGCCCTTGCTCAAGAAAACCTACAGGATGTTCAGCAAGAGCAAAATGCTTGGTATGATAAACATGTCAGAGATTGTTCCTTCAAAGTAGGTGACCAAGTCATGGTCCTGAAAGCACTCCAGGCCAACAAGGTGGAAGCATCGTGGGATGGGCCATTTATGGTCCGAGAGTGCTTGGGAGTTGTTAATTATCTCATAGTGTTCCCAGACCCTACCCTAAAACCTAAAGTATACCATATTAATTCTCTAAAGCCCTTTTATTCCCAAGAAATCAAGGTTCTCCAGTTTACAGCCCAGGAGAGAGACGACGCTGAGTGGCCTGAAGGAGTCTACTATGAAGGAAAAAACAACGGTGGCGTGGAAGAGGTGAGCCTTTCCATGACGCTTGGGTGCAAGCAACAATAGCAAATCCAGGAGCTTTGCACCAGCTTTGTGCCAATGTTTTCAGCCACCCCAGAACAGACAGAACGGCCGTACCACTCAATTAACTCAACTGATGCTCGCCCAATTAGAGCCCAACCCTACCAGATGGCTCCTCAAGCCAAAGCCGCAATAGAAAGGGAGATCAAGGACATGTTACAGATGGGTGTAATCCACCCCTCTGAAAGTGCATGGGCCTCTCCAGTGGTTCTGGTTCCCAAACCAGATGGGGAAATCTTCATTCCCTTTGGGGCACCTGGCATTGGCCACTGTCAGAAGGCAGGATACTGGGCTAGATGGACCTTTGGTCTGACCCAGTAGGGCCATTCTTATGTTCTTATGTAAAGTGGAAACTCTGGGAGATTAAGAACACGTGGCCTTTGACATTAAGAGTAGGTAGTTCTGTCTGTATGAGGGGACTAATGGGAATGTTTTCCCACCATATATAGTATCGAAGGAATTACAGCGATTTATGTTTCTCACCCTTGGTCACATCTTCCATCCACATTTCGCGCCATTTGGCGCCATCTTTAAAAGCCATCTTTCAACGGTTTCTGTGCAGCGCGATCTGTGTTCCGTTTCAGTTTGCGGGAAATGGAGCCCGAACTGCTGAGGAATATGCTGACGAGTCTCGCCAGCATGTCACGTTTGTCAGTCGAGCTATTCCTTAAGATCCAAAGTGACAGTGAGGAATCCGACGATGATGTTGAGTCGCATAACGCGTACAACACGAAATTGCTTGTGGCATTCACGGACATGCTCAGCACCGTGGAACGCCGCTTTTGGGCTCGGGAAACAAGCACTGAGTGGTGGGATCACATCGTCATGCAAGTCTGGGATGACAAGCAGTGGCTGAAGAACTTTCGGATGAGAAAAGCCACTTTCATGGGACTGTGTGAGGAGCTCGCCCCCACCCTGCGGTGCAAGGACACGAGATTGAGAGCTGCCCTGCCGGTGGAGAAGCAGGTGGCTATTGCAATCTGGAAGCTGGCAACTCCAGACAGCTACCGATCAGTCGCGAACCAGTTTGGAGTGGGAAAATCAACCGTTGGAATCGTGTTGATACAAGTTTTCAGGGCCATTAATCGCATCCTGCTCAGAAGAACTGTGACTCCGGGTAACGTGCAGGACATTGTGGATGGCTTTGCACAAATGGGTTTCCCTAACTGTGGAGGGGCGATAGAAGGGACGCATATTCCTATTCTGGCACCACCCCATCTAGCATCCAAGTACGTTAATCGGAAGGGGTATTTCTCTATGGTTCTCCAGGCGCTTGTGGATCACCGTGGGCGTTTCATTGACATTAACGCAGGCTGGCCCGGAAAGGTGCATGATGCACGCATCTTTCGGAACACTGGCCTGTTCAGGAAGCTGCAGGCCGGGACTTTTTTCCCAGAGTGGAAGATCACAGTAGGGGAAGTCAAAATGCCCATTGTGATCCTTGGAGACCCCACTTACCCGTTAATGCCGTGGTTCATGAAACCCTACACAGGGAGCCTTGACAGCAGCAAGGAATGGTTCAACTACAGGCTGAGCTGGTGCCAAATGACTGTGGGGTGTGCTTTTGGCCATTTAAAGGGCCGCTGGCGATCTCTATATGGGAAGCTGGGACTTGGCCAAAAACAGCATCCCTGCGATTATATCCGCGTGCTGTACCCTCCATAATATTTGTGAAGGGAAGGATGAAAGCTTCACTCAGGCATGGAACTCAGAGGTTCAACACCTGGAGGCTGAATTTGCACAGCCAGAGAGCAGGGCTATTAGAGGGGCCCAGCGCGGGGCTGCAAGGATTAGGGATGCCTTGAGGGAGCAATTTGAGGCAGAAAACCAGCAGTAATGTCTGGTGCCCTGCACAGGAATGAAGTGCAGTGGTTACAATGTTAGTAGGAATCTGTGTTTCCTAAGCTGGTTTGCAGTGCCTGTTTCTTTCCTGGGCTAAGGTATCTTTTACTTTATGCAATAATAAATAATGTTTTCAAAGCCAAAAAATCCATTTATTGAATAGAAAATTCATTTATTGAAAAGAAACACAACTGCTTGGGAATCAGAAAGGGCAAGGGGGTAGGGTGGGGAATGGTACAATCACAGATTTGCATATGTCCTGTCTGGAGTGCTGTGCAATGAGGGCTGCACTTCAGGATGGCTATACTGCATGGTGATGGGGGTTGAGTGCAGTGGGTAAGGGTCATAGTTTTCACAGCTGGGTGGTGAAGATACAGGTGTTGGAGGCAGCTGGTGGTGGTAAGAACCCGGATGTTGGGGAAAGTGGGTTGGAGGTGACATGGGGGCACAAGGCAAAGAGTTTTGGGACAAGGGCTGCAGGAGGGGGGGCGCAGTAGTGCTCCGCCTGGATGGCTACGAGCTCCTGGATAGAGTCCACTTGGTGCTCCATGATGCTTATCAGCCTATCTGTGCTTTGCTTCCGGTGCGCTGCATTTTCCTTGCGGATCCTGCTTTCGCTCTCCCTCCACTCCTGCGCTTTTTGATTCTCTTTAAGAGATTGATGCATCACTTCTTGCAGCATCTCTTCTTTGCTTTTTCGCGGTCTCTTCCGGAGTTTTTGCAGTCTTTCAGCTAGTGATAACACGGACGGCTGAGATCTCAAGGTTGCATCTGTAAAGCCAAAATGCAACACTTAACAGAGGCAGCATTGTTTATACCAAACAGAGTAATGATTCCCCCGCACTTAAGGAGGGCATATACAGTCTACATAATAGCATAATTTTCCCATCCCAAAGAGAGCGCACATAACCCATGGGAGCCCCAAAATGGTGAGTAAGGGGGACTGATTGTTTCAGGGCTGTACTGTCCTCTGAGTTTCTGTGCCTTGGGGAGAGCCAACAGCTGCAGGGGGCACCTACACTGAACACTGTCCCAACATTTTCCACAGGAGTTCATCCTGGAAGATATCTCGCTTCTGAGGGTGACCTGTGAAGCAAGGGAGGGTCTTCTACTGCAATGCGGCTTCCGCCCTGGCCCATTTGCAGCTTGCCTGTGTGCAGCAATGGTCCCCCTGCCCCTCGTGGCACAGTGGCACGGACATGTTAGCCTGACTGGGACAAGGACCACAGTGGCTCTACCAAGAAACCTGCGCAAGCGCATTGCCCACATTCTGGATGAGACTTTCAAAGAGATTACCGAGGCCGATTACCACGATGTGATAGACCACATCAATGTGTTATTCCACATCGAGGCATGCATACAGCCCTAACCCTCCACTCCCGAAAAAATTCCTTCCTGAAAAAAAAAGCCGCTTACTGGGAACCTGCTCTTCTGTTTGTCCTCCACCAAGTAACGGCTGCTGAGAGTGGCTACATTCCTCCTGGCTCGAGAAGAGCTCCTGGCTGCATGCCTCCAGGGATTCCAGGGTGTCTCCCCCTGCCCCTGCCCCAGCACCCTCACTCCCGCTTTCCTCCTCCTCCTCCTCCCCCCCCCGCTCTGAAGTGTCCATGGTGGTGCTCGGAGTGGAGGTGGGGTCACCCCCAAGTATCGCGTCCAGCTCTTTGTAGAATTGGCAGGTCATGGGGGGAGCACCCGAGCGGCCGTTTGTCTCACGGGCTTTGTGGTAGGCATTCCGCAGCTCCTTCACTTTAATCTTGCACTGCAGAGTGTCCCGGTCATGGCCCCTTTCCATCATGGCCCTTGATATCTGCCTGAAGGTATCGTAATTCCTAGGGCTGGAGCACAGCTTCCTCCCCCCAAACACTGAAGAGGTGCAGCAACTCGCCATTGCTCCATACTGGGGCTCGCTTGGCGCGTGGAGGCATGGTCACCTGGAAAGATGCGCTGAGAGCACTCCACGCCTGGCTGAGCAAACAGGAAGGGGATTTTTAAAATTCCTGGGGAATATAAAGGGCGGGTCTGACGGTTGGTCACCTGAGGCCAGGGCAGTACAGTTCGAACTATGACCAGAGTGGCTAGAACAGGCATTGTGGGATACTGCCGAATACTTCTGGAGGCCAACCAGAGTGCATTGGGCGGCCACACTGGCACCGCAGCGCAGCAGTGGCAGTGCAATACTCTTTATTCCTCTCAGGGAGGTGGAGTACCAGCAACGCTGTAGCCGCGGAGATACAGTGCTGTATGTGCCTTGCCAGTGTTGACGGGGAGTGAGGTACAGCGCTGTGGGCGGCTTTATTGCGCTGTAACTCTCAAGTGTAGCCAAGGCCTGAGTGTATCCTCTGGAAGTGAAGGAAGAGCCGGTTTTCCTCTCTTGTGGACGACAGATAACAAGGTCTGCAGCCTCCAGTGAACTCCCAGCAGGGAGAGAGCCCCATTCTGCCCCTGGAAGGCACAGTGGAGGAACATCAGGAATGCATTGGCCCTGACTGCATCAGAGCTAATACATGTGATTACAAGGCAGTGTGTAGGTGTGGCTCTCCACACCGCTGGAGGCTGATTAGAATTTTTCTGTCTTATACCAGGCTCCTTCAAAGCAGGCCCAAAGCTGGAGAGTCAAACCAAAGCGCAGGGCCCAGAGCCAGGGCCGGCTCCAGGCACCAGCTAAAGAAGCAGGTCCTTGGGGCGGCCAATACCAAGGGGCGGCACGTCTGGGTCTTCGGCGGCAATTCGGTGGCGGGTCCCTCAGTCCCTCTCGGAGCGAAGGACCTGCCGCCGAATTTCTGCCGAAGAGTGGAGCGGCGCGATTGCGCTGCCACGGGGTTTTTTTTGTTTGTTTGTTTTTTGCCGCTTGGGGCGGCAGAAAACCTGGAGCTGGCCCTGCCCAGAGCGGTTGCCCCGATTCGCCAGCCCCTAGGGACGACTCTGCCTTGCACCCAACACCACTTCTGGGCTGAGAAGAAGCAGGATAAATGTCACAAAGGCCATCTCAATTGTTGCCGATTACTGAACCCCGGACCTCCAGAGCTACGCCAAGAAAGGTGGACAAATGGAGAGAGTCCAGAAGAAAGCTACAAAAATGATCAGAGATTTAGAAATAATTACCATTGAGGAAAAGCTGAAAAAGCTGGACATGTTTAGAACAGAGAAGAGAAGGTTCGGGCAGGGGAGCTAAGCAGCGGGAGAGGGGACCCTAAAAACAGTCTTCAACTATGAAAAAAAGTTGTTAAAAAGAAGACTGTGATCATGGCCATTCAGCACTACAGACCTCAACCGTCTAAGCCAGAAGTGGGAAAACTACGAACCGCAGGCAGTTTTTATCCAGCCCGCGACCAACAGCTGGAGGAGCGGGGCCGGGGGGGGGAGTGGGGCTGGGGGGTTTGCCGCGCTCTGCCCAGCGATCTGGATGGAGGAGCGGGGCAGTGACGTTATTGACATAATCTGGGACCATATAGAACATGGTTGCAACCAAGGTCCTGTAGTGGCACCAAAACTTGTATAAAGGGGGTCAAATGAGGTGTCTAAGACAAGGTTATGGTTTGCTGGTTATGATTATGCTGTCTATATGTGTGTATCAATTTTGTAGTTGAAGTTATGAATATTGGCTCTATACTGTCTGTATTTCAAACTTATGCTATGCTTCTGGGAGACATCCCAGACAAGTTGGTGTTAGCTCTGCCTAGCCTGCTTGATGGCCCATTAAGGACCATCAGCTATACAATTGACCCATTGAGAGAAGGCAGATATGCCTTGCAACTCAGCAAAGTATGCAGGGACTGGCCCATGTGACTCCAGACTCCATTTTGCTGTAATTTTCCACAGTAAGAACAAAGAGGTGTTCTTACACCTGGAAAAGACTATAAAAGGCTGATGCCTCATCTCCATCTTGTCTTCAGTCCTGCTTCTTACCTCTGGAGGGACTTTGCTACAAATGGAAGCACTGCACAAAGGACTGAATGACCCATCCGAGCTGGGGATGTACTCCAGAGACTAGATTTGAACCTGCAGTTTATTTCTATTACTGCTACAAGCCTGAACCAAGACTTTGCCATTACTATATGTAATTGATTCCATTTAACCAATTCTAGCTCTCAACTCTTTTTCCTTTTATGAATAAACCTTTGGATTTTAGATTCTAAAGGATTGGCAACAGCGTGATTTGTGGGTAAGATCTGATTTGTATAATGACCTGGGTCTGGGGCTTGGTCCTTTGGGATCGAGAGAACCTTTTTTCTTTTACTGGGGTGTTGGTTTTCATAACCATTTGTCCCCATAACGAGTGGCACTGGTGGTGATACTGGGAAACTGGAGTGTCTAAGGGAATTGCTTGTGTGACTTGTGGTTAGCCAGTGGGGTGAGACCAAAGTCCTCTTTGTCTGGCTGGTTTGTTTTGCCTTAGAGGTGGAAAAAACCCAGCCTTGGGCTGTGACTGCCCTGTTTTAGCAATCTGTCCTGAATTGGCACTCCCAGTTGGGTCCAGCCAGAACCAGCATCGTTACAGGGGCCCCACCCTCTGGACAGGGAAGCAGGGCAGGGGGGGTTGACCCGCTCAGCCATGGCTGGAGCGCAGGGCCCCGATCTCCCGGACAGAGTGCCCTGCCCCGTTACCCCGGCTGGAGCGCTGGGCCCTGATCTCCCGGCCGGAGAGCCGGCGAAGTGCGGGGTATCCTCCGGCCCCCCTCCCACGGCCGGAGCGCCGGGCCCCGATCTCCCTGTAGCTGTGCCGTTCCCCGCTCCCCCGGCTGTAACGCCGGGCCCCGATCACCCGGCCGGAGCACCGTGCTCCGCTCCCACGGGTGGAGCGCCTGGTCCGGCTCCTCCGACCAAAGCGCCCAGCTGAGCACGGGGTAACCACCGGCCCAGCTCCCGCGGCCGGATCGCCGGGCCCCGATCTCCTGGCCCGAGACCCGGACCCTGCTCCCCCGGTCGGAGCGCCTGGCCCCGCTCCCCCAGCCGGATCGCCGGGCTGAGCGCGGGGAAACCCCTGCCCCGCTGACCCGGGCGCAGCGCCGGGTCCCGATCTCCCGGCCTCAGCACCGGACGGAGTGCGGGGAGATCTCCCTTCCCGCTCCCCCAACTGGAGCGCCGGGTCCCCATCTCCTGCCGGAGTGCCCTGCCCCAAACCGAGCACCGGGCCCTGCTGCGCCGGCCGGAGCACCGGGGCCCGATCTCCCGACCGGAGCACCGGGGCCCGATCTTCTGGCAGGCGCACCGGGTCCAGATCTCCTGGGCTGAGCCCCGGGCTCCACTCCCCCGGCAGGAGCGTCGGGTCACGATCTCCCAGCTGGTGTGCCGTGCGGAGTTCGGGGAGACCTCCGGGCCCGCCCCCCCGACCGGAGCGCGGGGTCCCGATCTCCCGGCCGGAACCCGGGCCCCGCTCCCCCGGCCAGAGCACCGGGACCCGATCTCCAGGCTGGAGCCCCGGGCCCCGCTCCCCCGACCGGAGCACGGGGTCCCGCACTCCCGGCCGGTGCCCTGGATCCCGCTCCCCGGGCCGGAGCGCCAGGCAGAGTGCGGGGAAACTTCTGGCCATGCTCCCCCGACCGGAGCGCCACGTCCCGATCTCCCGGCCAGAGCCCTGGGCCCCACTCCCCAAGCCGGAGAGCTGGGCCCCGTTCCCCCGGCCGGAGTGCCGGGACACCTCCGGCCCCCCTCCACCGACCGGAGCCCCGTGCCCCGCTCTCAAGGAGCGCCGAGCCCTGCTGCCCCGGCTGGAGAGCTGGGTCCTGATTTCCCAGGCGGAGGGCCGGGCATAGTTCGGGGAGACCTCCCGCCCTGCTCCCCCGACTGTAGCGCCGGGTCCCGATCTCCCGGCCGGAGCCCTGGGCCCTGCTCCTCCGCCTGGAGCGCCGGGTCCCGATCTCCCAGCAGGAGCGCCCGGCCCCGCTCCCCCGGCAGGAGTGTTGTGTCACGATCTCCCAGCCGGTGCGCTGTGCCCCGCTAACCCGGCTGGAGTGCTGGGTCCCGATCTCCCGGCCGGAGAGCCGGGCCCCGCTCTCCCGGCAGCAGTGCTGGGTCCTCATTTCCCGGCCGAAGCGTGGTGCAGACTGCGGTGAAACCCCCGGCCCACTCACCTAGCCTGTGCGCCTGGTCCCGATCTTCCTGCCGTAGCCCCGGGCCCCGCTCCCCTGGCAAGAGTGTCGGGTCTCGATTTTCCAGCCGGAGCCCCGAGCCACGCTACCCCGGCAGGAGCGCAGGGCCTCGATCTCCCGGCCGGAGTGCCGAGCAGAGTGCGGGGAAACCTCTGGCCACGCTTCCCCCACCGGAGCGCCGGGCGGAGTTCGGTCAGACCTGCGGCTCCGCTCTCCTGACCGGAATTGCCCCGCTGACCCGATCGGAGCGCCGTGCCCCGCTGCGCCGGCCGGACCGCGGGGTCCCGCTCCCCTGGCCGGAGCGCTGGGCTGAGTGCAGGGAAACCCTCGGCCCTCCTCCCACGGCCGGAGCGCCGGGCCCCGCTACCCTGACCGGAGCGCCGGGCTGAGCACGACAAAACCATCGTCCCCGCTCCCCCGGCCCGAGTCCCGTGCCCCGCTCCCACGGAGCGCCGTGCCCTGCTGCTTGGGCCGGAGGGCCGGGTCCCGATTTCCCGGCCGGAGGGCCGGGCGGAGTCCGGGGAGACCTCCCGCCCCGCTCCCCGGGCTGGAGCGCCAGGCGGAGTGCGGGCAAACCTCCCGACCCGCTCCCCCGGCCGCAGCGCCGGGTCGTGATCTCCCGGCGGAGCGCCGTGCCCCGCTGCCCCGATCGGAGCGCCAGGCCCCACTGCACCGGCCGGAGCGCAGGGTCCCGATCTCCTGGACGGAGCGCCCTCCCCTAACCGGAGTGCTGGGCGGAGTGCGGGGAAACCCCCGGCCCCCCACCCACGGCCGGAGCGCAGGGACCCGATCTACCGTCCGGAGCACCATGCTGAGAGCGGGGAAACCCCCGGCCCTGCTCCCCGACCGGAGCTTCAGGTCCCGCTCCTCCGGCCAGAGCGTCAGTCTGAGCGCGAGGGAACCCCCGGCCCCGCTCCCGCGGCCGGATCGCCGGCCCGATCTCCCAGCCAAAGCGCCGGTCCCGCTCCCCCGGCCGGAGCGTCACTCTGAGTGCGAGGAAACCCCCGGCCCTGCTCCCTTGCGGGAGCGCTGGGCCTGATCTCCTGGCCGCAGCGCCGGATCCCGCTCCCCCAGCCAGAGTGCCATGCTCCACTCCCCCGGCCGGAGCGCCTGGCCCCGCTCTCCCGGCCAGAACGCCGGGCTGAACCCGGGGAAACCCTCTGCCTCGTTCACCCAGCCGGATCGCCGGTCTCCGGTGCGCCCGCCGGAGCGCCATGTCCCAATCTCCCGGCCGCAGCGCCATGCTGAGAGCAGGAAAAACCCCGGCACTGCTCCCCGGCCGGAGCGCTGGGCCCCGATCTCCCGGCCATAGCGCCGGGCCCCAATCTCATGGCCAGAGCCCCGGGTCCCTCTCCCGCGACCGGAGCACTGGATCCTGATCTCCCGGCCGGAGCGCCGGGCGGAGTTCCGCAAGCCCCCGGCCGCGATCTTCCAGCCGGAGCGCCTCCGGCCCTTTTCCTTCTATAAAGTGGAAGGAAACAGCAGCTTGAAAGACATGCCAAAATTACACTGTGGTTTTATTAAATATTCCTTAGAAACTGCTTTTCCTGCTTTGCATCCACTCCTGGATCCCAGCAAGGAACAGGCATCTCACAGTTAATCTCTGGCCCTGGATCAAGCCAGGGCTGAGTTCAGAGACGTATGAACCATTTACACAGATTATCCAAAACATTCACTGCAGCTTCCTACACAACTATTTCTTGATCATGCCCCCAGGACCATGTCTTTCCGCTATGCCATCTTCTTACCTCCAAAAGCATCCTAGGCTTTTCATGCTGTCTGCAACCTCACCATGGTGAGTATGAATTACTGTCCTTTGCAAACCACACAAACACACTTCCCTCTTGTTCCAGCTCCCCCAGTGTCTTGTATTAGAGTCACTATTTCTAGCAGTCCGCCACATCTATAAAAGACTGGGACAGGCAGGGACAAAGGGAGTGTGGCTACATGTCCACAGAGTGCAAGTGAAATTTATTTTATAAGGCACAAAGAGCATTGAGATGACTGTTGGAATTATTAATAATATTTGAAATTATTAATATTAATATGGGGAATCACCAATCGCCAATTTCATCATAAATTTCTTTATTAAGTCTAAAGGCCACTATAATTATTCAATTGCTCTAAACATGCCTAAAAAACCTAACAAGCAATTTATTACATCCAAACTTCTATAAGCATTTGATCAAGATACTTACAAATGGTCTAATCCCGGGGTGCTTAGACCCATACTGGTTGGCTTCAACATGGTCAGGCAGGTATTAGCAATGAACCCTTTAAGATTTGACTTTTTATATCCTTTAACAAACAAGTGATGTCACTGCCAATTTCTGACTTCAGCTAACGAAATCATTTGAGACAATTCATCCTTATTTCCAGTCTTGATCCAAATAAGATTTACAACCTCCTTTCTTCCAAAGCCTTTCCTTCCTTATTTTCTCCCCCACTCCTTGCTTGCCGGCAGAACAGTGGGAAGGTTTGGGCTTTTTTCTTTTAAAACAATTTTTCTTTGTCTTGTTACTGCAGTTCTTTATTTTATTAGTTACTTTTGGAACCATACCTCTTTCCCACACTGCAAGTAATACTACTTATTATTCTCATGGCCCTTTTTACTCAATGATTGGGGCCTTCTTTACAACACACACACAAACAGACACAGATACACCTCCTTAGCCAAGCTTCAGCTAACTCTAATTCTTTATTTTTATACTTATTCTACAATGACACTGCCAGTACACAGATGAACAAGAGACAGGTGCAAAGCCTCTTCTCATCCAGGTGAGTTCATGCATCAGGAGGCAGATTTAGAAGAACCATCACTGATGAGCTCATGACTTTTGTAATCTTGAGGGGAAGCCACACATACACACATAGTTGTGTTGCCGGCACAGAGTGCCCGAGGACAGCAACAGCGGGGTTTGTTGCCCGGTGTGCGTCACGCCAATAAACACACCAGCGTGGAGAAGCAATTAAAGTTTATTTGGGATCCCAAAGTGGTGCAAGGAGACTAACACGTCTCAAATCAAGCACACCAACAGAAACAGTTTTTCTTCTTTTATACATTTTGCAGTTAAGCCTCACCCCCCCCCCCTTCCCCTCCCTTACTCCCCCTCTACCCCTCCCTTCCCTGGTAACAGTTACTAAGCAAATAGCAAGTACATTTAAGCAGTTAAGTCATTCTTGGCAGCTATAAGTTTAGCTCGTTAGTAACACTTCTTTAAACCGTTATCTTGTCCTTTTTCCCTTTGAACTGTTATTTTCCCTTCAGCCAGAAACATGCAGGCCTCATTATTACTGCTTGATACCGGTGTGAGCAGGGGGTTGCACACAGATAACTGGTTGCTTACATATTCCAATTGCACCTGGCTTATGAGATCGATTAGAGTTTAAACATGGGAGAAGTTTGGTTCTTTTGGGCCTAGTGCAGGAAGGCTTCATTGACACTAGTTCCCTTCCACCCTCCCGAGTTACCTAGGGTTATGCCTAGTGACGTCAACAGTTGTGAGGGGAAGAATTATGCCTCCATCTTCTTCCTGGCAGCTAAGAGGAGGGCTCCAGTCCTGGCACTGGGGGCGAGGGAGGGAATTGCCATCCTTGCCTGCTATTGGGCATATATTGTCCCTGTATATTTGTGTAGCTGTACACAACTACACAGTTTTGGTCTTACTTTCAGTCACATTTTGCTGCATTACACCTCCATATCTGTATGTAACCCTTTACCAGGTGATGTTGGCAGCAAAAAGGGCCAGGCACGAGTATCTAGGGAAGTGATACACAGATCTCAGTGGTTCAGGAGCCAAATTAATGATCAACAGAACAGCCACTGTAGTGTGAGTTCATGGTTTCATTTACTATAGTACTATTCATATTTAAATAGTATGAGAGGGGAAATATACTCTCTCTCTATATATATATATAATATATAAATCTCACAACAAATAAGTTAATAACTTTGCACAAGATGATAACTTAATTGATTAATAACATAGTAAAAGCATCCTGATCGGTTATTAACTTAAATTAAATCACATGGGGCTTTAATGTCATGTGCTGCAAAGAGCCGCAGGAGACACATTAAAGAGCCACTCAGGGCTCATGAGCCTCTTTCTGAGTATCACTGATCTAGGGGTTCCTCTTACAATTCACAAACAGCACCAGCCTGAGCCCCACCCAGAAACCTGGGGGAGGGGAACATCTTGCCACACGGCAGAAGTTTTTCCCCCTTCCCCTTTATCTGACACGTGTCCAAGGACTGAATCCCTGCTGGCAAGGACCTATATGGCACTGGCCCCCGGCTATAGGCACCTCTTTGCTAAAGGCACAGAGTGCAAGGCTAGACCTGAGTAACCTCCGGGAAGGAGCCCTCTAGCCAGCGCCATTACAGCTGAACTCCTAACTTCAGGGTTAGGTGGCGGAACCTCCGGACTGGCCCCAGACCCTGGACCCATCATGAGAGAGAGGGCAGGGACAGCATCATGCTGAGAGATGATGCCACAGCAGTTCTCCACTGCATTCTCAGAGGGCAGCAGCAGCAGCTGAGTGTGAAAAGAGTGATCAGCGTGAGAAGCTATTTCTGAATCTGAACTCCCTGCATCAGGGCAGCGATCTCTTTTATAAAGGCCACAAGCAGAATTTTAAATCTTAATTCTCCCAGTTTGGTAAAAAGGGAGCTGAGAGTGAGTGGAGAAAACAAAAAGTCTGCTCCGGAAAGAAGAGACAAGAATTACCTAGCTTGCAAAAAGCAAAGTAGGATGGCTTATTGCCATTGCAACTGTCACAGTTCATGGCAACTGCACCCGTGTTCCCCCTGTGGGGTCCAGCCAAGGCACCCACCCTCAGGCTCCTGGCTCCCCAGCCCTCACCTCTCTTGGGCAGAAATACACATCTCCCTCCCTCCTGACTGGGGTATTTCCAGGCTGCACAGCTCTCTGTCTACACTGTGAATTCCCCAGCAAAGTCAGACTGCATTAGCAGGCCAGCTTTGCTTTTCTCTCTGACGGGGCAAACAGTGCCATTGCCAGGGCCATAACCAGGGGGCAGGGAGGGGGCAGGTGGGCAACCGCCCAGGGCACAAAACTGCAAGGGGCAGAAAAATGGGGAGAAAAAATGACAGAAAAAACTGTAGGGCTGCAAATATGCTTGCTCACCCAGGGCACTAAAATGCCTCATTACAGCTCTGGGCACTGCCACAGTTGAACTACCACCCAGCTCTTTCTAGGCAAGCACATTGATTCTTAAAGTACAAGTATTACAGAGAGAAAATAAAAGAACCTACATGCATATTAATCAGTTTGCCAGAGGTCGCCTCCCCCCCATCTCCACAAGATCTCTGGTCAGTGTCAGCCCTTCCAAGCCTTCCCTAAGGATGAGGGGGGCCCCTTAGAGAGTCTGTCCATTCGCTGGATCAGAAAGCAGGCCCTGAGTCAGTTTAAACACAGATTATTTATCCAAAAACCCTTTCTGAGTTTGTTGGTGCCTGGAGAGTCCAGTTTGAACCAGTTGCTATGAGCCGGCGCGCCGGGCCCCGATCTCCCTGCCGGAGAGCCAGGCGCCGCTCCCCCGGCCAAAGTGCCATACCCTGCTCCCCTGGCCGGAGCACTGGGCTGAGCACGGGGAAACCCCCGGCCCCACTGCCCCGGCCGGAGCGCCGGGTCCCGCCCCCCCGGCCAGAGAACAGCAGAACAGTGGGAAGGTTTGGGCTTTTTTTCTTTTAAAACAGTTTTTCTTTGTCTTGTTACTGCAGCTCTTTATTTTATTAGTTACTTTTAGCTTTTCTCTGCAGAGTTCTGGGTACCACACTGTCATATACTGAACATATACTGAACATCCGCTACTTGTTGCCAAACCCAAACTGTAGCCATGTCGGTTTGCTGAGTTTAGTCTTTTGTCTGATTCATTTGTAATAAGCAGAGGTAACAAGCAGGTCTTCTGGTACCCTGCCCGTCCAACCACCAAAACAGAAAGCCAGGATGATGGGGTTAATGAAGTTTAGGCCTCATGTGATTACAAGTGCCATCAAACTAAAAAGGTAACAAGACATGTAAGGGGAAGAGGAGACAAAGGCATGCTACCATGGTACAGTCCTAGGCCTGCAAAAGTCACCAAGGTGGGTAGCCTGGGGAGAAGAGAGAAAGAGCTCAGGAGAACCCAAGTACAAGCTGGGGAGGTTCTCCTAAGGTTATCAAGGAATTGGCTGAGTTGAGAAATGTGGCTGATGCAAATAAGCCTCATGTTCCTTTGACAACACCAGCCATTTAGCGTAATGGACTGCAGGGCTACCTGTGCTGATATCTAAAAGTTTGGGTTTGACAACAAGTAGCAGGTGTTCAGTATATGACAGTGTGGTACCCAGAACTCTGCAGAGAAAAGTGAAATCCCCAGAATGTTCTCTGGATCGGTTCAGAGCAATCCAGGAGCCAAGGCAGTTCCTCGTGAAACTAAAGCAGCATCCCATGGCTGCACACTGCTCCTGGGTTCAGTATTGTATCTTCAAATGTATACTATCTCTGAGTGCAGGTGCACACACACAGACTTTCAAAATGGCCCTCATTGTCATTTCACCACCCATTTGCCAAAATGTACCAAAGTATGTCCAACACCACGGGTGCCCTGAGAAATTTTTACACGTCCATCCCTGTGGAGCCATCCCCACTGCAGCTGCTGGCCCCAGTGCCTTGCCCACCCAGTCTGTGCCATGCTCATCCCTCACATTCTAGCCCTGCCCACACAGGTGCAGTGTCACTCCCCATCCCTGCACATGGTGCAAACCTCCAACATGGGTGAAAAGTGTCCTCTGTGGTTGGTACCACACTGAACAGAAGTGTCAACCACCAGTGTGGGATTTCATCTACCCCTGCACCAAACCAAAGAGGGGCATTTGCATGAATTGTCTCTCAGCTCAAGCAACTACCTGAGTCCCACTGCAAAGTAGGTGCAGATCTCCTCTGACTCATTCCCCTCATGATCAGTTGGGTTGGTGCAGACAGGACTGGAACTCCTATGGCCCCCACATGCTCAAGAGTTAGCTTCATCTTACTAGAGGCAAATGTAATATACTGGCTTGGTGAGCGTGATCATGTCTTTCCCTAGTGGCTGGTTTACTCTGAGGAGAATAGTGTATCTAGGTTCTTACATGACCGCCATCAACAAAGCCTTTGAGTGTTTGTTACAGACTTACAGCTAATGGTGTCTCTTCTTTGGGGCCTGCTCCTTCTGCCATCAGCCTCGATGGTGCAGAATCAGGCTCCTAGTGCAAAGAGTGCTGGGCTCTGTTCCTGTTACGTTCGTGGAACGCACACTGAGGAATTACATAAAATACTCTTTCTGCAAGGTTGCAATTTCACTCTCCTTTATTTCTTAAAATCCAGAACCTTACCATACAAGAACCAAAAACAGAGAGCAACAAAGCTGGCTGCTCCCTAAGACAGAGGCACAACTCACCCCCATTTTACTGACTGCTGAAAGACCCAGACTGCACATTTCCCTAAAAAGCCCCCAGCTGGCAAGCAGGACCAGGAAATCCCCTGAGAATTTGAAGTGTTAGATTATAATTTTAGCCGTTTTCAAAACACCACAGTTCCCAGTGACAGCCATTGTGTGTAGCAATCATACAGCACACAGTTAGAGATAATCTGTTTGGAGGGAATAGTAAACTTCTGCTGGTGCTATCCAAGTGAGTATGTGAGGAGCAGACTGGGGCGGGGGGTCTTGCTCAGGGTCGGCTCCAGGCACCAGCTTAGCAAGCAGGTGCTTGGGGCAGCCAAGGGGAAGGGGCGGCACGTCTGGCTCTTCGGCGGCAATTCGGTGGTGGGTCCCTCGGTCCCTCTTGGAGGGAAGAACCTGCCGCCGAATTGCCGCCGAAGAAGAAAGCAGCGCAGCTGAGCTGCCGCCGATCACGATCGCGGCTTTTTTTTTTTTTTCCCGCCACTTGGGGCGGCAAAAACCCTGGAGCCGGCCCTGGTCTTGCTGATGGCCAGCCTGGCTCACTCCATGCGCAGCTCTAGCCCAGGCTGCCACTACTGCTTCTGATTTGGCCAGTGTGGGAGAGCGGGATGGTGCTGCTTTGCCATCTCCACAGAGGCTATAAACCGTCTAATAGCCCACAGATAAGTTACCATGCAGCTTTCTAAGCAAGCACAT
Organism: Emys orbicularis; assembly: GCF_028017835.1. NCBI lineage: Eukaryota > Metazoa > Chordata > Testudines > Emydidae > Emys > Emys orbicularis. The sequence goes on from NC_088691.1 coordinate 53,311,687, forward strand.
TTAGGCTTAAGGTTTGCTGGACAAACCAAAAAATTGAAAAAAAAAATAGCTTGGGGTTGGCACGAAACAATTTTTTTCAAAAAACTTTTGGAGAACAAAAAAAGTTGAAAAAATTGCATTTCAAAGTGCTGTGTTCAACCTGAAAGAAAACATTTTGTTTCATTGTCAAGGTGTTTTTTAAACCTTCTTTAACAATAACATTGAAGTAAAATTTGAAATGAAAAGTTGTTTCGGGACACAATGCTTTGTTTAGAAAATGTTGAGAACAAAACATTTTGATCTTTTTGTTTGGTTTCCCCAACCAAAACAATTTCTGCACAAATTTGCTAAATGTGTTGGTTCACCCAAATCTGCACTTTTCACCCAAAAAAACCCAAACAAAAAACATTTCATCCAGCTCTTGTCAATGGTGCTCGAACCCCCTAAGGAAAACTGTGCAGCAGAAGACTGAAATCAGAACTAAGTCTGTCAGGGAGCAGATGTTATCTAAAAGGTGTATGCACACGTCATCTTATGGGGTTCTAAATAGCCCCAGACCTTTGGCATTTGGGGGCCTGTGTACAAAGTATCTGTGCCAGGTATATGGAAAATCAGCAGCTACAGCATGTGCCTACAGGACCGTTGAGGAGTTTGGAGCTGCCCAGGGATGGGGGTGTATCCAAGTCATTCTATCTCTACATCTCTTTTAAATGTAATTTTCTGCTGATCAGTGTCCTTTGGCCTCTTGATAGGCTGTATTTTAAGCTCACAGCCTTGATTCAAACTGGAGCAGAGGTGATCTGAGAGCTCAAAAAACAATGCTCTGTCATGCTCTGCAAACCACGTTCTCCCTCTAACACCTGGTAATGATTCAGAGAATTTTAATGTTTGATTTTTATATTTCAGTCATAAACAGTTCTACAAACATCCTCCCATGCTGGCCCCTGTGGGTATGTGTACACAGCCCTGGGCAGCAGCCCCCTCCCTAGGCTTCACAGCCTCAGCTCCAGCCCAAGCTGCAACTTCAAAGTGCCGTGTACACAGCTGTTTTGGGAGCGCTAATGCAAGCCCTGCTAACCCGAGTCGATTGCCCCAGGCTGGGAGGCTCACTGCCATGGGCTGGGCAGACATTCCCAGAGTCAGACATTCCCAGGGAGGCAAACAGATACGCGGCCCTCCCATTAGCCTGTTTCAGTGACACACATTGTGCCTCTGCAAGAGTGGGACATCTTACCCTTGTACTCCCAAAGCCTGGGGGGCTCCCTGCAGGCTGCCAGGAATCCCTGTTGATGCCTATAGACCTGCCTCAGCCACTCCCAAACCCCGGTTTGAGACCTGGCACAGCTAGATCAATGGACTGTTGTTTGTTTGCCCCCTCAGGGGAGGACAAGACTTGGTCCCCTGGGATGGAAGGAGGATCCAGTGGTTAGGGCCCTGGCCTGGGGCTTGGGAGACATGGGGCCTGTCTACACGGCGCTTTACTCCACACCAGATGGATGTACATTTAGTCTGCATTAGCGTGTCTCACACCAACGGGCCCACTTGGCCCCTGCCGGCGTGTCCCAGAACTTCCCTGGTGCATGTTAGCGTCGCACTGTTTGAAATGGCTCCACCATGGAGCTGTGCTGACTGGGCCCAGCAAAGGGTCGGCCACCTTGTACTCGTTGTCTGTAGAGTACTAGTTCTGCTGCAAACAGGGCCTTTGGGACAAATGGGCTGGCTAAGGAATTTGGGGTCTGTGAAATGCCATAATTAAACAGACTAGATGCAGTGACTCTATGGTCAAGAGGGAAACAACCAGGTGAGAGGTTGGTGGATCATAGCGTGCATTTGCCTGAGTTCCCAAAGCCATCGCAGACCAATAATACATAATGCAGAGTTGTGAAAAGGCTGTGATGGGGCAATTTCCTGCAATATCCTGAGCAAACCTTATTAAATTGAGTTTCTGTTATCATTATGGGCTGGGATTGTATGCACTCCTTGGGGAAGGGGAGCACAGCCCCACACTAACAACAGTGTGTGTGTGTGTGGGGGGGGGGTTAGGTAAAGTCACTCAGTTGTAACACCTCCAGAGAGATCCTGTCCCCTAGAGAGAGGCTCATAGCAACTGGTTCAAACTGGAGTCTCCAGGCACCAACAAACACAGAAAGGGTTTTTGTATAAATAGCCTGTGTTTAAACTGACTCAGGGCCTGCTTTCTGATCCAGCGAACGAACAGACTGTCCAAGGGGCTCCCCTCATCCTTAGGGAAGGCTTGGAAGGGCTGACACTGACCAGAGGCCTTGTGGAGGTGTGGGGGGGGGGCGACCTCTGGCAAACTGATTAATATGCATGTAGGTTCTTTTATTTTCTCTCTGTAATACTTGTACTTTAAGAATCAATGTGCTTGCCTAGAAAGAGCTGGGTGGTAGTTCAACTGTGTCAGTGTCCAGAGCTGTAATGAGGCATTTTAGTGCCCTGGGTGAGCAAGCATATTTGCAGCCCTACAGTTTTTCTGTCATTTTTTCTCCCCATTTTTCTGCCCCTCGCAGTTTTGTGCCCTGGGCGGCTGTCCGCCTGCCTCCTCCCTGCCCCCTGTTATGGCCCTGGCAATGGCACTGTTTGCCCCGTCAGAGAGAAAAGCAAAGCTGGCCTGCTGATGCAGTCTGACTTTGCTGGGGAATTCACAGTGTAGACAGAGAGCTGTGCAGCCTGGAAATACCCCAGTCAGGAGGGAGGGAGATGTGTATTTCTGCCCAAGAGAGGTGAGGGCTGGGGAGCCAGGAGCCTGAGGGTGGGTGCCTTGGCTGGACCCCGGAGGGGGAACACAGGTGCAGTTGCCATGAACTGTGACAGTTGCAATGGCAATAAGCCACCCAACTTTGCTTTTTGCAAGCTGGGTAGTTCTTGTCTCTTCTTTCCGGAGCAGACTTTTTGTTTTCTCCACTCACTCTCAACTCCCTTTTTACCAAACTGGGAGAATTAAGTTTTAAAATTCTGCTTGTGGCCTTTATAAAAGAGATCGCTGCCCTGATGCAGGGAGTTCAGATTGAGAAATAGCTTCTCACGCTGATCACTCTTTACACACTCAGCTGCTGCTGCTGCCCTCTGAGAATGCAGTGGAGAACTGCTGTGGCATCATCTCTCAGCATGATGCTGTCCCTGCCCTCTCTCTCATGATGGGTCCAGGGTCTGGGGCCAGTCCGGAGGTTCCGCCACCTAACCCTGAAGTTAGGAGTTCAGCTGTAATGGCGCTGGCTAGGGGGCTCCTTCCCGGAGGTTACTCAGGTCTGGCCTTGCACTCTGTGCCTTTACCAAAGAGGTGCCTATAGCCGGGGGCCAGTGCCATATAGGTCCTTGCCAGCAGGGATTCAGTCCTTGGACACGTGTCAGATAAAGGGGAAGGGGAAAAAAAACTTCTGCCGTGTGGCAAGATGTTTCCCCCCCCTCCCCAGGTTTCTGGGTGGGACTCAGGCTGGTGCTGTTTGTGAATTGTAAGAGGAACCCCTAGATCAGTGATACTCAGACTGAGGTTCATGAGCCCTGAGTGGCTCTTTAATGTGTCTCCTGCGGCTCTTTGCAGCACATGACATTAAAGCCCCATGCCATTTAATTTAAGTTAATAACTGATCAGGATGCTTTTACTATGTTATTAATCAATTAAGTTATCATCTTGCACAAAGTTATTAACTTATTTGTTGTGAGATTTATATATTATTTATTATATATATATATTGAGTATATTTCCCCTCTCATACTATTTAAATATGAATAGTACTATAGTAAATGAAACCATGAACTCACACTACAGTGGCTATTCTGTTGATCATTAATTTGGCTCCTGAACCACTGAGCTCTGCGTATCACTTCTCTAGATACTCGTGCCTGGCCCTTTTTGCTGCCAACATCACCTGGTAAAGGGTTACATACAGATATGGAGGTGTAATGCAGCAAAATGTGACTGAAAGTAAGACCAAAACTGTGTAGCTGTGTACAGCTACACAAATATATAAGGATAATACATGCCCAATAGCAGGCAAGGATGGCAATTCCCTCCCTCGCCCCCAGTGCCAGGACTGGAGCCCTCCTCTTAGCTGCCAGGAAGAAGATGGAGGCATAATTCTTCCCCTCACAACTATGTGTGTATGTGTGGCTTCCCCTCAAGATTACAAAAATCATGAGCTCATCAGTGATGGTTCTTCTAAATCTGCCTCCTGATGCATGAACTCACATGGATGGGAAGAGGCTTTGCACCTGTCTCTTGTTCATCTGTGTACTGGCAGTGTCATTGTAGAATAAGTATAAAATTAAAGAATTAGAGTTAGCTGAAGCTTGGCTAAGGAGGTGTGTCTGTGTCTGTTTGTGTGTGTGTTGTAAAGAAGGCCCCAATCATTGAGTAAAAAGGGCCATGAGAATAATAAGTAGTATTACTTGCAGTGTGGGAAAGAGGTATGGTTCCAAAAGTAACTAATAAAATAAAGAACTGCAGTAACAAGACAAAGAAAAATTGTTTTAAAAGAAAGAAGCCCAAACCTTCCCACTGTTCTGCTGTTCTCCAGCCAGGGGAGCGGGACCCGGCAGTCCAGCCAGGAGATCAGGGCTCGGCGCTCCGGCCGGGGCAGCGGGGCCGGGGGTTTCCCCGCGCTCAGCCTGGTGCTCCGGCCAGGGGAGCGGGACCCGGAGGTCCGGCCAGGAGGTCAGGGCCCGGCGCTCCGGCCGGGGCAGCGGGGCCAGGGTTTCCCCACGCTCAGCCCGGCGTTCTGGCTGGGGGAGCAGGGCCCGGAGCTCCGGCCGGGAGATCGGGACCCGGCGCTCCGGCTGGGGGAGCGGGGCACGGCACTGCAGCCAGGAGATTGGGGCACGGCGCTCCGGCCGGGGGAGCGGGCCTGGGGGGTTCGCTGCGCTCAGCCCGGCGCTCCGGCCAGGGGATCAGGGCCCGGCGCTCCGGCCAGAGCAGCGGGGCCGGGGTTTCGCTGCGCTCAGCCCGGCACTCCGGCCGGGGGGTGGGGCCGGGGGCTTGCCACGCTCAGAGAAATGTCCTGCAGCATGGACAAATCCCTCCACCAGTCGTGGCTAACCTATTCATACTGGTGTCTTGGAACCTATAAGGCCTAAATTGTCCTGGAAGACACCTCCCGGGTCATGGAGTTCAACCTCTCATTGCAGGCAACCCCTAATTTGCTCTGTTTCTTTGATTGTCTTGTGTTACCTTATACCCTGTAAATTTTTAAAAAATTTAATTTAGAAAATCCCCAACTAAAGATAGGTTGGTCGTGGGCTGTGAAGGTGCAGTTTGAGCATTTGCTGAGAAATTTGGAGTCAGAGAAAGCTATACAGATCTGCCAAGTGCCTGGACAGGCAATCTTACAGATGTAAAGATGGTAGCCGAGATGCTCCGTGTGAGGTTATTGCTCAGCAAGCCGTGGAAAAAAATCTGCCTAATGAGAATAGTCAGTGCAAGGAATATAACAGGCCAGGAGTCTAGACATGTATGTGAATCGCAGAAGTGAACTTGCAGATAGTTGCTGGCTGGCATTGGGGCAAAACAGCAGCAGGAGGTATCATTGACTAGGGGTTAAAGCAGAGGGGCTGAGATGGAGGAGACTTGACATTCTTTTAAGCAAAGTAGGGAAATGTGGTCTAGATGAATGTACTATAAGGTGGGTGCACAACTGTTGAAAGACTGTATTCAAAGAGTAGGTACCAATGGTTTGCAGTCAAACTGGCAGGGTGTATCTAGTAGGGTCCCACAGGGGCCAGTCCTGGGCCCAGTACTATTCAATATTTTCCTTAATGACTTGGACAATGGAGTGGAGAGTATGCTTGTAACATTTCCAGATGACACTAAGCTGTAAAGGGTTGCAAGCACTTTGGAGGACAGGATTAGAATTCAGAATGACCTTGACTAATTGGAGGATGGTTCTGAATTCAACAAAATGAGACACTGAAAATAAGTGTAAAATATTTCACTTAGAAAGGAAATATCAAATGCTCATCTACAAAATGGGAAATAACTAGTTAGGTGGTAGTACTGCTGAAAGGGATCTGGGGGTGACAGTGGAGTATGTGACTATATGGTCAAACTGGAGCAAGTGAAGAGGAGAGCAACAAAAATGACCAAAGCTTTACAAAACTTGAGCTAACAGGAAAGGTTAAAAAAACCTGGGCATGTTTAGTCTTGAGAAAAGAAGACTGAGGGGTGACCTGATAGTCTTCAAATATTAATATTAATGTTAATGTTAAGGGCTTTATAAAGAGGACGGTGATCAATTGTTCTTTATGTCCTCTGAAGGTAGGACAAGAAGCAATGGGCTTAATCTGTAGCAAGGGAGATTTAGGCTAAACATTAGGAAAAACTTTCTAACTCTAAGGGTAGTTAAGCTCTGGAATAGGCTTCCAGGGGAGGTTATGGAATCCCCATCATTGCAGGGTTTTTAAGAACAGGTTGGACAAACACCTGTGAGGGAGAGTGAGAGCAAGAGCACTGGGTTCTCATCACTCCAGGAAGCTTGAATCAATTGGAGTTCCCAGGTGGTGGTGGTAGCTGAGGGTCCAGAGTGCTGGAGACAGGCAGAGCCCCCAGCACGATCAGTCAGGAGAAGATGAAGTCCCAATGGAACTAATGCAGATTTTGGATCCAGGCATCAGAACACTTACTTGAGCATAGGTAGGGGTTTTTGTAGGGAAAGAACAATGGTTCAAGGGAGAACACTAGATTTGTTTATGGGTAAACTAAGTATACCAAAGTTGTTTTGTTCAGACTAGACCAGTGGTCCCCAACGTGGTGCCCGTGGGTGTCATGGCGCCCGCCAGGGCATTTATGTGCGCCCGCCTAGAGACACGGTGTGAAAAGTAGTGCCCAGCAGGGAAGAGAAGCCGCGGCCCCGCTCCTGCCGGGGACAGAGAACTGCCCAGAACTGCCAAAAAAATCCCAACACTGGGGCAGCAGGCTGCAGGCGCCAGTGTTCTCTGACCCCGGCAGGTGCGGGGCCACAGCTTCTCTCCGGCTTCTCTCCGCGCTGCTCAGAACTTCCAAAAAAAAAAGCGGCTTGGACTGCCGCCGCCCAAACTGCCAAAGCGCAAAAAACCCCAAAACAACAAAAAAAAACCACCTGAACTGCTGAAGCAGGAAAAAAAAACAAAAACAACAGCCCCAAGAATGGACGGAATGCCACCTCTTAGCATGTGGCGCCCCAGGCACGTGCTTGCTCCGCTGGTGCCTGGAGCCGCCCCTGTATGTGAGTATTCTTCCGCTGCACTGATACTGCTGTTTTCTCGTGCTTTGCGATTTATTATTTTTTTAACATTTTGCCCCAAAATGAGTGGTTCAAATAAAAGACAACGTACGTATTATTTCAACGCAGAGTGGGAAGAATCCTATTGTTTTATTGAAAATAAAGGGAAATGTGTTTGCTTATTGTGCAGTGGTACTGTTGCAGTGCCGAAAAAACATAATGTCGAACACCATTTCCAAACTAATCACGGCTCTTTTGACATTAGCCAGCCACTTAAATCTGAGTTGAGAAAGAAGAAAATTAATCAACTCAAATCAAACCTATCTGCCCAGCAATCTGTTTTCACTAGACAAGTGGTAAAGTCTAAAAGTGCTACTATTGCTTCCATTAAAATTGCTCATCTGCTCGCAAAGAAGAAAAAAACCCTTTCAAGATGGTGAATTGTTGAAGGAAGCATTTTTGACTGGTGCTGATTGCCTGTTTCAAGGATTTCCTAACAAGGGTGAGATTTTGTCAGCAATACAAGACTTGCAGTTATCAGACAACACAGTTACGAGGAGGATACATGCAATTTCAAGCGACATGCAAACTCAGCTGAAGGATGACTTGAAAATATGTGACTGGTTTTCACTGCAGTTCGATGAGTCGACAGATATATCAGATACAGCGCAGTTGGCAGTTATGGTGAGGATGGTATTTAGTGACTTCACCGTAAAAGAAGAGTTACTAAAAGTATTGCCTATGAAAGGGCGAACAAAGGGTGAGGACATCTATAATTTATTCAGATCATATGCAACATCAATTAGTATGCCACTATACAAGCTGTCTGTGATCACCACTGATGGGGCACCAGCAATGGTGGGCAGCGCCAATGGATTCATTGCACTCTGCAAGAAGAATGAATCCTTTCCAAACTTTGTCTTATCATTGCATTATCCACCAAGAAGCTTTGTGCATCAAAGTTCTTTCTTTTCAACACGTCATGAATGTCGTTATTAAAATAATTAACTCTATTCGAGCGAAACCTTTGCAACACCGACTTTTTAAGACCCTGTTGGAAGATGTTGATGATAAACAATCTGATCTTATCTTGCACACAGAAGTACGATGACTGAGCAAATGTAAAGTTCTTGCATGTTTTTTAAGCCTAATTGAAGAGATCAAAGAATTTCTGAAGTCCACAAATCAGAACTTCGAGCAACTAGAAGACTCCAGCTGGTTAATGGACTTGGCTTTTCTTGCCATCATCACTGACAAATTGAACATTTTAAATCTTGAGCTCCAGGGAAAAGACAAACATGTGGCTCAAATGATAGGTTCTGTAAAATCATTCAAAGCAAAACTGATCTTGTGGATGTCACATATGAAGACGAAGTCTCTCGTACATTTCCCAAGTATGAAGAAAATGGTATGTGCCAGTGATTTTAACCCATCACCATTTGTTATCCACATTCAAACACTTCTGGAACAATTTGAAAAGAGATTTCAACAGTTCACCATCATTGAGCCTGTAGTTGCCTTTCTTGTGAATCCTTTTACTTGCCAAATAGAGGTAACAGAAATGGCTATATCAATTGCGAGTCTCATTCAAGTAAGAACAGAAGACGTGGAACTGGAGATTTTGGACCTTCAAAATGATATTGTCCTAAAATCCTGCGCAACAGATGAAAACTTTTTGAATCTGGTTGACCGAAAAAAGTTTCCTGCCTTAAAAAATGTAGCATACAAAATAAAATCTTATTTCGGTTCCTCTTATCTATGTGAAGTTCTGTTTTCAACAATGAATATCATAAAATCAAAATACAGATCTATGCTTACTGATGCCCATCTTGATGATTGCTTAAGAATGGGAATATCATCCTACTCTCCCAACTACGAAAAATTGGCTGAAGAAATGCAGTGCCAAAAATCACACTGACTTTATTAGAAAAAACATGTGAATTAATTATACCTATTTTCCATTAAGTGCTGATGAGCGCGTATGATTAACTTGTGTTTAACTTTTTTTCATATTTGTTTGTTTGTTTATTGAAATCCAGATACAAGTAACAATACAAAGAATATTTTTAATTAACCATAACTGGCTATCTATGTTAAAGTAAGAATAATAAATATATTTGGACCAGCAGTTCAACAATGTTTTATATATAGGACTGAAATATTACTAGCCTCACTTTCTGCTACAGCTAGTCTAAATTTTTCCAAAAAACTGTCCAATCAAAAACTAATTTTACTTTTTTAAAATAAATAAGATGAAAACTGTTTATGATATTTATTTTGTAAAAACTCCTTAATTTTTCTTACGGGTAGATAAAAAAGAGCAAATTCACATAGTAAGTGTGACGAAGTGGGACTGTTCTTAATGTTTCCTCTCAATACTGTGTGGATGCCTCAGTTTCCCCTGTGCATTTCTTAAGTCTCCAGTGTGCATAAATGGCCGACACTCTGTATCCTGGCAACAAATGGCTGGGGCCCTTCCCCCCTGCAAGGGAATAGCTAAAGGTGAACAAAGAGATCAGGTGATCTCCTGGCCCGGGAAAGAGACAAAGGCCAGAAAGGAGGGGCTGGAGGGGGTTTCAGTTGGGAGCTGGCTGGGGACGGGGAGTGAGTGCAGACGGGGTTGTCTGGCTTGCTGGGCCCCAGAATGGACCCGGCTGAGGGGTCCTGTTCTCTGCACCTACAAGCTCTGCTTTAGACCGTGTTCCTGTCATCTAATAAACCTCTGTTTTACTGGCTGGCTAAGAGTCATGTCTGACTGCGAAGTGGGGGTGCGTGCAGGACCCTGTGGCTTCCCCAAGACCCCACCTGGGCGGATTCGCTGTGGGAAGCACATGGAGGGGCATATGCTGAATGCTCCAAGGTCAGACCCAGGAAGGAGAAGCCGTGTGAGCTTCTTGCCCTGAAGACAGTCTGCTCCAAGGGAGAGGAGGCTCCCCAAAGTCCTGACCGGCTTTGTGGGGAACAATTCCAAAGCATCGCCCGGGGACTCCGTGACAGTAAGGTGAAAGAGTAATTGCCGAATAATTTAATTAATACCTTTTACATGTAAAATTACCTTTTTTATCTTATGGATTCATATATTATGTAATATTAAATATGATGTGTTTCATATTATTTAATGTACAAATACAAAATAAGCCTTGAAAAATTGTTGGCGCCCGCCACACTCTTCTGAAAACATGAATGTGCTATTGGCCACAAAAAGGTTGGGGACCACGGATCTAGCTCATACTTCTTAAACTTGCCAGCAAGAATACTGTGGGAGACCGTATCAAAAGCTTTGCTAAAGTCAAGGAATAACACGTTCACTGCTTTCCCCTCATCCACAGAGCCAGTTATCTCATCATAGATAGAAGACAATTACGTTAGTCAGGCATGACTTGCCCTTGGTGAATCCATGCTGACTGTTTCTGATCACTTTCCTTTCCTCTAAGTGCTTCAGAATTGATTCCTTGAGGATTCCCTGCTCCATGATTTTTCCAGGGACTGAGGTGAGGCTGACTGGCCTGTAGTTCCCCAGATCCTCCTGCTTCCCTTTTTTAAAGATGGGCACTACATTAGCCTTTTTCCAGTCATCCAGGACCTCCCCCGATTGCCATGAGTTTTCAAAGATAATGGCCAATGGCTCTGCAATCACATCCGCTAACTCCTTTAGCACCCTCGGATGCAGCGCATCCGTCCACATGGACTTGTGCTCGTCCAGCTTTTCTAAATAGTCCTGAACCACTTCTTTCTCTACAGAGGGCTGGTCACCTCCTCCCCATGCTGTGCTGCCCAGTGCAGCAGTCTGGGAGCTGACCTTGTTCGTGAAGACAGAAGCAAAAAAAGCATTGAGTACATTAGCTTTTTCCACATCCTCTGTCACTAGGTTGCCTCCCTCATTCAGAAAGGGGCCCACACTTTCCTTGACTTTCTTCTTGTTGCTACCATACCTGAAGAAACCCTTCTTGTTACTTTTAACATCTCTTGCTAGCTGCAACTCCAAGTGTGATTTGGCCTTCCTGATTTCACTCCTGCATGCCTGAGCAATATTTTTATACTCCTCCTTGGTCATTTGTCCAATCTTCCACTTCTTGTAAGCTTCTTCTTTGTATTTAAGATCAGCAAGGATTTCACTGTTAAGCCAAGCTGGTCGCCTGCCATATTTACTATTCTTTCTACACATCGGGATGGTTTGTTCCTGCAACCTCAATAAGGATTCTTTAAAATACAGCCAGCTCTCCTGGACTCCTTTCCCCCTCATGTTATTCTCCCATGGGATCCTGCCCATCAGTTCCCTGAGGGAGTCAAAGTCTGCTTTTCTGAAGTCCAGGGTCCATATTTTGCTGCTCTCCTTTCTTCCTTGTGTCAGGTTCCTGAACTCGACCATCTCATGGTCACTGCCTCCCAGGTTCCCATCCACTTTTGCTTCCCCTACTAATTTTTCCCTGTTTGTGAGCAGCAGGTCAAAAAGAGTTCTGCCCCTAGTTGGTTCCTCCAGCACTTGCACCAGGAAATTGTCCCCTACACTTTCGAAAAACTTCCTGGATTGTCTGTGCTCCACTGTATTGCTCTCCCAGCAGATATCAGGGTGATTGAAGTTCCCCAGGAGAACCAGGGCCTGCGATCTAGTAACTTCTGTTAGTTGCCAGAAGAAAGCCTCGTCCATCTCATCCCCCTGGTCTGGTGGTCTGTAGGAGACTCCCACCACGACATCACCCTTGTTGCTCACACTTCTAAACTTAATCCAGAGACTCATAGACTCATAGACTCATAGACTTTAAGGTCAGAAGGGACCAATATGGTCATCTAGTCTGACCTCCCGCATGATGCAGGCCACAAAAGCTGACCCACCCACAAAAGCTGACCCACCCACAACAGAATCTTCCAGCCTGCGACCCCTGCCCTATGCTGCGGAGGAAGGCGAAAAACCTCCAGGGCCTCTGCCAATCTACCCTGGAGGAAAATTCCTTCCCGACCCCAAATATGGCGATCAGCAGAACCCCGAGCATACAGGCAAGATTCTACAGCCGGACCCTCATTCTACCCGCGATGGCACGTTAACGCCTAATTGACTAAAATCACGTTATCCCATCAAACCATTCCCTCCATAAACTTATCAAGCCTAATCTTGAAGCCAGAGAGGTCCTTCGCCCCCACCGTTTCCCTCAGAAGGCTGTTCCAAAATTTCACCCCTCTGACGGTCAGAAACCTTCGTCTAATTTCAAGCCTAAACTTCCCCACGGCCAGTTTATATCCATTCGTTCTCGTATCCACATTACTACTAAGCTGAAATAATTCCTCTCCCTCCTTTGTATTAATCCCTTTGATATATTTAAAGAGAGCAATCATATCCCCCCTCAGCCTTCTTTTGGTTAGGCTAAACAAACCGAGCTCCTGAGGTTTTTCTGCAGTTTCATACTGGAGCTCTGAGCATTCATACTGCTCTCTTACATACAATGCAACTCCTCCACCTTTTCTGCCCTGCCTGTCCTTCCTGAACAGTTTATATCCATCCATGACAGTACTCCAGTCATGTGATTTATCCCACCTGGTCACTGTTATTCCAATCACATAATAATTCCTTGACTGTGCCAGGACTTCCAGTTCTCCCTGCTTGTTTCCCAGGCTTCTTGCATTTGTGTATAGGTACTTAAGATAATTCGCTGATTGTCCTGCTTTCTCAGTATGAGGCAGGAGTCCTCCCCTCTTGCCCTCTCCTGCTCGTGCTTCCACCCGGTATCCCATTTCCCCACTTACCTCAGGGCTTTGGTCTTCTTCCCCCGGTGAACCTAGTTTAAAGCCCCCCTCACTAGGTTAGCCAGCCTGCTTGCGAAGATGCTCTTCCCTCTCTTCGTTAAGTGGAGCCCGTCTCTGCCTAGCACTACTTCTTCTTGGAACACCATCCCATGGTCAAAGAATCCAATGCCTTCTCTCCGCCACCAGCTGCGTAGCCATTCATTGACTTCCACGATTTGATGGTCTTTACCCGGGCCTTTTCCTTCCACAGAGAGGATGGACAAGAACACCACTTGCGTCGCAAACTCCTTTATCCTTCTTCCCAGAGCCACGTAGTCTGCAGTGAGCCGCTCAAGGTCATTCTTGGCAGTATCATTGGTGCCCCCATGGAGAAGCAGGAAGGGGTAGCGATCTGAGGACTTCATGAGTCTCGGCAGTCTCTCCGTCACATCGTGAATCCTAGCTCCTGGCAAGCAGCACACTTCTCAGTTTTCTCGGTTTTCCCGGTCGGGACGGCAGATAGATGACTCAGTCCCCCCTGAGGAGGGAGTCCCCGACCACCACCACCCGCCTCCTTCTCTTGGGAGCAGTGGTCGTGGAACCCCCATCCCTAGGACAGTGCATCTCATGCCTTCCAATTGGTGGAGTCTCCTTCTACTCCCTTCCCTCAGATGTATCATCTAATCCACTCTCCGCATTAGTACCTTTGGAGAACTACAGCCTCTGTCAGCGATGGACAGCCACCCTTCACTGTCTCCATTCTTCTCTGCAACAGAGGACTCACTGGGTTGTGTTCGGTAATTGTCGTGTGCCCCTGTCCTGTGTGGAGCACCAGAGAGTTCTACTCTGTTGTCCCATTCTGTCCAGCACATAAATGAGGCTGGCTAGTAGGGAGGAGAGCACAGCTGTTTCTAGATGTGATGTCTCTAATCAAAACAAATAAACAATATGCCAATGACACTCACTTCTCTGTCTGTTTCACTGGGCCGGGCTTATGCAGTTGATTACCTGGCTTGCAGCTGATTACCAGTTGAACCTATCTTGCTGGGGTTTGGGCGTGGCTGAGGGCAATCTTATCCAGAGAGAGGCTGATGTTATGATGGCCCTAAAGTGTTAGCAGATGAATCCAGATCTGAACATACTACTTCTGGAGTGTGGACTTTAAACTGTTAATACACTGTTTGAAAGATAAAATCATAAGAGCCTTTCACGTCTTTCTTAATAACATGGCAATTACTGGATTGTAACAAGTCACCTGCTGATTTTCTCATTGAAACAATTTAATTCATTTAAAGTGTGCCCAGATACATATAGTGATGGGTGCCTTACAAATACATGTAATAACAATAACAATAATACATTTTTCTGGGACATCATATCTGGGCCATATTTTCCCAGTTTGAGATTGAACACGATAAGGCTGCAAGAGAACCTCCCATACATGTGCAGATGGAAAAGGAAAAACAAGGATAAGAAAAAGTTACTTGACAAACCCTCTTTATAACTCAGTTAATGTAGCCCTGGAGAATTCATTGCAATTTGGAGCAATGGCACGTAAGGAGCTGAACCTTTCGAAAAAATTTCCCCAAAATTATAAGAGCTCAAAACAGAAAGAGGACTTTAGTTAGTAGAAAATGCAAACATCTCTAGCCTGTGATAACAGATTAACCTGCCTGCTTTGGCACTGAAAGATTTACCTGTGAACTCACTTATATGATAAACTATGGACGTAGCTGTGACCATGGCAGTGTATTAGATAGGATCCAATCTGCTGTGACCCCAAAGGATTTGGCTTTACCTGACACAGGACCAGTGGACTCTGGTGTACTCAACACATCATCACCAACAATGCAAGAAGAGAATGCAGTTGCTTGTTTAAGACTTCCTGCTGATAGGACTGTCCCAACTTCAGTAAAAATGAGTAGTGGCAAAACCTGCAAAGAAAATCCAGAGACTCATGGGAATGTGTAGACTTACTCTTTGTGAAACTATATGGATTGCTTTTCCTACACTAAAGCCTTCGTGGATTATATCAAAAGGATGATGAGCAGCTCACATTTGTATATGCTGGTAAACTGGTGCATATGCATGGGGGATTAGCTACAGAAGCTTTCATTTTAGACTGTAAACACACCCAGGAACTGTCTCATCAGGGTAAATAGATTACCCTGTCAAGTGGTTGCTTTTTTTTGTGCATCAAACAAGATGCCGACTTCCTGGCCCTCCTTGACAAGATATTTCTTTTTCTCTTCGTTGTTTCAATATTTCAAACACAATATGGAAAAGGGGATGAGGCTGTGTAACGATGCTGGTTCTGGCGGGACCCAACTGAGAGTGCCAATTCAGGACAAATCACTTAAAACAGGGCAGTCACAGCCCAAGGCTGGGGTTTTTCCACCTCTAAGGCAAATCAAACCAGCCAGACAAAGAGGACTTTGGTCTCACCCCACTGGCTAACCACAAGTCACACAAGCAATTCCCTTAGACACTCCAGTTTCCCAGTATCACCACCAGTGCCACTCGTTATGGGGACAAATGGTTATGAAAACCAATACCCCAATAAAAGAAAAAAGGTTCTCTCGATCCCAAAGGACCAAGCCCCAGACCCAGGTCAATATACAAATTAGATCTTACCCACAAATCACGCTGTTGCCAATCCTTTAGAATCTAAAATCTAAAGGTTTATTCATAAAAGGGAAAAAGATATAGATGAGAGTTAGAATTGGTTAAATGGAATCAATTACATACAGTAATGGCAAAGTTCTTGGTTCAGGCTTGTAGCAGTGATAGAATAAACTGCAGGTTCAAAATCAAGTCTCTGGAACATCCCCAGCTGGGATGGGTGATCGGTCCTTTGTGTAGAGCTTCAGTTTGTAGCAAAGTCCCTCCAGAGGTAAGAAGCAGGATTGAAGACAAGATGGAGACGAGGCATCAGCCTTTTATATTCTTTTCCAGGTGTAAGAACCTCTTTGTCCTTACTGTGGAAAATTACAGCAAAATGGAGTCTGGAGTCACATGGGCCAGTCCCTGCAATCTTTGCTGAGTTGCAAGGCATATTTGCCTTCTCTCAATGGGTCAATTGTATAGCTGATGGTCCTTAATGGGCCATCAAGCAGGCTAGGCAGAGCTAACACCAACTTGTCTGGGATGTCTCCCAGAAGCATAGCATAAGTTTGAAATACAGATAGTATAGAGCCAATATTCATAACTTCAACTACAAAATTGATACACACATATAGACAGCATAATTATAAACAGCAAACCATAACCTTGTCTTAGACACCTCATTTGACCCCCTTTTTACAAGATCTGGTGCCACTACAGGACTCTGGTTGCAACCATGTTCTATATGGTCCCAGATTATATCAATAACGTCACAGTCTGTGAGAAAGACTATGAAGAATGTCAGCTTATTAAAGTACTGGCAACGTTGTGTGATAATTCCCTCAACTCAGTCTGTCAAATACTTGTTAAAGTAAGGTACAGTCTAATCATCAGTAAATCATAGAATTGTAGGACTGGAAGGGACCTCGAGAGGTCATCTAGTCCAGTCCCCTGCACTCATGGTAGGACTAAGGATTATTTAGAGTATACCAGCCCTGACAAGTGTTTGTCTAATCTGCTCTTAAAAAATCCTAGTGATGGAGATTCCACAACCTCCCTGAGCAATTTATTCCAGTGCTTAACCACACAGAAAGTTAGAAAGTTTTTCCTAATGTTGAACTTAAACTGCCACTGCTGCAATTTAAGCCCATTGCTTCTTGTCCTATTCTCAGAGCTTAACAAAAACAATTTTACTCCAATCTCCTTGTAACAATCTTTTATTTACTTGAAAACAGTTACCATGTCCCCTTTCAGTCTTCTCTTCTCCAGACTAAACAAACCCAATTTTTTTCAATCTTCCCTCATAGGTCATGTTTCAGAGTAGCAGCGGTGTTAGTCTGTATCCGCAAAAAGAACAGGAGTACTTGTGGCACCTTAGATACTAGTCACCTTAGAGACTAGAGACCTTAGTCTCTAAGGTGCCACAAGTACTCCTGTTCTCATAGGTCATGTTATTTAGACCTTTAATCATTTTTGTTATTCTTCTCTGGACTTTCTCCAGTTTGTCCACATCTTTCCTGAAATGTGGTGCCCAGAACTGGACACAATATTCCAGTTGAGGCCTAATCAGCACGGAGTAGAGCAGAAGAATTACTTCTCATGTTTTGTTTACAACACTCCTGCTAATACATCCCAGAATGATGTTTGCTTTTTTTGCAACAATTTAACAAAGGATTTTAGTTTTTAAGATGAATACATAAATCAGAAGTGATGAGCTGAAGTCTAAGGGTGAAATCCTGTCCCCATTGAAGTAGATGGGAAAACTCTTTGACCCTGTGGAGGCAGGATTTCATCCTAAGTTTATGCATTTTACAAGAACTAGAAATATTACAGAAGGGGTATGTGTGAGAGACACACACACACAGGTTGTATTTGAGAGTCAACATTCCTACCTTTATTTATTATTTCTCATGTCCTTTCCACACTTTGGTTCATTGTTCTCTAGGTCTTACTGGCAAATTGTATTTATGTGACAAGTACAGGCTGCTGGAGGTGCAGCGGTCTACAGTGCACTATGGTCTGTTTGAAAAGTTGAGGCTGGTTGATTGCTGAGTCAGCTGTACATACTCCCCGTCACCTTCCCTGAACCCCCAAACAAATCAGGCATTTGAAGGCTGGGCACCATCTTTCACAAGGGAGCTGGAAGATCCAGCTCCTCCAATATCAGTCCCCTCAAGATGAATTATTTGCTAAGTGGGAATGAAGTTATAGAAAGGGAAAAAAAACAATCAAAGAAAGGAAACTTTGTAGGTGACCCTGAGATTCTAAATCAAATGTATGTACACACACACACACATACACGCAGCAACATAAACACATGCACACACACAAACATAAAAGCATATTTGACTCCTCCTTCTCTTTTTGCCTTCACATTCAGGCTGCAGCCAAGTCCTGCCTTTTCTTCCTCCAGAACCTATAAGGAAACGTATCCTTCCTATCTGTTGCTACAGTGTAATCACTGCCAAACCCTCCAGCTTCCCCTGAACAATTTCTCTGATGCCATTACAGCAGGCTTACTGAAAACTGAATAGGTAGGAACAACGTAGAGCAATGTAAATTTAACATCCAAATAAATAATCCAGGGGAGGCTGAATTTCCACCAATATGCCAGAGCATCCAGGGACCCCCCAGTAGAATTTTGATGTAGTTTAGGAACTTAAGAACAGCCATACTGGGTCAGCCCATGTAGCCCAGTATCCTGTCTTCTGACTGTGTTGGGGTGTCCACCCACACAGGACTGGAAGTGGTGAAGTTAGCCAGTGTGGCAGCAGAGAAAGAACTGACAGGAAGGGGATGCAATGCATGACAGTTCGTTAGCAAGAGTTAGGCTAACTGTAACCCTAATAACGCGAGATTTGTAGAAGCGAGGAATGTGTGAGGCGAGTGGGAAAGAACTGTGTGAGAAGTTGTTGCGACCTTGTGTAGATAATATGGAATGTAGACTAAGAGTCTACATTAGTGAGCAAAACAAGATATCAGAATGACCTATGTATAAACAAAATGCAGCTGTTGCTCATTATTGTCTGTAACAAAAGGTATAAATGCTTGCTGAAATTGTTTACCTGTTGAGAGACCTGCTTAGCTCTCTCCCTCTATGCAACTGATAGAGAGAAAGAAAATAAAGCATCTGACTTGCTGTACCCAAACAAATAGTGAGAACTCTGTTTTTCTCCGACACCAGGTAGGCCTATTAACTCCACAGCCTGCACCAGAAGGGAGAGCCAGGGAGCAGGAAACTGACTGCATGCAGGTTCACCTGGGCAGGAACAGGTGGGGGCTATAAAGCCAGGAAGCTGGCAACAGAGAATAGGTCATTTGCTCCCTGGGAAGAGGATTTGGATCTGGTCTACCCAGAGAAAGGAGGGGAATCAGGAGTTGTATGAAGCTGTCCAGGGAAGGAACCAGGAGGGTTGGGA
The DNA here is from genome assembly GCF_028017835.1 of Emys orbicularis. NCBI lineage: Eukaryota > Metazoa > Chordata > Testudines > Emydidae > Emys > Emys orbicularis. The sequence goes on from NC_088691.1 coordinate 53,330,621, forward strand.
GAGGAAAGCCCAGAACTGCTGGGTTGAAAGTCACTGGACTGGAACCCAGAGAAGAGCATGGGTCCAGGTTCCCCTACCCACCGCTGGGGAAGTGGCACCAGTAGGGCAATGAATGGGAAGACTGCCTGAGTCACTGTGGGAGTGACAGAGGATGTGAAGGGCTGTACCCTGGAAGGGAGAATGCTGAGGGAGTTAGCCAGAGGGCTGAGTCATGAAGAGGACACGGCAGTTCCTGGAGTGAGAGAGGGTCTGCAGACCAGAGAGAGAGAGAAACGGCGAGAGAGATGGTGTTACAGCATGCAGGATCCTACAGGCGGGAAATAGGAGAAGGTGAAAGGGCCAGAAATGGTCTGGCACTAGGAGGTCAGAGGCCCAACCCTGAAGGTGTTAAGGTTGTGGGAGCAAGAGGCAACTGAAGAGGGAGTGTCCCGATGTAGATGAAAGGAAAGTATCGTATCAGGAGGCAAGGGCCCAGGAAGCCCCACACAAGAAGCGATTGGGTCAGAGGAGAACCTGCTTTTGGTATGGGGAGCAGGGCCATATAAAGAGACATTGCACCTACAGAGAAAAGAAAGACAGTCAATAAAAGAAAGAAGAAACAGAGGCCCATAATGAACCTATAGATGTGGGAAAAGTGGAGAGGCAGCTGAGACTGGGGGGAGGAGAGAGACCCCCAGGGAGGAAGCTGAAGCATGTAGGAATTAGCACCAAGATGAACCACAAGACTGTGGGGACTCAGACTCTGGGAGAGAGGGTGCTGGGGGACTCACTGGAGAAGATGAAGCAGCTGCAGGGGAGGCTGGTAGCTATAGAGCAGGCCTTTCAGGTGGCTGTGCATCACCTGGAAATCTAGTGAAAGAAATTAAGAGATGACATGGGGGGGTTCTTCTCATGAAGAGTGATATAAAGCAGGAGAGGGACGGTCTGTGTGCTTAGCTATGTAAGAAGCAGGGGAGATGATACTTGCTCCCTTTCCTCCCATGGGTAGCAATCTTGAGTGGGAGAGTATGTGATGGGGTGTCCACCCCACACAGACTGGAGGGGGGTAAGCCTATTAACTCCACAGCCTGCACCCGGAGGAAGACTAAGAGCCATGGAGCAGGGAACTGATTGCAAGCAGGTTCACCTGTGCAGGAACAGGCGGGGCCTATAAAGCCAAGAAGCTGGCAACAGAGGGGCTGATGCTAGGAAAGGGCAGTCACGCCTTGGGAAGAGGGAGGAGTGGCTGGAGCTGCTCTACCCAGAGAAAGGAGGGGAACCAGGAGTTGTAGGAAGCAGTCCAGGGAAGGAGCAGTGAGGGCTGGGAAAGGAAAGCCCAGAACTGCTGGGTTGAGGGTCCCCGGACTGGAACCGACCCGGGTTCCCCTACCTGCCTCTGGGGAAGGGGCACCAGCAGGGCAGTGTATAGGAAGACTGCCTGAATCAATGCGGAAGTGACAGAGATTTGAAGGACTGTACCCTGGAAGTGGGGGAACATTGAGCGACCTGGCTGGAGGCCAAGTCACAAAGAGGACAGTGCGGTTCCTGGAATGAGAGAGGGGCTGCAGACCAGAGAGAGAGAGATGGTGTGACAGCGTGCAAACCGTGGAAGGGGGCGTTGACCTCAAGCACTAATCCCAGAGTGATCAGCAGGAGGTGCCAGACAAGAGGTGAGTGGAGCAGCCTGTGACACACACCTTGGTTGGTGCCAGATGCTTCAGAAGGAATGAACAGAATAAGGTAATTTTGAGTGATCCATCCCCTGTCATCCCATCTCAGCTTTTGGCAGTCTGTGTGTCCCTAAACCTCTGATCATGGGGTTGCATTCTTGATCAACTTGGCCAATAGCCAGTGATGGACCTATCCTCCCTGAACTTATCTAATTCTTTTCTGAAACCAGTTATATTTTTGGCCTATACAACATCCCCGGCAACGAGTTCCACAGGTTGACTGTGTGTTGTGGGAAAAAGTACTCCCTTTTGTTTGTTTTAAACCTGTTGCCTACTGTATTAATTTCATTGGGTGACCCCTGATTCTTATATTATGTGGAGGATTAAATAACATTCCTCTATTCACTTTCTCCACATGTTCATGATTATCTACTACTTTGTTTTATCCCCCATTTGTTGTCTCATTTCTAAGCTGAGCAGTCCCAGTCTTTGTAATCTCTCCTCATATTGCAGCTGTTCCGTACCCCTAATCATTTTTGTTGCCCTTCTCTGTATTTTTCCAATTCTAAAATACCTTTTTTTGAGATGGGGCAAACAGAACTGCCTGCAGTATTCAAGGTGTGGGCATATGATGGATTTATATAGTGGCACTATGATATTTGATGTCTTATCTATCCTTTTCCTAATGCTTCATAGCATTCTGTTCGCTTTTTTGACTGCTGCTTCACATTGAGCAGATTGTTAGGAGACTATCCACAATGACTCCAAGATCTTTTTTGAGTGGTAACAGCTAATTTAGACCCCAACATATTGTTTTCTTGCCCAGTCACCCAATTTTGTGAGATCCCTTTGTAACATTTTGCAGTCAGCTTTGGACTTAACTATCTTGATTAATTTTGTATCACTTGCAAACTTTGCCATCTCATTGTTTACCCCCTTTTCCAGATCACTTATGAATATGTTGAACAACACCGGTCTCAGTACTGATCCTTCACCGGGTCCCTGATATTTACTTCTCTCCACTGTGAAAAGTGGCCATTTATTCCTACCCTTTGTTTCCTATCTTTTAACAAAGTACTAATCCATGAGAAGACCTTCCCTCTTATCTCACAGTTGCTCACTTTATTTAAGAGCTTTTGGTGAGGGACCTTGTCATAGGCTTTCTGAAAGCCCAAGTACGCAATATCAACTGGATCACCCATGTCCACATACTTGTTGACCCCCTCAAAGAATTCTAATAGATCAGTGAGGCATGATTTCCCTTTACAAAAAGCCACGTTGACTCTTTCCCAACATATCGTGTTCATCTGTGTCTGATAATTGGTGCGCAGTACATGGTACTTTGTCTATATTCTCATCTGTTTAATTAGTTAATAAAACAAGTTACCAGATAAAGAAATGTGGGTGTATCTCCTAACTTTACTAGAAGTACAATTTACTCAGTTTACTCGCAAGTTTAGTGACTACTATAGATGGTTACTGCAGACACCTCAAATCCACAACTGTCAAACAATCACCCTCATGCCATACACTGGAATGGGAGCCCAGGTATGTATCACTTTCTCTCTTGCAGCCTTATCCTAAACATAAAACAAGTGGCCTCTTTAGGCACTGAGACTGCTGTTCAAAACCTCAGGCTAGCTAATGAGCATTGGCAGATTTGTCTATAATGAATATGCACTGGTAACATGCAACCAAGTGGCACACTCAGTGTGAACATACCTGAAACACAGTCCAATCCAGATATAGGGCCAAATTCTGCCTCTCATGCAGCAACTTCTGATCATAGAATCACAGAATCATAGAATATCAGGGTTGGAAGGGACCTCAGGAGGTCATCTAGTCCAAACCCCTGCTCAAAGCAGGACCAATTCCCAACTAAATCATCCCAGCCAGGGCTTTGTCAATCCGGGCCTTAAAAACCTCTAAGGATGGAGATTCCACCACCTCCCTAGGTAACGCATTCCAGTGCTTCACCACCCTCCTAGTGAAATAGTGTTTCCTAATATTCAACCTAGACCTCCCCCACTGCAACTTGAGACCATTGCTCCTTGTTCTGTCATCTGCCACCACTGAGAACAGCCGAGCTTCATCCTCTTTGGAACCCCCCTTCAGGTAGTTGAAAGCAGCTATCACATCCCCCCTCATTCTTCTCTTCTGGAGACTAAACAGTCCCAGTTCCCTCAGCCTCTCCTCATAAGTCATGTGCTCCAGACCCCTAATCATTTTTGTTGCCCTCCGCTGGACTCTTTCCAATTTTTCCACATCCTTCTTGTAGTGTGGGGCCCAAAACTGGACACAGTACTCCAGATGAGGCCTCACCAATGTCGAATAAAGGGGAACGATCACGTTCCTCGATCTGCTGGCAATGCCCCTACTTATACAGCCCAAAATGCCGTTAGCCTTCTTGGCAACAAGAGCACACTGTTGACTCATATCCAGCTTCTCGTCCACTGTGACCCCTAGGTCCTTTTCTGCAGAACTGCTACATAGCCATTCGGTCCCTAGTCTGTAGCAGTGTATAGGATTCTTCCGTCCTAAGTGCAGGACTCTGCACTTGTCCTTGTTGAACCTCATCCGGTTTTTTTTGGCCCAATCCTCTAATTTGTCTAGGTCCCTCTGTATCCGATCCCTACCCTCCAGTGTATCTACCATGCCTCCCAGTTTAGTGTCATCTGCAAACTTGCTGAGAGTGCAGTCCACACCATCCTCCAGATCATTAATAAAAATATTAAACAAAACCGGCCCCAAGACCGACCCTTGGGGCACTCCGCTTGAAACCGGCTACCAAGTAGACATGGAGCCATTGATCACTACCCGTTGAGCCCGACGATCTAGCCAGCTTTCTATCCACCTTACAGTCCATTCATCCAGCCCATACTTCTTTAACTTGGCGGCAAGAATACTGTGGGAGACCGTATCAAAAGCTTTGCTAAAGTCAAGGAATAACACATCCACTGCTTTCCCCTCATCCACAGAGGGAGTTATCTCATCATAGAAGGCAATTAGGTTAGTCAGGCACGACTTCCCCTTGGTGAATCCATGCTGACTGTTCCTGATCACTTTCCTCTCCTCTAAGTGTTTCATAATTGATTCCTTGAGGACCTGCTCCATGATTTTTCCAGGGACTGAGGTGAGGCTGACTGGCCTGTAGTTCCTCGGATCCTCCTTCTTCCCTTTTTTAAAGATGGGCACTACATTAGCCTTTTTCCAGTCATCCGGGACCTCCTCCGATCGCCATGAGTTTTCAAAGATGATGGCCAATGGCTCCGCAATCACATCCGCCAACTCCTTTAGCACCCTCGGATGCAGCACATCCGGCCCCATGGATTTGTGCTCATCCAGTTTTTCTAAATAGTCCTGTGACGGGTTGGATCACAGAAACCCCCTTGGGAGCTGCCACCCAATGTGCAAAGACTACCCCTGCTTCTGTTTTCCCTGCCAGCTCAGGATTCCAGCACCCTGTCTTGCTGAGCCAGACACTCCAGTCTGCTCTAACAAAGACTCAGGGTCCGAATCACTTGTCCCAAAGCTGCAAGTTTACCTGAAAACCAGCTCACAGGAGTGTGCTTGTCTTTAGCACTCAGATGCCCAACTCCCAATGGGGTCTAAACCCAGATAAATCCGTTTTACCCTGCATAAAGTTTATGCAGGGCAAACTCATAAATTGTTCGCCCTCTATAACACTGACAGAGAGATATGCACAGTTGTTTGCTCCCCCAGGTATTAATACATACTCTGAGTAAATTACTAAATAAAAAGTGATTTTATTAAATACAGACAGTAGGATTTAAGTGGTTCCAAGTAGTAACAGACAGAACAAAGTAAGTCACAAGCAAAATAAAATAAAATGCGCAAATCTATGCCTAATCAAACTAAATACAGATAATCTCACCCTCAGAGATGCTTCAGTAAGTTTTTCTCAGACTGGACACCTTCCAGGCCTGGGCACAATTCTTTCCCCTGGTACAGCTTTTGTTCCAGCTTAGGTGTTATCTAGGGGATTCTCCATGATGGCTCCTCTCCCCCCCTCAGTTCTCTTCCACCCCTTTATATATCTTTTGCATAAGGCGGGAACCCTTTGTTCCTCTGAGTTTCCACCCCCTCCCCTCACTGGAAAAGCACCAGGTTAAAGATGGATTCCAGTTCAGGTGACATGATCACATGTCACTGCAAGACTTCATTACTCACTTGCCAGCACACACATATACAGGGAGACTCACAGGTAAACAGCCATCTGCAGACAATGGGAGTCATCAAGATTCCAAACCATTATTAATGGCCCACACTTTACATAATTACAATAGGCCCTCAGAGTTACATTTTATATTTCTAGTTTTAGATACAAGAGTGGTACATTTCTACAAATAGGATGATCACACTCAGTAGATTATGAGCTTTGTAATGATACCTTACAAGAGACCTTTTGCATGAAGCATATCCCAGTTACATTATACTCACTTATATTTTTATAAAACCATATAGACTGCACAACGTCACAAGTCCCGAACCACTTCTTTCCCCACGGAGGGCTGGTCACCTCCTCCCCATACTGTGTTGCCCAGTCCAGCAGTCTGGGAGCTGACCTTGTTTGTGAAGACAGAAGCAAAAAATCATTGAGTACATTAGCTTTTTCCACATCCTCTGTCACTAGGTTGCCTCCCTCATTCAGTAAGGGGCCCACACTTTCCTTGACTTTCTTCTTGATGCTAACATACCTGAAGAAACCCTTCTTGTTACTCTTAACATCTCTTGCTAGCTGCAACTCCAAGTGCGATTTGGCTTTCCTGATTTCACTCTTGCATGCCTGAGCGATATTTTTATACTCCTCCCTGGTCATTTGTCCAATCTTCCACTTCTTGTAAGCTTCTTTTTTGCGTTTAAGGTCAGCAAGGATTTCACTGTTAAGCCAAGCTGGTCGCCTGCCATATTTACTATTCTTTCTACACATCGGGATGGTTTGTTCCTGCAACCGCAATAAGGATTCTTTAAAATAGAGCCAGCTCTCCTGGACCCCTTTGCTCTTCATGTTATTCTCCCAGGGGATCCTGCCCATCTGTTCCCTGAGGGAGTCAAAGTCTGCTTTTCTGAAGTCCAGGGTCCATATTCTGCTGCTCTCCTTTCTTCCTTGTGTCAGGATCCTGAACAAGACCATCTCATGGTCACTGCCTCCCAGGTTCCCATCCACTTTTGCTTCCCCTACTAATTCTTCCCTGTTTGTGAGCAGCAGGTCAAGAAAAGCTCTGCCCCTAGTTGGTTCCTCCAGCACTTGCACCAGGAGGTTGTACTGGGGTTGTGCAGGAATGCTGAATTTGGCCTATGCATTTATTTTTCACTTCACACAGCCAAAATAAAATAGAGGGTGAATAGATAATAACCCTGGGTTCCACAGGGACTGCACAGCCAAGTAGACTGGGTTTCTGCTAATATTACCAATGACCTGCAGTGAGAATATACATACAAAAATACACTACCCACTTCCTTTGGGATTTCATATGATCTGAAAGGTGTGAGTGACTGACTCTTCTGATCCCTTATATGGAGCTCCCAAGACAAGAGAGAAGGTTGTTCATCGGGGCCTTTAACTGGGTCTTCTTCAAACACCCATTACCTTAGCTCAGGAGGGTCCCTTGCTTGTGTGCAGCATGCCGCTCAACTAGAGTCCAGACAGTTTCTCCTTCCTGTTATGATCTAGGGCCCTTTTCATTGCCACTGAATTCCATTAAGTTCAGTAGAGAACATCTCTGGTTTGAGGACTGCAAACTTCAGGGCTCCAACCCATAGACGGTTGACAAGTCATTTTCATGAACTGTAGCCTGACTCAAAGAGGCTGATGTCAACTCAGGTATGTGATTTGGTTTAACTCTTGCTTCCCCAGTTTTGTAATATGCTGTCAATTGCATAAGAAATAATCCAAGGTAATAATAATTTTGGAAATCCTGTCCTGTCACATTTTTCTCCCAGCGATAAACAATGAACCACTCACATTGACTTTGTTTGTTTGTTTTTATTAAGAGAGCTGTCCAAGGAAAAGCAAGAATGTTGAAGGAGATCCAAATAGTGCTCTGGTTCCTTTTTGTCTTTGTCTTTGCCATTTTCTATAAACTCTCCCTGCAGTCTGGCTGCATCTTCTCTTGCATGCCTATTGCTAAGCGATTCCTGACGCAAGAGGATGTTATGAGCCAGAGCAGAAGCATCATCTTTGTGGAGATCACAGATCGCCTTGAGCCTCCTCCACTGGTTTCATGTTCTGTGGAATCTGCTGCCAGGATCTACCATGACAGACCTGTTGTTTTCTTCATGACAGGGCTGAACAATAGCACACGGCTGGATTCAAATTCCACTTATCCAGCCTTCTCACTTTTATCTGCTATGAAGAATGTCTTCATTTTTCCTTTCCAGATGGAAACTTTGTTCCAGGAGACACCTCTGCTCCCATGGTATCATAAGGTGAGAGGAAATGGTTTTGAATAAGATTTAAAGTAGAGATGGTGGAAAATGAAGCTGTTGTCGTTTTGTTGCACCCAATATGGACCCCTTGTTTATGACAGTTTGCCATGCATTAGTCAAAATACGTATTGAAATTGTTATGGACATTTACTATTTCCTGATGACAGGAGTTATGCTAAATGGAACATTTCAATCATGATTTTGATTAACCATTTTGATAAAATATGGTTAATCACCATCTTTTCAAAAAACACACTGTATTGGTAAAAAATGTTGTATTTGAAAAATTTCAGTCAGCATGAATTTAAAGTGAGCTTTTACTGTTTGCGAAAATGATTTCAGTGCTTCTTAAAGGTGTCAGAAACAGCAATGAAAATGTCTGTGGACAAGCTCTAGAAGTAAGAGGGTTATTCAGAGGTCAATTTTTGGGGAAAAAGGCAGTGATGCTCTTCCAAGCTCCACCCACGCCCCTCAGAACTGTTGTTCAGGGAGTTCACACCCCTTTGAGTTCTTGTTCCAAGTCCTTTGAGTCCTGTCTGAAAACTCAGGCAGGCATCACTGCATTAATCTGCACTTGTTTCATGTTTTCATGAGTCTATTGGCAACCATTACAGCTAAGGACTTCTTTATTTTATTTATTTTTAAATGAAAGTGGAGAGTCTGGAGAATAAACAGGGAGCTGGCTGCTATACTGGTACTCCAGCCCTCCGTGCACCAGCATAACCCAAGGCCTGAATTTCTCTCTCACTTTTTATCCTCTTTAGAGATTACCAGGAGGGGCCTATTGCAGAGCCCACTGAAATCAATGAGAATCTTTCAATTGAATCCCACGGGCTTTGGATCAGACAGTGAGTGTGTAAATTGAGATGAGGCAGGGTTGTGTTTATGGAAATTACAGTTAATGATTCATATTCTCATTATTTCATAAATATTGCATGTTTCCTTGGAGTTTACTGCATCTTGGAAACACTTGTACAATCATGCTGAATGAAACCTACATCTGCTCTTGCCTTTTTCCAACAAAGTTTCATAGCTGAAAAAGAAAAACAGCCATTAATTTTTAAAGGGATTAAAGTGAGGATAGACACTGTTGAGAGTTTTATAGAATATATAGCTAATGGGATCAGGTGTTTAGAAATTTCAAAGTGGAGTCCATTGCATCTCTGTGATCCCTTTCCAACTCTGCAGGTAAATGCAGCCCAGCAAAAGCACTGGGTTCATATCAGGTCTGACGCCAGCAGACTTGCACTCATCTGGAAATACGGTGGGATCTACATGGACACAGATGTCATCTCCATCAGGCCTATTCCAGTGGCAAACTTCCTATCGGCCGAGGCTTCCAAGGTCTCCAGCAGTGGGGTTTTTGGCTTTCCTCACCATCACTGGTTCATTTGGGATTGCATGAACGATTTTGTTCAAAACTACAATGGACACATTTGGGGAAACCAAGGACCCATCTTAATGACGAGAATGCTGCGAGCCTTGTGCAACCTGACCAATTTCCATAATGTGGAGGATCAGAGATGTCAGAACATTTCCTTCTTACATCCTCAGCGTTTCTACCCTATCCCTTACCCAGCATGGAGGCAGTACTACAAGGTTTGGAAGAGAATCCCTGACTTCAACAACTCCTATGCTTTGCACCTGTGGAACTTCATGAACCAGGAACACAAGACTGCGGTTGCAGGAAGTAACACGTTAGTGGAAAATCTGTACAAAACATACTGCCCCACCACTTATAAGGAACTTATTCAAGGCACAGAAGGCAGTGGTCATATGCAACAAAACAAGACTGAATGATTGGATCTAGCAGAACGAGGTGTTCTTTCCAGCCCTGATAGTCCTTTGACTAAAATAAACTGCACAATGTGTTCCTCCTCTTAGTCAGTGACTCTCAGCCATTTTCTATCTGCAGACCACTTTGTAGGAGAGAACCTCTCAGAAACCACCTCTTTTCCCAAGTTTCCCCAGGACCTAATGAAATTTATAGGAAGGTGGGGGTGTAAATATCATGTAATCACCAATGGTAAGTATGTTTTGTCCTTTAGGGTAAAATTTTCCAAAGCAGCTAAGTGATCTAGGAGCCCGAGTCCCACTTTCAAGTCATGTTGGCTTTGGGAGCCAAAGATCCACTGAAAATCAGTGCGACCTAGGAACCCAAGGGTCAGATTTTCCAAGGTATTTGGTGCCTACAGATGCAGATAAGTGCTTTTGCAAATCCCATTAGGCATCTATCTGCATCTTTAGGTGCCTAAATGCCTTTAAAAATCTGGCCTTTTAGATGCTTTTGGAAATTTCCCCCTGTCATTTGCTGTGTGCTTGTACAGCACTTTGTGCAATGAGGCCCCAAACTGACTGAGGCCTCTTGGTGCTACTGTAATATCAATGTTCAGTAATAATGACAATCAATCGTAGCCCAAACTTTCCCCACTCCAAGTGTTCAATAGCATTGTTTATTTTTCCTCTCTTTTGCTTCAGCTATGCACATGTAAATAAAATATCTAACCCACTCCAATGGCTCTGAATTTGTATTCCCCTCTTAAGCCTCCTTCAAGCTTCTGGGATGGAGTGAAGAGAAAAAGGAGTTGTGTTTATTCATTGTTTCTTATGGCCCTATTCTTACAGCATTTGGGCAGCTCACTTAAATTATTGAGTTTTGTCTCCCTACAACTTGTGAGGATGGGAAGTGCTATTCTCCCCATTGTACAGCTGGAAAACCAAGGCCTGGAGATGAAGGCCTAGATCCACAAAGGAACCTTGGCACCTAAAGCCCAGTTTTAGGCACTACAGCAATCCACAAAACCCCCACTCAGCTACTGCCTAACCCTATAGATGCTGAACTCATGATTTTAAGTTCCCTTGGCACTTAAGTTTCTGCCTCTAGTCACATGTGCTGCCTGCAGGGCCCAATCTGATAGGTGTGCTCTGAGTATGCCTAACAAAATGGGCAGGGGACGAAGCCTCCTTATAACCTTTAGCCCAGTGGTTAGGGAACTCACACCAGGTGAAGGGGACACCAGTTCAGTTCCCCCCTCTGCTTGTAAGGGGAAGGAATTGTAACCTAGGCTTCACACCTCTCAGGGGACTGACCAAGCCTCTGAACTATGGGGTATTCTGATGTGAGAGTCTCTCTTGATGAAGATTGGTCCACTTTTTATGAATAATTAAATATGCATTGGGGCAGAGAAAGCATGACCCTCGGTACATCCTCAGGCAGTTAGCCTCTGCCAGGCTGTGGCTATATTGCTATTTTTAGCATGTTAGCTCAATCAGCGGTAGCACATGTATATTTACATAATGTAAGAGACCACAGCACAGGCAGTGTGGCCAAGCAGTAACAGCTGGATTGGGATCCACACGGCAGGGACAGTGGTCAGAGGAATTGCTAGATCCAGGTTCAATAAATAAGAGTCGGGATCAAAATCAGCCAGGGTCAGAGACCAGAGAAAGCGTCAGGCTGCAGTCAGGAGTCAGCTACCTGGGGCACCCTCCAGGGTTAAATAGGGCTCGTGCCCAATCAAAAGGCCACAGGGTACTGTCACTCTGGGTCATTTCCTTCAGCTCCTACTCTCCACCATGCTCCCTGGCTGTGACTTTGCATGGGCTCTGGGTGGTGATGTCCCAGGCTCTGCAGACCTGGGTCCTCATCCCTAAATTCTTACACCTGTCCTGGAAATTACACCTCCAGCTGCAGTGTAGCTACACCTTAGGAGAAGAATGACAAGATCTTTCACCCTCACCCCTTGTAATTCACCATGCTGTTCACTTCCACTCTGTGGTACAAATAAACCCTCGCCCTGTCTTCCATGTGGTATGATTTGCAAGCCACAACAGCAGAAAGTCTTCCCAGCTTTTTAGTCTCCTGGCCTTTTATTAGGGGGTTACATTTCCTTAGAAAGAAATGTAAACTGGATTCTTTCCCAGTGTTAATTCAAATCCTTTCAAGCCCAGACCTCGAACAAGTCTAAATAGCAAATCCGTTTCTGCTCTGCTAGAAAGGATGTTTAGAAATCCAAAGCCCAGGGGATGGCAGTTTAATAACCCATTATCAAATGTTTGCCATCTGTGATATGGTGTCCTTTGTAAACACAGCTGCTAACAAGCAGACTGCAATCTGTAGCCTTTTCTATGCTCAGCAAGTTACAGTAGAATTTACTAGCAGGAGTATGTACACGTTTACACACGCACACGCGTAGTGAACCCTGAGCTCTGTTCCCTTAAATCATGGGGCCAGATTCTCCTCTCACTCACCACAGTCAATCAGGAGTAACTGCACCGCAGTCCCTACAGCTACACCAGTGTCAAGAGGCTACATGTCAGAGGAGAGTCAAACCAAGTGTTTCCAGTTGCCAGAGCAACAGCTTGGCTTTGGGGAGCATTTTACCATTTGTTTTTCCCTGGAGAAGCCCTCTCGGGGGAGGGGGGGCGGCGCAGGCTGCTTTCATCAGCACATAGGCATGGGCTGAGCTGTATTTTTCTCCTTGTGCTGAGACAAGGGAACTGGGATTTTGCTTGAGCTCAGCACTGACAGCTGCTTTTCCTGGGTGGTTTTGAATTTCCCGGTGGGAGATGCAGGGAGGGGTGTAGTGTTACAGCACAGGAAACCCTCCCTGTTTTCCACGCAGCTTTGCATGGCCCCTCTGTGTTCGGAACCACTTTTTAACCCTCTGCATTCATCGCTCCAAGCCGACCTTTCTAGACTCTTTCCAAACCCTTCCTCTCTGGAAACAGGTAAGAATTTGCTTTTCTTGTGTCCTAGGGCTGGGATCTGCAGTCTCTCCTGGCCGGTCGAGTAATAAATACTACATGTAAAAGTCTAGTTCGGAGGAGGGCTCTAGGCCAGTGTTTCTCAACCTTTTTGATACCAGGGACCAGCTTGCTGCCTTCCTAAACTGTGTCAGGGAGATCTCAGGGATTGCTGCGGTGCACGGACCGATCCTTGAGAAACACTGTGTCTAGTTGGAAAGAGCTTCTGTTCGCTCTCATGCATTGGAAAAGGAAGTATTGCAGAGGTTCCGTTGGTTAAGTATTAGCTGCTGTGTCATGTCTCTAGCAGGCGAAGGGAGCACGGGTACACCCCCCTCCCCCTCCACTTGGCTGTGCGCTAAGTTTGCAGACGATGGGGGATTTTTTACAACCAGCCCTTGAGACCTGGGATCTGCACACGGAATCCCTGCCTTGCTCCAGCAGTTAGAGGGTGTTCCTGTTGCATCCGTCCAGGAGAAAGAGAGTTTTGTGTGCGCGCCAGTGGCTTCCCCAGGAAGGGAGGTCTGGAGCAGGCATGCAATAGAGGACCCTGCCAAGAAAGGAGGGGACGCCAGCACACTGCTGTCACTCACTCCGGGTCTTGGGGAGGGCTGTTAGCCTGCTAAGCTGTTTCTGAACCAGGGCCCAAATCCTGAAGTCCATAATCTGGTTCTGAAGCCAATGGGAGATTTGCCTGAATGAGGTGGGGTCACCACCTTTGAAATGCAAAACCCCCAGCACCCTTATAGCAAGCCCGCTGCAACCCCAACCCCTAAGGCAACTCCGCAACACCCCACCTCAACAGCCATTTATAGTATCTGGAGAGAGAACACATATAGATAAGACTGATAACATCACAAGTCTCCTCACTCTCCTGTGACTCAAACCCTCTCTCCCACACACAATGCGCTTGTGTGTTGGTGGCCAGACAGCTGCTCTCTTTTCAACAGTTTTGATCTGTTATCACTTAAACCATGGAAGTGGGAAAACTGCAGCATCTCTAGCTGAACACAGACACTTTTACATATCCAAGTGTATTGTCAGAATAATGCAAATCTTTAGACCCACGTAAAAAAACCCAGCAGATTAAATTATTTTTCTGTCAACTGGCAAATCTATTTTAAAAAATGGCCAGGCTGGTCAAATACTGGCCAGGTGATAGCCCTAGAGTGAGGGTTGAGAATTGAGAATACAACTGCCAGCATTTGGGAACTTTTTTTCCAAGGGACAAATTTCCAAATAAGCGGGGTTGGTTGGGGTGCGGATGGAGGGAGAGGCTACTGGCTCCTCCGTGTGAATGGGGTGCATTAGTGTTCCCCACAGCTCGAGTGCCTTTAAGGAGGGGAAAAAGGGCCAGCAAAATAACCAGAATGTCCCTAGAATGCTCAGATGGCCGGGGGAGGATAGGGGGTGAGAATGGGAATGGAGGGGTAGGAAATAATGCTGGTGGAAGATTCGATAATAATTGATCATTCTTAACACTTACTTACACCCTTTGCATGTTCAAAGTGCTTTACACACCTTAACTAAATAATCTTTATATTGTAAATTCCCTAGCGCAGGGACTGCCTTTTCCTTGTGGGTTTGTAAAGCACCTAGCACTGTGGGCTCCTAGGTGCTTTGGTAATACAAATAAGTAAGAGGAGGGGGAAGGCCCTCAGCCCCTCCAATAACCTTCCCCTAGTTTTCTAATCGTTAAAACAAACTGTCAAACATCATATCACAATATACAACGTAAATATTGTTAAATCAGAGCCTAAGAAGTTCTCAAGCAGCATTTTTCTTCCTTTGCCTTCCTGTATATTTTGATTATTATCTATGGAAATATTTGTGTTGGTTTTTATGTGTACAGTGAAATGAACATTTGCCGACATTTACTGATAAAAATCTAATCTTTCCAAACCTAGTTGTAGACTAGGGTGACCAGACGTCCCGATTTTATCGGGACTGTCCCGATTTTATCGGGACTGTCCCGATATTTCCTTGTTTGTCCCGTGTCCCGACCAATGTTAGGTCGGGACACTGGACAAACAAGCAAATACTCCGGACCCCGGAAGTGCTCGCGCCCCCCCCCCCCGCCCCGACTCCGCCCCCTCCTTCCCCCATTGGCTCCCTCTCCGAATCCCCGCCTCTTCCCCAGGCTCGCCATTCCTTCTCCCTCCAGCACTTGTGGAGGGAGTCCTGGGAGACGCAGGGGAAGCGCGGGGCCAGGGTGAGTGAGAGTCCAGCCTGGCCCCGAGTGCAGGCAGGACTCAGTCGGGCGGTAGGGAGAGTAGGGGGGCGGCCCGCAGGGCCAGGCGGCAGCTGTTCTCCCCCCCTGGGCAGCGGGACTCGGGAGCAGCCGCTGCTGCAGCTCTCACTGCCGCGGGGGGAGGAAGCGGCCAATGGCCAAGCTCGGCGGCTGCGGCTCTGGCGCCCCCGAACCCCCCAAGTCCGGGCCTGTTGCGGGGACCCAGCAGCGCGCACGCTGCGTCCAGCCCCTGGCCAGTTGCGTCTGGGCTGGCTGCCCAGCTGGTGCTATCCCACTGCAGCCCCGGAGTGGGGGCAGCAGGCCCCAGCCCCCCGTCCCACTCGGGTCCCGCAGGGGAACGAACGGGGCTGGGCTGCCGATGCCTCCGCCCCGGGGCCGCCGTGGGATAGCACCAGCTGGGCAGCAGCCCAGACGCGACTGGCCAGGGGCTGGGGGCAGCGTGCGCGCTGCTGGATCCCCGCAGCAGGCCCGGGCTCGGGGGGTTCGGGCCCGGGCGCCAGAGCCGCAGCGGCCGAGCTTGGCCATCGTCCGCTTCCTCCCCCCGCGGCAGTGGGAGCTGCAGCAGCATCTGCTCCCGAGTCCCACTGCCCAGGGGGGGGAGAACAGCCGCCGCCTGGCCCCGCGGGCCGCCCCCCTACTCTCCCTACCGCCCGACTGAGTCCTGCCTGCGCTCGGGGCCAGGCTGGACTCTCACTCACCCTGGCCCCGCGCTTCCCCTGCGTCTCCCGGGCCTCCCTCCAGCGCTTGTGGAGGAAGGGGGTGTGTGTGTGTTTTTTTTTTTGCCCTGCCCCCTGCCGCCACGTCCCGATATTTGACTTGGGTGATCTGGTCACCCTAGACGCAGGTGAGGACAAATAGTGAAGTCCTGACTCCATTGTAGTCCATTGGTGAAGGGTTTCACGCAGCGATCCTCAGCTGGTGTAAATCACCACAGTGCCCTGGAAATCAAGGGAGTTGTGTTGATTTACACCGGCTGAGGATCTGGCCCAGATCTAGTGGCCTCAGTACCTGCCCCAGCAGCTGGGGTGGCTCTCCTTGGGTGAGGACAGCCCTGCAGTGCCTTGTCCCTCCTGCCATTTAGAGTCCTCACCTGGGGTTGGGGTGTTGGACCATCAGTGGGCTCCCTTGGCTCAGCCTGACACTATAGGAAATAGAGTTTGACGGTACAAAACAAAGTTGTATTGAAATTTTGCTTGAGCCACCCACCAAGGCCCTTCCATGCAGTGGTGTGTATCAACGAGCCTGCGGAAAACAACAGCAAAGGCAAACAGTTCACTGTCACCCAGACCCATACTTATGGTAAGCAACAGCATGCTTAGAGCTGTATTGCCAGGCACCAAGTTCATGATGAAAATCAGGTTAAACACCATTCCCTTGGAGCACAAGGAGACCATTAATATTAATGAGGTTGCACAACAGCACCTGCCTCCAGTGTCATGGAGCAGCTCGTTAGTGGATTCTAATTAGTGCTCTGACAATACACAGGAAGTGCACCAGGGCTGAGGGAACCTGGAGACGTTCAGACTGTGTTGCTGGCTACAAAGTTTGATGGGGAGCCAAATTTACTGAATTTGGATTCAGCCCTAGATGCCTCTTTTTGTCTGTGTTACAGAGATGGGTGGGCTTCCAGAGGAGTTGGGGGAGACATTCTCCTTAGCCATACGTGCTGAGCCAGACAACCAAGTCCCTCCAGTCATGTTATGGCAGGGGTGGTCCTGGAACACAGGCAAACTGAATTTATAGATTCAGATCCTCAGCTGATGTAAATCAGCACCGCTCCCTCAATGCAAAAAGAAATTATTGTGTCTTTTGCATTTTACACAACAGAAATACTACATAGAAACAACAAAGGCATGGTGGGCTTCAAATAACTGTACTGACCAACTACACACAATACACAAGATCTAGTTACACATTACACACAAAAACTAATGTTAAAAATACTATTTAGGTTGCAAAGTTGAACGTGCAAAAGTCAGGAAATGCCAGAATTAATGTTGTCAACATCTGTATTAGTATATGACCATGTAATTAAAGACCATGCCATAGTGCTCAAGAAGAGCTAAATAAAGATTGTAAAACAACCTCAATTCTGGCAATTCTTAGCTTTTGAGTGTTTGCCTTTGAAAACTCAGTAATGTTCTTTTCATGTTGGGTTTGTGTGTGGAGTTTCCCAGGTTTTTTAAAAAGCAAACGGCAAAACAGAAATTCTGGACTGTTAGAGATAAGCATCCAGGTCTTTTCTCCTTCTTTTTCCCTACCTCACTTGTCCTACCCCGGGTTTGGGAAGATTTCATATTCCATGGGCTGGTTTCCCTCATTGAAGAGAATACCTCTGTCATCCCCTTTGACTGCAATGGGAGGAATTTAGGATTTCTCATACAAAACCAGTCCATCAATCAATCTAGTGTGAGACCCTGCCTTCAGGAGTGGCTAAGGCAGCACATGATGCTTCAGAAGAAGGCAAAAGCTCCCATAAGGAACTCAGCCAGTTTGAAACTGCTATATATCTTTTGACCCACACAGTGATCAGTTTATGCCCTGAAGTGACTGATTCCCCATCTCCTCACCAGCAGGACTATACTCACTCTTTCTTTCACGCTCTCTAAAATACTATAAATATATGTAATATATAGAGCATTGTGTTCTCTATAATTCTGTATTTCTGCAGCAGCCCTGTGGTTACCTTTGCTATATGTAAACAGTACAGGGCACTTTCGACACTGTTATTACCTAGGTAACCATAACAACAGGAGTTGATAACCCAAGGCTAGAAGTGATCCCTGCAGGTTTCTGTTTCACAGAGCGCTGCTCAGCATTCCCGTCCCCAGATCATATTGCATGTCACATTGCATGACAGTCCCGCTCTCGGTGGCCCCCTTTGTTTGTCACAGCAACAGTGAAATAGATGTTTCACTGCAGGACACAGAAAACTGACAGCAGTTGGCTGGTTAATTTCAGCTTGTGATTAACTGTTATGAGCCAGGGCTGGGGTTTGTGCCTGTTTTTTCACAGTGCCTGGCACACTGGGGTTCTGATATCAACTGGGGCCTCTAGACGCTACCACAGTGCAAATCCTAAACAATGAATAGCAATCATTACTTCCGCAGGCCAGAAATATGGTGCATCCGGGTATTAGTCATGGGAACCTTACCATTAGGGTTGCCAACTTTCTAATTGCACAAAACTGAACACCCTTGCCCTGCCCCTTCCCAAAGTCCCCACCCTTTCTCTGAGGCCCCCCTCCCTCTGTTGCTCGCTCTCCCCCACCCTCACTCACTTTCACTGGGCTGGGGCAGGGCATTGGGGGCAGGAGGGGTTGAGGGCTCCAGTTGGGGGTGCGGGCTCTGGGGCGGGGCTGGGGATGAAGGGTTTGAGGTGCAAGAGGGGGCTCTGGGCTGGGGCCAAGGGGTTTGGAGTGCAGGAGCGGGCTCAGGGCTGGGGCAAGGGGTTGGGATGTGGGCTCTGGGAGGGAGTTTGGGTACGTGAGGGGATTCCGACCTGGGGTAGGAGGATGGAGTGCAGGTGGGAGTGCGGGGTCTGGGAGGGAGTTAGGATTCTGGGAGGGGATTCTGACCTGGGGCAGGGGGTTCAGGGTGTGGGCTCTGGCCGGGCAGGGCATACCTCAGGCGGCTTCCGGTCAGCGGTGCTGAAGGGCTAAGGCAGGCTCCCTGCCTGCTCTGGCTCCGCACTGTTCCTGGAAGCAGCCGGCATGTCCAGCCATTCGGTGGAGGCGTGGCCAGTTGGCTCTGCGCGGTGCATGCTGCCTGCATCCGCTGCCCCTGCAGTTCCCACTGGCCACTGTTCCCGGCCAATGGGAACTGCAGAGTCGGCACTGGGGGCGGAGGCAGCGCACGGAGCCCCCCCCGATCACCCCTGCGCCTAGGAGCCAGACATGCCGGCTGCTTCTGGAAGCAGTGCAGAGCCAGGGCAGGCACGGAGCCAGCCTTAGCCCCAGGACCCTGCCGACCGGACTTTTAACGGCCCGGTCAGCAGTGCTGACCCAGAGCGGCCAGGGTTCCTTTTCGACTGGGCGTTCCGGTCGAAAACCAGATGCCTGGCAACCCTACTTGCCATCTCTATCCCAATGAAGTCAGGTTGTGTAGGATGGGCTTTTAAAGGGTTTTTATTCACTTCCAGAAAAGCTATGAAGTAGGAAACAAACCTATCCCATTTTCTGGTCAAAAAATTCAATTGTAGACAGAAGTATGTTGCCCAGGTGCACACTGTTCCCCCTGGAGAACTACTGGGGAGATACAACTGTAACAAAAGCACGCAGGTAGCTGATTTGCAAGTTCACCATTTCCTGTGTTCCTTGGATGCAGGACAAGTGTCTCAGCGTTAGTCGCAGCCAGCCCAATTCTCGTCCTGCTGACACCAGTCCAAATGAGGGGCAACTCCATTGACGTCCATGTGGTTTCTCCTGTGTTAAATAGGTGTAGGTGAGATCAGGCTCAGGCGCAGGCTCCGGCCCAGGACATGCACACCCAGGATAGATAGATTATGCTTCAGGGGGTTCTGGGTGGGAAGAACTCTGGCCGAGTTCTCTCAGCCGGGGTGTTTGTGACTCTCCCTCTCCTTGTTGCCTTGTGTCACTCCGTTTTACCCCCTTGGGCACAACTCAGGAGAAACACACAGGTCGGATCCATGTTGAGTTACACCAGCTGAGAATGTGGCCCATGAGTCTCTATTTAAGTGTGCTAGAGGCTGTGTACAAATGCTGCCTTATCTTCCTTTTGTGAGTTCAGCCTGGACAGAAGCTCAGAAAAATCTGATAGAGCTCTGCATTCATGAAATGTACCCAGATCTGCATAAACTCTCACTCCGTTTCCTGGCCCTGTTCATTACTTGCATCAGACACAGGCACCCTGCACCCTCAAACAATTTCAGACAATGAAATTGTCACATGTTTATTTTAACCACCTGGAGATCTCAGGCTGGCTGCGGTATAAGTCTACAACAGGCCGCCCTTAGGCATCTAGTTACTATTGCACGTGACACACCTAGTAACACACTGTTGCTCTACACAACTCTCTGTGGTCAGTCTTCTTGGTGTTCAGAGCTGATCTGAAAATATGGTATGTAACATTTTATAAATGGCAATTTTTCTAAATAACTTCTCTGTAGGAATAGAACAGCAGGTATCCCATCCCATTCAGGATGATTGTATAACACTGAGAGCAGAATTTTAGAATCCTGTAACAGATGTCCTGATTTTAATGGTTAAATACTTGTTACATTTTACAGTTTGTGGATATTAACCCTCAACAGAATTTCCAGCTACGAAGGCTAATGAGAAAGATTCCTTGAAACTATATAGAGAGGTTTACAGATTTTTAAAATATCTTTTAAGCCTGGTTATCTAACTGCTCTAATATGTATGTCTGTATTTTAGGACACAAAATGACCAAACACTGTGTCATGGAATAACTTAGATTTAAGTCAGAGCTAGGTAACACAAAAAAGTGTTTTTGGCCTGTGGATGGCACAAATCAAAAATTTTGCAATATTTAAATACAGTCAATGTATCTGTTTAACATGTGGTGTCTGAAGGCAGTCAGAACTGTGTACTACCATGAAGAACTGTGTGTGTGTATATATATGTGTGTGAAAGAGACAGAACATTTAAACAGCTGTAACTCAAAAAAGATGGGTTTCTTTTTAAAGTTTCCACTTTAAAGCATTAAAAGCTGAAAAGTACCATTCAGCATAGTTACCATCTGTTGATTTTCCACATATCTAGTAATTGCTCGGTCTTCAATATATCAGTAGCTGACATGTATTTCCCTGCAGAATTTAACAAAATAAACCGATACCATTTCCTCACAGAGAATCATTTTCTAATAGTCTCTTCTATTTACACAGGCTATTCTTTATATGGGTATGTGCGTCTCTGTGCATGTGTATGCGTATATGTATACAGTGTAGTTATAGCCATATGTTATTGGGATTCATACACTGTGGATGCATGCATATGTTTTAGGTGTGTATAGGTGTGCTGTATAGAGGTGTTTGTATGAACATTCGATATGTATTTGTAAATGTAGGTATGTGTATGCGTACAGTTGTGAGTGCTAAGGCCACTATATTAAAAAGTGATTTTCTGAAATTGGCTCCTAAATACACATTTAGGCACCTAAATAAGTTCTCTGATTTTCAAAAGGGTTGAGCACAGCAGTTTGCATTGACTTTGTATAGGCATACATGTATATGCAAAAACCATTGGTATGTACATCTTCAGTATATGAGTGAGTTCTATACAGAGTTGGTAAAAACGTATTTTAATTACCACAAAAAATTGAAGAAAATTTTCAGAAAAATAATTTGGTTTTTCATCCCCCCAAAAATAAATAAATAAATAATTTAAAAAAGAACCATTGGAGGGGCTGGTTGGTTTTTTGGGTTTTTTTTTTGACAAAAATCCAAAATATTCCAACAAAAACAGAAATTTTCTTGCAAAAATTTAACAAGCCATTTTTTTGTTCTGAAAAATGTTTTGATAAAATGTTGCGGCCAGCCCTAGGATCACAGAGATTTGAATGTATGCAGATGAAAGGTAGCTTTGTGTTTGCACACAGTAGATGTTCATGCTCAGTGCAGATCTCTGTGTGTGAAGAACGATAAACATACCTACCAGCCTTTTTCCCTTATTTTCCAGCCTTTCTCCCAAAATACATATTACCCATTGCATTGGCCTGTCTTCAGAACTAAGTGGCTGGGTATGCCAGGGCACACCACCTCCATGAGCTACCCTACTAGTGGGATTGTCTTTGGGAACATGCTGGCCAACCCAGGTGGAATTCCCGCCTTCAAATTCCAGTCCCGTCGAGACAGCGTTGACTGGAGGCGGTTCAGTGCTATAGACGTGGAACGGGTGGCTCGGGAGCTGGACGTGACCACGCTCCAAGAGAACATTGCCAGCGTCACCTTCTGTAACCTGGACTCGGAGAAGTGCCCGCACTGCCAGCAGCCCATAGACCCGGTTCTCTTAAAGGTCCTTAAGATGGCACAGCTGACCATCGAATACCTGCTGCACTCGCAGGAGTACCTGACTGCCAGCCTGGCGCTGCAGGAGGAGCAGTTGCAGGCTACCCTGGAGGAGCTGAAGCGCACCAAGCAGGAGCAGGACAAGCAGGCAGAGGAGTTGAAGGGAGTGAAGGAGGAGAGCCGGAGGCGGAAGAAGATGATTGCCACCCAACAGCTCCTCTTGCAGGCTGGGACCAATAACTACCACAAGGTGAGCTCTGGGGCAGAGAACAAAAATAACCTTCCAGCCTTGATTGTCCTGGAGGTGTGAGAGGAAGGAGCCTTTTCACCAGTGACCTCAGCGGCAATGGCAATTCAGTCCCCAGCAGCACTAGGTAAGCGTGACCTAGACCAGGCGCTAGACAGAAAAATTCCCTGTTCAGCCCTGATCCAGCCAAGCTGAACTGGAACCTTGCGAAGAGTTCCATTGACTACTGCCCTTCTTCTAGGTAAGTGTGTGCTTAAGTGCTTGGCGGTATCATGGCCCTGGTGGCTTGGGCACTCACCCAGGATGTGGGAGACCCTGATCAAGTCCCCCCTCTGCCTGCTGAGGAGAAGGGATTTGATCAGGGATCTCCCACGTCTCAGATGAGCTCCCCGAACCACTGGGCTATGGGACGTTCTGAGGTGGGTCTCCTCCAGTCTCTCCTGTTGAAGCCTCTTTCATTAAATGTCAGTTGGGCCAGAGCCAGTGAGAATGACTCTCTAGCCCAGCAGTTGGAGCAGTCCCCTGAGAGGTGGCAGATGCCTGGTCAAACCCCTTCTCCCCCCCAGGCAGCTGAACTGGGGTCTGCCACATTGGGGGTGAGGGCTCTAACTACTGGGCTAAAAAATTTAAGGGAGGAGATCCTCCTCCTTCCCCCCTTCCTCCAGGCTGTTTTGTGTGGAGTGAGGGAGGTATCTAAGATGCCCAGCTCCCGGTGACGGGCCTCCCTGCAGCCCAGACTTAGGTGCCTAACTCCGGGAAGGGGTGTGGTTTAGGGCACACCCCTCTCCTCAGCATCTCCCATTGGCTATCTTAGATGGCTCCCTGCCTAGCGTGCTGGCTTTGTGGATCCCATTCTTAGGTGCCTCTCTCTCCCCATTTGTTGTACAAGGAGCCTAGGTGCCTCTCTCAGGCTCTGTGGACCCCAGTGTGTTCCTGTGATTTGCTAGGCACCTAAAAGTTAGGGGTTGCAATGCCGAAGGCCCTTTGTGGATCCAAGCTGAGGTGCTCAGATTCTACGGTCCTGGGGGACATATAAATACCTATGATAGATATATGACAGGAAATGCTAGGATTCCTTTCTTTGGAAGCCAGTAGCACATTTCTTTCCTCCAGTCTTATCGTACCTACCCATTTATCCATAATTATTAAAAACAAGTGATTGCCAATAAATCACCACATTGGTCAGCTAATTTCCTTACTGCTGTGCAATGCATGTCCTACAAGCCATCGGATTTATATTCATCTATTCCAAACCGTCTCTTAGCCGCAGCTCTTCCGTCTTTATTAATGGCTCCAGCTTCACTTCCATCTTTTTCCAGTTGAAGACCAATTTTTTTTTAATTGCAGTACTTCAGCCATTTTTGAATCATTAATTCATCCTCCTCTTCGTTTGTTAATGAGCCTACTCTCTCCCTAGTACTTCTTTCCTCCTGAATATCTTTATAAAAGCTGTTCTTTTTGTCCTTCATCACCCTGTGGCTGATATTGACTCATTTTGGTCTTCTGTAGCCAAAAGTTTTCCCTGCAAGCCTGAGCGGTCTCTGAATCTTCTTCTTGGATTGTCTCTTCTTCTCCAACCCTACGAGAGGTTCTCTTTTGGCCTCAGAGTAAAGATGCTCTGATAATCGTGCTGTGATAAGGTTCTGACTCAGCGACAAAGTGTCCTGTGGTATCTTATAGACTAACAGAAGTATTGGAGCATAAACTTTCGTGGGTGAATACCCACTTCGTCAGATGCATATGGTGGAAATTTCTGACTCAGTTATCCAAGTATGTTGGGAACTCTGCTTTCAACTAACAGAATGAAGTCTTTTTGTTTGGGGTGGGACGGTAGGATGGGATGGGATAATCTGACCCCTTTCACTCATTCGCTTTTTCTAATGCCCAGTGTCAGCTATGTGACAAGGCCTTCATGAACTACTCCTACCTCCAAGCCCACATTCAGCGCAGACACACTGAGGCCAGCGAAGCTGGTGAGTATGGGGCTGAGCTTTTCTCCTTCAGCTTCTTTTTGGAAGGGTTTTAGGCCTCCTAGCTGCAGGGGATGACAAGTCTTGGAGAGGAGCGACATGGGCATGCAGCATACTTAATTGTTTTTAAGACTGGCTTTCTCTGATATACTTTTGTTCTAAGCAGATCATACTTTCCTTTAAGGAAGCTGCTGGGTCACTAATTTCCACTGTCATTGCCCTGATGGGAGCAGCACTGCAGGGTCTGAATCCAAGTCCAAGCTGCTAAGGTGATCGCAGTGCATTGCCACCCAGCATCCAGTCTGAGAGTGGGAAAAACGTATCTTCTCACCCCTCAAAAGAGGTGACAGACCCAGGGCTGGGACCTAGAGTGGGTGCTGTCAGAGAGACCAGGGGCTGTGTGAGGTACAGTGAACCCAATAACTATGATACTCAGCATCTCTGAAAATCAAGCTGTATATTTAGGTTCATAGAAATGGATCTACGTGACTAACATTAGGCGCCCATCTGCACTGCTGAAGATCCCAAATCAGTAATGAAGCATTTGCATCTAAAATGAGACAACACATTTGAAAACATATAGATGTCTCCTTTATTCAAAAAAAAAAAAAGAAAGGGAAAAAAAAGAAAGACAGGAGAGACAGGGTGGCCTAGTGGCTAGAGCAATGGACTGGAACTCAGGAGGTCTAGGTTCTAATCCTGGTGCTGCCACTGGCCTGCTGGGTGACCCTACGCAAGTCACTTCCCCTTCTGTGCCTCAGTTTCCCCATCTGTAAAATAGAGATGATGCTACTGATCTCCTTTGTAAAGCACTTTGCTATCTATAGAATTACTTAGTCACTTATCAAGACCAGAATTCCAATGCTTCAACTTGGCAGAGAAGAGAAGTCAGAACTGGAGCCACACAGACACTATAGTCACCTGTTTCACTACCCACAAACAAGTTGCCCGAAGGAAAGAAATCACAACATTGAGTACAAAAAATTCAAGCTGAGCTCAACTCAAGGATGGCTCTCCAGCTGCTGTGATATACATTCTGTCCAGCAGAGGGTAGTGGTGTTATACATATATCTTACACATGTGTCCAATCCTTAAGCCATTTTCCCAAGTATCTTATTTTAAAATTGCAGCAGCTGTTCAAAAACACTTGCAGTGAAAAGCAAAAGATGGCTTGGCGTTTTTAATTTTGTTACAAATTTGAACATGTGCCACATTTTGCAAATGTTTTTCAATGAAAATTGAGCCCCTTTTCTGGGGCAAATGACTCAAGGACTGATCCTGAAGCTTTAAAGTCAACGGGAGTTTTGTCACTGGCTTTAATGAAAGCAGGATCAGATCCTAAACACCCCAAATAAGTCACAGCAGAAGCCTCTGGCAATTCAGGCCATTGTTCATGGTTCCACGGTTTGAATGGCCTTCACAGAGAGACAGAAGAAGAAGCAGGTGGAGCAAATGGAGGATGAGATTCAAGAACTAAGAATGAAGCTGAAAGAGACCCATACCCAGCTGGAAATTGAGAGAGAGGCTGAGACTCAGCGCAGGGTTCAGGTATGAAAAAAAAGTGTATTTCCAAGGATTTGGGGGGAAAACGGGGGAGGGAGGGAGGGAGGAAGGGGAACATTTATTTTACTTAGGGTGACCAGACAGCAAGTGTGAAAAATCGGGACAGGAGGTGGGGGTTAATAGGAGCCTATATAAGAAAAAGCCCCAAATATCGGAACTGTCCCTATAAAATCGGGACATCTGGTCACCCTAATTTTACTTTGACCTGGAACAAAATGAAAAACTCAGTGAACATTTTCCAACATCAAGGAAAAGTCTAATTTCTTTTGAAATTTTTCACAGAAAATCTGCAATGAAAGGCAAAACTGCTTGACAGTAACAAAATTTTTGATATATCCTAAAAGTAACATTCCTTTAAAAACAAACAAACTTTCATATAAATGTAGGCCTAGTCTACACTAGAAAAGGTTTTCTGGTGTCACGATACAGGTATATACAGTCAGTGCTATACCAGCAAACCCTCCTGCTGGAAATGCAGCTATTACTGCCAAAGAGTGCTTTTGCTGGTATCGCTTATACTAGTTCCCCAGACTGAATAAGCCATGCTGACAAATGGTCTTTTTGCCAGTATGACTTCAGTTACACTAGGGCTTCTTCCACTATCAAAATGTCATTAAGTCATAGCCCTGACTGATATTATTATACCAGCAAACGTTTCCACGGTAGACCTGACTTTAGCCCAAGGCTGTCTCCACACATGTTTTTTGCAGTGGTGTAACTAAGGATATGTCTACACTGCAATCACAGGGTGTGGCTGCAGTTGGTTGTAGACATATCTGAGCTAGTTCTCATCTAGCTAGCTAGGGTACCAGAGCAGTGACGCTGTGGCAACTGGGCTGTACTAGCCAACTTGGAATTCTGGGTAATTCACAGTGTTCTCATAAACAAACTAGGGAAAGCAACCTAGATGGAGCTACTATATGGTGGGTGCATAACTGGTTGGAAAACCGTTCCCAGAGAGTAGTTATCAGTCATTCAAAGTCAATCTGGAAGGGCATAACAAGTGGGGTCCTGCAGGGATCAGTTCTGGGTCCTGTTCTGTTCAATATCCTCATCAATGATTTGGATAATGGCACAGAGATTACACTTATAAAGTTTGTGCACGATACCAAGCTGGGAGGGGTCACAAATGCTTTGGAGGATAGGATTAAAATTCAATCTAATCAGGCCAAACTGGAGAAATGGTCTGAAGTAAACAAGATTAAATTCAATAAGGACAAATGCAAAGTACTCCACTTAGGACCGAACAATCAGTTGCACATATACAAAACAAAATGACTGCTTAGGAAGGAGTACTACGGAAAGGGATCTGGGGGTCATAGTGGATCACAAATTAAATATGAGTCAACAGTATAATACTGTTGCAAAAAAACACAAACATCATTCTGGGATGTATTAGCAGGAGTGTTGTAAGCAAGATACGAGAAGTAATTCTTCCACTCTACTCAGGGCCGGCTCCAGGCACCAGCCCACCAAGCTTGTGCTTGGGGTGGCACCTGGAGGGGGGCGGCGCGGTGCTCCGGCTCCCGCCGCCGGGGAAAGCGGGGCCACGGCCGGGCTCGCCGCCCTGCTCCCGACGCTCTGGCCGCCGGGGAGAGCGGAGCCCCGTCCGGGCACTCCGCCCTCCTCCCAGGGCTCCGGCCGCCCTCCCCCCCGGCGCCCTCCCCCCGGCCGCCGGGGAGAGCGGAGCCCCGGCCGGGCACTCCGCCCTCCCCCCGGGGCTCCGGCCGCCCCCCCCCCCCGCGGGGGGGTGCGGCCGGAAGCTTTTTTGCCTGGGGCGGCAAAAAAGCCAGAGCCGGCCCTGACTCTACTTCATGCTGATTAGGCCTCAACTGGAGTATAGTGTCCAGTTCTGGACGACACATTTCAGGAAAGATATGGACAAATAGGAGGAAGTCCAGAGAAGAGCAACAAAAATGATTAAAGATCTAGAAAACATGACCTATGAGGAAAGATTGAAAAAATTGGGTTTGTTTAGTCTGGAGAACACTGATAGGGGACATGATAACAGTTTTCAAGTACATAAAAGGTTGTTACAAAGAGGAGGGAGAAAAGTTGTTTTCCTTAACTACTGAGGACAGGACAAGAAGCAATGTGGTTAAATTGCAGCAAGGGTGGTTTAGGTTGGACATGAGGAAAAACTTCCTAACTGTCAGGGTGGTTAAGCACTGGAATAAATTGCTTCGTCATTTGAGATTTTTAAGAGTAGGTTAGACAAACACCTGTCAGGGATGGTCTAGATAATACTTAGTCCTGCCCTGCTCTCGAGGTCCCTTCCAGTCCTACACTTCTTTGATTCTATAATTACATACTCTTGTCAATTGGGTGTGTGATTTTATACTGAAATGGTTATACTGGTAGAAGCGCTAGTGTGGCTGCAGTTATACTGGTATAACTATGCCTGATACCAGGA